>NC_082344.1:32003971-32606471 GCF_027477595.1 Haemorhous mexicanus | reverse complement strand
AACTGTGGCTTCAAGACCAAGTGAACCTTGTGGGAGCCTCCTGAAAAACTCACAGGCATTTCCTAACCAAGGTGAGTGTGACAGATGGACTGATTTGCAGCTGTTTTTGCTCTCCATAAACCCAGACATGGGAGAAAGTCTTGTCTTCTGACGCAGTAACGTGGCACTTACCTGTAGTTCTGTCACTGCACTCATTTCTGTCTTATTAATACATTTGCCTCCACAGGAAGAATAAATGGGAACAAGCAATTGAGTATTTCTTCTTCTGGGTCACGTTATTTCAGATATTTGCCTCATAGTAATAAGATACATAAGTGACAAACATTAAAGCTTTTCTGTATCTCTGATCTCATTTAAAACTAGAGCAACCTTCACTAACTGTTGGAATCAAAGGAGTTGGTGCTTGGGTCAGAATGCACCCAGTGCAATACCAGTTACTGAGTCCACTGCTCCCTGACAGTTCCAATTTCACCCAGGAGTGTAATTTTTATTAAGGCATCAGATTGCAGAGCCTTGATCTGCCCTTTTGTTTTCCTTTTTTTCTTTTCATTTCAATCCCATTGTGTTAGAAAGAAGTTTGAGACACTCCAAGGCTAAGAGACAATTAACAACAAATTATTTTAGATAATTTCACATTTTTCCAGGTCATTCCACCTCTCTGAAGGTGTATTTGAGTTAGAAATTTAGCCAAACTAGACCTCTCAGGTGCTGCAAGTCAATAAATCACCCCTGCTGACCTTTTGAGAATACTGCTGTTAGAGGCAGGGGCATCAATATCAAATGCCTTGGACAGCCCTGCAATTTAACAAAGCTGATGATCAAGCTTCAAAATTCTTTTATTCAGTACATTGGGTCCAAAAAAACCCCAAAGCTATTCTTTGCCTCTCACTAAATCTGGCCTTGAAAATCAATTGATTTTCAATTCCCTAAATCTGAGAGAGGACAGGCTTCCATTAAAAATCACACACTGGCACTGATTTGAAGCCTTAGTTTTGGTAACCTTACTATGCTGACAAAAGGGGACATGTGGGGTTAAAACTCATTATTTCCTTGTGGTTTGTTTCACTCACATGTTTATGTCTTTCCTGCTGTAGCAGCATGACCTTCAAAAGACCTTGCTGCACCCTTGTGATGCCAGAAACCTATTGCCCACATTCACCCCTTCCATGCCCAGGAAGACACTCTGGAGGGTAAAAGTAAAGGGCTCCTCACCCACAAGATGGCAGGGGATGTCTGGGATGGCAAGAGCTGCCCTGAGCAATATGCAGCTGCCTGCCTGTTAGGGGAGTTGCAGTAACATGTAGGTGAGCACCACCAAGTGAAAGATATTCTGGGGGTAGAAGCCAAAAGAGTGAAATGTGAGAAAGCGAATCCAGCCTCCCAGTGAGGGGCCACATTTGAAGGTGGATCAGCTGCAAACAGGCCCTGTTGCTGAACAGAGCTGGCTGAGAAAAAACCCTGGGTCTCCAGTTCCTTCTGACAACACTGGCTACTGTTCAGCCTTGGTTTGTTTTTATGTTCTGCCTGTGCTTCTCAGCTGTCAGCACCTGTACTTTCAGGTACTTTCAGTTCTATTGCCAACATACAGGTCCATGAGAATCTTCCACTGCAGTGTCAGTCTAGGAAAGACGAAGCCAGAGCTGTAGGTAGTCACTAGGAGGAGGATATAACTATTAAAAGTTGATGGTTCATATAATTTTCACTCATTTTTGTGTGAAATTTGCCATAAGGACATAATCTCAAGTGTTCTGGAAAAATAATCTACTACGCTGCAATTCTTGAAGACCTCTTAATGAAGAGAAACACTTAAAATTAATACTTGGCTACTAGAGGAATTGGCCAGTTCATCAGGGTTTTATTACTGTTAACATATTATCTTTCCCACATAATGTTTAATAATGCAGTAAGAGAAGAAAGATTGGCACAAGCAGCAGCAAATCCTGAAATGTCAAAAGGGAAGTAAGCCCCACCAGTCATCCTAGACTTGTCCTGGACTGGGATGGCTGACAGAAGGTAATGCCATGAGACAGTCAAATACCTTAAGATAAATTTAACCTATTTTTACAACAGTTAAAATCTGACAAGCAATGTTCCTTAATTTGAGAGTTAATATTTCAAAACAGTCGAGTGGAAACACAGTGAAGAAGATAATGAGAGATTATATATCAGCCCTGGAAGATATTTTCACTTCACTTTAGGGTGTTTTCCATTCCTTCAAATTCTGGAATTCAAAGTAGAAGGGTATTCAACACAGAAATGTTTGTTTGGGGGTTTTTTAGCAGTTGTTAATTTAATTATGGTGGAATGGTTTGCATTAGTGTGCCTTTTTTTGCTGTCAGTTTGGTGATTTTGGAACATGCTGTTGAATCTTTAAAGGAATATAAATCTATACGTATTCAATACACCTAAATTCATCATAGAATACACAAGAGTTTTTAAAATCCTGCTTCTAACTGTGAAGCAAGCAACACTTCCAAAGTTTCTAGAATAAAATTTATATCTCAAAATGATCTCTTGGTTTCTGTGACAACACGTGAAGCCATTAAGGAATCCCTCAATATACCTGCACTTCTTTGCAAAAAAAGGACTTTGGCAGGTCCAATTTCTTCTTCTTGAGTGTGTGCATCTCCCAGTTTGTCAGTATATATAAGTGATATTAAAAAAAGACCACTGCTTAAAACTGTTGTTGAAACTGATTTTGTCATTGTCTTTGTAGGACGGTGTGAAAAGGCCCTTTTGTATTTGTACAGACTCGGAAGAGGGAAAGAAGGACCAAAATAAAGCCTCATGAACAGAGAGATATTCAAGGACAGTGTGTTGACTGGAACTGTCATGGATGGAACTGCTCTGGAAGTTATGTTGGTTCCTCCCTTTTTGGAGTTTTTTTGAGCAGAGAGCAGTCTGCACTGAGCAACACCCCCAGGTGAGGGGCCAGGGGGCTAAGAGCAGATCTAGTGCCCAGACCCTACAGGCTTCTGCCCACAATGGATCAAGCTCTCAAGTTCTCACTAGCAAAGTCAATGCATTAATCCAGGAGAGCAAATGAATTGTATGCTTTGGTTCAAATAGAGATGAGTCTCCTTTACCTACCCCTGAACAGGACTTACACAAAAAGTAATTCTTTCTTATGCCAAACTCATAATTCAGTTAAATTACTTGCTGTATTAAATTGCTGAATACAGTGATTTATAGATTCACTCTTAATTGTGACCTTATTTTCATCCTTGTCTTGTTCTTCTTTAATTAGTTTCATGAAACTGCAGTAAATTAGCCTAATAATGTGCTTGATAAGCATATATTTGCTCGCTTTTTTCCTTTTAGTAAAATCCATAAAGAGCACCTGGGGCTGGTCTATCCCTTCAAGTCATGTGAACATCCATTTCTGCCTAATATCTAAAGTCTAAATTCACAAAGCAGTTGTAAGACCCTAAACCCCATGTCAATAAAAGTCACTCTCATTCATTTATTTCATTATTTATCTGAATGAATCAAAGTCTATTGCAGCCTTCCCTGCAAAAGTGCAAAGCCTTCCCTCACTGTAGGGCCAGCGAGCCCAGCATGAAAGAATTAGTGCTGCCTCATTCCACCCAGGACCCCTGCTTGTCTGCTAGTTGTGTTGGCACTGGCTGCTCCCCAGGCATCACACACAAAGTAATGCCAAGGGCTGTTGCAGGATATCCACAGTCACAGGCTGCTCTAGGAAAGGTATGGGTTCTGTGGGGAAACAGAAACACTCATGCCAGAGCTAAATCTAAATTTTATAGATGGGCCCATTGTCAGAACAAACCAAAATGCTCAGTCTGCAAGGTCTCTAATTCCCACTATGTAAGAGCCACCACATTTTGTCTATGCTGAGCTTTCTGCACTAAATCAGAGCAAATTCTGCTAAGCAGGGTCCACCACCAGCTTGTCTTCTTTCCACTCCAACACTCATCACCCAAAGGTTCCAGTACCTCTTTCCAGATATCTTACTGCACTGCACAAGTACTACACACCATGCCCCTGAATTCCAAAGACTGGGGACCTTCAAAAGGAGTCTGGAACACCAAAACCCTGAAAACATCCTGTGCCCCCTTCCACTTCCACCTGAAAAACACACCTCCTACTCTGCAGGAAGGGGAGAGTGCAAACATGGCTGTGTAGACAGGCAACACAGCTCCAAATGCATCAGAAAGGCATGTTCTGTGAAGAGTGGTGTTCATAACCATCCTTTATTCTTTGACCATGTCAGCCTCTGATAAAGGTTATTTTGTCTGGCCAGAACAACCAACCTAAATACATTTACCAAAAAAACCCAAAAAAAAAAACCCCAAAAAAACACCAAAAGAGGGGAGAACAAGGTTCTTAAGGAGCTTCTTTAATGAAAGAGAAAACTAGCATGCACTGTCAGAAGAGTTAAACCATGTGGTTTAAGTTGTATTTTAAGAAAGGAGGGTGTTTATTAGCTTTTGTTCCAGATTTTTGTTGTTGTCTAGTGCCCGAAGGAACCTTATGTCAGAGGCTCATACCAGAGATAAAAATAGAGGGCCAATGTTCCCTGCTTTTGCTATTAGTTTAACGCCACTGGCAGGTGCTCTCTAGGTAAATCTCTCTAAGATCTGTCTCTTCCCCCATCCAAAATGAGTCCTTAGCCTCACTCTGTCTGACTGCCAAGCCAAGGAACAATTATTAGCAGAATGATCCCCAAATGAGCACTGAACAGGAAACAGGGCTCATTAACTAAGCCAGAAAACTCTCCAAACCTCATTTGAAAGTTTTTTTTCTCACTTAGGGCTCTGCCTGGCACCACTGGGACCACCCCTAACACAGTCACACCACCCTGGTGTAGGGAGGATCTCTGTTTAGCAGAAGGGAGTCAGACAAGAGGAAGCCGATCCCCAATATGGGCGCAAAATGAGAGGCACGTTTTTAATAGTCTGAAATTCCCAGGTGGATCTGAACATCCTGGGAACCATCACTTGGGGTTTTTAAATCCAGATTGAGCAGCACACAGCCTTAGGGAAATGCCACATAGGGAAGTCTCCTGATCCAGACCACTGCAATCCTCTCAGAACTTCCAGTCTCTTTCTGTACAGCCCTCACAAAGCACTGTGACCATTTTTCTTCTTTCAAAAACTCCATTTCTCATCTACATCATATTTCCTTGTGATGAGAGAACTCCTGAGGTCCCTGGGCAGTGACCACAACCAGCCCCGGGAAATGGGCACAAAGGCTCAGCCAATCAGGAGTTTTGCCTTGCAGGCAAAATTATGCAACGACAATTTAGCCATTTATTGCCATAAGCAAATGGTCATCTCTAGCAACAGGATGATCATGCCAAATAGCATTTCCAGTTTGTGAGCCTTCCCCACAAATGAATCAATTATCACTTCTAGTTGGGATCATTACACAGCCTTGTTCCCTTCTGCATTGTTTGTTCAGTAATATTGCTGTGTCTTCATTAACTAGCAGTGATTAGAAAAGAAACAACCATAATTCATATTCCAAGTCATCCTCCCATGTACCCATTCACTCACCATTCCTAATTAAGTTCATAAAAGATTAATTCCTTAATGGTTATGATTTGTAATGTTAATTAATTAGCTGCTTTTCCATTAAACATTCAAAGGTTTCCAGCATTACATAGATTCCTTAATTAGCCCATGGCGAGTGTAAAAAAAAATAAATAATTCAGTAACTTCTCTTTGTCCCTTAGGCAATTTATCAGCTGCTTGGTCTTCCAGTCCATCTCCTTTCCCACTCCATGCAGAATCCCTTTCTTTCCCTGCTGCAAATGCAAATGTACCTGCTTGGCTCATTCATCTTTCTCAGAGGATAACACAACCAAGGAACAGGCACGGCTGACTGACCTCACTCTTACCCCGGGGAGAAAGTACTTTGACATGAACTTTGCCTCTCTTCAAGTTCCCCAAGCTGTGCAGACCTGAAACTGAAAAGCTGCCTAGGATGTGGCTTAGGATGAGCATGCCCAGGATTGTTGAGCTCTGCCTGATGCCAGAAGTGAGACCGGTATTTACGTTGCAATTCCAGTTAGCCTGGCAGGAGCTCCCTGCAAATTCAGCTTCGTCACAGTTTCCAAGGCAACTTCTTTGGCTCCTGGTTGTGATAGGTTTTGAGGGATGCCCACAGGGGGTTTGCAAGCTCAGCCTGTCCTCTCTGCCCTGATGGCAGTGACTGGAATCTCCCACAAAGATTACTCTGAGAGGCCTTTCTTCCCCAGACTCTTCTGGAAGTATAGTGGAATGTGGGACTTCTCTCCAGCCCTTCTTTCCTAGTTCCATGTGACTTTGCAGCCTCTGGTCACCACCTGCTCTGAACTGGGAGCAACCAAAAAAAGTCAGAGTTGTGATTTTAGGATATATCCATGTCTCCCTTCCACAGCCACTTTTAAAGGTAGCCCTAAACCATGTTCTGCTAACACCACCATTCCCAAAACTTCCCTAGCACATTCTCCATAAACATGACCACACCAACATAGCAGGCCTGACCCAAAGTAAATGAATTTTTAAGAGGTCGGAGCATTATAGCTGAGGAATGGTGTAATCTATCCTTGACTTCAGCTCTGAACTTCTCCATACACCTACTCACAGAAAGAAGGTTTCCCACATGCTGGATGCACCCAGGTGGGCTGCTCCACATGCCAGGTCACTCCCTGCCTCTCCTGCAGGCACTGTAACCACAGTCCTCAGGGGCAACCTCAGCATTAATCACCAGTTTGCCTCCAGAGTCTGGTAGATAAAGCTGGTAATGTGCAAGGAATGAGTGGGAATCACAGTTAAAACAGGCAGCATCCCATCCTGGACCGACACCACAGGGTGAGGAGCTTGCACAGTTGCCACTCACCAGCAGGAAAAGCTCCATGCTAAAGTAATAGCAAAAACATGAGTAGAGGCCCCAGCTCCATTGTCCTTTGCACTTGAAAACTCTGCCATTAGCAATGGCAGTCCATTCCCAAGCTCCCCAGTGGTGTTATCTTGTCATTAGTTACTGGACTACACTTGGTTCCTGCAACAAACTCATCCCATAGGTCCAAGCCTTCCACCTGAAGCCCAAAGCAAAATTAGATCTGCTGTAAAGGATCCTCTCTGTGTGATAAACCAAAAAGGAAACTCACCAGTAGATTTTTCATGGGGTCAGCACCTGCAAGCAAAAGGGTCTCTAAATGTAGGAAAATTGGGATTTTCAGGATCCCACAGCAATGGCAATGTGCCCACAGGGTACCAGACCTCAGTGTAGCACATACATCAGAACCACAGCAAACGTGGAGGGAGCAGAGCTCCCTTATTCCACAACCTGACCAGCATATATTGCAGAGGGAAAAACACAGCAGCAGTCTTGTATTCCACAGAATGCAGCCTAGGAAATTCTTCCTAACTAATTACTATCCCATACATTCACCTCTGATCAGAAATGGCAGTGAAAGCCAAAATTAATGGTAAAAACCAATGTTGCAAACCACACTCCTCCTTTCTGCTGGAGCTCAGTGAGGTGTAAAGCATTTTTCAGCAAACTGTCACCTCCATGCAGGTGCTTTTATTACAGCAGTACGTGCTGTTTAAATATGAAGTGTTTGGATCAGTTCTAGTACAGCCAGCTTACACTGAAGCAAATGTCCCTTAGGACTGCCACTTCAGTCTGATGAGATTCGTGGCGGCTAGAGAAGCTGACAGGTAGGAAGTTCTCCTGAAACATCATATTCATCTGCCAGGAAGTCTCCACATCATCTGGTGACAGGGACACAAGAGGATTTGAGACAGAGACCACAGCTGAGCCGTGTCCCCAGATTACCTCAGCTGACCTTTCAGTTTAGATGTTTTCTGCCACTCCAAGTAAACCTTGCCCCTGTGTTTGGCTCCCAGCAGGAAAAGCTGAACAACTCCTGAAGCATCTCTCTTCTCTGCTTCCTACTGTCATTATTACTTGGTGACTCACTCCTGAGTATGCCCACAACCTGCTCAGCCATTGCTGCTGGAAAGCCCTGCCAGACACAGCCCTGCAGCTCAATCAAGATAAATACCACCTGTCCCCTTCCGCCCCTCAAGAACCAGCACAGGCACACTTGTGAGCAGAAGAGATGCCAGCCCTCCCAGATGGGGCTCAGAGTGAGACACATTTTTCTGTATGGACAGAAAAATCCTATGTGAATTAGAAGGGGGAAGAGGAAGAGAGTCAGCTAGGAATGGCCCTTTCTACCTGCTACCAGTCCTTGGTCACAGCTCCTGGAAAGCTCTGGGACTGCCAGGCAAGGATCTGAACGGCTGGGTGAGATCTCACATGCCCCAGACATGCTCATGCCCTCATTCCTGCACAGCCCTGTCACTCCTGCGGCGCTGACAATGGATGGGGAAGCACTGAGCCCGATGGAAAGGGCAGTTTCACACCGAGTTATAGATGTCTCCAGCACAGCAAGGAACAGAAGCAGTTCTGCACTGCTGATGCTGTGAGGATGAGACCACTACATTACAGTACCATATTACCCAGCTGACAGCCTAAATGGACCATTGAGCTCTTCACCCTAAAAAATACTGCAAACAAAACCAGTCATGCAAGCAGGCAAGACGGAGCACTTACCGTGTGCAAGGCTGCCACCACATGGTACAAGGAAAAGCCTGAAGATTCCTTGAGCCAGAGCTGGAGAGGGGAAAACTGTCCTCGCACCTCCAGCCAGCCCTTGCCTCACCAACCAGCTACAGCCAAATCGTGATGTCTCAGCTGCATCAATTACTTTGGTCGGGTTCCTCTTGCACCCTTCCATCCACTCTAAGTCACTAAAATCTCTTGTGAAGAAACCACCTGAATCTTGTAAATGGAGATTCCTACGACACAGATGAGACGTGGCCATTCTCACTACAGAAAATTTGAGCAAAATCAATTTAACAGTGCCCCACAGAACAGAAAAGTCTGGGCTCAGCAGAGCCTGAGAGCACTGACAGACCAAAATCTACCAAGCTTTTGCAGTTCCATTGCTTGTGGCACGGAACTAATGCAAAATCATGACACTTCCAATAATGGCTGGGCAGCCTTGGCCTCTCGTGTTGAACTACAGAGCAGTTCAGGTACCTGTGGTTCTGCTCTCCAGTAGCAGAGCCAAAACACAAATGTAGAAGCAAGAGAAATCACAGCTTTGTGTTGGTGGAGTGCAGGCCAAGTCAGGCCATAGAAGGATGACAGGGAAACAGGGCTGAGATTTACCTGCCTCCATCCTCTGTCACTATAGGACACGGAATAACGTGACATGGACATGCTGCTCTTTTCAAGGTAAAAAGGGACTTTTTAATTTCTGACTCCAACATTTACAGATTTCCAAAAGTGACAGTGGATTGGAGGGTGACAGTGCCACCTCTCCAGTGACACTGGACAAACAGTCCATCAAATTTCTCCTCCTCCATAAAAGAATGCAAAACACTGAGTTATTTACAGAAAGTGTGTGAGAAACTTCGTTACAAGAATGTAAACATCCGAAGGCTTAGAAAATCTTAAAAAATCAGGGCAATCACTCATCCTCAAGCCCAGGCAGTATTTTGGGAATTCCTTACTTTTGAGGGTGTTCCATCCTGCAGAACCACACAGAAATGGTGCCTCCAACAAGTCCCAGGCTTTGTCACCCCCTCCTCCTTTTTGCTGTTTTCCTCTCTTGACTGATGGCAGGTTTCTAATGAAAACACAGAGCCCAAAGTGGTGGCTGGCAGTGGTTCAGACAGTGAGACACAACCAGACATGGCAAAGTAGTGCCTCTGCCACTGGCCTTCACGGAGAGGGGACAGCTTTCAGCAGCTCTGAGCCTTCATGGCAGTGGTGCCTGCCATCTTTGCAGCAAACTCATCTCCATTTCCAAGCCATCATCACCTTCCCTGGTCAATAAAGGTCTTTTTATCCTCCATTTTACCAGGCAATCCATCAGGTGGACAGGCATCAAAGCCTGACTGAGATAAACCAGCCAACTGTGAAATCCTTATCTGCAGTTCAGCCTCACTCCTGGAGACTATAAAACACATTGAGTGGGTTCTTCAAGATAAGAAGGCCTTTCTTTATAGGGTCAGAGAGAGCACACAGTGCCATGAAACATGCTCAGGGCACAGCACTGCATAAACAAGGCCCTGGGAAAATGGAGATGTTGAACACACTTCCCCTCCTCCTCTCCACCTGCCCTCCCTCTGCCCTGTTCACAGCTGCTGTCTATCCCTTTCCCTCAGCATGGATCAGGTAAAATCCTACAAACCCAGCCCAAGGGTTTCCTGTTCAACTAGAAGTTGGACAGAAGCTCTGCTGGAACAGAGCTGGGGACCGCATTTCTTGAGTGATCACACCACTCACAGAGCTTTTTCCTGGAGGGTGAAGAAGGTGTGAGGCTGCCTCTGAAAGCAGATCTGCATAGGAACTGCCCTGGAACTGAAACCACTCTATGATAAATAAGTGGGCATTGAAGAAGATGCCTTTGACTTTTCCAAGTGTCTTCTTATACGGAAGTAAGACAAGTATTGCTGGATCAATTCACTCTCAAGCACTGTACTGATGCAGCTGCAGCTTTGCTCCTAGGGACAGCCTCTGCCCTTTCACAGATGAAAAAAATTTCTGCTGAGCCTCCAGCCGGGCTGTTGCTCTATAGCTGCAAGTCATCTATGGGGTTTGGGTTTAGCCTTAGCATCCAGATAAAGCTGAGCAGCGTTCTGGGTAGGTTCCCTTAACCTTGTCTCCTTTAACATCTTAAGCAGTTAGAAGCTTTTACAGCCTGTCTTGAAAGTTTCTGCTCTTTGAGAAAACTTTTGGCATAAGAAATGCCCCTGGGACCAACCACCTCCCTCCAAAGGGGTTATGTCCCAGGCAAATCAATGAGACAAGGTGTGTCCCCTTCAGCAGGATGGTGGCCCAGCTCTGCCATGAGTCATCTGAACTAGCACACAGAGAGCAGAAGCCAAAGCCAGCACCTGTAAGCCTGTCCATGACAGATCAAGTAGACAGATGTGCTTAATTGAGCTGAAAACAACAGCAGGAAAGAACTTCTGGAGGAGAGAGAAAAAAGAAAACTACGTTTATTTCTGCCCATCAGGACACCCTTCAGGAGCTTTCTGAAGGCTCCACGGTCTCCTAAAGCCCTTGTTCAAGCCTGAGCATGGCAGCAATACACACACATCTCTCTGGCAGGCACAAGGCTGCTGCTTTGTGCTGTGACAGTGACTGACAGCATCAGCAGATGCAGGAATGCCTGGGTACCTCCTGCAGCCCATTCCCCACTGTCCCACAGCACATGCAGCAGTCCTGTCCCAAAGCACAGGTCAGCAATGCTCCTTAGGGCACAGAACACTGCAGCACCTGCAGCCACCCCCCTTCAGTGAGCACCCCCCACACTGCACACGGATGGGAAGCAGCATGGACACAAAGCAGGCAGCTGGCCAGCCAGTAAATTAATTTCAAAGACAGGCAGGTGATAGATGGGATTCATGTGGGAAACAGGAGAGGATAAATTGCCCATCTGTGACTGATACAGCGGAGAACAGCACATGATGGAGCAAAATGAATGGGCACAGAGGGATCAAGGATGGAAAGACTGAGTGGAGTGTAAATAATTGAATCCCTGAGGCCTGGATCCTGTCTTTGGGACTACGTGGGATTGCAAACGTAGGAGCACAACTGAAAGGAATGATTCATGGGCTGTGTGTGACAGATAGGACCCTCAGAGCAATCTCTTAGTGGTGTGGAGGTGGGAATGCCACTTGACAGGATGGTGAGGGAGTGTATGAGATGAGGAGCTTCCTCCACATCTTTCTATGAACCTTTGAACCCAGCCTCTATGGAAACAACCTGGAAGGGTCTACCAAAATTAGAGGTGATGCCACAGCTCAGCACTCAGGGTCTGGTCAGGGAGACAGCTTGTCAACGGGATCCAATTCCCTACACACAACAAACCAAAAGCCTATTGCAGCTCAGTGCTGCCAACTTCTTCCCTGCAGGAATCTTTGTCAGGGAGACTAAAGCGTTAGAAAAATCAGCTCTTCCCCCTCTGTCCATCTCTGCCCTGCTGCTGTGCATGCTCAATTTGGTAGAACCAGCCAGTAAGCAAGTGCCAAACCATTTCTAGGGCATTCCAGTCTCACAGGAGGCAGGAGCCCCCCAGTGCCTTAGGAAAGAGGCTTTCAGCAGTGCCACCCCAGAGCGGCACGCTGAAAAGCTGCTCAGAAGCACTCTCGATTGTCCTGTGTTGTGTTGCTTGGTTTTGGCCCTGCAATTACTCAGGTGGAACAACAAGCTCTTGTACTTGTGGCAGGAGACTCACATGTACATGGCACAAGTGCAGCTGGGATGTGCCCAAGCATTGTGCCCAAGCACTTGTGCCCTTCTAGACCGCCTGCAGCAGCTCAGGAACATCAGCTGCACTGTCCTGCTGCTACAGTGGATTTAACATCCTCCCCCAAGTGACTGGGGGCTGCCAGAGGACATTAACTGCTGCTTATGTGTGACCACAGCATCCCTCTCACCAGCCTCTGCTCTCCAAGAAGTCATCACCAATGGCCAAGAGAAAACGGGAGTAAATGCAGACCCAGAGTTCCTGTGTATCACCTTCCTGCCTGCGGCAGCCTGCAGGAACCTGCTCAAGTGGGAATTTTCATGCTCTTAAGGCCACCTATGCTTTCTTACCTTGCAATTCTATTTTTTTCTTCCAAGTCTAAACCTTTAGCATCCACCACAACTTGTGGCAAAGAGGATATTTCATGCCACACTGCTGAATCATAGAGGTAGTAGGCAATCCAGTTCCTTAGTCCCAATCCTGGAGCCTCGACTTCTTCCTGTATCTGTTTTAAGCAGATGAGGTGACAGAGAGCTCTTTGTATGCTGAGATCTGCTGTCTCATTGCTCATTTCCAACCTGCCATGCCACACAAACCCTGGGAAGGGTGGCCAAAAGGGACCTTTAGGTCTCTACCCTGACACTTGGAAAAGGAGTACTGGCAACAATAGATCAACAAAATTATAATCTTGTCTAGCTGAGTCCTGAAAATCCCCAAAGATGAAGATGTCAAAGGCCACAAGTCTTCAGCACATTTTCTTTCCAAGAAACACCAAGAGTATGGGGAAAGTTCAGATTTTCACAAATAGACTCAAATAGACACAAAGAGACTTAGAAATGAGCATCAGATAGGGATGAATGGCTGTAAAGTGCAGCCCTGTGGAGAAGGACTTGGGGTGCTGGTGGTTGACAAGTTGGACAATGTCTTGTCAGTGTGCACTTACAGCCCAGAAAACCAACCATATCCTGGGCTGCAACAAAAGACAAATGGCCAGCAGGTCAAGGGAGGTAATTTTCCTGCTCTATTCCACTCTCACAAGACCCCACCTGGAGGTAGTCATGATCAGTGCCAATCTGTGCAGCAGGTACATCTCAGAAAGACCTGGCCAGCACTCACTGGGCAGCAGCAAGGCCGTGGAGCACCAGAAGAGTTTGACTGAAGTTGAAATAAATTCTAGCTTCCAAGCACAGAGGGTTATTCCACTGAGCATAAGGCAGAAACAGACCTTCTCTGTAGGGATGTAACTTCTAATTATGCATTGTTCCCTGCAGCCTATATGCCAGGTTCATTATTGTCTCTCATGTTTGTTAATCAGCTACCTGATTTTAACAAGAAGATAACTTCTAGGAGATATGCAAATAATTCTGCAATTTTCCTTTCCAATGACTCAGCATTTGCATCAGAAATGTGTTAACAAAATACAAAAGCTATTAAGAAGCTCTCTGCATAATTATACTCTTCCTTGCCTCCAGTTCTTAATAATTTATGAAAGAAAATTAGTATCTTGTAATACTCAATCTTGCCAGAAGAAAAATTTTGTAAGTTATCATTTCTTCTGTTTAAAATCTCATTTCTACAATTTTTCCTTCTCCAAAGACTTGTCTCTAAAATTTTACTTAAATAAGGCTAAATTAAATACTCTCAGTAGAAAAATGTAAGTAAGCAAAACAAAATGATTTCAGAATTGAGGAGACTGGCACCAGTTTCAAATAGGATTGTCACACTGAGAGTCAATAGAGCACCTTTATTTTACTTTTCCCTGTTTTGTCCAGGATAGAACACATGGCTGTGGCTGAGTTCATATTACTGTCACAGAAAGGCAACTGAAATGATGTTTACCCAAATGGTCCCATTCATGCCATATATTTGGGATCAAGTGCCACACATTGATGATCATGGAATTTACATTAAATATGTTGGAAAATACATCAGTGTAGAGAACGTTTTTAGGGGGCAGCTATTCTCTTGGGAGACACAATGACAGTACACACCCACTTAGTGCTTGTTGTGCAGGAGTTGTCCAGGAGAAAGAAAGCTGGTCTGGGCTACCTACAGGTGGAACACTGAGCTTTTACTTGGTTGTTTAGGCTTTTATTTTTCTGAGCAAGAGCTTTGCATTTAACTGTTTAGAGGAAATTACAAGATTCACAACCTAAGAAATAGCTTCTGCCTTTGGTTTTGCTTTCTTCAGCTTCCCCGTGGTTCTGCTTTCTTCACCTTCAGCTGGCCCCTCTCCCTTTGAAAAATCACACCTTCAAGAAACAAGGAAACCCACCCCAGCATAACTCTCTGGTATTTAAGCCCTTACCATCCTTCCCCCCAGGATGGCAAATCCAGACACCATCCCACCAATAACAAGATAACAGAAAGACACTCTCATCTCAAATGGCTTAACAGGGAAAGCTGGGACAGAGAGCTGGGAAAGCTAGGGAAGGAGATCAGGCAGAGAGAAATTACCTTCTGCATGCTTCACCAGCCACAAAACATTCTGATTAGGCATCTTGCTTAAAACAGCCAAGCCAGGGGCCTTTGCATGAAAAGTGCCTTGTGTTGGGCAGTAATCACAAAGGTGTGCATGGAATGAAAATCTGAAACTGCAATCAACTTGCAGAGGTTACCTGGAGGAATAAGAACATATTAAGTAGATAATAAAATAACCTCCCTATGATGCCATGCAGGCAGGGCACACTGTCAGAAAGAAAAAAAGCCATACTTGAGAGGACTCAGAGGTTGACACACGGACAGGAAAGGTGCACATGATGTCTGTGTATGTACCTGTGTGGGACATATCAAAACACTTGACAGGTCTAACCCCAGTTCATACACAGAAGAACAGGCCATTTTACAAGTTAGTACCCTAGATTTTGGGAACCTGCATAAAAAACATTTGCAGACCCAGACCCTGTGCAAAGCCAACCTCTGTGCTCTGCAAAGCTAACCACACTTATCAGCGACCGCCAGATGAGATACTCTTTGGAAAGCAGTGCTGCCGAGACACCCAGCCGTGCTGGAGGGACAGCGTGCCAAGGCTTTCCAGCCCCCGTATTCTCTCGCCTTTGGAGGCAGGCAGGTTGCTTTATTGCCGGGACAGCTTTTTCTGCTGTTCATTCTGTTAGAGGCGCACTCACAGCTCAGCAGAAGCCATCTCATGTCACTTTATGACGAGACGGGGCCCCTGACCTTAAGAGCCGCACGGCACTGCCTGCGTATTTCCAACCTCCCTGCACTGCCCAAGACACTGAGATCAAAGCACAACCCTGAGGAGCTGAAGCCGAGGAGGGAAGCCTGGGGCACGCTGGAATCCCAGCCGGCGCCTGCCCATTAACTGTGCTGCCCACCTGCACAGCTCTGACGGGAAAGTTTTCCATCCCCGTGAGCGTGCTCCTGGGAGGCTCCTACAGTACTCAACCTCGTGTCCCCCCGTGGCATCCCAGCCGTGGGCGTCCCCCGCGGCCGCCCCGCGCCCCGCCCGGTACCGGTTCCGCCCCGCGCCCCCCCGTTGGCTCCCGCGCCGCCGCGGCCGTTGCGCCCCAAACCGCCCCCGCTGCCGCCGCTGCCGCCGCTGTCCCCGCTCAGTTGGCGACATGGCGCGGCCGCTGGCGCTCCTGTTGCTGCTGCCCGTCCTCCTCGCCGGTACCGCGCACCGCGCCGGGGCGCTGGCGGTCGGGGAGGGGAGCCACTGCGGGGGAAGTGGGAGACGGGCTGGTACCGTGTCCCGGCCAGTCCCGTCCCAGGGAAGGGGGAGCCTGAAGCGGTGCCGTGCCCCGGCTGGCTCAGCGGAGCGGCGGCGGTATCTAAGCCGGGGGTGGGCACCGGAGCCAGCCGGAGGCAGGGCGGGGAACCGTCACGGGATGGTCCGGACGGCAGCTGGCCGGGACCGGGCCAGCGGCTAGACGGGGGATGCCGGGGTCGGACAGCGGCTGGTCAGGGTGTCCCAGGAGCGGACAGAGTGGTCAGGGGTGTCGGGACGGGGCAGCGTGCGGTCGGTAACAGCCGGGGCCGGTCCCGCGGGGCTCGGGGGGATGCGTGCGAGACCCGGCGCCGTTAACGCTGCTCGCTCTCCACAGGTCTCCTGTCGTGTCCCGGAGCCATGGCCAGCTACCCGGTGAGTGCCGCCTGCCCCGCTGCCCTCCCTGCCTCCAGCCAGGCCTCCCGCTGCCCCGGCCCCTTCCGCAGAGCCGCGGGCCCCGCGCTGGGCTCTGCGCCTGCCGTGGCTCCGGAGCCCCGGCCCTCTGCAGGGTCTCTCCCCGCAGCTGAGGCGCCCGGGACGCTGCTGGCTCCGTAGCACACATGCCCTGGCGATGCCCATCTCTCACCATCTCCTGCATTGCCCTTCATGGGGACTCGCTATCCGTGTGTCCCACTGATGCTCAGCGGTCGGAGGGGCTGCGCTGTGGGGCACACATAAGTCCTGACACCACAGCTAAGCCGCGCCAGGCAGTAGGAGCAAGGTCTCAAGTGATAAATTCACGTAAGAGCATGAAAGATAATGTGGCACTTTAAAATGCTGTGCTAGCTCCCGTAGGACACGTTTTTTCTGTGCATACCAGCATTCTTCAGAAGCTGAGCAGAAACCTGTTTGAAATGGTGTAACTTTGGCTTCTTTTGTACCTGTCTTCCCTAGCCCAACTGTGCTCAATATGGGAAGTACATGTGTCCAAGGGACTACCATCCAGTTTGTGGCACTGATGGAGAGACCTACGGAAACGAGTGTGTGCTCTGCCTTGCTAACAGGTAGTCAGTTCTGTCCTTCCCTTCCCTACATGCAAGCAGAACATTCACCCTGACATTCCAGATAACTGATAGGTAATTTACTGGCTTTGGATCATTTGCACTGTTGCACTGCAGTTTTAGCAGTGTCCTCTCAGCTGTGAATCCCCTGCAACAGATTTTATCGTGGTACCTGTACATGGCTTAGATTTGATTCGGTCAGCTGGATTTACTGAATATTTGTATTAGTATTTCCTGAGAAGGAGCATCTTAGAGGAGGTTGCCTTTCATGTTCCTACAGTGCCATACAACCAATAAATATAATGCCAGACCCTTTCACACTTTCCATCAGAAAACATGAAAGATCCCACCCAAAATGCAGTGTTACATATAAAATATTTGTGTTCAAGATCCAATCTCCTGTACTTCTTATCACAAAGAAGAGTAAGAATGCCAAATGTTAGGAGAAAATATTATTTTGCTGTCAGGTTGTCTAGAAATTAAGAAAATGACTGCCTGATATTTGAGAGAGGGTATTTTATTCATCAATAATTTAATTTTTAAAAAAACAAATTGAAAACACAGAGAACTGGTATCCAATGAGCATTATTACTCCCCATTACAATTGACTGGAAACCTTTGTAGAGCAGTCTCTCAGTAGAAACTGAGAGGAGCTGCTGTGAATAGAAATTTTGATGGTAAAAGCCAATTTATATTAATGAAATAAAAGATCTTCTGTTTCCAGAAGAAGGTATAAGTGAGAGTAGCAGAATAACAGAAACAAAACTGCAAACAGATAGATCACAAGAAAGGGAAGGCTGAAATGAGTTTCTGACTTTGGGGCAGAGGAGAGATTATTTCTGACCAGATGATCTACAAAATTCAAATTACCAAGATAAAAGAAACATGGGCCTAAATAAAGAAAGTGTCAGAGGTATCAAAGGACACTTAAGGTAATGCTGTAAAGAAAGTGCTGAAGTGTGTCATGCATATCTGCAGAATTTGTTAACACATTCACCAGAGCACAGCACAAACAACCCAAGCAAGTGACAAATTGCAAAGAGAATTGGTAAACCTACAGTTTAAGGAAAAAAAAGAAAAGTAATCAAAATTCACACACAGTAGAATCTGTTAAAAGGGAAGAAAAGAGGTTCTGGCATGTTACATATTAGGAGCTTACCCATCTTTCCTGCCTCGAGTGATGTTGGAGTAAGTTATTAAGTGATTGGCTTTGTACATAGCCAGAGGTAAAGAGGAATGTAAGCAAAGCAGATACAGATTTGTCAGAAATAATCCAATCAAATCCATGAGATTTAGTTTTTTGGCACAATAACTGGCCACACAGAGTAGGAGGATATAGAAGTATTGGTGCATGACATTAATAAGGCAGTTTACATTATCTCCACTTGACATTCACATATGCAGACAAATAGTTATTCAGCTGTTAAAGGATGAAGTCACAGAAGTTTGAAATGCTGTGGTTCAAAAGCAGTGATCAGCATTTTACATTTGAAAGAGCTATCATATTTTATATAATCAAAATTGCAAAATGGCACAGATATGGTGATCTGTGCAGGATATTATAAAAATTCCCAGAGATCTGGAGAAGTTGAGTGAAATCAGTACAGTAAAAGACAAAAAAAAGTGCTGAGTATTGCCCACAGAGAGTGCAAATCCATACTGTGGAGATACAGACAGGAGAGCATCTCACAACCTAAATGGTGTATTTAATCCTTTCAGAACAGAAGGATGGGCTTTGAGATCCAGCCTTTCTAGGATTTCTAGGATGCTTCATTTTTTTAGGCATGATCCCTCAGTTCCAGACGGATGCATGGCAGATTCCAGATTACAGCATTGCACACAGAACAAAGGGTTCTCCACTCAAATCTGCTGTTTATTTCAATTCCTTAAGTAATTCCTTAAGTAATTAGTAATGGGGCTTATGTCTTTTTAGTATAAGATGTAAAGTACCTCTTTTGTGTGATATACATGGGATTAAATCCAATTATAAACAAAAGATAGAATTTTGTCTTACCCATCTTTTTTTGCTGTCTTCTTACATGCTCAGAAACATGCATTTTGGTCTGAAGGGACACAGGGTGGTCAGATACTCTCCTGATCATTTTTCTTGTATAGTTCAGTAGTTGGCATATTTGGGGGCCTTCTAGTTCAGCCTGGAGTTGTTGTTCTAAAGTGTTTGACTTGGCATGAACACAACACAGATAAAACATTTTGCTTTATTGGAGGAATTTCAGCTTTGAGAAACAGTCCACAGTCCTAAGCAATGATCATTCCACTCCAAGTAATCTAAGGTAGAGTCTGTCACACTTCTTAGGAAGACAGAACAAAGAGATTTTTCTGCCCTGTTTAGCAGGCTGCATGACTAGTTGCTGAAGTAGTGTAATGTGATATAGAAACAGATATAGGGACACATCCAGTACTAAATTACAAAACAGTCACTTCTCAATTAACTTGCAGTCATTTGCAATTGCCATCTTGCAGGTTTGTTCTAGCCCATATTTAACCCCATGAAGGGACTTCTTGGAGAGAGTTGTACTTCCTGATAGCCAAGACAGTACTGTCCATGAGCTCTTTTAGCTATGAAGGACTGTGTGGGCACTTGGAGAGCCCTGAGTGAATCGAGTGCTGCAGAAGAGGTTGCTGTAGTTGATCCATGATAACATGAGCCACCTGGAGCAAAGGTGCAGCACAAACCCTCCCCATGCTGGCTCTGCAGTGAAGCCACTTAATTGTAAGACCAAAGTTGGTTTTGCTCCTTACTTTATTTTTTTCTTTTAAAGCTTAGATTTAGTCTATTCTTGAGTGGGTGCTCAAATGCAAATCCCAGGTCTCTTCCACACTCAGTGTCCAGTAGCAATGACATCTGATCTTAGTTTAAACCTAGTCCAACAGCAACACATTCTCTTTGGAAATAGATGCAGCAGCTTGAGGTGTCTCTGCAGGGTTTAGTGTGAGGGTGTCCTTCAGCCAGAACCACTCCTTACATCCTTACCAGTGTTTTACATCTCCTGGCCTTGATTTTGCTTTTCACATTCCTGATCTGCCTTCTGGCACTACCTCCTGGTTAAAAGATCCCTGATAAAAGTATTACTATTACTAACTAGTACAGATTTACCCTGCTTTTGGGTAAACATAAGTCTCTTGAACTTCATGAGGAGTAAACCAGCTTGATTCTATTTAGATAAGGAAACAAACTGATGATCTGGGACAACTTGCATTCTATTGGTTTCTTTTTCTGTCTGCATTTGCCTGGTAAATTGAGATTTGTAAATGGAGTACCCCAAAATACTGCGTATAGGACTTGCAAGAAAAACAAACCAGTGTTTCCAAACTAAGGGGTACTTGGCTAAAATTCCCTAAAGAAGATTCCAGCATTCAGAGAACCACACATTCAAAATTTAGCAAAGCCTCAGATGCGGAGGTGCATCAGGAAGAACACCCTTCCCACTGAATTCCCATGTGAAAGGGGGAAATTCTGTAAGCATTAGAACTGGTTTGCATCTCAGAGACTGTGAAGCTTAACTTGTATTAGTGCTTTGTGATGGACATGTGAGTCCTCATGGTGTGATTTGTCATGTGGTGTGACAGTTCTCAGATTTGCAGATGGTTTTATCAGGTTTTTATAGGTAACAAAGCCTGTGGTAAGTTACTCACTCTGTGTATGTGATTTCATAGATTTTTGCATCATGGTTACTTTGTGGTGGTGCTTTAAGTAAGTGATGCAATTAATGCATCACTGAATTTAATTGAACACATAGAAAGAAATTAGAGTCCACTTTATAAAATGTGTCTGTAAAATTCAAGTAGTGTTCCTCTTCTAATATATTTTTCTTCTGTTTGCAGGGAAGATCATACACATATAGAAATTGTCCGAAAGGGACATTGCTGATATGACAGATGGATGCTTTTCAAGAAAATTGGAGGGTCACAGACAATCCAAATGGAAACAATGCTTTAAGTGCACATTCTGTGTAGCCTGTCTTAATAAACAAACTTGCATATTTAAAGTTTGTTTACTGTATTGAAACCAGTGGTTGTAAACATACCCATAGTACAGTTAAAACCTGAACCCTGATGCATTTTCTTACTAAAGATGGATCATAAGAAGGGGATGTCCTCACTCTATACCAGAAGGTCAGTTGTCCAGAGGAGGGGTTGAGTGCACCAAGGAAGGAAGTGAGTGGGTACCAAGTGCAACTCCCACAGTCCCTCCTGGGATCAGGGAGGCTCCAGCATCTCTATCAGAGGCAGTGCTTTTTGATTCTGGGATATTCTGAGCCCACAGGTGCCAGTGACCCGTGGAGAGCCACTGCAGGGGTTTCTTGTGGTGGCTACCAAACTGGTGATGGCAACCTGAAATGTGCCAAGCCTCTGCCCCTGGCTCCCTACCTGCAGGTCCTGCTGGTGGGGGGCAGTGACCTGGGCACCCACTGCTCTTGCTGCAAGTAAGGGCTGTTTTGGAATGCTGGAAGCAGGAGCAGGGGGCATGCACTGCCCTCCAGGTCCCCATCCCTCTGGGCACTGCCCCCTGTGGCTGTGAGGTCACCGGCCTGGCTGGCACCCAAGAGCCACTTCCTGTGGCAAACATCAAAGCAAAACTGGAAAGCTCAAGACTTCTCTGAAGGGGTGCACTCCAGAGTGGCTCTGGTGGGCCTTCCCACAGGGAGGGTGTGCAAGAACTGGGGTTTGGTCCTTTCTTCTACTTGTCATGGATATGGGCACATGTCTTAGATTTCTTCTTTCTGTTCCACCAAACAACTGGTTTTTGCATGCTGATTGAAATTGATGGTGTTTGGGTTGTCCTGCAGTGCTTGGTATTACACAGGTGGCTTTTACCTTTGATCTCAGCCAAGCAGCACCTGCTCTCCCCCTGGCCCCAGACCATGGCTTTGTCAGGCTTTTCTGGGCAGCAGCAATGCAGGCAGAGATGTACAGCACATTTCATGCCTGAGGAACGTTCTCAGGTCAGTGACTTCGGGTCTGAAAAACAATAATGTTTTTGCCTTGCAGTTCCTTTAAAGGATCAAAACTATCCTTACCTTCCAGCACATGCCTGCTTTCATTTTCTTTGAGCAAAGATTAATCACTGGAGGGCTGGAAGCAAAAAAAAAAAACAAACCAAAAAAACCTGAAACAGTAATATACCCCAGTTATGTGTTTATGAAGCTTTATAGCTCAAAAAGATGGTGAATTTCAGTACAATGGGTTTAATTATTTTTTAAGTTAAAACTGTACATTTAGGACCACGTTGCAAGCATTATCCAAACACTTCTTGAACTCAGACAGCCTTGGTGCTTCCCAGGGAACCTGTTTCAGTGCCTGACTGCCCTTTTCCTAAGATCCACCCCAAACCTCCGCTGGCACAGCTTCACAACATAATTTAGAATATTATTAACATAATAATAACAACAGATTCACAGCATAATTCATAATACAGTGTCATAGAAGGGTGTTACTGTAATCCTTAGACATCAACAACCTCATGGCAAGTATTCCTGTTGGCTTAGGACACGTGTGTGAGGGTAACAAGGAGTTATGCCAGCTGAATGGCATGATTGTGAATCAGGAAAGGATCTCGCTTTCTGTCTGAGCTCAGGTGGTTGAACAGTATTTTGACTGATTAGGATTTTATGATATTTTCTAGCTTCACAGGATCAGCACAGCCCTGATCTCACTGGGAAGAGAATGTGCAGCCATCCATATAGATCAAAGGAAGGTCAGAAGATGTCTTACTGCCTTTTGCTAATGAAATGTGCAGATGAATGACTTTTTTCCCCTGAGTGAATTGCAAGAACAGCATTTTTTTTAAACTGATTAAATTCCCAACTCTCCCTCCTGTGGAATTTTAATTGTTTTTAAATTTGCCAAGGAAAACTGTTTTTAAAAGTCCCCTGAACTCCACGTACTGTCGCTCAGCAGGCACAGTGTGTGTGTTTTCTGGGACAGCAGGGCTCCAGCTCCCAGCTTAGCCGGGGGTGGTTGGGAAGTGCTCAGCCCCTTGCTTCAGGCACCCTTTGAAGGGTATGCAGGCTTTCTCCTCCAGAGGTGTAGCACTGGGATCTAGAGGCAAAGAGAAGTCTCTCCTGGGTGACACAGGACCAGGAGCAAGAGCAGAAGGGAACGCCATGCCTGAATCCTGTGGGAAGACAGTCAGTAAGAGCCTGGATTTGCGGATTTCCAGCTCGCTCTCTAGGCGGCAGCATTTGTTTTCTTTTACAGCTCCTTTTGTGTTCTCAGTAGGGGGTGTCCGAAAGGCTTTTTATTCATCGTTATCATTTGAATGCATAAACGTTCTGTTAGGAGCTGTTTGTTTTCAACTGTATCATTATTAGTGTCAGTGATACACAGTCAATCTCATTTACTTGGCAAAGCTTTTCCTGATCATTGAATCCAAGTGGTTTTTTGGAGGAGACTCCATGGCACACAATTTGGTAGAAACGTTATTCTGTGAGCAGATGACTCACAGATGCAGCTGTGGCATTCATTGCCATGTGTAGGATTGCACTGGCTTCTATCTTAGCTTTGTGATTTCTGAGCTGGTCACATAGCAACTGCTTCATTTTTGAAACTCTAAACATCTATAGAAGTAGCAGAGGTTTCTGGGGAATTCTTAGCTAGATAACTTCAGAGAAAACCCCCAACTTTTCTCTGTAAAAGTGCCTCATCTTTACATTGGGGAAAAAATAAGTGCTTCTTCAGTCATCTGGTGAGAAGTTATGCAAGAATCTGGTACATGTGTTTAATTTTAACTTTTAAGCAATTCTGAATATTTCTTCCTGACATTAGGAGTTGACCTAAAACTGTTCTTACATAAGCTAGTCTATTCCAGCTTCCCCAGTGAAAAATCCTAGTGTGAAGCACCCTGGAGCAGAGAATAGGGCTGGGACTGAGGTCTTTAACTTGCCTAGTAATGTCTGGGGTCACTGTAGATTTTGTGGGATGTTGTAGCAGCCCCAAACTGCTACTCTGGAAGGGCCTGGGTTTTCTGGAAGTCCTTTCTTATCTGCCAGTCCCCTTCAAATATTTTGGATCTCCAGCAATTTGCAGATGTCTGTAAATGGAGACTTGAAGTGACCCAGCTCTCTTCATTTGAAGGTGTCAAAGAGGAGTGGCTCCTGTAAGAGGCTTTGGGGCTGTTGTACCCTAGCTATCTGCATGCACACTCTCACCTTCTGGAAAGCTTTGGGAAACTCCAAGTAGCTTGCTTCTCTCTGAATTTCTAAAAATCAGCTTTGCCCTTACATGGGACTCACAGCTTTTCTTGCCCCACAGCGTTTCTGCCCTCACTAGGCCTGTGGTAGGGAACACAAATACAGCTGGGTGCACAGAGCTGTAGTGAAATGGGAGGTTGTGAATGGGGGTTACAGCAATGATTAAGTTTATTTGCTAAGAATCATAGAATCATGTGGGTTGGAAAAGACCTTTAAGATCATCAACTGTAAACTTAACATGCCAAGTCCCACTAAGCTGTGTTACAAAATGTAAGTCCTGACAATCAAGCAAAATGCAAATTGTGTCCCTGGTGCTTTCTCTATCAACTTGCCCTCTGCCTAGAGGATGCACTCAATCCCCTTGGCCAGATCATTAATAAAGACATTAAACAGGACTGGCCCCAGCACTGAGCCCTGGGGAACCCCAGTGGTGACCATCCAGCAGCCAGATGTAATTCCATTCACCAACACTCTCTGGGTTGTGCCACACAGACCACACAGACAGTTTTTTACGGGGCAAACAGTGCACCCATCCGTGCCATGATCAGCCAGTTTCTCCAGGAGAATTTAGGGATCTGCAACCATAACCAAAGTTTAAAACTTGACTATCTATGGAGAATTAGATAGTATTCATGTCAGAATCAAATAGGACAAGGCAACAAGCAAATTATCTCCATGGATCAGCCAAAGTAAAGACTTCCTAAACTCTGGGCATAAGGGTCTGTAAACTCCTAGCACCACCTGTTGCTATGTGACTGAGCCCAAAAAGAGGAAAAACCTGCATCTTCTTCCATTCCTACACAGAGAAAGAAGGATATACTTTTTAAAAGTCATCAGAAGTGGCAAAGGAGGTTTTTAACTCTGAAAAGAAAACTGTCTGGGCTCACGAGGAGGGAAAAAATTTTGTTGTTCCCCTGACAAACATTGCCTTTAGATTCTGCCATGCGCCAGTAAGGCAAAAAACCCCACATAAAAGTAATAATGGGCTAGAATAGGGACCTTGTATACATGCAAAAATTTTGTTAAATACCAGCAAAAATTTCTTTCCCATGAGGAATTCCAGAACAGGAACATGTAGTGGTTTTAGGAACACCTTTCTTCAAGATGTCCACAATTCTGCTGCTCACTGTCCTAAGCCACCTGGTCTAGAGGGCCCTGCTTGGAGCAGGAGGTTGGACTAGAGACTGGAGAGGTCGCTTCCACCTCACTTATTCTGTAGTTTGCAATAGCAACAGGCTGCTGCATTTGCAACCAGCACCTGAGCTGCCCAAAGTCAGGTGTTATCAGAACCACCAGAACCACCTTTTCAGGTCTGACTACTTATGAGAAAGCACCTCAGTTATCTGAAGTGCTATGTGTAGGTGCACAGCAGAAAAATGCCTCTGAGCCTTCTGCCTAACTTCCTATCTCTTGCATTATATTTCCTTCAGTGAAAACACCATGAAATGTTTAGGCTCAACAGTCTGCCACTGGGGAGAGATAAGAGTACTTTATTCAGAACAGATAAAATACTTTCAGAGACTCAAGAAAGCCTCCAGGTCTTCAGAAATGACAGGACTGAAAAACATCTAGCGGAGACCAGCAGGCTGTGAGCAGTTACACACCAGCTGTCTCCTGTGTGTCCCTATCCCGGGTCACCAACATTTCCAGAGCAACAGCAGGCTGGGCACAGAGAGCAGAGCTGGCCCCTTGTATACTGTATTTTCCCTATGGCTCATATTTGCCGTGGTCGGGCACACAGGTCTGCAAACCCATTTCTATGCACAGAACACCTGTTCTGTGGTGAATGGGCAGCAGAGGTTAGAATTAGAATTACTAAAAGAATAGCTGCTAAGTGAAGTGTATTTCAAGGGAAGCAGGCTCTGGAAACCCCTGACAGTCTGTTCCAGTGTTCCCCTGCCATGCAGACAGGCCTGTGCTGGACAGCAGGAGTAGCTCAGGGGACACAGCTCTCCTGTGGGCTCCCTGAGCTCAGCCCTGCTGTGCCCACCTCACTGAGCTTGGCTTTCTGCAGCCCAGCCAGAGACCTACAGGAGACATGGCCCTACATAAAGCCCTCCCTGGAGAAGATCTTACTAGCCTAGCCAGGACTAGGCCAAGGATGAGAAACAGCCTTTGAAGAAGGGAGAAAAGCCCACC
Organism: Haemorhous mexicanus; assembly: GCF_027477595.1. NCBI lineage: Eukaryota > Metazoa > Chordata > Aves > Passeriformes > Fringillidae > Haemorhous > Haemorhous mexicanus. The sequence goes on along the minus strand of NC_082344.1, from coordinate 32,580,107 downwards.
CAGAGAAGCCAGACAGACTGGCTGCATGCAGCACCAGCCAGCCAAGAGAAGGGCACAGAGACACTTGGAGCAACATGAGAGCAATCCCACGCCAGTGCCAGAAGCCTTCCTTCTGCTTCAAACAGCCTCAGATTGGCAGTGAGCCTCCAGAACCTGCCCTCACCACTGATGGGAACTGGCCCCCAGCCTTGGGTGTCCCCCAAACCACTTCCCTCCAGCAGGACAAGGTGCTAAAAGACATGCTGTGACAAGAGTGTGACTTCCCTAAGCAGTGGTGCAGGTAGGCTTAGCTCAGGTTTCTTAGGCTGTTTGTGCTTGTTTGAGCCTGCTGGGCTCTCCCATGGGTTGAGCACTCTCCAGCTGCTTGCCTGTGCAGCACTGCACCCTGCTCCCATACTCCTTCCCTGGAAAGCACCCCCATCCACCAGCCCAGTCACCATACCCTGAGAGACAGGGCAAGGGCACCCTCCTACACCCTGGAGCCTCTCTGCCAGGCACTCCAGACACAAACAACCCACTGACAGTGGAGTGCCTGAGCCCCCAGAATGGGAGCAGGGGGAGATCCCAGGAGGAGGGGATGTCCCACTGAGGGCGACCCGCTCCCTGGGGTGGTAATGAGGCTGTCAGAGCAATGAGGAAGGCATCTGTGAGTGCTTCTGTTGTGCTCACTCAGCTGCCCCCAGCTGTGGCCAGCTGTGTAGAGAAGACTGTGGGCAGCTAGCATCCTTTGTCAGTGCCAGCTTCCCAGGAGCCCTCTTTAGCAACCAGCTTGCTAAAGGGAACAAAGATTTTAAAGTTAATTGCTTAGGGCCCTTGAAGCCGCTCCCTGACACCCAGCAGGTGGAACAGAGTCTCCATTATGTTCCTTCCCTCTTCATTGTCACTCTGTGAGTCATTCTAGTTGTCTGCCAGTGTCACAGGGACTGTGGTGTGTGTCACACAGAGATGACCCATCCTGCTCATCGCCTGTGGCAATGCCCAGCAGCTGGTGGCACCAGAGCCACCTCTCCACAGGTGCCTGCCCAAACTGGTCCAACAGAAACCACAGGCTGCATGGCACTGCTGCCATAAGGTGGGCACAAGGGCCAGGAACCGGTGGGCTCCCTGGCATGGGATAGCACAGGGGAAAACTTGGTCCTTGTCCCTCATGGTGAAGGCTGAGCAAAGTCATGGGATGGTCAGCACCTGTGCTTGCCCTGCTGAGACCCTTGAAGTTGGTCTTCAGGGTAGCACTGCTGCTACAGCTGAGAGCCATGGTGGCAGGCAAGTGTTTGGACAGAGATCATCCCTGCTCTGGGGAGGGATGAAGTCCCTTCATTGACCTTGAATTATTTGATCACTGAAGTATTTGAGTCAGGACCTCCAAAAGCTCCCTAGGCAGCTTCAGCCTAGAGATTCAGAACAGAACAGATTTCAGCAGACATTTCCCAGCCCCCATCTCCCTACTTGCTCCCTAGAAAATGCACAGCCATCTGAGTCTGTGGAAGGGCACTCGCTCCCCTGCACATACCCCTGGCACTCCCAGGGTAGAGAGTGGATCTGCAGGTCTACTCTGTCCTCCCTCCCTGCCTCTCACCAGTGCCAGGCTGTGTTTTCCTGGGCTGGGCATGGCAGCAGCTCCCACATGTGATGATGCCCTGCTGGCTGTCTCTGCGTGCTGCAGCACGCTCTGCCTACAAGCTATGGCAGCGCTGCTGAAAATCCTCCCGGCAAGGAACTGCACGTATCAACTCCCGGTTTAGTCACTTCAAAACAATCTGGTTAGTAAGAGTGAGAGTAGGGAGGAAGACTGTACCCCAGGCAGAGATTGCACATGGAAATACCAATGAGATGACACTGTTCTCTGAGAAGTGCTGGAACAACGGGAGGAATAATAAAACACTGCAGTTTCCATCCACACAACTGTATCCCACGGACAAAGTAAAGGCAGGAATCTTATTGGAAGTCCCATCTGATTAGTATCTGTCTGGCCTGGATCCCTTCTACTGCTGAGGAGAGACAGGCTGAACCCTGCCCACGAAAACCAAAGGAAATGCATGAAGGAGAGAGCAGAAGAAGCTGTTGCTGAGGCCAGGCCAGCAGCCCTGCTCCAGCAGCAGGAGCCACCTGTGCCCACCTTCTCTTGCCCCTGCCCAGGGCATGGTCTGGGTAAGCACAGTGTGCTGCTGGCTCTTGGGGTGCAAGCAGTGTTGCTGCTCTCCTAGGGAAAAACTGATCAAAAGAACAATGACTCAGTCATGTTCTTGTGTGTTGGGACGTCCAACAGAGGCAATTGCCAGCTGCACCCTGAAGAACAACTAATCTCTTATGCTGTTATGGGGCAAGTGGGGTATGGAGGTAGAAGTCTCCTCTGGTTAGCTGCAAGAGTTGTCCTGTAAGTCAGTACTAGCTAGTTAGAAAACACTTCTCTAACTGAATGGAAGCCAAAATATTCTGTAAAGCCTTGTTTTTCTAGCCACATTTTTTTTTTTTTTTGGATTAGCAGCCAGAAAACCCCAGCACATCAGGGGAAAAAAAACCACTGGTAAACAAAATAGAAGATGGCTTTTGAGGTTTTCCTTTACATTGGGGTGTTCAGAGGGAGAAAGGAAGCTTTTCTGCTTTCTCTGACACTTGGGTTGGGGTGGAGTCTGGAAAGCACATATTTTTTAATCCACATACTCAGAAAAAGGAAGAAAATCTCTGCTTAATCCCCAGACAAGTGGTGCTGGTGCTAAGCCTCATTTTCAGGAAAGAAAACATGGCAAAATTCAAGAGAAACACATGCATGAAAAGGAAGAAACATGAACAAGTCAGAAAAGCTGTGTTATAGCCCATTCTATCCTGATGACTCGATAAGTTGCTTTCCCCCTCTCCTTTCCATGTTTTTTTCCATTCTGTCTTCATGCAGTGTTAAAGGGACAACAACCGGGTCAGGGTGGGAATGAGCTGTGTGTCGAATGCCCACCCCATCTTCCCCCCAAAAGTGACTTCAGCCAATATCTAGTCGTGGAGCAATATGGATGATATTCAAGCCTCTGCAGGAGAGGTCCAGAGCAGTGGGGTGCTGAATGCAAGCTGGAGCTGCCAACCCCTCCCTGCAATGCCGCAGTATTATGCAAAATTGTCAAATGTACATCACAAGAGCTGTACTTCTTCTCAACAGGAAGAAAGTCTCTGTGATGGGCCTGGATGCACCCTTCATTTTGTTTGTATTTAATCTAACTCTGCTGACAAGGGACATCCTCTGGGACAGGATCTCTTCATATCAGGTGAGGCATAAATTCCAGCAGTACTTAAGCCCTCTCCCAGGAGGAGAAATGGGGCATAAAAGATTTCAGAAAAGGTCAGAAAAGCATTAACATGTGCCAGCCAGATGTGCGCAGAATTGTGACATGACTTTCACACTGTCACTGCAGGACTCCCAGCACCTCTGAAACCATTTCAATGGGGTGTCTCATCCAGAAACACGTCACTGCCAGTGCTCCCAGTGCAAGCCTGGACTGGGTTCACAGGCTAGGAGAAAAGGGTTTTTCCACATAAAAGGCTTTCTCTCCGTTTGACAGTAATAAACAAGGGAAGAGAGGAGCCTATCCTGTTCCTGCAGGCCACGTTACTCACATTTTGCAACTCTCAGGGCATATGCACAGAAGGAAAAAAAAGACAGCATACAAACATAGGAAAATCTTTCTGGACCAGAATATTTTCCCATCTCTCCTGTCACCAAGGCTGGCCAAGAGCAGATGCCAGAGCAGAGCACAGACATGCAGCAGATAAGTAGCAATACCTCTGAGAGCTCTCCCAAGGACGTGTCAGTATGCAGTCTGGGACCGCTACCTGGACTTTCTCAACACTGGAGTTGAAATCCAAGGCTGAGTCCTGCTGCAGGGGTCTGCTCCAACCGCCTTGAACGCACCCTGATGCCCCAGCCACGGCTCCTGGAGCCATCCCCCGGTCACACCGGCCAATCTGCTTGCACCCACTGCTAGCCATGCTCCTGTTGCTTAGCACCAGTGATAAACAGGACATGTTCCTTTGGCCAGGTGCCTGCCCAAGGCATGCAGGATCAAGTCTTCTCCCAAAAACCTCTCTGGCAGCCACTGAACAGCACCGTTTGGTTTATCAGGCATTGAAGCTATCCCCTGATCTTGCTTGATCAATGTCATCCTGCTAGGAAAACTGGCACAGGTCTGCCCGTCCTGTGGCACAGATCTCTTTGCAATCCCATTGTCCTAGCCCGTGTTTCCCACAACATTACAAAACCTCTTCAGGATGGTCTTGGCTCACTGCTAAACATATGGCAGGTTTCTTGCCTGGGTTTGTCCAGCCACTTCTCCCCAGGGTCAGGGCTCGCTGCCTCTGGCTCCAGCCAGCTCCGCAGCTTTTGCATTCTGTGCCAGTTTGAATTTTGCTCTGGCAGATAATCTCACCCATTGCAAGCCATACTCAATTTTTCATGAGCCCTTTCTTCAGCCTCTCTGATTTTCCAGCATGCCCTTCCAGCTGTCTGTAAACTGAGAGAAAAATCGCCCCTCCCCACTGCACTCCACCCCACAAGAATCCTCTTTTTAAGCTGCTGCCTGATGCTTCCAGACCACCACACTGAGAACGGCAGGCTCTTGGGCAGTTTAATCGAGGAGATGGCTTTGGCAGAGGATGTCCTGCTCTCCTCCCCATCCTCAGGCAGGCTGTGCCTCTGAGGGCTGCAGCAGCAGGACAGATGCAGGACCCAGCCCTGCCCTTACACCCAGCCTAGCGGGATCACAAGGCTGACTAAAGTGACAGCAGACTCAGGAAAGTTAAACCTGGACAAATCATTTGCAAGACACTAAAGCGAGATGAGAATCCAGCCCTGCACAGCAGCGAGCGCTGCGGGCTCCATCAGCCCAGGCGGGAGCGGGGCTCCTTACAGCGGCGCAGCGGGATGCAGCCCGGCCGGGCGGGACGGGCGGGCTCGGCTGGAGCTCCGCTGCACGAAGCGCAGTTTCCGCCGCACCCCGCCTGCACCTTTCCTGTACCCCCGCAGGAAGCAGCCCCGGCCGGGACCGCGTCCTGCGGCCCCGAGCGTGGCGGGACGCGCCCCGACGGCTGCCGGGCCACCGAGAGCCCGCGGAGCGCACAGCCACGGAGCGCGGGGGGAGCCCTGCCAAAGGGAGCGGGTGCCAAACCTGAATTACCAGCCCAGAGAGTGGCTGTGGATCCCGGGAGCTCCTGTGATTTGCGGCAGGTTTTTCAGGTCCCCGCCTGTCAAACACACACGCAGATACTTAAGCAGTCACCCGAGGACCTGCGGGGTTCTTGTTTTACACACTTCTGGTCCTGCCAGCTCCAGGTAAGCACAGGCTTTGAGCTGGGGGTGCTGGGGTGGGTTTGCAGTTGGGGATGGGGGGGATGGAGGGAGGAGCTCCCCTGTGAGTACTCATGCTGAGAAGGTCGGAGCTGCACCCAGCAGGGCAGGAAGGCTCATGCTCGGGGCAGGCAGAAGGGCACCCAGGCAGGAGAGACCCCAGGCAGGGCCACCACGACGTCCTGCTGCTGCAGCTGCTGTGCTCCTGTTTGCTTTGTTCCTATCCGATATTATCTTCTAAAAGACTGGACGGGTAGTTTACAGGATGCATGACAGGTGTTTTTTCCTTATTTATGGCAGGGCCCAGTTTATTTTTAAAGCCTCTGTCCCACCTTATCCTGTGCGCCATGTTGGCTGATTTTATCCACAGCCACCTCACAGCAGGAGGATGAGCAAAGCTCAGGACAGGACATGGCTCTGCAGCAGAGCAAAGGAGGTAGGAGGGCTTGTTTGCATTGAGAACTGCTATTTTGATCCCTGCAGTGGCAGGAAATAGCTGCAAGCTAAAACCAGATGCAGATGCCTCCAGTCGCATCCCAGCCCTGACAGTGGGAGCACTGGGAAAGGGGTCAAGAAGCCCAGCAGAGGCTATGGAGCCCCATCAGCTTGGCAAGAGCTACTGCTCTGAGAGATTTCTAGGGGCTTTGGGTGCAGTAAATCGTTGGAAAGCTGCACAGCCAGCCAGCTATTGTGACTGCTGTTCAAAAATGCAAAGCTGAGCAAACAGAGATCATGTCTTTTCTGGAAAAGTGGCAGATTTCTGCCAGGATAGTAAATGCTGACTGCACTAGCAGTGAGGGACAGGCATGCTGGGAGGCAGAAAGATGTCCTTGCCCATTTCAGGCCAGAGCTTGGAGTCCTGCTAGTAACCCCAGGGTGTTTCTGGAGAGCTGGGTGCAATCACAGGACATGGACAGAGTACTATATACTTATAATAAGACTTTCTCTTGCTGCAACTTGTGTCCATCAGCCATTAGCTTTTCTCTGCTCACTCCAAAATGGCCCTGGAGGTGCATTTTAATGCCCTATCAGCCACACTAAGAGCACCAGGTGCTGTAATGTATATAGCTATGCTGGCTGGAGCTGCCCACAGCCCAGGCAGCTGCTGATCCACTTGCAAGCTTCTGCTCTCACATCGCTCTACCTAAAACCACGACAGTCAGAGCCAAGAGAGAATTCCCCAGGGGTCCTTATCCTGACACTTAGAGCAGGTGTGGTGGTTTCCCTGTGACAGTGCATCTGGCATTGTCATTTCTGCCCGGGTGAGTAAACCCCAGCTGAATGACAACTGCAGCCCCATGGCCCTGCTGAATGGCAAACATTCCTTGCACTGAAAAAAAATTTTTTTTTCAATTTTGTTAAAAATTTAAGAGGAAAAAAGCAGTAAGAAATGGTGCATTTCAGCAGCTAAGCCAAACAGCTGTGAGTCTCCATATTTCTGCCAGGCTTAAAGAAATGTGAGACAATCACCTTTCCTGTACAGGGAGAGATGTTGGACAGCCTGAAGCCCAGCTGCATGCCTGGGCTTAAACAAGGCTCCATTTAAGTAGTGGGCAGGTGATCAGTTGTCTCAATAGGGCCAATCTGGCCATTTAGGCACTCCTGGTGCCCTCGAGTCATGCCATATACCCCCAAATTTAGCATCTAGGAGGTGCCAAGTGCTAGAGGCCATATGCTGCACAGGGGTCACATGGCCCCTGAAAGCCTCCAGGACATAGTGGAGTGATGTGACCTGCAAAGCTCTCCAGGAGCCCCAGGGTTTTTGCCTTTTCCTGAAACCCATCTCACAATCTTGAGAGGTAAAAACTGTACTCCTTCCAGAACAGGGGTAGAGGGGATACAAAAAATAAGCCATCAGGCATCACACCCCACATGCTGGGGCACCCTGAGCTGCTAACAGGTAGAAGATACTGTGTCCTGTGGGGAAACGCCTCAGGAACCTGGAGATAATCAGAAGCAGAAATAGCTGTGCAGGTGAAACATGAAAGGTGAAGCATGAGTTCCCTATGCAAATCCATGCACTCACATCAATGCACAATAATGCGGCAGGCTGCAAAGAATGATTTATGAGCTGCCAAGGCATGTTGCTGCTGGTGGCCCGGGCTGGATGCATGATCTGGAGGTGATGAGGATTCCTTTGTGGCTGGGCTTTCTATGGGAAGGGCAGGTGGCTCAGTTGGGTGCTGAAAAAAGAAGAGGCAGGACTTGTGGCCTGAGCTTGGCCTCATCTGCATTTTGACCTCATGGAGAGCTTGGCAGCCACAGTGCTGGAAAGCAGCGCCTCAGCTCCAGGGGACCTCCTTCTACCCCTGCATCTTTTCCAGAGGTCTACAAACATCTAAGGTAGGTGAGCAGCATTCAGCAGACTCCTACTACCTCAGATGAATGAGGAACTGAATTATGTTGCCCATTTCCTATATGGATGCTTCTGAACTGAGCTGACCTCAGCAAACCCAGGCAGCTGCAATGCACCGCAGACAAGGCCAGCTTGGCTTGCAGTACCTGGGGTTAGAGATGGTCTTTCCTCAGTCCACCCAGGGCTGGTGGGTGATACTGTCTGTACTGTCCACCAGCACTCCATCACGTTCAGAGGTGCTCCAATGTTACACAACCACTGTGTTACAATCTGTATTTACCAAGTGACTCAAGCAGAGTGGGCTGTTTCACAACCAGCCCTGGTCTATTTATAAGCCCCTACTCAAATGCCAAAGGATTCTTTTATTAGTTAAAGCACTTTCTGCAGAGGAGGCTCAGGGGGATCTTTGCTTTATGAGGTAAAGTTCAAAGAAGAGGATCTCTCCAGCCTCTCACTACACCTGGCTCTTCACAAGCTGCATGACAGTTTTGAAGCTGAGCTCCATCCTAGCAGTTCTGTCAGCAAGAGAAAGCCCTGGGTCATTCAGTACCTCAGGGTACCTAAAGGTGAGTTACCTGTCAGCCAAGAAAGCAGTTGGGTTTAAACCTATGCAGTAGGAGTGCAGCATGATGGATGTTCCAGGATTATACCCCAGAGCCAAAGGGAAGGAAAAGCTGGACTGCAATGTGGAGGCAGGGCAGGTCTGCAGCAGATGGCCCACAGGATTCCCAAGAAGGGCCAAGGGCTCCTGGCAGCACTGGAGAACCAGCAACACTAACCAGCCAACCTGACAGAGACGGGCCAGGCAACTGGGACAGCAGGAGAGCAGATCAAGCAAGGCCACATTTTGCAACCAGCTCCTCCCCTGCCAATACCCCACAGCCTGGTTTCAAAAACACCACAATGATTCAGCATCAAGGGACTTTTGCATGCTGTGTGGGGGCAGTGCCTTGTGTTTTAGTTGACTGAATTAGCAAGCTCAACCCTCTACCATGTGAAAGCAAACCTGAAGCCCAGCAGAAAAGAGGTGTGGGACTTAGCCAAGATGCATTTGCTTTGCGTGTTCTTTTGGACCAAATCTTCCAGAGACTATGCAAAGCACAAGTGGGACAAGTGTTACTCTGGAGGAAAACATGGGCTTCTTGGTGCTGCCTTTGCTGGGGGCACCTAGGACTGACCCCAGTCAGGGGCCGCAAGTGCTTGAGCAACAGACATACACTGGGTACAGTCCTTGAGGATTTGAACACTTACACACCAAAACTCAACCAATCAACTAACCAGTTCAGTGATGCTCAGGAACAATAGGACTAACCATTTATGCCCATGTGTGGTAACATTAAATATTACTTAAAACAATGCAGCTCACCTTCTCATGGCCAGCATTATGTGATGTCCGGCCACACTGCTAAGAGAAGGACCAGGACACTGATCCTGAGGAGGGGAAACAGGGTGGTTTCTGGATCAAAGACTACACTCCCAGAAGATCATGTATGCTCTGCTTCATCATTCCTTCACACAAACTTGCCTGATTGCTGGGAAGCAGGGGAAAAAAAATAAGCAACAACCCACTAGGTTAGATGTCAGATATTGTCCCTTCACCCAGAGGATAAATAATGTTTTTCAACTAATGTCTTTAAATTAACCCCCTGAACATGCCCATTGCTGTGACATCACTCCTAAGTGACGCCCAGGCCTAAATAGGGCTGTAAACAGGAATCGTTCCCATGGGAGTCACACTGGCTATAAATACAGCACCAGGGGAGTACTGAGCAGCCTGCAGCTTCCTGCCAGCTGAGGATGGTGAGACAGCTCTGGGCATTGCTGCTGTGTGCTCGCTGCAGTGAGGAAATGAGACAGGAGTTGCTGGGGGCTTGTGCTCCCAAGCTGAGCTCCCTGGCATGCCTTTAGGAAGGGAGTTGAGCCCTGCTGCAGCCAGAGGCCACAGCTGGGGCCAGGGGGAGGCTGGTGGGGACACAGATAGCAAATCTGGGGCTCAGCAAGTGTGGCCCCACTGGCCACTCCCAGCTTGAGCAATGACACCAGCCCCTCTCCGCAGTGCCTGGCCCCATAGCCCTGCCCCAGGAGGAGATGGCCATGGAAAAGCCAGTGATTCCCACTGAGGAGCAGCTGGAGATTCTGGAATACCACTTCTGCAAGGTGAATAAGCATCCTGACCCCACCACACTGTGCCTCATCGCTGCTGAGACCGGGCTCTCCGAGGAGCAGACTCTGGTGAGTGCATGCCCCTCATCCTGCCCCTGGTACTAGCCCTGCTCCCCCCTGCATGCCTCTGTGTCCCACATCTCCTGCCTGTCCTGGTCTATCATACACCTGTCTGTCCCCCCACAGGCTTCCTAAAGCAGCCCCTGCCCTTCTCATGCTCCCCCCACATGCCTGCACTCCTCTGTGCCCCATCTGCTCCCTGCTTGCACTTCCTGCAGCATCGTGCACCCTGCACTCTCCCCACTGCTCCCCCAAGTCTCCTCTGCACCTCTGCAATCCCCAGCACGCTCCTAACTGCACCCAGTGATCTCTAATGCAACACAGCACCTCCCTGTACCCCACATCCTTCCTGCACTCCACGTGTTTCTGCGCCTGAATTTACAACCCGTGCACGCTGTTCTTCCAAACCATTTCTGATAGTCTTGGATGCACAAGCTACTGCTGGTTTTAATGTCTGAATAAACTACTGTAATTTTAAAACAGAGGATAGATGCAATTCCTGCAGGATGTGCTGTGGGACATGCTCAGGCTGTGCACCCTCCCCCTAAGCATCCCTAAGGCCTGATGTCAGGCAAGTCTGTCAGCCTCTCCAGGAGACAGGGCCAAATACCCCTCCACAGGGACAGGCTGCCACTGTCTGGGAATTCCACCAAGCCCTGTGCTCCAACTGGCTACCTGCAGGCTACTGTGGGCTTCAGAAGCAAATGGCTTCTTCCCAGTTCCTTCAAGTGGCAGTGCAGCTCATTGGGATGTAGGTGCTTTCTAGACCCACAGCAGCATTTATGGGTATAGAAAAGAAATCCATCCCACTGGAAAGTTAGCAGCAGTTTGCAGAGAGCTGCCAAGCCTGGCTCTCCCTCAGCAAAGCCAAAGCGGTATAAAAGCCGAGCTGGCAATGTCAGCATTTAGCCTGTCGCAGGGAAAGATGCTGGAACAGCATCCATTGCACAGATACTCCTCGGCTGGAGTGGACCGTGCTTTGGTGACAGGAAGGTATCAATCTCTGCTTGTTTGAGACAGCAAGGAGGCAGTACCCCTAAAATACCTTTTTCTCCATAGAAATGGCACTGTTCCTTTTTTTTTTCCCTACAGCAACTTGTAAACACATGCCATATACGCCAAGGGCACCTCTGTAGATGTCTTAAAATCCTCCCTGATAGCTATCTTTTTCCACTAATCCTACTGTGCTCCTAGAGATCTGGAGATGGAGGTCATGTTAGGGACAGGATCAAGACTGGGGTGGTGAGTTGCAAAGTGCCTGCATTGCGTAGAACACAGGGAATCATTGCCCCTGACATCTGGAGTGCTTTATCATCTAGAAATAGCAGCCATTTTAATAAAAAATTCAGTAACAATGAGATGCAAAGAGGAGACTATGGTTTAGGACAGAAAGTGAAACTTTTGAGAGGAGGCTAGGCTGTCAATCGTATGACTGGATGTGGTCAAAGGCAGTGTGAGTGTGAGAGGCACTTACAGAGAGCACTGTGGTTGTATCATTACAGACCATAATAGCTTCAAAAATAACCATGAACAAATATAGAAACAAAATGAACTGCAACAAAAGGAATCACAGGCACATTGCCAAACAAAAGGCTGAGCTGTGCTTCCGGTACATTAGTATTTTCTTTCTTTTCGTCTTAGGTAGTGTTGCTTTAACCAAATACATTTTATCTAATATTTTAAATTGTGGCTGCCTTAAAGTGGCATCAGCAGCACTTGGAATAGGCTTCCAGATGCTAAGTTACAGCAGACATAGTGCTAAGTGCTGCTAACATCGATGTGCATATTGCCTTCAAACTAAGATGATTTTTAAACAATTTTAAAAATAGATTTGTTCTTGAATTTGTTGGAGAGCCAATGTGCTGTACCTCTCATGCTTTCTGAAACAGGTGAGCTTTCAATTCCTGTCAGTTTTGAACTTGCAGATGATTTTTTCACTTCTCCAGTCATTTAAACAGACACCATCCAGCTCCTCAGCCAATCTCTTACTCTGCAAGAAAAACCTGGGCTCACAGCATTAAAAAAAAGCCTCACCCATGCTGTCAAGGTCTGAAGTGAGCTAGAGAAATGAGTTTGAAAGAAGTGCACATGTAGACTACAAGACTGTTCAGTCAGGACCAACCACCCTGGCTGCCTGTACTGCCTGGGAACAGTACCTCGCTACAAGGCAGCAGCACCATGAGTTCCCCTCACCTTGTCTCACATGCTGACATCTGCACCTTTAGAAAAGTGATTTGGAGGCCTTGCTCAGCCCGGTGCACTCAGTCTCTGCTTTGTTCTCTCTCTCCAGAAATGGTTCAAGCAGCGCCTGGCGGAGTGGAGGAAGTCTGAAGGGCTGCCCTCAGAAAGCGGGTCTGTCAGGGACTAGAGCATGCTGCTCCAATCCCCTTGTCACTTATAGAGGATGATGAAGCTCTTCAGTGGGTTTCCTTGGGGTTCTTCTGTTGCAATAGGTTTTGCGATACAAAGTAATACTCTGCTATTTAACGTAAATCTTATTTAACATGTACATAACCAGAAAAAAACCCACTCTATATACTTATATATATATATATATGTATATGTATATGCACACACATGTGTGTATACAACTTTTGATGGCTGATAACCTATCTTGTGATTCCAACCCATTAACAGCAGCTGCACAAGAAAAGGCAATTTCATGCCCTTGTTCCAGGCTTGCAGAAATGTTGCCATGATCTATGTTCAAATATAGAAGGAAAAAATAAAGATTCCTTTTCCTTACAATCTACAGAGGCAAAGTATGTGTGTCAGCTTTAAGGCACAGATCATCCAGCGAACAGGGCATCTGGAAAACCAGGTGTGTCGTCCAAGTGACCTGATTTGGCTCAACGTGCCAGAATCAGCTCTGGATACTGCAAACCAAGTGCCTACACCATAATCTGACCAAGCCAAGCACCCTTTGAATGCCTTTTTTACCTTTCTGTTAAAGGTCACCAAAGAGAAAGAACTCATGGTTTGTTTTGGGTTTTTTCCCAGTGCAATTATAAAAACCCAACATTTTTTAACAAGAGGAGCTATGCTATGTCCCTCCTTGTGCTCCCTGCCCCCATGACAGGAGGCAGACTCCTTCCTCTGGAAGGGCAACATTTCTCCCAGGCACCCTCAGTGGGCACAGTGGGTTTTCCCTTTGCCATAGGGACAGCCATGGGCAGCCTCATCTCCTAGGGCACCTGTGGGTCCATGCATGGCAGCCCACACAACCCCACACACCTCCTAATTCCCAAGGTGGCAGAGGATGGTGGTGCTGGGGTTCGCCCAGATGCATGGGGGTTTTAGGGGGAGACCCCAGTCTCCTCCTGACCATTCTCAAGCCTGAGGAATGCAGTTGCACTGGGGCTCTTGCACAAAGTCCAAACTCTCATCCATCCTGGCACAGGACAATGCCTGGTCTAAAAATAACCAGCACAATTTCCCAGTGACCTTACCTTATTCAAAAGGCTTCAAAAGTCTTCTGCTTAGTGGATTACTGAATCAATTAATGGAGCCTCTGATTAATCCCCTTCTGGTTTGTGGTCACCTGCCTCTACTCCTTTGGAAGGAGAATCAGCTTAACAAAGGGAAGATTAAAATACATTGGCTCTGAAACTGCCATATGCTTTCATTTGTGGCTTTTGTCGCTTACTGGAGAGCATCTCTCTTGCCTCAGTATCTCCAGCCTGTCGCCAGTGGTTGGTCAGGCTTATCTGACCCTGTAGGAAGCAGATAAAAGGGTTCTCCCCTTATGTCTGCCCTGCACAGGCTGTGTTGTTCCCCTGCAATCCAGCTGTCAAACTGACTTACCCACAGACTTGACTGGAGCTCAGAATTTGGTCTGCAGACTCCGGCATCAATACTTGTTTTCTGCTTAGCCTTTGCAACTTGACTTCTCTCTTACACTGAGAGGGACTCTGCTTTTTTGAGTCAGGCTCCAAAAATCCCAATGCAGAACTCTCTTATTTTGCCCAGGGTCACATACTGAGTATCTGAACCACACAGCTTTAACCCACCTATGTATCTGGATCTGCCTGTTCTCCAGGCATTTGAGAAAACAGGCCCCAAATCCAAGCCAACTCAACATACATTGCAGCCTTCTGTATTTCTACTCCTGTCACTAGCATAAAACTTTTGAGTGTCAGTAAAAAGATCTTCTTACTGACACTCAAAAGTTTTGCTGAACTAAAGTTTTGCTAAAACTTTAGCAAAAAATTTTAAACCTAAATTCAGGAGTTGTGTTGCATCAACTTGCTGCGTGCTTTTGAGTTTAGTTTGCCACACTTCCCTGCATGAAAAGACAGTTCCTGTGGTGCCTTCCCCCTGCAGTTGTTTCATTACTTCTAAACTATTACAGCAAAACAACCAAGAGAGAAACTCCAGACACAACCCATCCTAGGGAGAGAGTCTTCCCACATTAAGTTGAATTCTGTCATTTTCCCTGATGACTATTCTTAAGGAATGATGATTTTATTTTAACTCCCAGAAAGTGTTCCAGGCTGAGTGCTGCCTCTGCGCTGTGTTCAAAGAGATTTTCCAGCCACAGCACAGCCCAGAGAGAGTGATGTTCCAAGGGGTGATGCGGGCAGATGGCAGGAGCATTTCTGAAGGAGCTTAGCGCCTAATTGGTTGAGCTAGTTCAGCGAGCCGTGGAGTACAAACCGCCTTCAGAGCTCTCTCTTTCACTTTGAATGCATCTGGGTTGAGTGCAGTCAAGCCCTGACGAGGTCTGGAGGAGAGAGGGTAGGGAGAGTCAATCCTGACTGCAGCAAGGCCAGCTGTCAGCTGCCTGTGAGCTCCCACACCTCCACCTAAGCCTGCCCTTCCCTGTCAAGGGAGGACAAAAGGCATCACACCTCCAATGCTGTCCTCAGGGGAGGAGTATCTCTCACAGCCACTACAGCCAGGCATTCCCTCACCCTCTGTGAAACATCCTCCCCACCACTTCTTGCAGACTGGACTGAGGTCAGCTGCAGCATGCTGGGCAATGTGAGTTTATTACACTCTGCCCTTTGCTTTTTATAGTTGGAATTAATAACAAGTCCCAACCAGTAATTCTGGTGGAATTAAAGAGTTCCTGTTTCTTCTCTTTTGACTCTCCTTCTACCTCAAAAGGGCTTTTTAAACCACAATCCATGTACCATTAACTCATCCAAACATATAAAACCCAGGCATTTTGGAAGTGGACGAGCACTTCCTAATCTTGGCCTAATCTCTCTGGCCAAACACAAATGATCAAGGTGCCATGAGCCACACAAAATGGGCTGGCAGCTGATCATTTCCCCATGACAGGGAAGCAGTACCTACCTCGAGGAAGGCTGGGCCAGCCCCACAATTCTTTCTGTAGCTACTGCCTGCCTGGCAGCCTTTGTCACAGGCCACTCGGGATCCCGCGCGGGCATGAACTTAGGGTGGAGTTGTTTGGGCTTCGACAGCTCAATGGTCCGAGCGCTTGCAATTACCTTCCGAGATGACGTGGAAGCCTGTGGAAGAATGGGGAGGAAGGTCTTTAGAGATGCTCCTGGCATTCAAGGGTGCTCAGCCTGTAACCAGCTCAGTGTTACAGGTTCACAGGCACTGACCACACACAGATGGGACACAATCATATCCTCAGCTGTGTTTGGCACCAGGCAAACTGTAGAAGAAGAAATCACTGCCTCGTCAGTGGCAGTGGGACCTGGGCAGGTCCCACAACCTGCCCTCCAGCCTCCTATTACTCACAGCCCTTTGTCCAACCCACCCCCAGCACTGGAGATCCCAGTCAGGCACTTGTCCGCCTTTCCCCATCCCTACAAGTGCAGGTTAGGCACAGCTCTGCCGTTCTCTGGGGATATGTGCTGGGAGTCAGTTCATGCTCTGAATGGAGCACAAGTCCTGCTTTCCAGCTGAGGAAGCAGCTATGCCAGTCTCATGGAGAGCAGCACATCCAGGGCTGACACGAAGAGAGCCACAAACAACTGAGTGCCTGTGGCCTCCCCTCTGTCAGAAGTCCCATCCATGTTGGGTCCCAGGTGATGTTTCCTTACCGGAGACATAACACCAGGTTTGGTGTGCGTAGTGCAGCAGGTCAACTCCCTGATCACGGGCTCTGCGAGCTTCTGGACCCGCGCCGATGCACTGGCCGAGATTGCTAAGCTGGAAACCTGTATTGGCACCTGCATGGATCCAGAATGGGGGAGGGACACAGAGCTTGTACAGCAGCCCACAGGGACATGCTCCCTCTCCACAAGGATGAGCATCCCAGCACCCTTCCTCTGCATACATGGTCACTCTTAATTTTCCAGAATCCATTTTTTTTTTTTCCACCTGAACTATTAAGTCATTTTGGTGCTTTACAGATTCCCCAGCTGTTGCCCACTCAGAGCCAGGAGGGGAGTGCCTGTAATGAAAGCCTATGTAGCCAGGTAAAAGTATAGAGAAATTCCTTCCATGTTTTTTATATTCATCTTCCTGGCCAAATCAAATAACTTCCCTGCTAAGGAGAGACATTCAGATTTAAGAGTAAATTTGCTGCTACAGTTAACTGCATTCCTACAGAAAACTTCTCCAGCAGGGGACTTCCAAAATTTTTCACAGGGTTACTGTTGCCCAGTCCTGCTCCAGCCCAGCCTCCCATTTCCCAGCCCCAGAGGCTGCATCCATTCTGTGGCCTTTGCCACAGAAATTAGTGTAATCTGAGATTGCTCCAAGCCCTTTCACCCTGCCAAAGCAATGACCCACCTAAAAGGAACAAGCTCAGAAATCATAAATTAGGCTTTTGCCAAAATGTAGTTAAAATAGTAATTGCAATCTCATGCCCCCTGTGTACTCAGATAGGAGTACAGCTGCCCAGCTACAAACATGACTACTCCCTAAGAGCTAAACATGCCATTTCCATCAGGTTTCTCCACTTTCCCAGGCTGCTTTATTATCAGAGAATGCAGCCCAGATACCTCCCTTGGCTCTCCTGCTATACTAGGCTGCTCCAACCTGGCTGGTTTTTGTCTCCCAGTAGGAGATTTGCAAAGACAACATTCTTCTCTGAAAAGGCAGTTTCTTCCAGTGCCATAAACTGCAGCAGAACCAGGCAGCTCCTCCCCTCTACACACTGGGCACATCCAGGGGTGGGATACAGGACAGTTTGCTGCATCCCTGTACCCTCCAAATCTCACTCAACCTTCTCCTCACCTCTCTGGGCGGCATGAAGTCTGGGTGCAGCGCCTTTGGCTGGGCAAGCTGCAGTATCCGCTTGGAGGCATTATAGTTCTGTGCAGCCAGGGACACAGGCCACTCTGGGGTCTCACGGGATCTGGAAGCACAGAGTCATGGCACTGCCACTCACAGATGTTCTCCAATCTGGCAGCAGCTGGGTTGTCTAAGACTCACACTTGCTGCAGTAGAAGGCAGCTTTGTCTTGTGGCCATTTCCAGTGTAGAACTCATCCCATGAGAGAATCCAGAAGTTCTAATCCCAGCAGAGACCCTGCTCTGCATTTTTGCCCTCTGTTTACCCATCCTCTGTTCCTGCATTTATTAGTCACCACTGATGCTAAAGGACCCAAGGCTCTACCTATAGCACCCTACAGGCTTTCTAGCCTCTCACCTTTGTTCCAGGTAAGCAGGGAGGTATTTTTTGGGTTCAGACAACCTCAGCAGCCGTTCAGATGGGTAGCCATACTTCGGTAGCAGGGGATTCCCACCAACTACTGGTCTGCAACTGTACAGAAAGAAAGATTTTGAGGAGCAGCACAGAAGAGCTATCAAAAGGCAACTGACAGAGAACATGTTGGATGGTAACCTAAGTCTGGTTAAACATCCATGCCTGCTGCATCTACAAAATTTGGCACTGGTGCACACGGAAAAACCATGTACAAATAGGCATTTACACCTGAGATTTCCTCACTTTAAATGCCGTTGGCATCTGAAGAGTCCTCTTTTAAGCCCTCTCAGTGCACTGCTTTCAAAGTCTGGGCTTTTCCTGAACCATATAAAGAAGCTGCCCCACAACATCTGGCAGCATTTATGTTGGTCAGCTCTGCCAATTCAGAAACCTCTTTGTTACAATGGCTTGATAGCACCTTGTGCCCTTGTAGCTCCTTTCATCTTGGTGTCTCCCCTAGTGCCTTGTTCATTCAGCTTTCAAACAAGCAAAAGTGTTGGAATATGCCTGTCATCACCAGGGAAGAAGGAAGAAGAGGTAAGAAGAAAGGCAGGAAGTGCTGTTGTATGGACACCTTTAGCAAGAGACAGTAGCTCCCAGGAGGATGAGAGCCCATAACTGGTGATAGTGGCAGAGGGGAGAAAACTACAGACAAGCATGTCTTGACATTCCTCCAGGTAGAGGAAAGCCAGGAGTGCAACACAGTTTCATCTCCCTTCTCACAGACGAGTAACCACCACTTTGACTCCAAAAGAGCTGCATCTCCTCCAACAGAGCTACAAATTACTTGCTTCAAGTAATGCAGCACCACTGTCATTTATACTTTTTACAACAATTTTCATTCCAATTCCAAAACGTGATCTAGGTTTTACACCATGCCGTGACAGCAGAGGTTTAACTCAAGGCAAGAGACCTGGATTCCTTCCAGCAGCAGGACACTGCAAGATTTCTCTGTTCCTAACCTTGCCTTAAAGATTTAGGTCAGACTCCAAGAGGACGCAGGGGTTCATAAACTGTGTCCAGGTGCCTGGCTGGGCTGCATCAGCCCCAATGGGACATGGAACACGCTAGGGACAGTTCCTCTCTACTCACAGGTGCAACACACATTCCATCATGTGCATCCATTCCAAGAAATGCATGCATGCACATGATGTCTACTTCAAACCAAAGCAGAGCTGCTGGATGGGTATTTTTGTTATAGCAGAGGAACATGCACCCTTTGTGCTTGGAGACTGAGATCAAGACAAGCTCCTAGGGCAGCTGATGGGAACCCAGAGCTCTAATCAGACCAGCAACAAGGTGTTGCAGAAGTCCTTCTCACAGCTGGGAAGTGGGTATGAGGAGATAAAAGGGCACCAAAATTTAGCACTCCACAGTTAGTTCCTTCCCATTCTGGAAGTCAAGTACTCAGGGTGACTATGCTCCCACAGCACTTTCTTCTCTGCTCCAGGCGCCCCTGTTCCAAGCACAAAACAGCTGTTGAGTTTCAGTGCCATGGAGCTATCAGTGGGGCAGCCTTTTCAGGAGAGGAGATGGCATCTCCCCTTTCCCAGGGAGCCAGTATAGCCCCCTAGAGAATATGCTCTGAGGTGCCTCTTTCCCCAGGAGGTGCTACCACGTCACTGACCTGCGCCCATACTTGGTAAAATCTTTCTTGGGCTGGCACAGATGCAAGGTTCTTGCAGATGGTGTAGCTGTCATAGCACCAGGTGAGAGGGTCCATATTGTCTCCTGGTTTCCCCATACAAGCCTAGCATGAACAGCAAGGTTGCAAATATTAGTAACAGGCATGGGTGTGAAATGTGTTTGCTGGGGCTATCCTTCCCTGCCTAGGATGGAACACACACACACACACATTCACACACACACACACCCACCCTATGGCTCTCCACACCTGAAAAGTGCCACTAGCATCCCGTAAGCATTCTTGTTCTGTGGCTCTGAATTTCCCAACACTCTCCTGCTGGTTGCTGTCAACTAAAAGGAAAACCTTCTTAAAGTGATAGGTTTTAGTTACCAGTGGATATGCAGAAAGGGTCATTTCATTACATCCCTGAAACCCCTGGAGGAGTTTCATCACTGCATTTCTTTTGCCTCACCATTACCACCTAACTATACCACAGGCATGACAGTGAAAATAGCAACAACCTTACAGTCAGGGTGTGCCATGGAAAGTGGGTGAGGTTTTACAGCAGGTTAGTGGTTACTCTCCTGTGCCCAGGGCAAATTCAGAGTTGCTTGTCCCTCACTGAGAGGCCATGATGGGAGAAGGTACCGGGTAGTTGGGACAGGGAACAGCAGGGCAATAGGTTTGTGGAGCCTTTTTCGAGACCCATATAGATAATGGAGATGTTATCAAGAAACTGTTGCCCTGGCTTGTCAAGCTGTAGTTTGATCACATCACACAGACAGCAACTCTGTTCCTAAAGCTGGGCTGTATCCTCCAGGACAGAGCAGCCTGGCTCCCATGGCCCAGTCACTTTGCACCACACACCATCCTACCCCACAACATCTCAGCTGGGCAGCTCAGATCAGATGGGGCAACAAAGGCAAGGCTCAGTTCAAGCCCAGGGTTTTGACTGACAACTTGAAAGAGCAAACTGAAAGGGGCCCTTCAAGTAAGGAACATCTCAGTCTGCTTTTCTAGGGACAGAGGGGAAAAGAGTAGCAAGACAGTGGCCAAGGGTCTGCTCCGGCTGAGTCCCATCAATCCCCAGCCCTTGAGCAAGTGCTGTTTGAACACCTACTTACGTGGGACTGCTGGCTTGGCAAAATAGTGGTTTGGGGTCTGCAAGTACCTCTATCCTGCCAAAATTGCAGAAAAGGACAAACGTCATTAACCATACAGTTAAACCAACAAAGCTATAAAGAAGCTACTGTTGTACTCAAAGCCATACACTCTCAAAGCCCTGTGCTTTTGCCTCCATTCCCTTGAGAGAGTGTGTTTAAGGACTTCTCTCTTCAAGTACTCTCCACCCATTTAATCTGGCAAACTCACCAGCCCATGAATTTTTGTGTTTTCTCTTGAACTGCAGAGACACAAATTTGCAATTTCGCCTCCACTGATGGCTAGGAGAGTGGGAAGGAACTTTTCTGGTCAATAACATACCATAAAGCAGGTTCAAGAAGGATGATCTCCCAGCCTATGGGAGCCCAGATGAACAAACACCTGTTATCACCACGTCATGGTTTACTAAAAGGCACCATGGGGACAGCACTGTGTTTCCACATGGCTTTAGGAGCATATTTTATTTTGGTCCATTTAGCACAGAGGTCCTAGATGTTGTATAGACACAGGAACATACATGGTCTCTGCCCTAGGAACAGCTCTGGAAATGTTTTTACTGAATATACAACAGACCAAAACCTTTCATGAAGATCAGGTATCACTTCTGAGGCCTGAAGTCCCAGTGACTGGGAAGTGCCTGAAATTTATAAGCCTTGGTACAGAGAGGAGAACAAGACAATCCAGCACCACAAGTGTGTTACACAACTCCTTGATGTCACAGACCAAGCCCATACCCACCCACTGGGGCTACAGGTGCCTACCCACAGCCAGCTGGTGAACAACCACACTGTGCAGGCAGCTGTGGAAGTGCTCCACCATGGAAAAAACACAGAAGGTGGAAGCCTGAGGCACTGCTCCCCTGCCCCATACCACCGGGCAACGTGGCAGCACAGCCCTAGAGAAGAGCAACGACACCAGCAGAGAGAGATACTTGCCAACAGAAAACAATCTGTGCTGGGGGACACACCTGTGGTTTCTCTGATGGGGATAATACCGCTAGTAAGACGCCAAGCCCTGGCAAATGCTTGTCAGAGAGCTCAGCAGCACAGAGATCCCTGAAATGGCAGGCTGCCGTAACAGCATCATCACTGCACAGATGCCTGTCACGCCTAACTTGGGCCACAGAGCTGCAAACACAGCTCCTGCTGAGATCCCACAGAGGCAGCTGCCTGTAGGACTTTGGCTCCCTGCCACAAGTTCAAGACAGGACACGGTCAGGAACGCAGACGTCATTTCAGAAGCCAAAACCCAGTTTAAGCTCTTTAGTTCCAAGCGGGCCCCCAGAGGGTTTTCCTTGCAAAGGGGGTGAAGGATTAGCACACAGAGGTTCCCCCCCAGCCTAGCTGTGTTGCAGAGCTGGCACTATCTCTGCAAGCAGGCTCATTGCTGTTCCTCAGCTGCTGGCACACATCCAGCACACAGCCACAGCCAAATCCAGCACAACATAGTGCACATGGCCCTAGTGCCCCACACTGCTGTGCAAAGCTTGCATCATGATCCAGCCAAGGAATGAGACACACATACATTCAGATCGGGTCTCTCAACTCACTTGGCAATCTTTTTTTGTTCATTTTCCAATTACAAAAAGAAAGATTACATTTATCATGGCAAAAGCTCTAGACAGACACGCGTCCTCACTCAGGATGTACTTTCAGCAGCTCTGCAACTTGAAGGGGTTAAACCACCTCACTAACAAGACAGCCCTGGTGGAGCCTTTGTTGTTTGGGCCTGTTCATGCTTCCCAGCAAGGCCTTGCTTCAGCCAGACACAGAAACACCTCCCCTGCATTGTCTGAGCATTCACACACTCATTGCTTATGGGAGATCAACTCCTTTGAGATCAATTCCTTGTAAAGCAAAGAGTCACAGCTTTACATTTTGAAGGGGCAGGATAGTTGGATGTTTTTCAGAAGCTGAGGTAAGGGCAAAACCGGACATAATTTCCCCTCAAGTGTTTATCACAGTGTCATCCGATACACTGACTCACTGCTTGGTGTAAATCCCCGACTGAGCCCTCTGAAGAGACCTGGGGCATTGGCCTGAACACCCAGCCAGGAGGGGAGGGCTTCTTACCTGCTGCGTGGGTACACACACATGCAAGGTGCATAAGCTGACACTGCAAAGAAAAGAACAGGTGAATTTAAAAGCTTGATAACACCTAGAGCCTGGGCTGCCTGCTCTTTAACATGCAATAATCATATGGCAGACGAAGTTTGTGCATCTCCTCAGGACAGTTGCTCAGCAGATGGTTGTATTGCTTTTCCCTGGTACCTTCCTCTCCAGTGGCTGCTCCTCACGGGGGGATGCTGGCAGCCCCCAAGGCTGCGGGACAGAGCACCCCAAGCACCAGTAGTCACCAGGCTGCAGGCTCCCACCTGACTCTATAGCCACCCCTTATGACTGCCTTCAGCAGCTTCCAGGGGAGGTTTTCAGAGTCTCGGGGAAATAGCAGCTGTATTAAACCGGGACCAGGTGCCAGTATAAAACAACCAGGGGGTGGGGGATACGGGATGACAGGAAAACCAGCGACGCGGCGACCCGTGCAGCCACGTGCCCTGACGGCAGCGATGGCCACGAAACGGGGCCGACAACCCGCAGTCCCCACCGCCGTGGCCGAGGCCTGCCGGCGCCAGCCAGCCCACCGTGCCCGGGAGCCCTCCCTGCCCGAGCCCACCGCGGCCGGCGGCGGAGCCGGGACTCGGCGGAGGGGCCGCCCCCGCCCGCCGGTCCCGGGCCGCTGGGGCCCCACGCACCGTGCGGGCCGCAGGTATGGTGCAGGCCCCCGGCCGCCTCCATGGCCGGCCCCGCCCCGCCCAACGGCTCCGCCCGCCCCGCCCGGCCCGGGCACGGCCTCTGCCCGCAAGGGGTGACAAGGGCCCTGTCAGGCGGGCCGTCCCGGAGAGGCCTCGGGAGCCTCCCGCACCCGCTCATCTTGTTCCCCAACTGGAAAGGAAGAGAGCAGCCCGGACCCGTGGTTAGGGTGGAATTTTCTGCTTTATGCATCTGTTACAAAAGACAAAACCGTAAAAGCCTCGTACAATAGATGCGGGTGCAAAACAGGTCCTTTACAGGACTGCTCCTGGGTCATGTCCTTTGAGTATAATTAGGAGGACACCGGGAAGGTGACACTCCTCAGCAGCTTGTCACCTTCCTCACCTGCTGTGCTAACAGAAACCACCGTCATGAAATAACAGGGTTTTCACAAATAAGACTACTTGTTCAAGGACATCTCGGACTAAGCTTAAATAAGCTGCTCAACCTGATGGACAAGTCTCCCACCTTTGCTGCCAATTTAACTTAAAAGCATCCAGTCACTACCTCAAATTACACCATTTTGGTTTTTAGCCTGTAGGCAGAGAAACACTTAATATATTACTGGTTTCATTTTCTTGTTCTTACCCTCTAAAGAAGCAGTAACCAACCCAATTTCCAGAGATTACCAATTTGCTACTCCCATAACAACTGGGTCCAACACACCAACAAGAACTGTCACTGTCAAAAACACTAGTTGCAGCACTTTAAATTTCTGACACTGTCAAGAAGTGAGGTCTCATTTTTAACAGAACACCACTGTTAAAAGGGTTCTGTAAAATCTGTGAAGTAAACATATTTCACTTTAACCTGAGACATCAAGCCATGTTAAATTCACTGGATGCAACTTTCTTCCACCTGACGTGAAGTTATCTAGCCCATCTAAGCTATATTTGCCCTTAAATCTGCTGCCTGAGAGACAGACTATTTTTCTCCTACAAATATGCTAAAAATAGACTACTTCTCAAATGTATTTTCAAACCACTATAAATTAAGATTTTCTTACCAACTAGATATCACTTTCAGAGGAATTCCACACATACCAGGAAAGCATTTCTGCTAATTTCAGCTGCCACACTGCAAACTGACCATATACTAACACCTGCTCTCCCTCAGCTGCAAACACCTGTTTATTGTAAGAAAAGAGCTGTCACTGTGTTTCCAAAACCAGCTGCCCTATCAGCTCCTTGGCATCCTGCATGCTGGAGGAGATCTCAGAGCCATCTTCTGCCACATGGGTACCAATCAAGAACATCTTCCTCTCGTCCCCAATATCAGACAGAGCCAGAGCATCGTGGATGTCAGTGATGCAATATGCACCTTCGAGGTCCTGTTACACAAAAATAAAACAACCCTGTTAGTTGCAAGAAGTAGTGGCACCACTCCTACTTTGAGCCACTGCTTTTGTCCAGGAATGAAATAATCTCAAAGGCTCAGGGGCACCATTCTTTTTTACCTTTTATGAGGTCACTTTCCATGTCCTAAAATGCCTTGGGGAAAAGAGTTAATTTCTAACCTAATTTGTTCCTGAAGAAATATGGGTACAGTTGTTTCTATTTCTACACCAATTCCACTGTTTCTGATATCTTTGTAAGACCACCTGCACAAGGCAGACAAAAGCACTGATGGCCCAAGACCTCAGGGGTCCAGCAAAGAGTTACAAGAATAGGGCAAATATACAAGAGTCATGCCCTGCCCGCCTTCTCAGCCACCAGTGTTTCTGATGCATTTGAGTCTGATGAAGCCCAAGCCTGCACTTGTGTTCAAGAGTAACATAAATGACTACTAGTAATGGGCTTCAGTTACAAGAAATTTACGAGATAATACTGTAGAGCAAACTGAGCACGCAACCTTAATAAAAGAAAATCTGTGATTAAAACCCTTGGGCTCTTCTGTCATCTGATTGTACCAGAGGTCCAGTTCTTTCCCAGGTACAGCACCAATCATTGAGACTACCACAAAGATCTTAGGAGGAAGCACTGCCTTGAGAGGAAAACTGCTCTTTCTTTCAGATTTCAGAAGCAGCCTTAGGAGCACCCAACCAGACAGTCTGAAGGCAAACAACAGTGCTTCACTCTTTAGCTGCTCCTAGGTGAAGTGGTACTTCTAGGCAGATACTCAGAACAGAAACCTAACTTCAGATCTAACTGTGGTCTTCCCTGAAGCTCCCAAACCTTGCAACTGTACAGCAGTTTCCACCCACAGCTCTGATTGCATCTTCACCAAGCACAGGACCTGCATCTTGCAGATCCAAAACAACCTCAGATTATTTTGTTTTGTGGTCAACAGGTGTGTCAGAAAGACTCCCAGCCGTGTGCTTTCCTTAAAGGCATGAAGCCTCTTTTGAAAGGCTTTGTTGCTGTTTCCAAAGTTGCTGCCAGCCCAAGCTGTGGCAGCAGCAGGGAACTCTTACCTGCTTGTTGGCCAGAACTACCACAGGCAGGGTGGAGTTGTTCTGGATTAGCTGATGAAGCAGCTGTTTCGCCACAGGCAGTCGGGCATGATCAGCCGAGTCCACGACATAGACCAGCAACAGCACTTTGGGCAGGTACATCTTCCAGTATGAGCGCAGAGATTCACTGCCCCCGACTGGAAGAGAAGACAGCAGCACAGGACTCACCAAGTAATTCAAGCAGCACTGCTCTCAGAGGTGCAGACAGGAGGCCCTGAGCCAAAAACCCAAGGTATTTGGATGACCAAAACCTCAAAGTATTTGAGCTACTGTACATGAGACTGAAAACAGCTTTATTTTCCCCAGTCAAGTCCCACGAAGGCATATGTGTATGCTCAGGGGGAAAAAAAATCTTTCCATTTTAAGCTCTTATTTTGAGAGGATTCTGGGTTCAGTTTCTTTACAGTTGCTTTCTGCCTTGTTGGTTCTTGCTCTCAAGCAAGTAAGGAGAGCAGAAAATGGTTCACTGTCCATAAGCACCAATTGTCTCCATATAGGCTATCTCCAAATGCCCATCTCATTTTAGGACAAAGCAGGTGTACAATTTCCAAAGGAGAAATTTAGCTCTGAGGTGTGGAGGGCTCTCATTGTATTTGTATGACACTAAGAACTAGCTCAAAACTCCCACAGTTTTGTCAATAACCAAAGGCCCTTAAGGAAGAGACAAAAATCTTGTCCAGCAGACTCTTCAGGCAACCCTTTGAAGTAATCTTCGCACAGCATTATTTCTCCATGAGCTCTTCTCTGCTGGATACAGAGGAAAGCTGTTCACCTTCAAAACTAGGTCTTAAAATAATTCCCCAGTGAAACTGTAGGCAGCATGGTGTTTGAGATTCTTGCTCCCATCTGGGGACAAAGAATTCAGTAGTTTGCTGAGTTTAATAGCAGAAGGAATAAGTATCAGTATATTAAGTCTTTCAGATATGTTTTCAGGTCTTTAGGTCATCTTCAGGTACACTGCAAGATCACTGACTCAAAGAATACTGAGGTGCTCAAAACACATGGGCGAGTCTCTCAAAAGCAGCAAGTTTACAAAGCAATATATCTAGGGTTCCCTATCACAGAAGCTCTTTTCAAAATTGTCTGACTATACAACCATCTTTTATTGCCCCCTTTGACTGTTGTGTGTCAAAACAATTTTGCTTTCACTTAAGTCAAAAGGGTTCAGTAGTTTCAAGAATATGGAAAGGGATGTAACATTTCCCACTAGAGCATGCCTGCCTCTTCAAGTGGCCCAACGTACCTGGAAGCAGAACTGCAAGTCTGCCACTGTGGAAAGGAGCCAAAGGGCTGTGACTGACATGTAATGTTTGGGACAGAAGCCCAATTCTGTATTTTGATACTGCAGGGGCTCAGCACTGCTCCCTTTTTAAAGTGTATTCATGCACAGCATAACCCAGGGGTCAGCAACCTCACAGAGAACATTTTTTTCCCCCCAAACTTGTAGGAACTCAGCAGAAGGCAGGAGCTCCTACCACCTGCAGAGGACAAGATACCATCCACTTATCTGTATGCTGGTACAAAGAAAAAGAACGGTTTTCCACCTGTCTAAGCCACCAAAATAAAACCCCTGCTGTTTGCTGATCACCTCGTGCTGTGCGATCACAGCACAGGCTGCTAACCCCTGGACTAGGCAATGGTACAGACTGGATAAGTAACCAGATTAGAGAGCCATGCATGGATTTACCTGGCTGAAACTGGCCTGACACACTGCATTTCCCATGGGTCAGATCGCAGCCATCACATCTCAGGCACTACCAACCTGGACCAGAAAGGGAAGGACGACTCAGAAACAACAGGTTCTGCTGTGGTGTTTGCAGTGCTGGGCCCAGACCATCCCCAGGCAGGAGAGACACTGTGGGTTTCACTGGGCTCAGACATTCCAGTAGGAGATACCCTCTAACATACCAGGCAAGGGGCACAGACTACAAACATCCCTCTAAAGATGATTTCTCCAAACCACTGCAGAGACTCCTATGGTAGTAAGATTGGGAATGAAACTTTGTCTAAGCAGCCTCATCCCCACACCCCAAAAACTTACCTGGGAACAGTACAACCCCTTCAGACTTCCTAAAGGTACACAGGCATCTTTGGGCTAGCTGCCAACTGAGCCAGTTGAGCACTTGTATAGCACAGTGCAGAAACAGCAGGAATCAATGAGCAGCTCCTGCCTCCACAGAAGGCAGGCATTGATGAGGCTGGATATCAGCCTCTCTGTACCAGGGAGTGACCTGACCCCAGGGCCTCCACCTTTCCCATCAGCTAGCTGCACCTCAAACAGCTGTGATGCACCAAAGGCATCACAGGAGATGCCCTCTGCAGGCACAGACAATACCCAAAAATCAGAGCTAACGACAGTACAGAAATTTTAACAAAATGCTACAGACACTCAAAAGACTGTTTAAAGACTAGAAAATACCACTTATGAGGCTTTTGAACAGAAAGGGTACAAAGTTTTTCTCTTCCCCCTCTCTTCTTTCACTTATTATTTATTCCTCTGTAACTCTTGCCCTTTGCAAGGCACAAGCACCAAGGAGAAGCAGTACGAGAGCTATGGACCACAACACAGGGCTTACTGGGGAAACCTCTTCTGGTTCCACCCATTTAGGCTTATTACCCATCTCTCTCTGGGAGAAGAATTCCCAGGACGTCAGGGCTGCACGAAAACTGATCTCTAACACCATTGTGTCTTCTTCTTCAAAGAGGCGGAGTAGGAAAGCAGAATCCCCAAGGAGAAAATAATCACAGCCTCATATTATCAAAGCAGGCATGTGGGGACATTGGGCTATTAAAATATGCGCCTGATCCCTACAGCACAAAACAGGAAGTTATTTCATGTTCAATACTAAAACAGGTTCACTCACTCTCCAGAAACTCCATCTGGGACTCTTCAGTGTTGATGCAGATGGCATTGAAGCCCTCAGTGGGAGCCATGCTGCGCTTGACGTGGTTAGTTGCCAGGGAGTGGAGAATGCTAGTCTTCCCAGCCCCATCCAGGCCCAGCACCAGGATCTGCTTACCGTGTCCTTTACCCTGCAAAGCGAGGGGCAGCACACTTACCCGGGCAGCCGGGGCAAGAGCAAAGCTTAGCAGGGCTGGGGGAAAGAAGGGGACTGTACAAGGGGCCTGGAGGGCACCGCAAAAGCCCCCTCGCGGTGAAGAAGCTGAAGATGCCCGCGGGACTCCTATGGCACAAGCGCACGGTCGCAGCGATGGGGGATCCCTAGGACACCGGTCGGCCCCGGGCACACCGGGCAGGAAAGCGGGGAAAGCGGCCCCGGCCCGGTCACCGCCCCGCCGCGGCTCCGGGCGCCGCCGGGGCCGAGGTCCCGGTGGGCCGAGACGGGCGGGGCGGCGCGGCTACGCCGGGAGGCCCCGGGCGGCCCAGCGGGCGTTCCCCGACCCCGCGGCCTCGCCTGCCGCCCCGACGCAGCCCCGGTACCTGATCGGCGGCGGCAGCGGCGGCTGCAGAGCGTGCGGGCAGCGAGACCGCGCTCCGCCGGCGGGCCCAGGCCCGGACGACCGCGACCGTACCGCCCGCCACGGCCAGCGCCGTCCCGCAGAGCGCAGCGACCCGCAGGCGGGAGTCCATCGCCGCTCCGGCCGCGGGCACCGCTCCGGCCGCGGGCACCGGACACCGCGCACCCGCACCGCGCACGGAGAGCGCCCCCCGCAGCCCCGAACGCGGCTCCCGCCGCCAGCCGGGCTCCCAGTGCCAGGCTGGGAACACGGGGGTGGCGGTGAAACAGAGAACGAGCCCTGCCGCGAGCGGTTTCTCGCTGGTACATGAAGGCCGCGGTTTCCGTACACCTGCTGCTGCACCCCCCGCTCCTACCCCCGCGGCATTTGTTCCCAGCTTGTTCTGCCTGCGTGCCCAGCTCCGGCGCAGCGGTCAGAACACTGTCCAGGTACCCGGGACAGGGCTCCAGCAGTATCTCGAGTCAGCCTTTCCATCAGGCCAGAGCTTGTGCTAGGTTTCACCAGAGAAGACGCCTGAAGAACAGAGCTGCGTTCTCTTCCGGGATCTCCCCTCGAAACACGGGATTGCTGCAGGACAGTGGGCTCTCTCCTGTAGTCATCAGCTGCTGTCTAAGCAGGGGCACATCGCCCAGGGAAGTAATTTAAAACAACACTCTTTGTTCAGCACTCAGATGGCAGCAAGTGCCTGCCAGCCATTCATACAACTGGTTTCTTTCTCTATGCTCTGTTCATCTCTTTCAGACAAGACACTTTCAGCCCCCTTCTCAGATACTCCCACTGTACAGGCAAGGTAAAAAAAAAAGGATTTTGTAGATTTTCACTGCCAGGAGACTCAGGAGTTGTTTTTTTCTTAAGCTGCAGTAGCATGTCCCTTAGTCCCTACCTTTTAAGGCCTTTGCTTTAAATTTTTTCAGAAACAGAAACTTTTGCCTTTTAGGCTGACATCTGACAACCCTCTCCAAGGCGCATTTCTACCCACTGACAGTCCATGTCTGGAAAAATGTTTTGGCTACATTCAGATCAAACCAGAATTTTCAAGACCAGTGTCGAGAGATAATAGTTTAGCATGAATAAGTTTTCAGCAGAATGAGATTCATAGTTGTAATTCTGTATGATTTAGTATGTCGTTTGCTTAGCTTTACTTGCTCAGGGTGAGTAACTGGATTTGCTGAAGCCTCAGGCTACAAACCATGAACTTACACCTCCATAGCTGAAATTAGTTTTCCTAGTCATTTTCCTAGTAGCTGGCATATTGCTATGTTTTGTCTTTAGTACAGGAAGAATATTGATAGCACACTGTTGTTTTTGTTGTTGATAAATGTGTTTATCCTAACTCCCGGGCTTTTTTTGGTTCCCATGCTCTGCCAGTGAGCAGGTGCATCAGAAGATAAGGAGACAACTGTCAGCAAAGCTGCAACTTCACAAGAACCATCAACAGCCTTCCTGCATGGACACAGAGAAACAGCTCAGTAAGGTGTTAGAAACACTTCAGTAAGGTGTTAAAGATCCAGATCAAAAATAACCAGTGAGCCAAGAGGCATGCAAGGTGCATGCAAGATGGGCACTCAGTCGAAGGTATCATTTCTTGGGGAGTTCCTTTGTTGTAGGTTCCTCTCCAGAGTCACTGAGCTTAGCTGACCTGCTGCTATACCACTCATTATTTTCATAAACCCAGCACCTAAGACTTGTAGAAACGTAGGGTCAACGCCAAAGGAGGAGGAAGCACACCTCAGACAACCACACATTCCACTCACCTTTGTTTTGTCAAACCCTTTAGAATAAGGCAGCTGGCTTGCAGAAAGTGGGACACTGAATCTGCTGCTATACACTTCACCATGCTTTTGCCTAACAGTCTTGTTACTCCTCTTCAGCCTATCTTATCCTTATTATAAAGCCCAGATGTTTTCTAGGATGTTTTGTGCCTTTGCTCTTTGGTGGTCAATAACTGACTGACATAAAAGACAGTGCTTGCATCATGCATAGATAAATCTGCTAAAGGCCTAAACTGACATATGCAAGAGGAGCATGAAACTACATTTTAAGAAATTCTTGATTATCTCATATCTCTTAAATGTCTGGCAACACAGAAACAGATTTCTTCTTAGGGGCTTTGTTTGACTTTGATGGCAACAACCTAAGTCACAGTGAGGGCAAATGTGAGGAAGAGACCTTGGTGAGCAGACAGATCATGACATCTATACCAGCCCATCTCCCCCCAGACCACTGACAGGCAGGACAGAGATCCAGATTCCAAGAGTCTTTCACCAGCACTTGCTTTTGACCTTTATTCTGCAACCAGCATCACGTATTGAAGGAGGGACGTTACACATCCTGATTTTTACCACCCTCCTTTAGCCCCTTTCTTCTTTTTCTGCTGCTGTTTTTTCTTGGTGGCTGGAGCACCTGCGGGTTTTTGGTGCCTGGGAGGGATGACGTTACTTGCAGCCGATACAGCTGCCCCGCTGCCGGGCCGAGGGGAGGTAGGTGGGCTGCTGGCAGTTCTACTGGCATCCCTGCAGAAAGGCAAGAGAAAAAGACACCGTGTGGGTTCACAACCACCTGCAAGACAGGGTATTAGTGCAGGGAGCTGACAGTGAAAAGCAGCAGCTGCCCCATTAGGTAGCAAGCATTATGTATGAGAGGGCACTCATGCAAGGAGAGGCTTCAACATACAGAAGGAGCTGGTGGAGGATGGGAACACATCTCATAGGGCAGCAATCACCTTGTAACTGATATTCACTAGATAGTGTAAGTTACTGACAATGAAAGCAAGGCTAACTTTTGAATAGACTTCTGATAGCTCGTGCAACACACAAGAAGCCTTTCAGGTCCCACTCCTAGACAGTGCAAACCCAGCATCCTTCCTCAGATGCTAGTAAGACACCATCTTGCTGTCAGGCTTCATACATAATGGTAATTCTTGATTCCAGCTCAAATAATCACTTAGAAGGAAGTACAGAGTTTTCTCGAATCATGGCTAATGGTTCTGCAGCTGCCAAAAGACTTGAAAGCAAATTGCTCAAGAGAAAGCATGCAAAATTAATTTCACTGCCAAAGGAGAAGCGCATTAAAAGACTATGAGAATTTTATTTGCACCTTGGCTCCTTCAAGCATGCCTATCCTATCGCACTGGTTTTCAGGAACCTATAGGGATCTCCAGGGAAAGCAGCTAGTAGCAGGTTCAAGCAGCAAAGAGCAATGTCACTTTTGCTACCTGCAGTTGGTAGCTGCAGCAGAGCAGCACAAACACAGCCCTCCCAGTTGCCCAGGAGTGAATCCCCCCATCAATCATTGCAAAATGGGTACTTACAGTTCAGAGGAGCCAGTTGTGGTTGAACCCTGAGTTCCCTTGCCAACCTGATCCTTCTTCTTGCCCTTCTTCCGTCCACGGTAGTAGGACCGCTCTCGCATTGGAAGCCACCGCTCAGGGTCAGGAGTCACCTTGGGGTCGTAGTTCTTGGGCAGCTTTCCTGCAGAACATCCAGTGCCAGGAAATGAGACTGGGGTCAACACACCAGAGGCATCACCAAGGGACATGCATGGGATGTCAGCAGCAATGGCATGGCAGCACAAAGAGATCAGCAACTACATCACCCTATCGGGGTGTTGCTCTCACTCCTGAGAAAAACGCCCTAACCAAAAAAGGTATCATGAAGATCCAGGTTTCCAGAGACACAGTCCTAGCAAAGTGTTCTAGTTCCTAGGGACCTGGAGGCTGGCTGTTCGGAGAAAGAATCTGGAGAACTCTCTGGAGCTGTGCTATTTCAACAGCTAGGAAATACAACTTACCCTTCTTTTTTTTCTTCTTTTTCTTCACTTCCCCTTGTCTGAAAGGAAAATAAGAGATTGTGAAATAGCAGAGACAGAGCAGACAAGCCAACTAAAAACTAGCTCTGGAAGAAGCTAAACCATTACCATTCTCTAAGAACTTGGTCTGCTGCTACAGACCAAGCTCCTTGCAGTCAAACAACAGGCTCCCTTTCCACCAGCCTGCTTTCTACAGCAGTGCCTTCACTAAAACAGGTGCGGTTCTTGAACCACCCAAAAAAGGATGCACCAGAGCTATAGCAATAAAATTAAATAAAAAATATAGCAGCCTGCTTTACCCTTGCTCCTTCTGCTGGTTGTCTCCAGTGAGCTTCGCAGCTTTCTTCCGAACATAGGTTGCTCCATGGGAGTTCTCCAGCGCATCAACATCTACTTTCAGTGACATGGTGTCTGAGGAAGGCAAGTGTTTGCTAAGACTGCAAGGGAAGAGTTCAGGGATGCAAACCAGCAAGCATAAACACCCATGTTCTTCCACACAGCAAGAGGCAACCTCAGCTTAAACAAATTCTGTCTGTTAACAATGCCTAGACAGGCCTATGGGGCTATTTCCATCTCTCTCACTAGCTTCTTACACAAGTTGGGATGAGCTGCTTAATCGCCATCTGCCTCATTTTTCCCTCTCTATACAGGGAACAGCTTCCTGTGAAAGCAGCTCAGGTAACAAAAGCAGTATGTGAATGAGATTTTGGGTAAGCAAGAGCTTTGCCATATTGTATCAGTCCTGCATTACTACCACAGGTTTAAGATTCCAACAGAAAAGATGGAGGTGCTCTTGGTTTTGGTTCTACCTTGTCTTATTAATTCTCAAAGAGAAGAAGGCCAAAGATAAAAGGGTCCTGAGATATCACAGTAATGAAGCCAATTAAAGAAATAAGGTAGCTCCAGACAACTTGACCTGGATATGTAGCTGTTCCAGAGAGGATCCTTGCCTTTCTTCGGGTAGGAGTGGGTCTGAAGTTCCCACACAGATGAAAATCCAAGGAAGCAATACCCAAATACCTCTTTCACCACCATTAAAAGGATACACTTTAGCTTTTTCAGGGTCAACCAGGGAATAGGCAGAGATGAGCTGTGCCAGAGTATGCACATCTTTTGGGTTTTGCCTTTTGAGAGGAAAATAAAAACCAAAACAAAACAGAAAAGGACCAAGTTACCAATGTTACTCATCTCAAAGACTGGTAACACTACACCGTGCTTGCTGCTGCAGCACAGTTGCTATCTGTGGGGACAGGCATGTTAGTATGTGGTCTCCTCCAGAGCACACCACCAAACATCACTGGTGTGGATTAAAGGAGGTACAGACAATTTCACAGTATCATGAAACAGGCAATAGAAGAGGAAAACCCAGTAGCAAAGGCAAGTTAACACTCCCCCCAATAAAAGATCCCATTAAGTGTACAACAGAAACTAAAACCTAGACATCCACATTTATGTAGCACTAGAAAAGACTGCATTCCAGTCCCCAAAGAAATGTTCACTGCACACAAGTGGCTTCTGGGATAAGTCTACCAGGTTTTCAAGTGAGCATCAACTATAGATCAAAGGAATTATCTCCCCTTCTTCCAAAATACAGCCTTGCATTGAAGCCCCTGTGCAAAGGCAACTCTAAAGGACAGCTACTAGTCAGTCAAAATTGTCAGACACTGCCTGCCACCAGACAGCTTGCAGAGGACTCTGGGTGGAGACCTGCTGCTCAGCAACCACCCAACTCACTTCCAGAGCTCCTCCAAGTCGCTGATTGCTTCCTTCTTCCTGCCATGCTTTAGTTTGAAGTTGGCAGCTTCCCTTATCAGCGACAAATGTACAGGAGACTTTGGCTGAAAAACACAGCAGCCATGATTAGTTCCTTATTATCTCAGCATGGAGCCTAGCTCTAGCTGGCTTTAATGCACCTGAGGCTTGGCCAAACTGAGTTAACATCCTATCATGCAGAAAGCAGACCACTTTTGCACTCTGGGAAGTGAGGCAGAACTGCATGGGACAAGGCAGCTTGCTGCTCCACCATATCCTCCTATCAGGGAGAAGTTCTGACTGCTACATTTAGGCATTCATTGATGCCACACTCCTAATCTGACAGGAGCTGCTGCTCCCTATTCATAACACATCTATTATTGATAAATGCTCACAAAACAGGAGATCACATGTCTCCGAACCCCCAACTGGATATCTGCTGGGGCTATGCATCAACAGGAAAAGTTTAATTGGACTGGCTAGAAAATCCAGGACAGATTCTTTCATATTAGCTCCTCTGGTCTGACTTGCCTGGTGTTGCTGATACCACTGGATAGCCTGTGTGAAGACTTCAATTGCACTGTCGATATCCTCTTCATGACTGTACATTGTCACCAACGCAGACACCTGCAAGCATTCAAGAGCAGTAAACAGCAGATCTTCATGCAAATTGTCTACAGTCAGAGTCTCAGCAGTTAAAACTAAAAAAAAAGTTAAAAAGGGATTTCCCAAAAGCAGAGTCAATGTGAGCTTTCTGCTCTGTCCCTAATAACCAGCTGTGGTAAGAGGAAGGATACCCAGGCCACAGCTTCCTACCCAAGTCACTCCCAAAAGAACATCCCCAACATCTTTTTCCTATGGTACAAGCCTAAGATTGCATTCATAGAAGGAACCTTCCTGTCTTAGCACTTTGTTTTCTTATCACAGGACTCAGTTTCATTAGAAAACCTTTTTCATCCCCCATTCTCTACCTCAAGAGCTATGAAAAAAGAAATCAGCACTGAAGAGATTATAAGGATACCATTCATTTGCTGACATCCCAGTCACAAGCAGAGGTGACCCAGGGCAAGGAGCTGTTATTGTTAACTGCCCCTATAAATTATTTTTATCATTCACACTTACAATTGGAACAGATCCAACTATCAGCTCCTGTTCAAAACACTTATGCTGAACATGTGAGCACTTACAAGGCCATCAAGCTTTTCTGAATAGCAGGTGTGGATAAGCAGGTAGATCAGGGTGATGCTGCAGGGATGGAACACAGCACTTTCCACCTAAGGCCTGCCATCCTAAAGCTCCTTCTAAAAAGTCCCAACAGTACCTACCAGCAACCAGCAGTTGCTCCAGTCATGTTATGCAAGTAAATCCTGGCAACATGCAGGATTAAGAGATTTCCAGGGAGTGGGAACATAGGCAAGAGAGCATCCCTCTGACAGGCAGAGTACTTCTGTAACTACGTTCAGGCTACCTGAAGCAAGTTATAATACCACCTTTGTCCAAGACAAGGAAGATGGGCTCAGAATCCCTGCAGACACTCAAGTCAAGTGGCAGCCACGGGGAAGAGGCAAAAAGGAGCAAGCAGTGCAAAGCTCTCCTACAAGGGAAAAAACCTTACACAGTTCAGACGGAGTTTTGCTTACCATACCAGGCTTGTGCTGCAGTTCTTCTATGCTCCTCAGGATCATGCAGGCTTTGGTGACACTGCCTAGAAGAAAGACAAGGAAGAACACACTCTGAATGGCATCACAACACCTGATCCCAGCAGTGAACTTCAAGCTAAAGGTAAACAATGGGGACAGAACAATTCCTCTCACAACATCTCCCCCATTGCAGGAGTTAAGGACAGACCTTCACACAATGGACCCTTCTACTCTTGTCACATCCTGCAAGGGTTCAAGAGCAAGTTTTGGCTACCAGGGAGTTCTCTTCAGGCTCAAGTCTGTGCTACCTGACTATATACAGGAATGGTACCATTATGGAGCCTCACACTGCTCCCAAAATTATCCTGCCCCAGAAGAGATTCAGCATTTCACAGAGACTGTGGGCTTTTCTGCCAGCAATCTGTGGAGCTGGTGTATCCAGACATTAGCTATCAGCATTATCCTGCCATAGCTAAGTATATGTATTACCTGACTGAAAGTATCTCTACTCTGCACCCTGTCACAACAGTGACTGCAGCAAAGATTGCCCTGAAGTCTAGTTTTCTTACCCCTTGTACCCTTGTCATGTGCAGACACTTCCCAACAAAGGAGAACACTAGATACCTTGAGCAATTTTTAGCTGGGCCATCGTCAGCTTGATCTCAGCTGCATTGGCAGGGTGTTGGTCTGCAAAGTCCTGAGAGTCAGAAGAAACAACAATTCAACTTGTGTGTGGGCACCAGGCTGCTGCTTTGGTGAATCATATGTCATGCTCAGTCACAGCAAGCTGTCAAGAGCCAAAGAAAGCTTTCCAGCACAGGCAGGTTTCAGCACACAGCAGAGAAGGACCCCAAGTGTGGCCTTTCAGATTTCTGTCCCAGGCCACTCAAACATTCCAAAGAAGGGTGTTGCAAACTGCTTGTAAGCAGAGTAGCAAAGCCTACTGCTTACCCTAGAAGTCTACTACAGCTTCATAAGCATAAAAGTCAGAAGTGTAAGGGAACTGTTTCCCTTTAAAAGCAGAATTGTTCAATTGGGTGTGAAGGCTTTCCAGCAGCATTAAACCAAAGCAAAATAAGGAGTCAGATACCCCTGGAAATTTAAACCAAACAAAACAAACTAAGGGAAAACAGCACAGGAAAACACAACACACAGGTTTAAATGGTGCTTGGCCGACTTTCTCTTAACCTACCTGCAGAAGCCCTATGGCCTTTGCATGCTGCTTCTCACGACACAGCTGGGCTGCCTGGATAAGCACAGGGAGCAGGTGCTCAGGGCTCTGGGACTGCAGGCTTGCTGACAGCTTGCGGCACTGATCTGCCTGGAGTGGAAAGAGAACACACTTTTCTCAGCCTCTGTGAGCACCTTACACAGGGCTAAGAAACCAGCAGTATCTAAGAAGAGATATGAGTGGTGACTCCCCTGAAATGAGTACACAGAACCAAGAAATCCTCTTAGTGGCCCTTCAGATACATCTAAGAACCCCCACATCCTTTTTGTCTTCTTGTTATCTCCACACCATTCTCCCTAGAGCAAGGCCCAAGTCACTAAACAGACAGCTGTGCTTTTACGGATGATTTTATTTTTCTGCTTACTTATGTCCCTAAATGTAGAGGTCCTATCTTCTGAAACAGAACAGCTGCATCTCCGTTTTTGCCCAGTCAAACTCCTGTGGATTTAATCCATAGCTACTTACTGCAGAACAGTTTCCCTTACCTGGTTTGTGTACATTGCAAGCAAAGCTTTGTTGAATTCAATCGCCTGGAGCTGCTTCTTGGAGAGTTTATGCTCAACTCCTTCTGCATTGGTCAGCTTCACCTTTTTCTTTGAATCAAAGACATTTTGGTCCTGCGGAAATCACACATCATGAGAAGATTTCTCTACATTCCTTGAAGAAGAAAAGGTTCCCTAGGTCCATGATTTAACTACTGTTTAAGAAAACATCTTTACTGATTATCTTCCTTCTCTCCACAGAAGCAGAGAAGCAAGGTGACTAATCACAATGAAAGTGGCAAGGTAATTCTATACCTTGTTAATTGTGATGATATTATTTGCAATGACAGCAAGGAGTCCTACATCTGTTGGCCTGCAGATAAAAAAAGCAGAAAGCATACTGTTACTGAACAGCAGTCTCTCACAGATGCAAGGCTGAGCATTTGTTTTTTAAAAAAAACCCTGACTTCAACTTGATTATTTGATTGTAGAGCTGTAGAGCATCCTCTGTACGTCCCTGCAATTGCATGATATAAGCCATCTGACCATGAATAATAGCCAGTTCAGCCTCAATGTCTTCTTCTGTCACATCCTGAAAGAAAATCAAAACAAAAAGTAAAAAGCTGCTATCTCACCTCTCATCCAACTTCAGCATTCTGCTGGCAAACATCTGTGAGCATTCCTGGGCAGTATTAGCAGCAAAGTACCCCAGCTAATACAGGTGAAGGTTGTACCCATAGCACAAACAGAAGCATATTTGAGTTAAAATAGGAGAAAAGAAAGCTTCACCTACTCCAGCTAGAATCTGAAGATCACCTTAACTTGTACATCCAATCTGCCATTCTGCAATGATTGGTTACAAATTCTCTGTTTGTCACCACCCACTCAGCATGTTCATCCCTAGCAGGGGTAGGTCACAGGGAGGCTTCAGACAACCTGCACCCTTCTACTTGCACCAGAACAGGCAACTTTGCAAGGAGCACAGCAGCAAACAGCCTGCAGTGTCAGCTGCCTGCCTGCAACAGCCACCATGGCTGCCCTCACAAGCTGGTACCAGCAGAGCAGCCCTGGCTCTGCTCTGGCTCTCTGCACTTTGGGACTGCACCCTCACTTCCCCTGCTGCAAAGCAAACTTTCTCCAGAACAACATCAGGAACTTACAGAGTCTTCTGACAGCGACTGGCGGCACAGCTCTACAAGGAAACACATTGAAAAACACAATTTAGAAGGCTTTAGGGTGAAAAAAAAACAGGCGAGAAGCATGAGGGAACATAGAACCATTTCATGTATCCCTGAAACTTCTGCAGCACTACAAGGGCACAGCAGGCTACCAGTCTGATGATGGATGGGACTAAGCATGAGAGAGCAGACTATGTGATGCAGAAGAACAATCAATGACACAGAAGATACTGTCCCTCTCAGACACTAATTTTCTCTCCTGAGCAAATTTCCTTAGACCTAGCTCCTGATTTTTTCCATGGGGATCAGCTGCAACTGCTCACTGGTCTTGTGAGTTAAGTGCTGCAAGCCTGCAGTATTCAGCTTACAACACCCTTTATGGGGCAGCAATTCTGTTACTTTTCAGTACCCATACCAGCCACTTCACTTTCTCATTCTTCACCAGAACATCACCTGTTTGCCCTCCAAAAGACTACTATCAAAGGACATAGGCTCAAATTACACATGCTTATCAGTTGTATTGGACACTTGTTATTCTTCATCAAAACTGGGACAGAAGTGACCTATTTATCTGCAAGAGCAATTAGATCAGACAGAACTAGTCCTTCCTAGTTCTCTCCCCAGATTTTTTTTAAACACACAAAATCCCCCTTTCACCCCATAGAAAAAAAAAATCCTCTTTGCTAAAAAGCTCATTTACTGGCTTATACTAATTCATACCATGAAGTACTTTGAACTTTTATAACATGTACTTCAACTAACAAAATCTCATCTCATGTTTATGAGATTACACTCACATCTACTTCCTGCTTAAAAAAAAATGCACAAAGTTATTGAATACAAATCAGGGGCTGTAGGAGAGCCAGGACATGCTGCATGGCTCTGGAAAAGATTTCCAGAGGAACACTTGACCAAAAACACCAGCTTCACAAATCCTGCTGCTGATCAGTTTTTAAATTCTCAAAACCTCTTTTTCTCTGATTTCTGTATCAGAGAGCAAATAACTACTTCTACTACACAAAGCTTCCCTCTCATCTCACCAGGCTTTTACCTTCAGCTTTTTGTAGTTTTTTCATTGCTTCATTCAGCTTTCCTTGCCCAATCAATGCACATGCACTGTTATAACACAGCTCGTAGGTAGCTTCTCGAAGGCCTAAATCCTCCTAGCATAAAAAAATAAATATAACATTGCATAAACACCAAGAGATTTAACAGGCAACAGACACAAACCAAAGTTTTCCTGTACATTTAAACTAATCCTTGAAAAATAAATCTAAGAAGCAAATTTAACAGGGCACACACCTGGCAAGTAAGTTGCAGCATAAAGGATCTTCCCTCACACTGCGCAAAGTCAGAGGCAACTGACAAGGCAGCAGGGAAACTCCAGCCTGAACCTGGGGACTACTTAGGCTGGTGCAAGAGGGCAACTAAGAACTGCTGCTCTGGAGAATTAGAAAGTGAATCCACAGCACTGAACAGAAAGCTGAGCATGCTGCGTGCACCTCCAAGGACAAGGATTTCTAAACAAATGTGAAAATTACTATCTACATTGTTCATTAACAAAAATATTCCCAAGCATGGCTGGGTGATCAGAACAACTAGCTTTAACCCTGGGCAAGAGGGTAATGAGAAAGAAAAGTGCTAGTCACCACAGGTGTTCTGCTAATGCAGGTTCAGAAAGATCTACTTCCTGATCTGCTGTGACATCTAAAGTACAAGCTCTCTAGAGATCAAAGGTGAAGTGTAATTCATAAATAATAACAGCATTTATTCCTTCATACAAGGAAAACCACTATGTGACCTTCAACATACTCAGAAATCTTTAGGAGACAGGAACACATTTCCCTCCTGTTCAGTATCCACAATTCCAATACAATTTGTATCCTCTATTCCTTGGCTCTCACTCCTACACCCAAAGACATAAATACTCACTTACTGGCACCACCTTCTCCCACGTGCTTTGTGCTGCCACAACAGCAGAGAGGTTGGTTTTTCTCTCCTCCTCATACTCATCCTGGGAGTTGCGGATGAGATCCCTGTACGCAGCCAGACAATCGTCATAACGCTCCAGCCTGTACAACTGAGAAAGGAAAGGAATTAGCCCTCAGAACAGTATTTTCCTGTGCATGCTGGTAACTACAGCCTCCTTCCTCCCTCCCCATGGACTGGGGGCAGCAGAGCATCATATGTTTTAAGCTGAACATTACTAACATTTGCATCTACCTTTAAGGGCAAGCTATATAGACTACACTTGCAAGGAGTCAAGCAATGACACCAGATACCTGCACAAAAATGACACAGCTCCTACTCCTAAAACAGCTTCTTTAAAAGCAGCAGTTTACTCAGTTTTGTCCTCAAACAGCCTTCTTCCAAATTAGATCGCCTCTCTAAGAAAGAAATTAAATTAATGGTCTTTCATGCAGCTGAGAGAAGATAGCCAATTCTTCACAAAACCGTTCTGATCAACCAGGAAAAAAAGAAGAGGAAAAAGCATAACTTCTTTTCCGCATCACTTTTAATGCCTGAGACATGAGGTCTCACAAACCATTCCTGAACAGGTATCTAATGCAAACAGATAGCTGAACCACCAACAAATCCCATCAGATCTCTTCCTTCCTCAACCAGATGGCTAATAACAGGCCAGACCCAGGAAGGGAGGAGAAGTCACAAATATATTGCTTTGGTTCTGTGGGAATAAGATGACAACACTGCCTCCAGAAACAGGCAACTGAAGCTTCACAGAAGTCTGAGCAGTTGGAACCATACCTGTCCTTACCTTCAAGCCAGAGAAGGAAATTCTGTCCCCATACCTGTCTCCCATTAGAGGGAGGACAAGGCATCCACCATACAAAGGTCCCACCCGGAAGAAAAGCTTGTAATTACCACTTGTCCATAAAGCTCCTTCAGTTTGTCTGTCTGCTGACTGGCACTCTGAATGGTCTTGAGAGCACTTTCAATACGGTTCAACCTGTATTCACAGTAGGCCTTCTCAAAGGCAATAACATCACTGCAAGGACAAGACAAAGGCTGACAGCAAGCACTAGAGTT
The DNA here is from genome assembly GCF_027477595.1 of Haemorhous mexicanus. Lineage (NCBI taxonomy): Eukaryota > Metazoa > Chordata > Aves > Passeriformes > Fringillidae > Haemorhous > Haemorhous mexicanus. The sequence continues at coordinate 32,537,902 of NC_082344.1, read as the reverse complement.
TCATTCAACGGCATTCACTCACATAGAACCAGCCCTAATTAGTCACAGACTGCTATATAACCAAAAATCCAAACACACAATCCCAGATTACTGAATTATGTATCTGTTGAGCAGGGAAAGCATCTTCTATCTACTTGGTGTTCAACAGAGAAAGCATATCAAAACTTCATCCAAAAAAACAAAGGTTTCTTTTTAATGGCATTTCCACACACATGGTATTCCAAATTCTCTCTGCTCCAGGCCGCCTACTAATTATGCTAATCAAATGCTTAAAAGGTAAAACAATAGCAAACTTCATTCCCTGGCATTTTCTTAAGGGGAAGGCATTATATTGCAATGAAACATTGTTACAGCAAACTTTTAAAGATAATTGACTCACAGAAAGAGAGCAAAAGGTATAAAACACAGTCCCACTTACAGGCAGATAACAAGACAAAGGTAATATTAACCTATTTTGAAACATGACTGCAGCAGAACTGCAGCAAAAGGGTTTGCTTTGCCAACATAAAACTGGCTTCAAAGCAAGCTCACACCAGCAGGGAAGCATTCTCAAAGAATCTGAGCCTTGAAAGCTATGTTCCAGCTATCCCCTGAGTTACCACTTAAGCCAAAGGAAAATTAATCAGCAATTCCTTTAGTTCATGCCTGGGGTCACTTATTATTAGCTTTACTTTGCCTATTTAAAATTATCTCGATTCAAATGAGTATTAAGGAAGTTTGAAAATTAATGGCATTTAGAATTAAATCAAAGCAGCCTCAGTGCAGGATAAAAACTTCAAGACAGACCAAGAACCACCACTCTCCTTGCTCTGCAGGACACAGACACACAGCAGAATGAGCTGAAAGAAGTTATAGGAAGAACTCTGAAACCAGTTGAATATTGAAAAAAAAAAGCTTCCCCTTACCTTATAATAAAATAATAGGCTAAAAAACTTGAATTGAACCCCTTTTTCCCAGGAAAAAAGGAACAGGGTGAACTGGGTAATTACATGTTATTCAGATGCAAACAAAAACAAAGCTATGTTCATCACACTGATAACTTCAACACACCTTTCTGAGAACTTCCTTAATACAAAAATTGTGCTGCCAGCTAGTTCTTGGGTAGCCCTTTTCATCCTTGTCATTGCACAAAGAGCATCCTTATGAGGAACAAAATTAGAAGCCTGACTTGTTCTCAAACACAATTTGCCTCCAGGGTCCTGATTTTGTGAGGATGCACAAAGGGCCTGCACCACCCCATAAGCTGAGGCAGTTCCTTCAGGCTGGCAAAGCAAAGGACCCCAAGGAGCTGTATGATGAGATACCCAAGCAAAGCCAACAGATTGCTGACACCAACCAAGGCTTCTCCTTTCTTACTTCCCTCCCAGAGAGATCTGTCCCCTTCCCTTGTACCAGCCATACTACCTAGCCACATCTACAAGCAGAATCAGCACGTGAAGGTGGCTGAAAACTCAGGGACAATCCCTTCAACAGTAACAGCAAGGTGTTAGACTGCCTCAAACTCGACCAGACCTTGTCTCACCCCCTCCCATAAAGAAGTGTGTCACTGAGAAGACCAACCCCAATCTCTCTGAGCATATCCTGCTCTTTATTTTGCTGCCTCATTAGTCCCCTCTACTGAAGCTGCAGCAGCTTCTCAAGGACTCAGGAGTTTCATATTTTGTAGAGCACAGCAAGACACAACTCACCTGGTTAACACTTTAGTGTGGGTATTGATTACACCAAGGGCTTCCTTGAAGTTCCCATTCTGGATAAGACACACTACTTTACACTGAAGTGCTGTCACGTCGTCTTTGTTGATCTGCAGTACTGGAGGAGAAACCAGTTTCAACACAATGATCCAACTCAAACACACACAGGCTTTGTAAGGGACTCACATTATTAGAGCTGAAAAAACCCATCCTAGAGAGTGGCCACATCAACTTAAAGCATCCTGGCATAGCTTGCTTTGGCTCGGATCATGAAACAAACCCCAGCAGGATAAAAGAATCCAGTATAGATCCTGAACTTACCAGAAGCAAGCACTGTGCTAACACGTCTGGAAAAGAGCTGCACCAAAGGGGCTACACAGACCTGGGCAAACCTTTCCTTGGCATTTCACTTCCAGGCAAAGAACACAGTGCCAAGGCCCCAGTGCCACATAAAGCACCCTCAGGAAGGAAAACAGCTGGTACGTAAGAACAGTGTGGCTCTTGTCAGGGAGTCACTTTACACACTAAAACTTTCTGCCAGTGGATGACAGTGAATGAGAACTAGAAGAGAGACATGGGTTTTGCTATTTGATTATTTTCAGTGATGCCAGCTTCAGCTTTTCTAGGACAGGAGATGAATCCCTACCACCTACCAGCAGCAAAGACAGAACTTATAACCACAACGTGCCTGATACTGCAATCCCGTTTCGGATGCCTAGCCACCAAAACAACACATCTCAACGTGAACTCTCCGTTTCGAGCAAGTTGTTGTTCCCAAGTCATTTAGTCCATATGCAAAACACCACTCCTCCAGCTCCCGGGGGAAAAGCTCTCCTTCGTCCCATGACCAAAACGGAAGGAAAACCCACGACTAACTCCAAAGGCTTAACCCACAGCAAGGGATGCGTGATGCAACACAAGGACTCGATGGTCACGGTACAGCAGCGGAGCCTGGGCCCCGGCCGCCCCTCTTCCCTCTAGCCCAACACAGTAAAATCCCCGCAGCCTTTGCCCGCGGCCCCGCTCCCGGCACGAAACCTACGGACGGACACCACCCGCTCCCCGCCGCCCCGCAGCGACCCTCCGCAAGGCCAACGCGCCCGGGCAGAGACCCCAGACCCGCGGGGCGGGGCCCGGCACTGTCGCCGCACTCACTCTTATTGACGGACTTGAGGGCGCGGGCGAAGTCGCCGTTCTGGCCACAGCGGTTCACCTCGCTCCACAGCCCCGCTGCCGCCGCCGCCCCCGCGGCCGCCGCCATCTTGGCACCGGGACAAAACACACGTCGCGGGGGCGGTGCCGCGCCGGAAGCGGAAGTGCCGAGCGCGGTCCCGCCCCCGACCGGCCCTGGTGCCCTTCCGGCAGCCCCGCCCTGCCCGGTGCCGCGCAGGGCCGGTGTGCTGCGATTGCCTCAGGGCCCGCCGCTTCCCGGGCCAGCGCGGGCTCCGCACCCGGACAGCCCTGGCCATGTACATAGACTGAGGAACGAGAGGCTGGAAGCACTGCAGAAAGGGAGCTGGGGGTCCTGGTCCATGGCAGTGAATGTGAGTCACTGAGCCCTGGCAGCCAGGAGGGCCAGCCCTGCCCTGGGGGGCAGCAGGCACAGCCAGGCAAGGGAGGGGATTGTCCTGCTCTGCTCTGCACTGGGGCAGCCTCACCTCCAGTGCTGGGGGCAGGTCTGGGTGCCACAACATCAGAAAGACACTGAGCTGTTGGAGAGTGTCCAGAGAATGGTGACGGGTCTTGAGAGAAAGCCATAAGAGCATTGGAGGCCACCTGGTTTGTTCAGCCTGGACAAGAGAGATAGACCTCACTGTGGTCTTGAACATCCTCAAGAAAGGAAGAGGAGGGGCAGGTACCGACTTCTTCACCCTGGTGACAAGTGACAAGACTCAAAGAAACAGAATGGAACTCAGTCAGGGAAGGTCCAGGCTAAATTTCAGGGAAATGTTCTTCATCCAGAGGGTGTTTGGGCACTGGAACAGCTCCCCAGAGAAGGGGGTCACAGCTCCAAGCCTGACAGAGTTCAAGGAGCTTTTAGACAATGCTCTCAGGCACTCGGTGTGACTCTGGTGATCGTCCTGCACAGGGACTGAAGCTGAACTCAGTCATCATGATGGGTCTCTTCCAGCCCAGCATTTTCAGTGATTGTACTGATTTAATTTGCTTTCATGATAAAGCTCTGCAGATTTAGCACCTTAGTTATTGCCAAATAACTCCACTCCCAATGTTTTGACCAAAGTGAGTGTGAGTGTGGAGAGGGAAGGGGTGATTTATCACCCCAAAAGGATTTTCTACCAACTCCCATTACTTTCTTTGGCTAAAAGACTGGCCTCAGTCATCAGTTTTCAAATTTCAGAAATGTCAGGATTACAAATATAACAAAGTCCGTGTGTTTTTTAAAATAAAAATTGCAGAGTTATAAATACATCATAGGGTTAAGAGGGCCATCACTTTGTATAACAGCACCAACACTTCAGTATTTGGCTTTCAAAGAGAAAGTGAAGGAAACACTGCAATGTGAGATATGACCAAAGTCAACAAGTTGCTCAGTGCAGCTTGGTCACTGGAGCCTCTCTTTATAAAGCAGTCCCAGGTAAAAACCACGAATACTTGTTCTGAAGGACTTGTGAGCAGTCTGGTGTCATCTCTTCTACAGGAGTAACAACCACATTAAATAAAGGAAAAAGAACAATTAATACTTTAAACAAAATACTCTTTTTATTAGAGTATTTTTGATTAAACATACAGAACTCAAGATTGCTATTTAAAATTTGTATCGCTCAAAGTTTTTCCCTCTAGAAGGATGGTAACACAATCTCAGTGCATATTATATGGAAGGATCATACCTCTCAAGTGTCCCGCTCATGAATCAGAGCAATACTGCACGTACTTGGTGTGCAAGCAAGGAGGGAGTGTTGTAATGCAATTAGCAAACAAAAAATCCACCACCAGTACATACAGAGTCAGCTCCATGATGCAGAGAATAGCATCACGTGGCTTCAGGAATGAAGGAGAAAACAGTTCCTGACCATGAAAAAGGAACAGGTAACAGATCATATGTGTACATATAAAAACAGATCATATATGTACATATATGTACATAAGTCCTAGGCATTCCTCCTCCATAAGGACTGCAACTTTAGCCACTGGTTTGGAAGATTTTTTGAAGCATCCATCGTACTGGGGTTGTGGGTGCAGAAATCTTGCAGTAAAAGGGAAAGAAACTTGTGATCCTACAGTCCTCGTGCAGCTCTGAACGCCACCATCGCAGGCAGCCTGGTGAAGCACTTGGTTATGCCTGAAGTACATCTGCTCTGGACTGGCTTCTGCTCTGGAGTCTTGGCACCTGCTTGTTCCTCTGTTCCACACACAGGACATGAACAAAGCAGTGTGTGGAGGGATATATATATATATATGCATGCAAACTCTACACTTGGTTTGCATCTGCACACAAATACTACAGCCAAGACCTGCAGTTCTCTGCCTTTTCATACTGTTGAGCAAAACCTAAGCTTTCAATTACACAGTTAAGTTTCATAGACTTATTTTTAAATAATTGAAAAATACAGCTCAAAAGTTTGGTCAAGGTCATCACTGCATGTGGTACAGCCAAACCTGCTTAAGTAGTACTCATCAACTGTGCTGTGATGGAATGCCCAGTGGCAGATTTCTTCAAATAAAAAATCTGGACAATTGAGAGGTATGCAGAAAACTTGTCTTAAATACTTGAAGCTACATGTGCAATCTTACAGAATACAAGCTACAGTTACAGACATAACAGTAAATCTTATTAACCAACAGTGCAAAAGAACTTAAAAACAGTCAGTGAAATCAGTTCAGCCAGTGACTTCCAAAAGTTGTGCCTCAGCTGCATTGAGGGGGGGAAAAAAAAAGAAAAAAAAGGGGGTGGGGGCAGGAAAACTCAGGCAAGTTTTACACAAAGTTTTAATCTACATTTTAAAAGCTGGTTTATTATATATTTATATATATATGCTATGTAAAAAATAAATTAAAAAGGGAGAGGAGCAAATAGCTTTGTATATGCTTCAAATTAACACAGACCAGTAGTTCCATAAATGAACATTTTACCATCTTTGTGGTAAAAAGCTGACATAAAAGTTCAAAACCATACAATGCTTATAAATAGAAAGAGTTCAAAAGATACTTTTTTTAAAAAATGGAATTTAAACATCATTTTCTCTTCCCCTACAATACACTTCAGTTTTGTATGTCAGCATCAATAGATTTACAGAGTATTTGAATGTCACATCCACAGAATCTATGACAAAGCAGGTAAAAGAGCTAGTGGTATTAAAATTTAGGACTTCTCTCCCAAATAACTTTACCTGCTCCTCAGCCTTCTCCTGAAATGAAGGCTATCAACATTCATCACCCAGTCTGAGGTATGGGCAGAAGAAAATCTTCAACCAGTACTCTCCAACCCACCTTGCCACTGCTAAAATATAGCAACAATCTATTGATCTGGTAATTGGCAATGGTGGTGGACAATCTCTTACTTCCATTCAGCTTGTATATAATTTAATCCTGGTATTTATAAAAAAAAAGTAACATAGTATTAATTCATAACTTAAAAAACAAAAACCAAAAAAACACCAACAAAGAAAAACCCCACCAAAACCCCCCAACTTTAAATCTCTGAAACTATATTTAAATGTTGTTCCTGGTTTAAAGCTTCACATAAAACATTGGACAGAAGAATGACAATTTTAAACCAAGAGAGCACCTAAAAACATACCATAGGTAAAAATGAAGTCAATCATCTCTCTACTTCATAAAAACGTAGAAACCCTGTCAGCAACGGTAGTACACTCAGAACGAACAACGTCAAAAGGAGCATCTAGAATATTCAAGAGGCTTGCTATGCTACTTCTCTTTATTGCCCATTCTCTCATTTGTATGGATGGCCACTGCATGACAAGATGCCTGTGGATAGTTCTCTGATCTTCCTTTCACCACTGCTGCCAGCTGAAGTCGTCATTGCTGCCAAAGACCAAGAAAAATCCTAGGATGGTGGCAAAGATGACTGTATTCCCAGTGAGAACGAGTGCACATGCGCCCCAGTAAATCTGTGAACAGGCAGAATTCAGTTAGACACATTTGGAGCTGAACACTAACAGGACAAAAGGTAACATCTTATTGCCCAATTCTCAACTAAGTTCACTAATATGTCCATGATGCAAGAGGCAATGCCTCACTATTTGTGGTTACACCAAGCAGGTTTACCCAAAATTACTTGACAAATTCACGGCCAACCAAGCAGCACTGCAAGTTTCTTCTAGCTGTACTCAAAGCATTGGCTAGCAGGCACAACTGGTTTGGTATGCAAAGTAAGGCTAGACAACAGCATCAAACACATCTGCAGCCCAGCTATGCTGTAAGACTTTTTAAAACAGGTATTTAAGGGCTTCAAAACGCCAGCAGATATCCCAGTAACAAAATAGGAGGTGGATGTTTCCTGAGGAGAGTAAGTGGATTACTCAAAGGATGAGAGGCATTCCAACTGTCCATCTGAGCTGTACTTGCCTAAAGACATTTATGAAAGTGCACTCCATGTTTTTTGACTTGGTAGTGCTTTCTGACATTCACACAAAATGAACTTTTAAGGTATTTTAGTGAAAAGCTGTATACTGGGAAATATGTAATGAGAACTTGGAAGTTTAAGAAAATTATACCAATATCAGTTACAAGATCATTTACAGTGAGCATAAAAATGCTTTTTGTTTGTTTGTTTATTCATGCTGCTTTAGCCCAACTATTCCACAAATTGTCTTCAAAGTATTTACACTTCTGCATTTGGTTACTTCCCTGTTAAGTTTTCACAATATTTTCTGTCTCATTTTCTCTGCAATGCATTGTTAGGCTTTATTCCATGACCACGTGAAGCAATTGGCAGTCACAATGTTCTGCCATGCTCCCATTTCTGTATTGATTTTTCTTGCCAAAAAAAAAATCTTATTCTGGTTCCAAAAGTACATAATAGTAAGAGTTCTTTAGTACTTGAAAGCTTTAGCTTCAACTAACAAACAAACACAAAGAATGAAGTTTTCTAGAAAAAAAAAAAGGCAGTCACAGATTGAAATACTACTAACCAGTTCTGCTCTTGCAAACACTATGGGCAGCCCAAATGCTGAGACCACAATGCCTGTTGTAAGGAATATGGCCAGCTCCTTGCAGGCATTACTTGTAGCATCTGTGTCATCTACCAATCTTCTTGCTATGCAGTATGGGATAGGAGAAAGGATGTAAAAAAACAGAACAAACAGAGGCCAGTACCGGCTGAAAAAGAAAGAAGAAAAGTTTTAGTTCACTGGATTTACTTCCTGCTCCTCCTAAAATTCATGCAAGGCATTTTCCCCATCCAGCATCCCCATTTAGGGCAGACAGACAAGCCCAGAGAAGGCAAATCCTTTGCCTTGGAATGAGCTGACAGTAATCCAACAGACCATGTGCGTGAGTGGCTTCGGCTGACCTCAATGGCAGCAGAGTTCACTAACAGGATATTGACAAAGCAAGATTGCACTAAGCAAGCCTAAATCTAATGCCACCTCACAAAGTGAGCTTAACTCCAAATTTATCCTGCCAGTTGTACTTAAGAGATACCCTGGCAGTGCCCCCGACTAGATTTCTCAGGCATACAGGTGCACATTGTTGCAATAAAACTTTACTGCATTGTTTGAAGGGCAACTGTATAAGGGTCTCCTTCCCAAGTGTTTGTGTCACTAGCACTGGCTTCATAACAAAAGAAAACTGGCCTAGGAATTCTAGTCATATATGTAGAAACTGGAATTCACAACCAAGAACAGGTCTACCAACAGAATATTTAGTATTTATTCAACAGTGAATAAGTCAATTTAAAATATTTTCTGTAAAGTCAACATTCACTTGCAAAGAGTCAAAGCCATAGGCCTTACTATCTGAGCACTTGGTCTGCTACTTTGTATTTCCTGAAAACCAAGAGATAGGAATTGGTGTAGGGAAAGTAGAGATAGCTGCAATTACTCGAGATGCTATATTACAAGTGTGGGACACAGCCAAGGATCCACCTGATAGTCACTGACAGCCCAGTTACCCCCAGGCAGCCACAGAAAGGGCAAATCTTTCCCTGGATAACGCACACTTGCTGCCCACCTCGGGAGATGCTGCTGTCTGAGGGTCAGCCACAGCAGGACACAAGTCCAGACAGTCAGGGCAACGCATCCTTTCATAGTCTGCAGCCAGGCCTGGTACTTTAACTTTTGCTGCCATTACTTTTTAGGATTAATTAAATCCTCGATGGTCTTTTTTTATATTCCCACACCAATCTTTTGAAGCAAAAGCCAAAAACGCCCAACCAGCCAAAAAAAAAAAAAAAAAAACAAACCCAAACCAAAAAACCTGAGCCCCCCCCCTACACAGAGAGAACTTATCAATCCACCATCATGGAAGCGGGACTCCTCTGAAGCTATAGCCACACAGAAAGAATAGAAGAATAGAGAGAGAGTGCACGGTACTTGTATTGGGGCAGGGCGCATCCGAGCATCAAGAACATCAGTCCGACCGCTCCCCCAAAGGACAGGCTGATCAGCGCTACAACGAGAATAAACCCAACCAACATGAAGGGTGCACTGCACCGCGCACAGCACCCACCGCCGCCCGCAGACAAACGCGGGGTTCAGCGCAGCCCCGGCCGCCCGGCGGAGCGGGGGCACTCGAGGTCCCGCAGGGGCTCCCGGCCGCTCCCGCCCGAGGGCCCGTCCAGCCCGGCCCGGCCCCTCCCAGCACGTGTCGCGCGCGCCCGCCGTTACCGTCCCCGCCCCGCGCGCACCTTTGATTCCCGCCATGGCGCCGCCCGTCCCGCCAGCCGCGCGGGACCGGAGAGGCGCGCGCCGGAAACCGGAAATGCTGCGCGGAAGCGGAAGCCGTAGGGGCAAGGGGCGGAGCCGTGCCCCGCCCCTCCCGGGACGGCCTCATGACGCTCATACGTGGCGCGCGCGCAGGCCCCGCGGCGGTTGCCCCGCCCCCTCACGGATCGCGGGGGAGCGCCGAGCCCTCGTCGCCCATTGGCCCCACGGCACGGTGGGGGCGGGGCTTCTCCCCGGGCCCCGCGCGTTCCGGCGCGGGCACCGCCCCCCGGGCTGGCGGTGACAGCTCCCGGTGCTGCCATGGCGGGTCTCGCTCCGCGCCTGCTCCTTCTGTTCTGCGCCGCCGCCGGACCTGCGCTGGGCTGGGACCGATCGGGTGAGACCCGCGGGTATCAGGGCGGCTCAGCGCAGCCTCAGCCGCCCCTGCCGCCGCTCCCGGCCGTTGGCGGCTCCTCGCGGCCCGGCACTCCGCAGTGCTGCCGGTTTAGCGGCGGCCGGCACGGGGGAAAAAGGGCTTGTCGGTTTTGGGCTCCCCCTAAACCTGCTTGTGTCGGAGTGATCCCGCACCGCGGTCAGCGGTGGCAGCCCAGAGCCGCCTCGGGAGGAAATGGGGAGCTCTGCCGTGTTTCCCTCTGGGCGTCTGGTTCTTCCCAGAGCTTCGTCTCGTAAAGATGCAGGTTCACTGCTTCCTTCGGCTTCCATCGGCAGCCTTTTCCTGAGAGCAGGCCCTGGTAGCCAAGAGGAGTGCACCTGCACAAGCGCTGACAAGCTGGAGGAAGAAGTTTTTCACGGAAAGGGTGATCAAATATTGAAATGGGCTACCCAGGATGGTGGTGGAGTCACCGTCCCTGGAGGTGTTTAGGGGAAAACTGGACGTGGCACTCTGTGCCGTGGTCTGGTTGACGTATTAGAGTTCTTTTATCGAGGTTGGACTCGGTGATCGCAGAGGTCTTTCCCAGCCTAATGGATTCTGTGATTCTTTGTGCTGCCTGTTTCAGGGAAGGTTCTGCTGCGGGATGTTCAGGCACTCACTCTCCACCGAGGGCAATACACAACATCGAGGCGGACAGCTCCGGTCCCTCAGCTGCAGTGCACGGGAGGCTCTGCGGGGTGTTCCCGTGTCCCTGAGGTTGTGCAGTGCTACAACAAGGGATGGGATGGCTACGATGTACAGGTAACTGTTTAAAACTTGTTAAACTGACTGTGAAATCGCTTTCCCCCAAGCTGGGAAGTTCTGAAGGAACAAATAGTAGTGAGCTAGGTTGTCAGTTCAGGTGCTTTTTGTTAGATGAATTCTTGCACTAAAAACTTAACCTAAATACTTTTTGGTTTGGATTTTCCAGAACTGCTGTAGTTATATGTTTGATATATCTTTGAAGGAGCTAATGTAAAAGCACAGCACAGCAAACCTTTATTAGTTTTAAATAAAACAGTGCTTGAGTTTGTAAAATCAAACTCTTGCAAACCCCAGAGGATTCTTTTGAATTATTATTGCTGTGTGAATTTCCATTTTTTATTAGCGTGGAAAAGGCTTCTTAATATTTTGATTCACTTCAGCTTTACCTTTTAAAAACTAAATTTCAGACTTGCCTGACTTTCACTTGCACCTTAGGATGTGAGTGCTTGTCAGTAAATAGTCTTGACTTTCAGCTGTTAAAGAGGCCACTGTCAGTAGATAACCAGGAATCAAGGCTGAAAGTATTTGCTAAAACTGATACAGTATTGTGAAGGAACAATCAAAACTGGCAGTTGGAACTGCTGTACTGAATTACTAATTTAGAGACAACTACTTTCTTATTTCCTCTCCAAAATACATGTCAGGTGCCATTAGAGATCCCTTTGTTTGGGTACCTCAAGGGAATGTGAGCCTGAGGATCCACCTGTGTTCAACCAGAGAATCCCCAGTATTTGTTAAGTGTTGCATATGGATGCCTAATGATGTCTGTCTCAGTTTCTTTTGATTTCTGCACAGGCACAAATGGACACAAGGGTGCACTGGATCTCAGGCTCACGTGTTATGTTTTTATGAGTTTGCACAGGACAGGCATTTATTACGGAGCTGTTGCACAGGGTACAGCACAGTTTTAGAAGTATTGCTGTATCTCAGGAAGGGATATTTGAAAAAGGTTTTAGTGAAGAAAAAACTAAATATTCCAGAGTTGCAATTCTTCAGTGTTCTGAAAGATAAGATCTCTTTTAAGTTTTAGGATTTAAAAGTAATTTAAACATAAAACTCTTAACTCCTTTTGAAAATAAGAGCACACAGAGATTTCTTACCTATGGCCTGTAGATGATTTGTTAGCAATTACAACCTTATTTCAGAGCGTATGTGGGGAAGCAGACGGGTGTTTTTCATCTTTGGGGCAGTATGTTTTACATTGTGTTGTGTTTATTTTTTCAGTGGCAGTGCAAAGCAGACCTGGAAAATGCCTACCGTTTTGGACAAATGGAAGTGAGCTGTGAAGGCTACGATTACCCAGATGATCCTTACATACTAAGAGGCTCCTGTAGTTTGCTGTTCAAGCTAGAGCTGACTGAGGAAGGTGAAAGGAAAGTGAAGAACTCTGGAAGCTTTGGCTCTAGCTATTACCAGTCAAGGAAAGATTATTCTGATTCTGGTTCTGGAGCAATTGTTGTAATTGTTCTTCTCATTCTTGCTTTTGGAGTTTACAAGTTCTTCCTCAGCAACCAGCAGTCTCAGCAGAGTTCTGGGGGCAGTGATGGCTTCTCTCAGCCCTTCTGGCAGAGTCAGCAGGCACCTCCTCCTCCTGGTTTTAAGTCCACCTTCACAGGTAGGGCTCTGAGCCATTTACAGTATTCAAAAGAGCAAGCAGGATTGTCTTGTTTTATCTGTGGTAAGGGAAGGTGGGATAGAGTTAAAAACCACAGCATTTGCAGGCAACTGCTGAATTGGCTGCAGGCTTGGCTGCAGAGCCTGTGGCCAGCTTTGTATTCTGCTCTTTGTTCAATATAGGAAATAAGGGCTTGGCTTTCCACAGGCTTTCAGGGCAGGCTGCCCTCTGAACCTTTGAAAAGCTACCTCCCCATGCTCTGCAAGCATTCTTTTCATCACCTGTGAAATAGCAGGATTGTGACAGGGAGAATAATTGTCATAGGTAATCTGGAAAAGAGAATCTTCTTACACAGCCAGGAACAAAGCCATGCCAAAGGAGCACTCAGAAACTTTACAGAACAGCCTTTCAGCCCTGATTTCATTGACAAAGCAGTTGATGGGGTTGAGTATCATGTACCAGTCCTCTGTTTAACAGGGCTTCAGTGTAGTCCCAGCTGCTGAAAGATTTGGTTCCCAGAGCAGAGAACAGTGTCTGTGAACTGTCATTAGAGGGTACAGCATCTGAATCTCATGTGGGGCCTTTCATCTGAAGTTGAAAATTACAAAAGCAATGACAAAACTGCTGCTGGGAAAAGAGGCAATTTTTCTTTTCCCAGAAAACTGGTGTCTTCTGCCACAGAATAAGTGGTCTTCCTTGGGCCATAATAGTGTCTCAGGGAAATAAACATTACTCATCTGGTGTCTGACTAACTCATTTAACCTTGTAAACATGCAAGCTACTCACAACACTAGAACTTAAATTGCATTCTCACAAGTTGCATAATTTCTTTTTTTTTTTTTTTGTTTTTTGTTTGTTAATAGAGAAGGGCTTTTGGCAAGGAAATAAGTAGCAAGGATTAGGTTTACTAGTTGAAACTTTATATTTTAGTAATGCTTATTAATGCTTTCTCCAAGTTTTGTTCAAACAGCTTGGCCAACAGAGGGTGCAGTGTAATTCTTTTGGTTACCCTTGTGCAGGGCGTGCACAGCAGAAACTTTCAGCTGTACCTGCACCAGAAAATTAAAGGGAATCTGCTTCTGTTGGCTTTGCAAATTGGTTTGCGTGTGTTTACATCATACTGACTGTGCTGCGTGGGCATCAGTGGCCATGTGAGGGCATGGCACTGGCTGTACTGTGGTGGTCAGCAGGAGCCCTGGCCATGACACACAGCTCTGTCACACGGGGCACAGGCAAAACAATGAAGGGTTATTTTCATTTTTTTTCTCTTCAGTTCCGTGTCAGTTAATTGCCCCAATGCATTTTTCTTTGCAGGAGTCACAAATCTAGCAAGGGCAGGGCCTTGAGAATGTTTTCTTGAGGATTGCTGAAAACTGAGATACTTAAAATACACATTGGGGGCCATATAATGCTTAGCTTGTGATGTTTTTAATAAGGCATGTCAATGATTTGTCTTTAGATTTCAGGCAAAGTAAGGAGGAAAACGGAAATCTGGAGCCAGATTAAAAATACTAAGTGTTAAAGTGTTAGGCTACTTCATGCATTCAGTGTCTGCCTTACATTGTGGGAGCAGAGCAAAAGCACTTTTCTTAGTGTGTGTGTCCGTGTGTTCCAGGAATGTATTAGTCTTTGGAAATCTGGACAGTAACAAAAAGCAATGTTGTTCACATATTGCTGTTAATATTTAATTTGCCTCATTTTAAATCCCCTTGACATGCAGAATGTGTCCTGTGGAACTTGTTTAGCCTGACTATCTTAATTAAGTTCTGCTTTCTCTCAGTTTGTTGTTTGACATTATTCTTAATGTTTACTCTAGATATTACAAAAAAAAAATTACTCAGTTTTCTGAGTCAGTGTTCAGTCATGGTGCTTTTGAATAAATGAGTTGGTTCATCTCTGATTAATATTGTTTTCACAGCAAATGAAGTAATTTTTTTTTGGTTGTTCCAAATCAGTATAATTTATTGGTATATCATCCTAATGAGAGTTTATATTTCATATTCAAGATGAAATTCAGTATCAAATCCAGTCTAGACTGAAACTGATTATTTCATAATTGTTTTATCTTCTATGACTTCAAACAACCCATATCAGTTTGAAGACCAACCAAGCCCTCTGATTTTTACCTATGTCATCTCTGGCCCACTTGTTCAGGTGGGCATGTTTTAGGGAGACCCTAATGTTATCTTCAGTTTTTTTTATACTTCCTTACGTGTTAAACCCATGGTTGAGCTTATTCTTGCATCCATGATTTTTGCTAGACCAGAAAATTATTCTAACTTAGGTTTGTATTTTCTCTTTTTCTTTATAAATGGAAAACATTCATTCTGGCTCAGAACCTTATGTTATGTACAGGTCACATGTCAGAAAATTTGTGACTTTCCTTCCCCCAAAACCTCCTTGATATGCTTGCAGTTTCATCAAGGTATTTGTCAAGCTTGGTGACTCATGCATAATGAAAACTTTGCAATGTGGTTGCAGTTAGCTTGGCTTTTGATAACAGGTGCCAGACTAGGATTACCAGGAACAATACCAGTAATGTCAGCGTTACACTGAGCCACTGTGACTCAAACTGTGCAGCTGTGCTCAGTGAGATTAGGAGCTCTGTGTCTTTATGGTTTGCACACTCTGCAGTGTTACCTACTTGATTTGTGTTCCTGCATCTGCTTCTGGCCTGCTCGGTGACCTTCAGCAGATTATTCTTTCTTAGTTTCCTTTTCTATTTTTAATCTAACTTGTCTGTTTATAGATCAGCAGGCAGGGACTCTTTTCCATATTTTGCAATTGTCAGGATTGTGAAATGAAGTGGAAGCAGATTTTTAACATAAAACTCTTTATAGTAGTGTTAGTTTATGTGGAGTTTACTGCTTTCTGAAATGTGAGGCCTTTCAAGTTAAGCTTGATTGAAAATCTGCTGAAATCAGGAGCAGTTTGTTGTCTAATTTTCCATTATCTTTAACAGGAGAGAATTTTGTTGCAACAGCTGGCCTGAGGATTAGTCTGTTACTAACTTATGCTTCCTATTTTCATTTTTTTTAAGATGATAACAGCTTTGGAACTCATTCCTATCATGGAACCAGTTCAGGACCAGGATTTTGGACTGGATTAGGAGCAGGAGGCTTGCTAGGCTACTTGGCAGGCAGTCACAGGTAAAATATGCATACTATTAGATTTTAAGCATTTAAGCTTTCAGGGGGTATGCCACGTACTATATTGACATTGCTTTTAAGATTTCAGACCTGTGTCATTCAAATTATAAAATTCTACCACTAGAAGAACTTTGAGCAGCTGTTTGTAGCTCCAGGACCAGAGACATTTCAAACATGTTTCTGAGGCAGATTTGGAAAGACTGAGGTACTTCATTCTGCTTCCTCTGACCTGGCCTGATGACCTGCAAATTTGAATTGAGCATTTAAACAATTTATCTGCAGAATGCCTTAAAATACACATAGTCATATTAAACATATAATCATCTGTATATGGATCTCTTGTATCAGTGTGTCATCTTTCCTAAAATAAGTCTGGATGACCATATTTGGTATAGGCTTTTAGACATTTAGAATGCATCATTTTTAGATTAACAGTTTAAAGAGAGCAGTTGCTGCCATTTTAGGCTTCACTGGAGAAAATATGAGATTCCTGCAGGGAATCTTCAGATCCTAAGCAGTTTTCTCTATTTATGAAATGACTTGCTTATGTATCAAGTCTATTCCTGTAGAAATGTAGCAGATTAGAGACTAAGATATATGGACAGGAGTGGGCTAAGCATCTGTATGGTAAAGTTGTAGGCTATTTTTAGTAACAGAAGCCTTATATTAATTGTTCTAAGAATTTTTCTAAGGTATGATGTGTTAAAGTTTTTATTGGCCCGATATTTCTTAAGGCTTAAATACATGACTCTTGTGTTGAGGCATTCTATTCATGTAGCATCTACATACAGGTTAGTTCCCTGATTTCTATACACACCACCATTTCAGTAGGCACAAATTATTGCTCAAGATTAGAGATCTAACTGAGTAAGTCCAAATACATAAACAAGCTTCCTAACTTGGGCTTCTTTTTGTTTAAAACAGTCTTTGGCCCACTATTATTTAATTCAGTTTCTTATGCTTTTGAAATTATGTGCTGCAAAATGCTGGTGTCAGGAAGTGTGAGAGGGCTGTTTGTAAATTTCAACAGCAGGAAATTCCATATCCATGGAAGCAAGTAATTTTAAGTGAGTGAGTCAAAGACCATGATATGTTAGTATTACTGATATGACCTTTCCAAAAGAGTTAACAAAAGGATGTTTTTTCTCTTGCCAAACATGGCTGGGATGTAGGTTATGCCAAAATGCATTTAAACTTCAGATTTCAAACTTATTTCTTGTCTGATGGTATTTAAAGTCAAAATTTCAGAAAGAAAACTTTCCTCACTTTAAATTGTTAGAATTCCTTATTCTGAAGAATAAAGCTTAATTTCCTTTTGAAAGTCTACAGATTATGGTATCACAGCACTGGATGTCCTTGCTCTCAATGTGTTAAATACATTAAATAAGAATATTTCCAGCTTTGGAAACTGCTTACAGTTTTCCCTTGGAGGTGCTGTTCTCTTGTTTGGAATGGTGTCTTCTTAATTTTCCTGAAGGCCACTAATGAAGCCTTCCTTCTATTCTTGTTTCATGCCAGAGCCCAGCCGCGTTCCCCTTATCACAGTATGTGGACAGATCCCACAGCTGTACCTCCTATGTATGGGCACTCAAGGAATTCCACAGAAGGCAGCAGCTCAGGAACAAGAACTGCTTCTGGTAAGGCAAAGCACCTTTTAATTTCCTGAAGCTCAAGAGACTTTGACCTATGAAAAACATGCAGATGTTAGTTGTGGTTCAACAAGCATCCTTGTTTTATTTTACCAGTTGGTGTAGATGGCATGTAACAATGTCCCTTCCTTCCATTCCCTATAGAAGTAGGGCAACATTGTGGGGCATGAAATTCCCCACAGGCCTGTGGTGGTGGGCATGGCATCATCAGCATCAGGCTTGTCTTCACTGGCAAGGTGCATTAGTTTAAGGCTTTCCCTTCTGATGAGCACTGCCTGTACTCTTTCTCTAGCAAACGTGCACAGACATGTTCTCTGTAGAATGCATGTTGTCTAATCTGCAAGAGCAGAATAGTTTCCAGGCCAGTCAGCCCACAGTTGCTTGCTGTTCTCCTTCATGTGAATATGTTTGCCTCATCTCCCTTGCCACCTTTAGGCTTTTTAGAACTAGAGAGTTCAATGGAAAGACCATGGTGGAGCTGACTTTTATTTTTTTATTTTGCAGGCTTTGGGGGCACAAAGCGAAGATGAAATCTTTTACATTATTACATCAGAGTGATTGAACTAAATCTTGTTGTGTACTTGTTCTTCTTTTAATAGTAGTGTACTTCAGAAGTGGATATGAGGTATGAAGGACTAGGCAAAGAATTCCTCACTTTCTCTGTGGACTCTCACTGCTATTTAGGGTATGACAGGTGCTGGATCATCCACTATTTCAGATCAGCATCTCCTATAGAAAAAGCTCATCCAGGTTAAGAAGAATGATGTTACAGTGACCATGTGTCTGTCTGTACTTGAGGCCCCAATGATAGCCTTACCATACTTTCAAAGCTTGTATCTTACTACTCATGTTCTGGGCTTCATTTCATTTGGTCCCAAATTTCTGATAATATTTTTCCTCTTTTCTGGTAGTTCAGCATCTACCTGATACGTAAGGAGTGTTGTTCTTTGAAGCTATTTTTGTTTGCCTTTGCAGAATTAATGTGAACTTTACTGTAAGTGCAGTCAGCCACTAAGAAAAATGTTGGAGTTCTTCCTCAGTGGACAAGAGCAAAACTGTGTATAAAGAGATTAACATTAGTATGTTTGTATCTGTGCTATGTGACTGTTGGAGCAAAAATGTGCAGATTCATGGATTCTCCATGTTATAGAATTTATCCAAGGTGACTGTGCAAACCTGGAGAACTTTGTCTATAAGTTATTTGGGATAAATAAGTAACCTGGAAATCTGGACCTTTTTCTGGAAGACTGTGGTAATTTAAATTCAGGTGATCGCAGATGTTTTGCCTGCATTGAGGCCACAGATTTTCCTCCTAATGGTGGATGTTGGCAATGAAATGAAAACTTATAATGTGAGTGGTCTGTCCTGCTAGATCACCTGTCCAGGGCACAGTAAACCAAAGGTGCTCCTTGCAAAAGGGAAGGGAATGTTCTTAATGCAAAGATGATAGAATCGCTGGGACACAGCAGGCCTCGCTACTATGCTAAGAAAGGACGTTGGATATCTAACAGTATGTAAACTTCCCCAAACGTGCTTTAAAAAACAAAGTGCTGTCGAAGAGTAGGAAGCAGAGAGGCCTTGCTTTGTTCTGTGATGATCTTTTGGGGCCTCTGTAAAGTATCATACAGTTCTTGGGTGACTTTTTCTCTCCTGGAAGAAGCACTGCTGGATAAAAAGCAGAGAAATTTCTCAGGATTGTGAGGAGAGGGGAAGAGTGAAGAATGGGCTGCTTGATCACCAGCTCTTCTGCAGAGGCCATCCTAACAGAACGTAGAAGTGTTTGTGTGGGCACAGCTCGTGTATGCTGGCAGCAGCAGGAGAAGCGTTGTCTTTCAGCCTTGGGAAAATACTGTGTCTGGGAATTGATACCAGCTGTTACAGAGAAAGCAAAGCACTGCTCAGCTGATACAGGTTGCACCTCCACAAGGAGATAATTAGGTCTGCTTAGTCTGAGAAAGTGACTTTAGCGTAACTCAGGGAAAAGCAACCATGTCCATTCATGAGTATAGAAGGAATTAGTTTGTATGTTAACACCCAAGTTCAGTGTATGACTTAAGGAACCAAAAGAGAGAAAATCAAAAAAGAAAAGAAAAAAATATACAAGCAAATCCCAGAAATTTTTATGGAGTCAACAGCCAGAAAAAGTTCTTCATGAAAACGTTCTTGTACTAAAAGTGTTATCAATTTCATTTGATACATTCAGAATAACTTGAGGGTGAAAGGGTGGTTTGCTTCTCAGAGCTACCTGAGGGTTGGGGAAAAATAACTGCATTAATAGCCTGCACTGTGAACCTAAAAAGGGAAGTGACAAAGACCCTACTCATGGCCTCCTAGAAAGCTCTGCCTTTTATGAGAAGAAGTCCATGGTAAATCTCTTATCTTTATAACAAAGTGTAGCAGAAGAATATATTTTAAATATGGAGTTCTTACTTATTTCTAAGTGAATTCAGATTAAGCTTGTCACAGTCAATATTTGCTTTGCCAACTAATTGCATAACAGTGAAACTGGATTTTTTTTAACTGGGTAGTTGGAAGCTGAAGTTTGCTCTTAAATTACGGTAAGGTATGAAATGTTTTAGACAATGTTTTCATTTGTATTTATAGTTTCTGCATGAAATGTGCAAAATAAATCTGAGACATAAATCTACTATAGCTTCTGCATCTGTTTGGATATGTTTGCCCTTCCCTCTGGTAAAGGAATGAAATAAGTGAATAAGGAGTATTTTTGTCTTTAAATCACTGTCTTGAGGCCTGCAGGGATGGCATTGTTTGTTTTCTCAGAGTTCTCTGTCTCATCATCTTCTTCCTGGGTAAATAATATCATCCTTTACCCCCAGATGCAAAGTGGGTAAGTTGTATGTTGTTTCAATAAAATAAAACAATACTGGGAGTAGAGTTATTGTATTGATTATGTTTTCAGTAACAAAATACTGAATCCTATAAGGAATTGAAGGCTTTCTTGTACATCAGGGCTTGGGATCTGAGTCTGCAGAAAAGCTCTGTTATGTCAGCATTCTCCTGGTTTTACAAGGTGGTGAGCTGAACCCTTCAAAAGAATTTATGATCACTGCTGCTGTTCTGGTTGTGGACAGAGCAGAACTCAAAACAGGGGTAGCCTAAGCTGATGTATTGGCTTCTTACACAGAGGATGTGTCACTGCTGAACAGAGACATGGTCTACACAGAGAGTTCAATATCTTGGCAGTTGTAAACTGGGTTAAATGGAAGCCTGCAAATTCTTCTGCCAGTGTTTATTTCATCAAATGCTGCTGATGCTCTGAGTGAAAAGAACTCGTGGAAGGCATCTTAGAGCTCATACTTCTGAGACCTTGAGCTTCCTTCCTGAGCATCAGATCTGGAAAGTCCTAGTCTCACTTCTGCTCCTGGGCAGGGCTCTGGCAGCATCTTCACAGCAGCTTCATAGTTGCAAGGCATATGTAAATGCTCAAACTGTTAAATGCTGTTGTAGATGCAATTCTGTTTGGTACCTGGGACCAGAACTGCTTGTACTCTGACAAAGATTACGTCCTCACACAAAGCTAAAACTCATTACAGAAACGAAACTCCTGGTTTTACAGCTGACTTCCCATGAAGCATGTGATGAAAAAAAAAAAAAATAGATGGACAGAGATAAGCTTTCTCTGTGCTGCTCTGTCTTGTGACTCAGCTGCCAGGTCAGATCTTGGCTAGTTCTGCAGAGTCTCATGCTGTGCACCTTGCTCTTTTCCCTGGGTGCCATGTGTGTGTTTGGCTTAGCACTGAGGCAAGATAGGTGATTTATTTGAAAAATAAAATTCTTCCATGATCATCACTTTACATCACTGACTTCCAAAAAGGGAATTAAGCCAGGTGGTATGATTTCCAGCACTAGGAAGTGTTGCACAGAGAAATTGCTGAAGTAAAGTAGCAAGAAATACCTACCTGCCTGCACAGCTGTCTAAAAGCTGCAAATGCAGCACTTGCACATAGACTGTTGTCCACTTAGCACCGATTAAAAGTGATGTATGTTTTCTTCCTTACTAAAGCAAATTTGTATTCTTAATATTGTCAGAATCCCTATCAACCAGTGATTGTGATACAGAAATGGCCCAGCTGCCTGTGAACTAAGGCATATGAGCAAATCCACAAAAACATTAAAATCTCACAGCAATGCAATCTGTACCAGCAGACAATGCTGTTGTGTCCTGTTGTGTCTATTGAAACATAATGTCAGGTCCCTCCTTCTCCTTCTCTACCTGCTGGGGTTGAGTGCTCTGTGGGAGTGGCTCCTTATCACTCAGCATATTTTGCTGGAGCCTTCCACTGCAGCCAGTTCTTTTGCTTTCCTAATATTGTGTGTAGCTGCAGTAGTCTTCACTTTCTGGCACCTCTTTTTCCATTGCAGGTGTGATTTGCCAACGCTAACGAAAATAATCAGCAGACTCCCTTTATGTGGCCTGTATATCTTTTGCTGTCTTCCATCTTGTGGTTCCCTCTGCTCCAGTTGGGAGTCAATGTTTCTTTAGCAAGGAAAGGCTGAGCAGTTGTAAAAAGTGCCTTTTGCTGGGAATGGATGGAGTAGATAGTGATGAAGTCAAAGGAGCAACTGGAGCAACTGTCAGGCTGTGAATTGACCTTTCTGGGCAGTATGTCTGTGGAAAGACATTTTTTTAGCTTTCTGTCAGAGAAGCATTTTTGTCAAAGGTACTCTATGGCAGCCGGGGATTGCAGCAGATTAGAGCTGGTGAACTGGCAGCAAAGAGGAGACCTGAAAACATTCTTTCCATCCTAACTTAGGAATGATGTAGCACCAGGAAGCTGGCCTAGGATGTGCTAGCTCAGCCACTCCACAGTCATGTCATTGCAGATCCTGTAGGTAGATGTATGTTTATAGATACAGGTGCTTTTGAAAATGCCAAGCAGAAGAAAGGTGACTTGGCCCTGCATCCATGTTTCTTTCCTTCTGCAGTGTGACTTGGAATGGAGAAGGCCAAACATGGAAAGAGCAGCAAGCAGCAATGACGAAGGGTAGCAAGTAGGCCAAAGCAAAGCTTGCAGGTGAAGCCTGTGTCCTAGTGTGTCCTGCCTGCTCACTTCTCACACAACAGCAGGAAATAGTAGGCAGTTCTAACAGCTGTTGTATCAGCATTATTTTACTGAGTTTTCCTGCATCCCTAAAGTTAAGTCCTACAGGCAATTACCAGTAGTATGGATTGACACCTTTTGCTCTGAGGGCCACCTGAGCCATTCCATAGTTCAGACTTCAAACTACTCACTCTGAAATTTGGAGGAGGCAAATCACTGCCTGCTTAAAGACCAGAGTCTCTGAAGTACTGCATAGGGAACTTTTCCTCTTTTCCTGCATTTGCCCTGACTTCCCTGGTATCAAGACTTATGCAGTCTTTGCTGTGCAACTTTATTTAGATGTTGTTGTGTGGGATCCTCTGAGACTTGGCCTTGAGATCACAGCCCTGACATCATTGTTTCTGTAAGCCTTCTTCTCTATGCCTCCTGTGTCCTTGTAATCAGAATTTACTGCTGGTAATTCCATGCAGTACTGGAATTACCAGCAATCCAGAACACCTTTTGCTGCTGCTGCCTGATGGAAATTATTTGTCTCCCAGTCAGCTCCTGTGGTCATTTTAATGTCATTTAGCAGCTGTAAACATATCACATTGGCTTTAATGGACGGACAACAATTACGGTTGGGAAAAAAAAAGGGAAAAAATGTGCAATGAATGTAGATAAAATGAGTTGGAACAATTTTGCAGAGCTAACGTTCATCGTGGGATTACTTTATCAACATTCTTCTCTGGAAGTTGGATGAGTACTTTATTGATGTGCATTGAAATAATGCTAGCAGTGACTTCTGCACTGCAAGAGTGGAAGACTTAGAACTGTAACAGATTTGGTGTTTAACAGAGTTAGACCTTTTCAGAGCTCTTTGTAGTTTGACACACAGCTTGCAAAGAATTGGTAGCAGTAAAAAGTGAGGTTAGGTCAGCATAAAAATTCATGTGGCTTTAGCATAGACAGAAACAAACTGATCTGTGCTATTTCTGAAACTGAGGTACAAAAAAGCTCCAATCAGTCTGAAGCAGCTCAGAAGGTTGTTCCTGTCTTTGCTTTGAGCTGAGATCCTGTTTGGCACAAATTGTCATCTGCTGCTGACAACTACTGTCAGCACTGAAGTCCTCCTTCCCTTAGGTAGGCAAGCCCTCCATCCTCGTTCTGACTGTTCGAAGATCAGCCAGGCCCCCTGGGTCATAGTGCAGTGGGATTCTGAATTGACAGGCTTGGGTGGTTAATTCTACATTAACAGGTGGAAGGACTTATTTCCTTTTTAACAAGGAGCTGGGGATTAGGCTGCAACTAAATGAACGTTTATAGAACTGAAACAGTGCAAGTGTAAGTGGTGAGAGGAAGACCATACTTGACTCGGATAATCCAGTTTCACCTAAGATACTAATACATTCCCTTTAGCCCAGCTGATGCAGCTGCTAAAGAGAAGTTAGTGTTTGGGCAGATACTGACTTTTAAATTGCAAAGCTGTTTGGACATAACTGAGAAACAGAACTCTCTGCGGCAGCTGAGAGAGAATCACAGTGTGAACCATCCTCCAAGGGCATTCAGCCTGGGAAGAGGAGGGGGAACAGGAAGTCCCATACAGAAACCAGTGAGTGTTTCTAGCCTGAACCTGCTACCGAGGCATCTGTGCCTCTCTGGTCTTTGTTTGCTTAAGCACCTGAGAGGCCTCATGGAGCCATGAGTGCTACCACTTAGCCTCAGCTTGGCATACTTCCAAGCAAAGAGGCTGTGGGTGAGGGAAGATTGTTTGCTGACCTTTGGACAGCATGTCAGGAGAGGCCCAGGAAGACAGCTGAGTTACAGGAATTTGTCATGCCCTGGAATGACAAATAAATTAAGGGTATGGAACAGTCAGCAGCAGAGTCCTTCAGAAAGAGATGCAGAATGCCCTGGTGGAGCCAGTCGGCATGCTGGAGGGTGTTCTTGTACACAGTGGCTGCAGCAGGCTGGGGCAGCTGCATCCCATGGTCTGTATGTGGCTTATGAAGGCTGTATGGGTTCAGCTGCTGGAGCAGTGCTGGCCATTCTCTTGCTCTCCCTCCAAATGCACGGCCTAACCATGCATTTTCACAATCTTGCCAGCTCAGAGATCACGTGCACTTGGAAACACAGGCAATCTGGTTTATGAAACTTTGTACCACAGCACATTCTAAAGATGAAAAGGAAAGGATTGGGTGATTTTACATAAAAACAATAAATCAGCTACTGAGCCATTACATGACTTCTTGCTGAAAAATCCCTAGAACTTGAATTCCAGAAGCAGAAGGTGTTAATGGCCTCCATCAGAGCCAGGGTACTGGGATAGGCAGAGCTTTCCTCCAAGGCAGTATGGCAGCTCTTACATCATTATCTATGAGGATAAGGATCTAGTTATCCTAGGCACAGCCTCCTAGCACAGAAAGGTAATGCCAACTGAAAAACGCTTTGCCCAGACTGGAAGAAGAAAAGGATGGATCATACTGGGCAATATTTCACCCCCAGTAAGACACAAACCCCTTCCTGCAGGTCCCCCAGACAAAGACTGTGAGCAAGGATCAGTCTGCAAGGATGGATGGGAGGTGGGTTTTCTGATTCCTTTCTTACCTTGTGGGAGAGGTTTATTAGCTTAAGATGAGCTGCAGATACTTGAAGGAAAAGGGTGAAAAAGGAGATATCAATAATGGGGGTTTGAGACTTACCTGTGTGTCAAAGGTGAAGGGCAGCTGTTAATGACAGCTTTTGTTTTGTTTCTTCGTTTTTTTTCTGGCTTCCTGTTAAGAAAAAAATGGGGACAATAAGAAAGTCATTTTCTCTGTGTAGAGCGCTACATTTTCCATATTTAAAGGAAGTGTTAGACTTTGCTTAAACCTGAGCTTTGGCCAGTGTTGTACTGAGTGATGTGACTGCACCAGTGAAACCTCTCTTGATGCTGTGCTGAACCCCATAACTTACTCTGAGAATAGAAGGGCAAGAAACACCCTGAGTGCTTTTTTGAGACAAGAAGTGGGTGTCCTGCATGGTGCAGCTTTTCTAGCATGGAAAGCCACAGCATGGCCAAGTGTTGAGCATTTGAAAAAGCATATACAATTGCAGGGGAGTGCACAGAG
The DNA here is from genome assembly GCF_027477595.1 of Haemorhous mexicanus. NCBI lineage: Eukaryota > Metazoa > Chordata > Aves > Passeriformes > Fringillidae > Haemorhous > Haemorhous mexicanus. The sequence continues at coordinate 32,512,604 of NC_082344.1, read as the reverse complement.
AGGGTGCTCAGGAAAATGCTCATACACTTCACTGGTTCATAGGGATTATTTCAGGCTAGTGAAACGATGTTTCTGTTGACTGAACAATTACTGGAGGCAAAGTGGAAAAGTTTATATGTTTATTTAGGCAATGTTTTCAACTTTTCCCCTCAGAACAGTTGCACTGGTACAAACAGCAAAGGATGGAGAGCTGGGCTGGAGAGAATGCTGGAAGTTTTAAAAGTCTTTATTTAGACTTAGTGCATGATTTAAAGTACCCTCCCCTTGCTACTGTACAGTCCTGACCCCCTTGTCCATTCCCTGGTACTGGAGGGCTACAGCTCTTCCAGAGAGTCAAACTCAGTGAAATATTGCCTGGTTGTCAGAGGGTGAGCTGGCACTTGCAGCAGGTAGGAGAACAGGCAGTGGCTGCTGCTCCAGGAAAGATGGGCAAAGACTTGATACAGGAGGAAACAGAGGAATAAAGGGCTCAGTAAGAAAGGGGTGAACGTCCCACATGGGTTTGGCTGAGTGATATTTCCAAGCCAGTGGGCATAGGAAGCCTGGTGAGAAGCAGGAGCAAGAGGACTGTGGCTTATATGCAGAGTTGTTTAGGAAAGTTAGGTGGGATTTCTGAATCTGAGGTGAATAAGACAGACTCTTCCCAGCAGGATTTATTGAGAGCTGACATGCAGCAGGGAGTTTGAGTCACTGGGAACTAAGGGGAAACCAAGGGTCAGGACTGTGGTCAGCTGAGCCCCACTACACAACCACACGTTCCTTCTAAAGAGGGCCTTCCTCCTCCCTTGCTCTTCCTCTCCCCCAGCAATTGTACATTACATCTTCTCTCCTCCCCACACAATCCCTGTCGTTGTCAATTAGCCAGTGGCAAAGCACAGAGGGCTGTTGCTTAAGAAACAGTTGCTCATCCAGGGAGCTGTTGTAAAACACCAGGCACACCATTCCCTATCCCGTCATCACCCAAGACAAAAAATGTGCATGTCCAAATCCAGTTACACCAGTGCTCTCAGACAAGAAAGGCTTTTAAAAACAGTTTTATGGGTTGTTGCAGCTGGATGTCTGTTTAGGCTGTGGCACTGTAATTCCAGGCACAACATTACCCTCCCCTTCCAAACAGTTACTCGGGCAACTTAAGTTTTAGAAGCCAGGAATTGCTGCAGAGGATTAGGTGCTGTGTGCCTAGCCCTGACACCCAGCTGCACAGCTTTCAGCTGCAAACTTGAGATCACGTTTTCCACAGCACTCAGTACCTACTGCCTCTCCCTTCCACGGACTGAAGTCATGTGGTACTGACCACATAAATGGGAACTGTGTAAAGTCTGATGGCACAAAATTAAATGTTCAGAGCATCTTGAAACAAACAGGACTTGACAGGATGTGTTTTGTGCCAGGTTCGTGATTTGAGTCAGATGGCTGTGGTGGATTAGGTCTGGCAGTGGCAGCCTGAACACTGGGTTTACTGCTTGGTAAAATCCCAGCCACAGCAGTTGGAAACAGTCTTATGTTAGAACCTAAAGATGTTTTGAAAAGGCTGTGTTAAAATAGGTACAAATATTAAGCCTGATTGCTTGTAGAGAAATACCCTGTGAGTAAAAAAGGTAACTTTCAGTAAATATCTTTTTGAAGAGTCTTAGCCTTCTTTGCACATGATATTTTGTACTGTGTGAAATGATGGCTTTGCCAAAGTTTGCCCCTTCAGAGTATCAACTGCTGTCCAAAGCCATAACAAATGCAATCTATTCTGTATGCTTTTCTGAAAGAGCAAAGTGAAGTAGCTAAGTGTGGATAACATCCTGGAAAATTGTACTCCCTCAAACTGACCCCTATCACATCCACTTCTAGGCAGGAGTGAGAGCATGGCATTTGCACTGACCTTGTAAGGTAAGACAAACCAGTGCTGGTCACTGATGAGGAGCTTTTTGGAGTATTAGTTTTAGTATGTGTTGTTCTACTGATCCTGTTCACCACACAGATGTGGAAACCTTCATTCTGGAAGGAGGGAGGAGGAGCCACATTGGCTGTGAGTCAGAGAATTTTACTGACACTTTAAAAAAAGATAATTATTAGATTCTTCTCATCATGAGACCTGTGTCTACTGAAAGCTGTAGAATGAGCTTGTTCAAAAGGATTAAGGCAAGAAATTCTGAGATGTGATGCTGCATAGAGCTTGAAATTTTGGTCCATTCTGACCAAACATGACATGTCTCAAAAGTAGCAGACAAGGCAAAACAAATCAAATTGAGACCTTTTTTAACCCAGACAGCAATGCTTTTTCTCCATTAGCACCGAAAGCGATTTCTCTCAGAGCACAATAGTGCAAGGTGTATATATGCTGTGAGGGTCTGAATTGTGTTTGTATTGTTAAAGCAGTGCTTGTGGGATCTATTCCTGGCAGTGAAGCATTTAATATTTAATTTTTTTAGAACACTGGAACCATAAACACATTTTACAGTATTAACATAGACAGTTACGGCACATTGGCATACTTGCAGAGAACAAAAGTTGAGAAATCTGGTCAGACTGGTTTTTGAAAGGTGAAAGAGATCTCTGGTGAAATGATAAACATTAAAATACTATTAAGATAACATTAAAAGTGGTGCTTTCAGCAAGCAATCTGGTCACTAGGAAAAAAAAAAAAGAGGAAAACCACGACAGTGCAAAAAATCTGCTTCCAGGCAATGAACCTAAAAGGGTGCTTATGTCAAATCCAGTTGTGAAATTATACACAAAGGAAAGAACTAAAGTTCCCATAGGAACCCCAAGTAATCTAAAATGCTTTAACAATTCTAAATGCAGTGCCTTTATTTTTATAACAGATGGATGTTAATACTGAAGTATGCTTTCTATTAGAAACACAGTTTCAGCTCCCTGCTCTCCAGCTGATGCAGGATGGAAACAATCCATATGACTGTTAATGTCAACTTTCTTGTTTTGGCAGAAGTTTTTATTTATGATTGCATTTTTTTGCAGACATTACAGGCTTTGATGTGGAACATTTCTTTCGTGATACATATTCACTGCAAGACTATCTACATTCGAGCTGCTCAAAAGCATCCCCACCATGAAATAATTGGTGTAGCCACTTCCGTGTGCTGCTAAGATTTCTTGGGGTGCACATGTGGGATTTTTTTTGGAAAGCACTGGAGAATTAACTGCACTTGACTGCTGGCATAGCTTAGGAGTGGTGTAACTTGGGTTTTAACCTATAAATCTGATGGGGCAGGCCTAGAATTAAGGGAGTTTGGGAATGGCTCAGACTTGACAAAGAGCTCAAAGGAGCTTTTCACTTGGGAATGAATCTTTTGTGTTTGACCGGCATAAGGAGAGTGTTGAGCAAAGAAAGAGCTGTCTGCAAATAAGGCAAGTTCTGCAGGAAGAGGTGCAGGCAATGGCAATGTCAAACCACTTACAGAAATTGGAACCCAATGAAGTTGGGTTAGATTTTTGGAGCCGAGTAGTCTGAGCCAGTAGCATCCATGTATTTCATAAAGGTAAAACTTTGATGTGAGTCTGTCTCCCCGTGTGCTCAAGCTCCTCTGCCAGGGTAGCTGCTCAGAGCTGTACCCTGCATTAATACACGGCTGTGCTCCAAACTATGTGTATCCTGAGAGCAGTGAAGAGGGAGGAAAGATACATGGAGTTTGCAAGGACGTGGTGCCTAGGCAAGGGACCTTGGGTTAAGGTTTTAGGACAACATCTCAAATAAATTCATAACATAATATATAGAAATACATGTAAATTCATAATACATCATACATGTATTACAGAGTTTCTCTTCTGGATGATGAAAATGACAGACAGGCAGATATGGAGGCTGGAAAAAGGAGCTTGCCCTTGGGAAACAGAAATAGCTAAGGTAGGGTCAGGTGGCACGACTGGCCAGCCGCATCTCTGAGGTCCAGGCCAAGAAAGCTGTTACTCACAGGAACAGATCAGGGATACTTTTTAGATTCTCAGTTTCAATATCTAACAAAGTATCTTTACACTCCTTCAACATTTCCTGATGTAGTTTGCATTCTCCAGTTGTTTTTGTACCTAGGAAAAATCCCATTTGCTTTCCCCAGTTTCAGAGATGTTTCTGCTTTGCCAGGCGGGGTGGCTGGCCCTGCCTCTGCACCCACTGCCAGGCAGTGCAGCACAGCTTGCTTTGGGGCTGGCCAGATGACACAGAGAGAGGGGTTTTTGCAGCCTCCCAGTGATATCAGCCCAACAGGTACCAGCTCCTGCTGAAAATGTTGAGATTTAGAAATCAGCTTAGCCTGAGGAATTTCAGGGCCAAGGAAATTTTTGGTGAAGAGCCACATGAGTACCCAAGAGAATAAAGAACCACTAAGAAATTTGGGTTCCTCATTTAGGATTGGGATTGTCACCTAGGCAGGACTGGATGCTGTTATTGAGCTCTCCCTAGCAGCCAGTGAGTGCATGGCTGGGCTCTGCAAAAGCAACTTTTGGGGGTTTCCTCTGGTTTTGGAACAATGAAGATAGTCTATAGAGGTTTTGAGTCCAATAGTTGCATACAGCATTTTATGTTTTGAGAGCAATTTGAGTAGTTTAGTGGCCTAGACCATGCCATGGTGGAGCAGGGTGAATCACAGAATCAGTTAGGTTGGAAAAGACCTCTGGGGCCATTGAATCCAACCTCTGACCGAACACCACCATGTCAGCTAGACCATGGCAAGAAGTGCCACCAGTCTTTCCTTAAACACTTCCAGAGACGATGACTACCTCCGGGGGCAGCCCATTCCAATGTCTAACCACGTTTTCTATGACTAATATCTAACTAAACCTCCCCTGGTGCAACTTAAGGCTCTCCTCTCCTCACTAGTTGACTGGGGGAAGAGATCGACCCCCATCTGGCACAACCTCCTTTCAGTTGCTTGTAGACTGATAAGGTCACTCCGAGCCTTCTTTTCACCAGGTTAAACACCCAGTTCTCTCAGCTGCTCCTCATTAGACTTGTGCTCCAAACCCTTCGCCAGCTTCGCTGCTCTTCTCTGGACTCGCCTCGTGAAAGCGATGCCGTGGGCACCGCCTCGAAGCTGGTCAGATCAGCGTTATCATCCCTGAACGGGACAAAGGAACTCACGGCAGCGGGGCCGGGCACGGACAAACGCCGCGGCCGCCAGCTCTGTCCCTGGGCACGAACCCTCTGCTTGGGCGGGCGCCCCTTCCCCCCCGCACGCCGCCCGCCCGGTGCCCCCGCCGCTGCCGGGTGACCCCGCTGGGCCCGGCCCCTCCTGCTGGGGGCGGGCGGGGCGGTGCCGCCGCTGCGCGCTGTGTGCTGGAATGCGGGGGCGCCTCCGCCCGCCGCCGCCGCCAGCAGCGCCTCCCGCCCGCCCCGCCCCGCCCCGCAGCAGCCGCGCGGCCGGGCGGCCCCGCGCCGCCGGTGGGTGAGTGAGTGCGGCGGGGCCCGGCGGGGCCGGGGAGGGGGGGCCGGGAGCCGGGCGAGAGGCGCTGTCCAGGGCTGATCTGCGGCCGGCGGGCGGGCGGGGGCGGCCGGGCGGGCCGGCCGCGGGGCGATCAGCACCACGGCTAAGGAGCCGCGCCGGCCGCGGGGGCGCTCGCCGGGCCGCGCCGCCGCCGGAAGGCGAAGCCGTCGCCGGCCGGGCCGGGCCGGGCGCAGCCGCAGGCCCGGGGCCCAGGAGCAGGCCCGGGGCGCCGCTCGCTCCCCCTCCCGCGGACGGGCATCGGGTGGGCCCGGCCGCTGTGACCTTGCCGGTACCGAGGCGCTTCCTCCGCCCCGCGCCCCCGCACCGGCGCCGCTGCCCTGCCCTGCCCTGCCCGCCGCGGGGGGAGGAGGAAGCCGGGCGTCCCCACCGGCCGGCGGCAGCGGGCGGGCCGGGGGCGGCGCGGGGAGGGCGCTTTGTGTGGGCAGGCAGAAAATGGCCGCATGCCTGTCAGGCAGGGAGGGAGGGAAGGAGGGAGGGTGGCGGGGGCACGGCCCGGCCCTGCTCCCCCGGCGGATATGCGCCGGGCCGCGGGGAGGTCGCCGCAGGGCCGTGCCGCCCCCTTTTGTTGGCGGCCTTGGGCCCGGCGGGGCCCATGGGGCGGGCGGCGGCCGGACAGGGGCACTCGGCGGAGCCTGGCCGCGGCACTCACCGGCTGGCCCTGCATCCCCCCATCCCCCGGTGTCTGGCGTGGCGAGAGCCGCGGGGCCCGGCCCTGGGCCACTCACCTGTCCCGAGCCCCGCCTGGGCCCTGTGCCCCCGTTGTCAGCGCCTCCCACCCGTCCTCCACACGGTGGGATCCTGCACCACACGTAGGGAAGAGCCCAACCGCCCCTTGGGGCAAGGAACGAGACTCCCCAGCTCCGGGTTCTGCTTCCCGCTGCCCCAGCACCTCAGCAGAGAGCTTTAGTTTTTTCATGTTCCCTGGAGGACTGCTTCGACGGTACACAGCAGAGGAGACTTTTCCACACTCAGGTGCTTACAGGTGTTCCTTTTCTCTTTCGACAGAGTTACTGCCATGGCAACTCAAGTGCTGGGACAGTCTGGTGGGAACAGCCTCTTTCCCGGCAGTTCTAATATTGGCATGGCATTGTCCAATGACATGTATGACTTACAGGACCTTTCTAAAGCTGAGCTGGCAGCTCCTCAGCTTATTATGTTGGCAAATGTGGCCTTGACGGGAGAAGTTAGTGGCAACTGCTGTGATTACCTGGTGGGAGAAGAGAGACAAATGGCAGAACTGACAACGGTGGGGGACAGCAACTTCTCAGATAGTGATGGAGAGGGTATGGAAGATACCCAGGCTGCAGAGAGTGACCGTGAGGCACCTCAAAATGTGGAATTAAGCTCCCTTGAGGTTCCTAGTGTGGAAACTCAAGGTCCAGCTGCTTGTTCCCCTCCTAAGACTCCCAGTGTGGACAAAGATGCCTCATTGGAAGCACCGGGTACTCCAGAAAGCACGGAGGACAAGTGTAAGAGCTTGAAGAGCAAACCATTTCGTTGTAAGCCTTGCCAGTATGAGGCAGAGTCCGAAGAGGAGTTTGTGCATCATATCAGGGTTCACAGTGCTAAGAAGTTCTTTGTGGAAGAAAATGCAGAAAAGCAAGCACAGGTGAAGGAGTCTGATTCCTGCACTGCAGAAGAGGTGGATTTCTCTAAGGGGCCAATCCGTTGTGATCGCTGTGGCTATAACACTAACAGATATGATCACTATCTGGCTCACTTGAAGCACCACAACAAAGCAGGGGAAAATGAGAGAGTCTACAAGTGTACCATATGTACATACACTACTGTCAGTGAATATCACTGGAAAAAACACCTAAGAAATCATTTTCCCAGGAAAGTGTATACCTGCTCAGAGTGCTCCTATTTTTCAGACAGGAAGAACAATTATATCCAACATATTCGAACTCACACAGGTAAGTTTTTAGTCTTCTTTTGACTGAAGTGCAGTAGGACTACCTGAGAATCCATGATAAATGAAGCAAGCAGAGTCTTTTTACAAAGTTTGTTCTATCTGATAAAGCTTTGTTTTCTCTTCTCTGGTGCTACCAGGTTATACCTGAGTGGAATTTGCTTTGAGCTCCAGCCTGTAGTCCTAGAGGACTGAGGGAATGTCAGGTGCCCAAGATGAGATGAAGGGCATTCTATTTAGTAATTTTAAGCCAATTTTTTGAAGAAGACGTGGCAAAATGTACCTGTGATAATTGTCAGAGTCCACAACACCGAAACCTGATGTAGTCTAAAACCAAAACAAGCAGATTGACAAAAGGTGCCTGAATCCCATAGGCAGTTTTGAAAATGGTACCTTTAGACTGAGCTGAAACTTGACTACAATGTAATTACAGAGAAGAGCGAGCTGATATATGCATGCAGAGGAGTCCTTCAGCATCCACGAAGTCAGAATAAGAATCGAACAGTAAATTAATTCCTTTTCATGCTCAGAGGCTTCGTTTTTTCTAGGCCCTGCATCACTGCAGCAGCCAGAAGTAGACACACACTTCTGTTGCCCTATAGGAAGCCTTCTGGGGAGTCTGGCCTGATTTCCTGACTTCTTCTAACCTTGGTTTGTAATTGGAAGAGACAGTGTGAGGCCCCTTTTTACCCTGGTGTATAGCAAGTGGAATCAGAGGACTGCAGTGTTGCTGCCATCCTGTGAGCTGGGACCACAGGTGGCTTAGGAAATACCTTGCTTTTCATCAGAGAACCTCACCACCCTCGCACATGGGGAGTTCTGAGGAACCAAAACTCCTTTTGAGGAGGGGTTATCGTAGCCATCTCACCTCTCTGGGCCATGGGGTACAGTTACTTGGCCTCCTGATCCCTTTTGTGGAAGTGAGAGGGCAAATCTGAACTTCCTTGCTGCTTCTTAGAAACTTTTATTTCCACTGTGTCAGGGCTTTTCTGTTTAGAGGGCTCACTTGCTAACCATCTTCTAGTGTGCTCACCTGACTTGGTTCCCCTTTATTGTAGGCTGTGCTGGCTGAGCAAAACACTGGGGAATTTCTCCTTTAAAGTCATGTTTTGTCACAGCAGTGGCATGAATGGTTTGGAGGTTTCAGTTCAGTTGTCTGCAGCTGTCTGGAAGGGGTGGGCACTCCAGAGGCCTCGGGGATGGGCTTGAGCTTAAGTGTGCAGGAGTTTGTGTTTGTCAGCTTGCTTTAGTGTCTGCTTTGTTGGGGCTGGTAGGGTCTGCTGGGAATTTTAGTACTTTATTCTTTCCTTAAAATAGCTGTGTGCTGTTGTTCAGTGGATACCATCAATTTCAAACTCGGTCTTGTCTAAATATGTTTTTTCTAAACAAGTAACCAAAGTTTATCGTGAAAGGTATTAGGAAGATGGTGTTGTTTGTCCTCTAGCTCATTTTCTTTGTGTGTTTTGTAGGAGATAACAGGAAAGAGACCAGGTAAAAATGGCAAAATAGTAGAAAAAAACCCTAAATGAACCTTGTGGGGAGCTCGTGGCCAAATGCGAGCCAGTGTTTTGGTTCCTGGCTAGTTTACATTTGCCTCAACTTGAACTCAATCTCTGCTTGTAATTGTAGATGACATTAGGTCCCTCTTTCTGATTTCTGAAAGCGTTTGTTGAGTTTTACAGGAACTACCATGAAAGCATGTTTGCTGGGGAAGTGCTCTGTTATCACTGCATTTGACCAATTTACCGATGAACTGTATTAAACTTTAAAAAAAATCAAGTGTATCCAGAGCCCCTTTTTCTCCTTTGAAGACAGTTGTGCAGTCAGGGTTTCTGGTTCTTTTAGTTACTGTAATTAAGCTGGAAAAAGTGATTATGATTTCAGCATGTTTTAGTGTATCCTTGTAGGTGTTTCTTTGCTACTTCATAACTACATAGTTAAGTTCTTTCAGGCAGTTCTTGCTTGATTAAAAACTTCCAAATATGTTAGTAAAATGATTTAGGAATGTGCCTTGCTTCCAGTAACATTGGTTTTGTGGAGGAGAGTGTTAAAGCTAGAGTACTAGAAGAATGAATAAGCTCCTGGCAGGTATATTTTATACACTAAGCTAAAAGTCTCTGCAAATACTAATGTGTATTGCCTTAAAGAATACAAACCAAACCAGATCCCACAAAAAAATCTCCCCAAAAAAACCTTGAAAAAACACCCACAGCTATTTTATAGTCAAAAGTATTTGCAGACTGTTTACATACCAGTATTGAATTTAGTAAAAACTGGCTGAATGATACTAAAATAGCTTTGGATTGTAGTTTTCATTTAAAAATAAAAAAATATTTGTTGGGGAAAATAAATGGGTTACATCCATCCATCATTTTCTTCCTATTTTATGGGTTCAGAATATTTAAGAAGAAAGTTGGATTTGTTTGCTTTTTGTTTCTTTGGTTTCCTGATTGCTAATAGGTTAAATAATTTTGGATACATGCTTTTCTTTCTCTCCTGTTTTTTTTGTTCTTCATCAGACCTTTTTTTGTGGGGGAAAAAGAGGGGAACTTGTGGGGGAGGCATCTCTTTGCAGTTAATTTGATTCTGTTGTGTTAGAGCCATACAATTTTCTGAAGCACTGACTGTATAGAGTGGAGTTTCCCAGAAAAAATGTGCTGCTGCTGCTGCTGGAGAAAGCCAGTCTCAGTTTTCTACCTGTATCCTGGGACTAGTTGGTTCAGCTCACTAAAATGTGGCCAGGAGCAGGGAAGGGGGCTGCATGCTAGTACTTTGCATGACTGGGAAAAATACCAGTCCTTGGCATGTTTGGGGACCACAGGAAGACAGGCAGAGTTATCTGCCTGCCTGTTGTTGCTTTCATTCATGTTGCAAAGCAGGTGTCCCAGAACCTGCCCTGTGCTGAATTTACCGTGCAGATTGTGACAGTGCTTGTGGGACAGGCTGCTGACAAATGTTGGGGACCTTGGGCAGAGGGGTGTTTGGAGGACCCTACAGATGGTCATAGGCTTGTCACCTGGGAAAGCTACATCTGGAGGGGCCTATCTGCTGCCCAGGAGTGGCTGGCTGGAGGTGTTCAGGACAATCTGTTCCTCTCTTGCTTGGGCAGAAAGGACTCTTTGTGTCAGGGACAGATCTACCTGGGTTCGTTTGTGCTCATTAGACCTTTTATACCAAGTTTTGACTTGATTTACCTGCTGATTCTGGAGCTGTACTGTGAGCAAGACAGTGCAGCATTGTTCTCTTTCTTTTTTCTTTATTTTGCTTGTTAGAAGAAATTTCTAGAAAACTTTATTGAAAATAATCTGGAGGGCTGTATAACTAAGACATCTGCTTCAGTCAGTCGCAATGTTCTGTGTCTAGTTTTGGACTGGTTTTGGTTTGGTTTGTGGTTGTTTTTTTTTAGTTTTTTTAATTTAAATTTTGGTTGTGAGAGGGGATCTTTCTTGCTTTCCACTCTGAAGTTTGATAGAAGCAGATTTGTTTCAAGCAGATGAGACTTCCAATGACATAAAAAAGGCTTTATCAAGAGGTTGTTGAGGAATACCTTTGGTGCAGGTAGCTCAGTGTGCAAGCTGCAGTTCGAGATCAGGTTTTGCTCAGGGTGAGGGCACAGAGAGTCCATGGGTTGCCAACCCTGTACTGGTGGTGCCAGCCAGATGGATGGACACTGAGAGACATAGCAGGAGCCATGAACTGCCAACCTTTTGGACAACAAAGTAGATGAAGACTGTAGTGGCCAGCAAGGTAGATGGACATGGAGAGGCTCAGCAGCAGGAGCAGAAGACTGGGGAGGAAGAGTGAGATTTGTGTGCAGGTAGATTGTGAGGGTATAAAAGTGCAGGGGTTCCACTCTTGGGTCCTTTTTGGAGGGAACAGCTGCAGGTGTTTCTGTGTTACTGTGCTGTGAGTAAGTGGCTTTATGGAATGGGAAATCTGAGACTGCTGTGGGAAACCTGGGGTCAAACTGGTAAGGAAACCTGGTCTGACCGTGTGTGAGTGGGGTGTGCAGGGAGTCATGGGGGCACCTGTTGGGTCACTGGAGCCACTCATCATGAAAGGGCTTCGGTCCCAGCAGTCTGGCCTTGGGAGTGTGACTCTTGAGAGTCTCCTGCATGGTCAGACTGGGAACTTTCCTTAACAAGATGGTCTTAAACTTGCATGCCGATGTCAGTGTGCCTGTTCATTTGCATAGAGTTAAGTGCCTGCTTGAGCTTTGGCTAGATTGGGGCTTATTCTGTAAGTGTCTTCTGGAGAGGTTTTTTTAATGGCTTGTTTGCATATAATGAAACAGCTTGTAAAATTACAATACAAATCCTTTGGGGAATAGTGTTTGACAGAACAGCCTGTACAATGCATTTAATTTTCAAGTGGCAATAACACATTTTAAATTAGTTGTGGTCATTATACTTAAATCTAGTATGTTTTGTGGCTGTGCCCTATGTAAAAAAGGCCACGGAAGAAAGCTTATTTCACATTCCTAATGTTGTAGGTAACTTTACAGATATGAAATTTCAGGTAATGGGAAGAAGATATGACTGAATATTCCAGGACCTTTGGCCACATATTTTTTAATTGTAAGGAGTCATTTAAAACCAAAACCATTTCTTTGTACCAAAAGGACTACCCCTCCCTTGAACATGACTTAATCTTATTGTGTGTATTGCGCCAATCTCCTACCTTGTTTTAATTGGAAAGGGAGGGGAGTTGTGGTTGTTAGGGTGAATTTACCTTTAAACTGCTGATCTAATCAAGAACGATAGTCTAAATGTTTGATGGAAGGAAGAAATGTGGAATTAATCTGCATTACAAAGGCCGCTTCTACTGCTGTTTTGGCACAGGCCAGCAGTGGAGCCTCACATCACACACTGGCAGATGCAGATCTTTGCTGCTGCAGATAGTGCTGTGCCTCTGAAAGTGAACACATGCCCTGTGTGCAGGGCTTTTGTGGATGTCCAGGTCTCTCTGATTTGGAGAGCACCTTGGTTGTATATCTCATATGTAGCAAATTTATCAAAATGCTGTAGTGTAATTCTGGCTATGATTTGAATAAATACTAGGACTGAGTAACTTCTTTTTCCCTTTTCAGCTTCACTCCTCTCTTCTCTTGTGGATGTCCACCCAAGACTAAAAAGTGTTTGTAGGGAAGACAGTGTGCTAGCAGTTTGGGGCAGACACCCTGGTGCTTATCCGGACCTGCCTAACATGTTAATTATAAAACTGTCTGCCTTTGTTTGCAGCTTGTCTTCACTTGAAAAAAGATTTTCAAGTATCATTGTACTGATACAATTTTTAGCTACAATTGCAAGCTGACTGTCCTCAGTGGAGATATAATTTATGACCGTTTAGTTTCCATTAGTTCTCCAGAACCAGTAACTCTTCAGGCAGGGGGTTTTGAGACTTTTGAAACAAATGTTTATGCAACACTTAAGCTTTTGCTAGCAGCATAATTTCACTGATCAGGGCATCATGCTTTTCCATGCTGCAAACTATTTTCACTCTGCCAGTAAAACTTTGGAAGCAAAGACCTGCTCTGTCTGCACTTGTGTTCTGGTAAATGCAAGTCCATGTGGAATGGATGGTCGTATCCCATCTTAATCCAAATTAAATATGGAGGTTTCAGGTAAGGTGTTAAGCAAAGCAAGAACATACCTTGTTTCTTACAGGATCTTTTGTGCATCTTCTGAGTGTTGGGAGAAGATGCTGTAGGGAAGTCAGGTCTCGTGGCTTAAGGCTTCCTTAAGTTGTCTGTCCTCATAATCTTTCGGCTGAGGTTACAGTTGACCCCAGGGGGGACATTAGGATGTGCCTCTGTCTTATCCTGCCCTTTTACTACCCTCATTCATAAGCCATGACATATTGCAGTAGTCAGAGTCGGGCATTTACTTCTCACTGTCCCTTTGCTGAGAGATAACGTGCCCTCAAATACAGTGTGAGAATCTGTGACAGCCTCCCCTGTGTGGCTTGGTGACCAAGGTTGGGAACCTGCTGTGTTTCAGTAACTGCTTTGCTGTTTGTTTTGCAGGGGAGCGACCCTATCAATGTGCGATGTGTCCTTACTCCAGCTCTCAGAAGACCCATTTAACCAGGCACATGCGCACCCACTCAGGTTGGTACGGAGTGGCAGCAGTGTGGCTGAGGAAAGGGGGTGGCTCACAGTATCACAGCATGGCTGCAGTCAGAGGGGACATCTGCAGCTCATCTGGGCCAGACCCTGCCTCCAGAAGGGCCACCTAAAGCAGTCTGCCCAGTTCTGTGTGAGATGCCATCTTAGCCAGTAAGGCCTGAGCTTTAGCTCCTTTTTTAATGGAAAAGGTTGTCTTGCTAAGTGTCATGAATAAAACTGAAAATGGGAATATATCTTTTTACTTTTCAAGGTCTATTCTGATATTCATATGGCTGCTCTAATAGTCCTAGGAATCTAGTAATAAATACAATATTGTGCTGATATAGGAACAAATTCTTGTACACTGTCTGCTGTCATAGCTGATTTCAAATCAGTGAAGCTGGGAATATTTTGAGTAACTGAGAATCTCCTCTGTGATGCCTAGGATTGCATCTCATCCAGGGGTTCTGAGGGAATCCTTAGCCTTTTTTTAGTATGACACAGTGATGTAAATTAGTGTCTGCTTATGGCAAGGAGACGCAGGAGAAAAAAGCAAACTCAGAGGATGTTCACAAGTGACTCAGTCTTGTGGCACTAAAAGCCAAAGTAGCAACTTTCACTTGCCTTTATTTCCCATTACTGGTCGTGAGCTGTGGTGTTGCAAACATTTGCTCTCATGCTCCTGCAAATCTCTTTTGAATGAATTAACAGCAGTTTTGGGAGTTGTAACACCATAGACACAAGCATAGTCATCCTTTATGACTCTCATAAGGGAGTTCAGATAGACCTGAGCCTGTGCTTTTGAATTGTTTTGGTAAAATCTGAATTGACCAGCCCTAGGTGAATTCCTAATGCTGGCAAACAGGAGTTGAAGTCTCCTGAACAGTAATTGTCTCCATTTCGATTGATGAGGTTTTTAATTGAAACCAGGAGACAGGCAATTTTAACTTTAGTAGAGAGGGGCTTGGGCCCATTAAAAATAGCCAGCTTTAAGATGACATGTCAGTATTTTGGTGTGAGAATTTTGTGAATGTAGTATTCTGCTTTCAGAAACAAAAATAATATTTGTCTGAGGCTCTGGTTTGCAAATGAACCACCAAATTTGCAAATGGTTTGGAAACCATTTCATGAACATATTGCTATGCCCTTGTTCTGTGCAAGGACGTCTCAACTCCAGAGGAGGTAAGGAGTGGGATCTGCCTGTGGCCCCTGCCTCAAAAGTCTCTGAAGGAAGGCATGACTTTTGCTATCAGGGGTCTTCTCTTAATAGCTCTCCTAAATTCTATTGTATGTTTTGTTGCATTGCCCAGGTAGCTGCACCTTTTCTATGGCGATTTCTGGACTCCTGCAGTTGGCTGTTTAAGGCCCATGGGTGCTGTAGCTTTCTTCCCATGTCAGACAGACAATGGCAGTGGTTTAGAGCCTAATGCACAGCTGTTTTTAGCCATCTTGGTACATACCCTTTTCACTTGCACAATAAAACCCAGGATTTAGTAGAGGCCATGGACACAAGCTCTTCACATGCTGTCTTTGAGTTACCCAGTTGCAGCTGCCTCTGAGCACTCATGCACTTAGAACAGCTTGTTCATATGTATGTAAGAGAGGCTGTTCTTGTCCTCCCACAGTGCAGCACAGAACTATTCTTTGAAGTGTAGATGGTAAAGATGATGATCCTTCCTGTATAATTGGAGGAAGGATGAGCAATAAACACATCAAGCTTAAACTTGTAGAAAATGTCACCAGGAAGTGGAAGGAAAAAAGAAGGAAGTAAAGTGGAGAGGGAGGGAATCGAAGTAGCTCTTCTTTAAATAATAAATAGATGCTGCAGACAGACATGGGATGATCTGGACTCATACAACAATTGTTCCCCTGCTTCCTGCCAGGGAGGCAGCACAGCCTTTTCCAGAGTTTGTGAGAGTGCTGCAGATCTTGTGGTTAACACACAAACAGGCACCACATCTTCAGTGCAGGCTGGCTGGTGTCCTGAGTCATGCCACAGAGCATGCTTGAGTATGGGCAGTGGCTTGTAGGGGTGGGAGAAGCACTATTCTATCATGAGCACAAGGGACTGGAGAGGATTTTCAACATACTGAAGAAGTAGCATGCATTGGTTCTCCAGATGAGTTTTGAGATGCTGGTTCAGAGCTCAGGAGCATCCCAAATTCCTCAGCTAAATTTGCACGTATACAGAGATGCTCCCAAAGTATTTCTGGACTTGAGTTGTTGCACTAGAAGCGTTCTTCCTATTTGCTTTGATGTGTAAGGGGAAAGCTACTTCTGCTGCAGTGGCATGCACTAAGCAGAACATTTCAGGAACACTTCTATAGGAGTCATTACACTAATATGAATGCCGATTTTAATAGTAACATGATGGCTGTGGACTGCATTTGGTTGCCTTGCCAAGAGTAGCCTGCAGCCAGAGCACTATGTGTTTGAGGCACCGAAACAGTGAACAGAATTTTTTCAGAGGTAAAGATCATTTGGGCACCCCTTTCATGTTCTTAGGTTTTGCTAGCTTCTTTTCCCTCATTTCCTTTTCAATGCAAACATGAAGTATGCTAAATCTGTATAAAGTTGGACTTTTTTGATACGTTTGTGTGAAACTGCTATTCATCAAATGTTACATTTCCATTTTTCTACAATGCATTCAATGGACCAGTTGGGTATGGATTCCATTTGCTAATATTACTGTAGAGAGATCTCTGCCGGTATGTATGCCTAGCCAGAACCTTTGACGTTGTTACTGCTTGTTTGGTTTTGGATCCCCTTCCTCCCAGCCCTCACTCCTTCTCTCTTTTTTTTTTTTTTTGTATTTTGTTCTTAGTGTCTTGTGAATGTGTTTGTGACTTGTGGATTTCTTATGTTGACTTTGCTTAATTTTAAAGGCGCATGGATTTTTTTTTTTTTTATCCTTTTCAAGTTTCATATTTCTGTATCTGTATTAGTGGGAAGTAAGTACCCCACAAGCACTGTGCTTAATAATCACCATCATTCCCTTCCGTCCTTCCTCCCTTAGGTGAGAAGCCATTCAAATGTGACCAGTGCAGCTACGTGGCCTCAAACCAGCACGAAGTGACTCGTCACGCGAGGCAAGTGCACAACGGGCCAAAGCCTCTGATCTGCCCGCACTGTAACTACAAAACCGCTGACCGCAGCAACTTCAAAAAGCACGTCGAGCTCCACATCAACCCGCGCCAGTTCCTCTGCCCTGTCTGTGACTATGCAGCGTCTAAAAAATGTAACCTGCAGTATCACATCAAGTCCAGGCATCCCGATTGTTCTGACATCACCATGGATGTCTCGAAGGTGAAGCTACGGACTAAAAAGAGCGAAGCTGACTTTTCTGAGAGTGGTAATGACAAAGCGGAGAAGGAACCAACAAAAGGGGATTCAGCTGCAAAGAAAACTGAGAAAATTGTGAAGGTGGAGAAAAAGGATAATTCGGCAAAGGAAAAGAAGTCAGCGAGCAATGTTTCTGCAGGCCAGGTGACAACCAGAAGTCGGAAATCGGCTTCAGAAAACAAGGAGGTGGATATTAAAACTGAGAAAAGTACTGAGAAAGCATGTAAAACAAAGAAGGTCAAAAGAAAGGCAGAGACTGAGGCAACTTCCTCAAAACAAGAGCCTGCAAATGATACCTCAGTAGTAACAAAAAAGAAAAAGAAAGTGGAAGCTAAACCCAGAGACTGCCAGGAAGCTCAAAAAAGTGATGTTGCACCAGAGGAAGAGGCTAAAAAGCAAAATTCTTGCCTCAAGAAAAACAGAAAAAAGAAAGCTCTGAAAATTAAGCACAGTAAAAAAAGCAGTAAACCTGATCAGGCGAAGATTGAGGAAGAGGAGATGCCAGATGAGTATCCTGTCACAGAAGAAGATGGAGGTGTGAAGCTGGACACCGAGGGCAGTGACCAGAAGGAGCAGGATCCCACTGACACAGTGGCATTAAACAATAATGGTGGTCATGCTCTCAGCGGGGAGAGCACTGATCCCAAAGGAAACTGCATCCAAGGTCAGGATGCAAACACAGGAGCTGAGGTCGAGGACCAAGAAATGCCTGTGGCAGTAGGAGAGAGTGAAGACACTGGTGGTGCAAAAGAGGAGGAGAGACAGGCGGACAAAGGGGAAGACACTTGCTCTGAGGAATCTTCCCACGCAGCGTCTTCTGAAAAAAGTGTGGATGTACTCATGGATGTGGTACCAGATCTGGCACCTGAGAAGGAGCCAGAGGAAACTGTGGCAGAAACTGAGACTAGCTCCAGCCTGATGGACCTGACCAAGACATGCCTGCCAGCGACAGAGCCAACAGGAGATGCTGTGCCAGCACCTGTGCCCGCAGAAGGGTGTACACAAAGCCCTAAAGTGGCTCTGTCCTTATCCCGGGATAACACAGCCGTGAATGAATCTCAGGAAATGGATGAGGATGAGGGCATCCACAGCCACGAAGGCAGTGACATCAGTGACAACATATCAGAAGGAAGCGATGACTCGGGGCTAAATGGTGCTCGCTCTGTACAAGAGGAAACAAGTCCAAAGATGTCACAAGGAGCTCCGGACCCCGTGGTGGCCAGGCAGAACTATGTGTGCATTTTTTGTGACCGCTCATTTAAAAAGGAAGGTGAATACAGCAAGCACCTAAACAGGCACTTAGTTAATGTGTATTATCTTGAGAAGGCCGCAAAAGGGCAGGAGTAGAAATAGCTGTGGTTTGGGAAATCTTCTTTTGTAAGATCTTACACAGCTTATGTAAAAATACTGTAGTTTTTTTTTTAAGCACGGTTTGCTTTAGTGTCTGCATTGGTTTCTTTTTTTGGTTTAGTTTTTTTTTAAGTTGAAAATAATTTTGACAACTTTATGTGTCATGGTGAACTCCTTAACTATTGTATCTCTTAATTAGAGAAAGCAGGTAGGGTGTATGAGGTTGTGTCCTGTAAAGTCACTGTAAGCTTCTAGTCTATTAGCTTATGCAGCTCTTTTATAAACTGAGTTTTAGGAACAAGACTGGAGCTAACAATATACAAGTTGGATGTTTATAGAGCCACTGGCATAAGTTGCTTTTTGTTCTAGCAGCCAACTCTCTTTCTCTCCCTTTTTCCCTTTCCCTTTTTTAATCTTAGTTCTTTTCAATGCATCTTGATGTTCAAAGTGTTAAACTACTTGGTGGTTTTTCTACCAGGAAGATAGCTTCTATTACGTAAAGAGCACTTTGTAAAAGAAATCAAAGTTGGCTAGTGATGAACATAACTGTTTAAGCTAATTGCAATTATGAACATACATTTCAGGTCCCCGAAGCGTGAATGATGAGCCAAAATTTGAGAGCAGTCCTTCCAACTTTTGATTGGAGAACCTCTGTCTTGATTAATATCTAAATCACTGATCTGTAATTGGCTTTGTTGTGGGGGAGCAAGTTTGTTATTTTTAATTCCTGCTTTTTGTTTTTTGATTGTGCTTTAAGGGCTTAAAATGTTGCACTTGTTTTTGATTTTTACCTATGCAGTTTAATCTTCTAGGAATAGTGCTTGTGCAGTATATGTACACTTTATATATGCATGTTTGGTTTTGTATGTGTAAGTTTTTTTATTTGGAAATGTTCAGACTTGTTGCTTATCGTGGAACAGTTTTCTGTGGCAGTTTTCTGTGACGCTCCTTACTGCAGATTTTTCTTGTTTTCCTGGGGTGTGATTAACTGTGCATGAAGTTGCTGAAATTATGAACTGCTTGACTATGTATTTTTGACTGTGTTTAGAATTGTAGAGTCCTTGAGCAAAATGATACCAATGCAGTTCCAAAACACTTTTACAGGATTTATTCTGTCATGGAAGTGCCACTTCTGATACTTTGAATACACATGCAGAGCAATAAATTCTGATTTATAATTTGGGATCACCAGACAGGAAAATAATCTCTCTCAGTGGAAACAGTCTGCGGATTCTGCAAGTCTGGAATTTTTTTTTCCCCTTCCATTTTCATTTTTGTGGTGGACAGCAGTCAAATTTCATGAGCTTTAAAAAAATAAAATAGTATCAGTGATATTATATAACATCTCATACACAAAAAACCCCAGCAAACAAATAAAGATGAATCAGCTGGTAAGCAACAAACCTTGCATTTAAAATCTGTAGGAATTTCTGCTCTATATTAATTCAAGTTGCATTTAATAAAACCATCCTGCTTCCATGCAGAGAGAAACATGCAAGTTATCAGGTTGTCATCTCAGGTCTACATGTCATATGAGGAGTTTTTAATTTTAACCAGATTTAATTTCCAGCACGCACAAATGCAAGAGAGATTGCATACCTGTCTGCTTGTAGCCAACCAGCGGCAAAATGTAAACAAAATCCAAACCAGCAGGGAAGAAGCAAAACCCTCCAGGTCCCATCTGTGCACTCTTCTGACTGTCATTAGCTGCCTTTCCAGTGGGAGCAGTTGGGGACAGCTCCAAAGAAGCAAATTTGGAGGCAGGTGTTACTTGGGGAGTGGAGTTGAAGAGCTCAGACAGTACTTGTCAGAGCCCTTTATTGCAAGTAACTCTCTCTGTGTAAGCTCTGGAATAAACCCCTTTCTTCACTGTCTTGTCCCCACAGCATCTTCTCCTCTAAACAAACCCACTGCTGTGAATGAATTGAGAGCAACAATGCTACATTGCTTCTGCTTTTGGGAGAGATTGGTAATAGGAGGCCAAAGATTTGAGAGGGAAGGCATCCCTCATGGCATAAATAAGTTGTATAATGTATAGTGAGTTTCTGTTTGCATAGATAGTGTTCAATCCTTACCTTGGCTGTGACAATCATTGTCAACTCAAGATCAAGTTGCAACTATATTTATGCTAAACATTAAGAAAACAAACCTAGTTGAATTGTTTTCCTAAACTACCAGTTGTAATAGTTTTAGATGTATTTTTTTTCTTCGTAATAGTATTTCTTTATATATAAATGTTGCCACCATTTGTGAGTGATATAAGCAGATGCTGGGAATTCCAGTGCTGTTTAGAGGTTTAAAGCTCCCTTCCTATCCTTGCGAAGAGCCTTTGCCATTTTGTGAGAGACTTCAAGGACTTTAGCTGTGTTCAAGTAAACTCATGGACTGGCCTGATAATTTTTTCCTGTTATTTTTTTAATGAAAACGATGCTGTTGACTGACTTTAAAGTTCTCTCTGTGAAACAAAAGCAAAGGTCGTTCTCTGAAATACTGTGCTGCACATTTCTGTGAAGTGGTCAAGGTTTCAATGCTTGATCTGACAAGAACTCTTCAAAGACAACAATTGGCTCCTCTTTGGCGGAGTTTCCTACTACAAGACGAGAAACTGAAAATAAATTATTAACATATTAAGAAGAAGAAAAGTTGATTTGTTCTATTTGAGACCTATCAACAACATCCTGAACTAGCTAATCTTGGTGCAGAACTGTGTTGGAATTCTCTGCAAGGTTCGGAATTGTGTTACAGTAAAAAGGCAAGGATGTAATGCATTATGTTTATCTCAAATGTTAGGCACTGCTAATATGAGTATTTGAGGGGGAGTGTGGGTCACGTAGCCCACCATATATGGTGGTCTTACATTGCTGTGTCTCCCTTTAAACAATGCTTTTTTTTTTTTTTTTGGTCTTTTTCAATATTGTTAAATTATTTTGTGTTGGTTTTGCCAATGCTAGCATGTATGTGTTTTTTGGCAATAATACCTGTATTTGTGTTCAACCTCCAATACGTGGTTGGAAGGATTAGCATGCTGATATACCCCTACACTGCCAGCCCTTGTTTGAGTCATGTGTTTTGGGCTTTTTCTGTATGAATCTGTACACTCAAACTAACTGCCCTGGAAAATGATCAAGAAATGGCTAGCTAGGCACCTAAAATCCATGGTTTGCAATTGTTGTTTCTGGGTTTTGATGATCTAGGCTGGAACTTCAGTCATTTAAAGAAGAATGTTTAACAGCTGACAGGCCAGTTAAGATACAGTAAAGTCATTGATTTCAACTGATTTAATGTAGCTGAAAGGTATTAAATCAAATTCAAGAGTTTTCTTGAATGTCAGTTGTGTAGATATGTGGCGTGGATATGATATTAACAGAATCCAAATAGCTAAAGAAATTTTTTATGTGTACATATATTTTTTCCCCCTCTAAAATTACACTAGCTAACAAACTTTTGTAAGCTGGCATGGAAACATGTTTATGATGTTTAGTTGCACCATGTTTGATGCTTTTACAGTGCAATACTTGTATTCTCTGAATTAAACCAAAGGTAATTTTTTTTCATGCTCTCTACTGTAGTGCATGACAGTCTTTTCTGCGTTTGTAATAGATGTAAAACGAGCCAGATCATACTTCCTGTTTTTACCTAAATCATGTATAAGAAGTCTTTTGTTCAAAATGTAGTATAAAGTTAAACTAAATTGCATTATATTAACCTTTACAAGTGTATTTTCCTAAGCATAGTTATGATTAAATAAACTTTATTAAGGAACTTTCAGCTTCTATCTTCCACTTATTAATGGCTGTGTAAGCCATTTTGAATTAGATGCAGGAGCAGTGCCAGTGTCATCGACAGAGCTCCTGAAGACCTCAAGCCAGGCAGGTGAGCCTTGGGGAGTCAGTACAGAGATTCCAGATTTGACTGCAGACAGGGACAGTGGCTCCAAAAATATGTTCTCTTTCCTTTTCAGCACATTGTTTTCATTTCTCTGCCCACTTTAGTAAGGAGAGGACACAGGGTGGGGGCTGCACACAAATGGACAAGGTTCAAATGCAATGCTGAATCTGTGTGATTTGGAAGGATGGGCCCAATGGGCATGAAGGGCAATATTCTCTGCCACCAGAGAAAAAGTGCAGCTTGATGGAAGCCATGGAATTTAAATTTGAGTTTCAGAGATAATGCAGGTGACAGTGGAAGTGAGGGTTTGTGAGCTGTGTGATTGTTACTCACGCAGCAAAGAGCAGGGTGCAGTGCTGCCACAGGACATAGCCTTGGGGGCTGCAGTGTGGCACAGCTGGCAGTGCCCACACAAGGGGCAGGCTTGGCTTGCTCCTCCTGTAGGCTGCATGTGAGCAGTTTATGGTATGGACAGGGAATGGGAGTGGGGCCTGAGCCTGCCCACAGACTGCAAGGGAGATGTAAGAGTGTGGCACAGAGATGGCAGGGGCTGGGTACCTGAGTGCCTCTTTGCCTGTGCTGAGTTAATGATTTCAAACTGGATCAATAGAGGAGGCCCTGCCCTTTGTACCACCAGCTAGTGCTGCCCCCCACCCTCAGGAAGGTGTTCCTGGGACAAGCTGGCTTATCTAGAGAACCCAGGTGGGTTGGCAACCTGAGAAATCATTTTCCCTTAAAGCTGCAGTCAGATTATCCTTATCTTTGACTAGTTCCTTGCACCCTGGCAGAAAACCTGCTATTTTTTTCCCCAGTAGAAAACCAGGATAAAACCCACTAGGCTGAAAACATGCTAAGAACCTGCTTTGTGCCAAGTTGTGTTTTAACAGAACCAGGTAGCCAAGCACAAGTGCATGGCTCTGCAGTACCTTGCAGGCCAGCAGGAGATCCGGCACCCAAAAGGTGAGTTGTCTTGTGTGAGGAATGGCTTTGCTTCCTGATGGCCTGTATGGGGAGAGAGCAAGCTCATGTCTTAATTCAGCTGCCTTATTCAGGCTTTGCTAATGCTCTGAAGGAGCTGAAATGCTAGGTTCCTGATTTTGGTTTGGTGGTTGTCTTTTGTTTGTTTTTAAAACTTAGCCATGCTGACATAAATTGCTTTAACGCAGTTCTTGTATACAAGTGTATATATGTATAATATAAGCTATAGATAGGAAAAGGTAGATCTAAAAGGAGAGACCCTTCCCTTGCCCAGGTTGTATTTTTAACCTTAGGAAATTGAGCTCTCTGCACGTCCTCCTTGGCTGGGAGCACCAGACCTGCAGCAGTGCACCCTGGCTCAGGTCAGTCAGCTGAACCTGTCCCTCGCCCCAGGGCTGACCAAAGGAGCCTTCTTGGTCTCCTTTAGCCCTGTAGAGGTCAGAGTGCTCAAGCTGCTGTCACGTGCAGCAGAGGCTGTGCTGCAGCTAAGGGACAGGTGAGGTTCATTGCTGGCTTCTTTTCCATCAAAAACAGCCAAAGGAGAGTTACAGCAAAACATTGAGTGGAAGGGTAGTGACGGTCCCTTGGTGGGGATGCCAGGGACAGGGATGGTGACAGAACCCTGAGTCCCTGCAGAGTGCAGCTATCAGCTCACATACAGATGTCACTCAGCAATGTAACTCTTCAGGTGAGACCTCTTTGGATAATTTTAATAAAAGATTGGACTGTGAGTAGGTGCTTAATCTCTGGGAGCTCAATGTCAACCTCAGTTTTAGCACTTCTGCTCTCATCCCTTCCCATCTTCTCTGCCCTCAAATTCAAAAGAAAAAATTAAAATGCCCATGAAGTTACCAATAGCCTTTCAGTTCATTTTTAGGTGAATAGGTTCCCTACTCCCCATGGCAGAGACATGTTTGTGGTGTTCTTTCTTATACAAATCTGCCCTTTCTCTTGCTCTGCTTTACTTCTACTCTCCTGAATTCTTTGTCACAGAATTTTCATTCAAAGGTTTCTATGCCTTTTTTCAAGCATTAGCTAGCAAACCCTGGAAATGCTCTGACACTTCAGGCAAGGATTGCCCCTATTTTACACAACAGTCTATGGAGACAGGCAATGTAATTGAAGTTGAACTAAGAGCTTAGTAACTTACAGCGCAGATCCTGAGACTTGTGACTCCTATTTGCCACTTCTAATTAAAAAAAACAACCACCAGACCTTGTCTTTTCTAAGCAGTGCTGATCCCTACTAAGAGTATGCATTCCTGGGCTGCTCCTCCAAGCATCACTCCAGGGGCTGGGGGTCTCCTGTTTTTCCCTGTCATAACCCTTAGCCCCAGGCAAGGTTCCTTGCCTCAGCATGAACTTGCAGGGTATGCTTCCTTCCCTGGCAAGGGCTGAACTCCAGTGAAATGCCCCTGGGCTGGCTGAGATAAGCAAACCTCTTTCTAGGGGTTGTACCTTATTCTGCACTCCACGGGTGTGACCCAGCTCCTGCCTGGGAGCTGAGAGCATGAGCTGACCTCATTTGGAAATGGAAACCTCTTTCTCCAGCCAGGTCTCTTCAGGCAAAGTCCCCTGCTTTGTCCTTGGGTCTCTCCAACCTGATGATCTTCTCTGTTATCTTCTGCCTTTTCTATGGTCTTTAGTGTGTCTCTCACTGCTTATTACAGTGATGTGCCACTTAAGAAATCACCAAAACTCAGATCACTGTTGAAGAAGAAAGAGCACAGAGGAAAGGAAATGTGGATGAAAACAATGGGGAAAAAATTTCTGGTCAGTATCAAAACTTGGTTCCAACTTTGAGTCTGTCATTCAGTGGCAGTTCTGCAGTGTCTTATAAAGAAAGAAGATTTTTAAACTACATCTGTCTTCCAGCTCCCCTAGAAATTTTTTTGGCCTGATTTTCATACTATAGACCATAACATGGCCTTGGATACCTTGATTAATTTTCCTCTAAAGGAAAAAAATATAACAACAGACCAAAAAAAAGGGACAGAGTCACAAAAGCCTTTGGTTGACCAAAACCAGCTCCTGCTGAAGATGGGCAGCAAGAAAGAAAAGATGTATCCAGCTTTATGGGTGACACCAGCCCTCAGAGGGCTGAGCACTGCACTGTTTCCCTTCTGGTTTGAGCCAGTATGGAAGCAGAAGAGCAGGCAGGAAAGGCAAGGGACCACTAAGGGACCTGACTGGGATGAGATGAGGAGCCTACAGTGAAATTCACAATGGAGTAACTTGCTGTTACTAAGGTGGGAAATCAAGAGAAGCTTCCTCTTGGCTGGGGACAGGTGGCAGCACATCCACCCTGGTTTCTGCAGTGGAACCAAAGCCCAGTCTCACAGCTGATGAGGAGATGGAGAGAAAGGCTGGTGTCCCCACTGAGGGCCTTTCAAAAGGTTCTAAAAGAGGACCAGCAAAAATTCTCCTTGTTGTCATTTGGACAGAGACTGAGAGCTGACAACTTCAGCAGGGAGGAGAGAAAGCCTGGGAGTTTGTGTGGATTTTTTTTCACAGAAAACTTTGGATTTACAGAAAAATCCATGTGGAAATGTGGTTGACCCTTCCATTGCATCTTGCTTTGTAAGTACCACTCTGTTGTGCCCTGTGTACTCTCTGTAGTTCATTAGATATCCATCCAAATGTGATGCAGACGTACTTAACACAGTGTTACATGCTGTGCCAGGGAAAAAGCCGCTTAAAAATGGTGATGCCAAGGATAGAACTCTAGTCCTTGTAGCAGTATTTGTAGTTTAGGTGTTGCCAGAGATCTCCGGCATCCTGAGCCAGGATTCCCTGGTGTTTCAGGCAGGAGGGAGCTGTGCAAGCCCGCAGGCATCACTAGATGGTGCCGCAGTCCGCAGCTCCAGCGCAGCCTGGAGGAGCGGCAGCTTCGGGCTCGGGCGGTGCGCTGGGCACCCTGCTGAGCCCGAGGAGCCCGGCTTGTTTGCCCGGAGATGAGAACAAGAATCAACTGCGCTTTTCACAGCGTTCCTAGTTGGTGGATCGCTTCTAGGCAAAAATCGTGCCAGAAATATGATCACGTTTTCAAGCAGCTGTAAAGTTTTACTCACGGAGCAAACGAGCAGTTCTTGGGAAAGGAATAACAGCTGCAGCAGAACAGGTATAGGGCGTGTTTATGTGACACTGAGCCCTGCGAATCCTCTGTTACCCCACTGTGAGGAGTCAGAACATGGCGCAGAGCACTGATGGTGCTGGTTTCTGTGTGTCCCCAGATACTCTGAAAAGGAAATGCGTCTGGAATCAGAAACAAACACTTCCTCTGAGCAGCATTCTTCCAAGAATATCCAGGGAAACAGAGGCTGTCAAAGCTGTGAGCCAAATGACAACTCACTTGGTTCTTACCCACTGGGTTTGCTTCCACCTGATGAGAATTTGGTAGTTAGAAAAAAAAAAAAATATTACTCAGGAAGAGCCAAGTGGACAAGAAAGTCTGGACAATTTTTTTTCCCCCCTCATCCTCCTAAGGAATATTTCAACATTTGAGCGCTTGTCTATGACCTGAAGTAGGATTTGAAAATGTTGAAAACTGTTGAAATAACATAACTTCATTGCAATTTCTCCCCACTGGACTTGAAATAATTACTGCAAAAAATACAATTTGAACTTTGTTGAAGTTGTTTTCCATTAGAGAACCCTCTGATGGATAATTTGCAGCTAGCTCTTGAGGTTAGATTTGTATGCCCTGCTTTCCTTTATCTCTTTACTTCTGGCCTTTGCTCTCCTCCTTGTGCCTAGTCATTAATGGGTTATTATGTTGCAGATCATGAGCTTGCATTTGCATTGTAGTTTTTATAGCCTTCAAAACCACAATGTGTATTTATTTCAGAAAGTGAACAGATAAAAGCCTTGGTCAATGAGTAATTTCTTTACTCCATTGTGTACTTACCCCTACATTTGTAACAGTAAGACAAAGGAAGAAGTTTTCTAGGAGTCTTTTGGGGCTGGCCAAATGTTTTCACTGGAACATTTTCACAAACACAATGTTCTTCAGTTATTCTAAACCCCCACAACCTTTGCACAAACAGAATTTGGACTTCTAGTGAAAATCCAGCAATAATTTTTCCTTTTAAGTGATCTTTTGGTTGAGCATTTTTAGAAAAAAAAACAGTCTTAACAATTATTTTATTATTGTTAGTCAACTTAATCTTCTATTGCTCACCAGCTGTCATCAAAACTGATAAGCTTATAAATCACTTGACTAAGTTTTTTAAAAAAAGTGCAGTTCAAAGTGAGAGAGAGGCAAACAGTTACCATGTTGAGGATTCTGGGGTAGCTCACTGAGCCAACAAGTCCCCAAAATTTGAAGGTCATCAAGTACCTGTATTACATGAACACTTTAACCATCCGAACTGTGTTGCTTGATATTTCATACAGATTAAACTCCAAGAGATTTTCCCCTTAGCAGAGGATCTGCTAATAGCAATAATTCCAGTAGGAATTTCAACTGTATTTGTCCTACTTAGTCATAGTGGAAATGAGTGAGTGGAGAAAAACAAGAAGAAAGGCAGAGGAAGCTCTAGAAATGCTGCACACATTCCAGACTTTCTCTCTGTGGGTTAATTTCCCAGACTCTGGAATGGGATGACACTTCTTTGGTCAGCTTAGTTTAGGTATCTTAGGTCAGAGATCTATTCCCAGAAGGTATAGCCAAAGGTCACTGAAAAGCAATTTCTGAACAAAAAAAAGGAAAACAGGGCTTCCATGAACAAGATGCTCCTGTCTCCCTCTGCCCTGGATAAAATTTTATTTACATACAAACGTGCCAGGTATGGCAACGTCAGTGCCTTGACAAGTAGGAAGTGTGTTCTGTTCACAGGAACCTTCTCAGGGCACAGTGCAAAACACCCCACCTCAAAGGTACAGCTGAAGGGGGCTGGATGCTCCAATCAGCAGCTGTACAGGAGAAACAAAGCATTTTGGATTCCCATGGCCATACTGCCCTCCTCCTGAGATATGAAAGTATCCTTTGGAGAGCATAAAGGGAGGTGAAGTACCTGAGAAATCATTTCTGGGTCAGAAAGAGGATATGGTGCTGACACTCATTTTACCCCAAGGAACAAAACAAAGAGTGGTAATTTATTTCAAATCTCAGCCCTTAGAATGCAGACAGAAACTGCTCACATATAAAAACCTGCTCCTTGATTGAGATGTTTCATTAGCTGTATGAAATGGGACAAGGAAGAAACACTTGGGAAACCAGTGAATTCAAAGAGATTATTTGAAGGTTATGTGGTAAAATGCTTAGTTTCTTCAACTAATTAGGGCTGCTGGGGAATGTGCAGTTTCTAGGTCACATTAAGTGTAAGAAGCTTCCTTCTTTAGCCAATTGAAAAATAAAGCTTGGCTGAACTGTGTTTGCAATATAGTTTTTTCCCCCCTTGGTTATCTCTCTTCATTTATTCATGCCATATACTCAGCAACCAAATAAAGTGGAGGGTGTAACCAAAACCACACCAGTTAATTAAAACCTACAGTTCATATTTGTGTCCCATCTGGAAGATCCCCCATGTAATTTTCAACTGTAAAACTTCATATATGGTGCTTAAAATGTTCTCCTTCAGCTGCACCTGATGATGGTGGTGGTTGTTGCTGTATTTCCCATGCTCTGAAAAAATGAACAAAGATTGCAGAAGGCCTGATCCTGGCCTCTTTATCTTGAGAAGCAGATTGTCTTGGTAGAGGATGTTACTCAATATTTCTTAATGGGAAGGTTTTGTTTATGTTTCTTTTCTCCTGCTGCAGTGATACAGTTGATTGTTCCAGTGTCAGGACAGACTCTGTGATCTCAGCAGATCTTGGCATCCTCATCTTACACAACCATCTAGTGCCCCTCTGAGCAACAAATAATCTTCTTTTGAGCTGCTGTCAAGGCTGGCTCAGCCATTCACACCTCTCTGCTCCAGTGAGTTCCTCTTTACTTATGTATCAGCATCATTTTCTGGTTTTTACAGGCATGGGGAATAGCCTGCAGACAGAGAAAAGCCTGAGACAGAAACAGTGAGAAAATCCATTCCTTTGTATTAAATGAGGAAACAGTATTTCAGTTGGTTTAGGGTTTTTTTTTTAGTCTATGAAAAACATCACTATTCTTACTTTTGTTCCTTAATCAGGAAATGAGCAAGGTTTTGGGGTTTTTTTTTCTGACAGTGGAGTCTTTATCGTCAACTGCTTCTGCAGTTTGGCTATTAATTTCTTTTTCTTGAAGAAATTCAAAGTAAAGCTGGAATTTTCACCTTCTGTTTGTGTTTTGTGCTGGATTTTAATAAGCAAATGTAAAGAAATTGCTATTTCATAATGAAATGGAAATGTAAAATCAGTTTGTAAGCAGGCTTTTCCGCATTACCCAAAAACTTTGCCAAATATTTAAAAAAAATGTTATGTCATATTATGTAAAACAAAAGTCTTTGGGCTTCCAACCATGTTCCAGACTACTTAAGTGGAATCATAACTCTCTGGGCCACTGATTTCAGTCTCATTCATGAAATTATTGACACCATTTTTAATTCCAACCCTTTTATTTAAAATTGAGGCTTTCTACTTCTTCCAAGTACATGATGCTCATTTTCCGCAACATCTGATTTTTCAGGAGCAAATACCTCTACCTCAAACATGTCAGCAATGAAGGGTCTATTTACTGTCTATTTCTATAGTTTCTGCAGTGCTGGCTCCTGTGGCCTGGTGGCAGGAGGGGAAGTCTCCTTAGGAACAGCCTGGGATATGATGCATGTTTCCAGACTGTCTTCACACACTCTTCCAGAGCCCAATCCCTCTTTTTCTCTGTGCTGTGTCTTGAGCCACCAGTGCCAGACAAGGCCTGTACTTACAAGGGCTGCCCTGAGAGCCAACTAACTGGTCAGTGCCACGGAGATCTGGCCAAGATTGAGCTCTGGATTTCTCTCCAGGAAAAAAAAAGCTACACACTGGAAGAAAGGGACAGCCCCCACTATTCTCCAGCCTTTTTCTTTTGTGCCACAATGCATGAAAGACAGTTATTCCTTTCAGACCTTTTCCTTTTTCTAATAAAAAGCCTCATTTCCAAGAAGACTGGAGTGCAAATTACCTTCTCTATTCAATTACAAAATCTGATCACTGCCTTTTCTTTTTTCACCCCTAATAAAAGCTATTGAAGTAAAGCACCCATCTCTCGTTATGGAAAAACAGGCAGTAAGTCACCTTGAGATTAAAATATACACTGCTACACAATTTTCTGGGGAATATAGAGCAGTAATTGCTTAAGACAATGACAACTGAGGCTAGAGGGAACAGTGTATTTTTGTGGAACATTTCCAGGGACAATGGGGGAAATCCTTCACTGATTTAAAGTTCCACAACATTGCTACTCCGGCTGATGTAAATTATCACGTCTTCATGGAGGTCAGTGTCCCAGCTCCTCCAGCTCTCACAACCTGGCACGTTTCCCTAACTAGGAACTATGATGCACTCAGTTTGGATGAGCATGACAAGGCAGGTGCATTAAATCAGTAACTGATGTTCCAGGCTGCCTGCTGGGATATGCCCTTAGGACAACACAGGAATTTGGCACAGCCTTTGCTACCCACTTAATATGTTGCAAAATAGTCAAGCAAAGATGTGCCACATCTTCAGGTTGTCCTGCTACCTGTCATGGCTGAAGTGGCAAATATCAGCAAATTACACTTACAATTTCTGGAAAAAAAAAATGTAGAGGGGGTTGGGGGGGAGTTCAAGAGCAGTAGGGACTTGAATTAACAAAAGCTTTCCTAGTCTTTATGGTTTTGCAGCCATTCTGCTGTGATCAAAGAATTGGTGAAGCAAAAGCTGGTCCCAGTGCCGTGCTACTAAAGTTTGAAAAAGAACCCCAAGACCTTGCCCCTACAGGTACAAACCAGAGATTCATGATAATACAAAGCAGAAGCCAAGAATAGGTTAGGGGTAAAGTGTTACAATCAGATAATATCTGAAAACTCAATAGAGCATCCTTCAAAGGTCAGGTTGTCTTATATTTTATGTATCTATGGAAACACTTCAGGGGCAGGAAAGCTCAAAGTAAAGGTTGAATATTTAACCCCTACCTTTAAAATGTTCTATAGGCACCTTACAAAAGCGGAGAGAAAATACACACTGGTACCTCTCATGTCATATACGAAGGGAATTTTTTGTTGGCTTTTGATCCATATTCACACATTTTTTGTAGGTGTGTTTAAATATGAGATGCTGCTCTGTTTTGGCAATGTGTGTTCTTCATTGTATTATTATGTGCAGGGAAATGTTAGCTTTTAGACCTTACAAATCAGAAATGGGAATGACTTGGATAATTCTAGCAGTGTTAGCACAGGCAAAAATTTAAAAAGTTCAGCTTGAAGTTTGAGATCAGCCCCCCAGATTCAAATCCAGCCCTCAAACCTTACCATGCATTAACCTTGTCTCATAATGAATGCCAGAAGAGTGCTAACAATTTTTCTTTTCATTCTTCACAATAAATTTAGGCTCCCCAGGGAAGACTGACAAAGCTCCAAAAGTGTTTGGACAATGCTCTCAGGGACATGGTGTGATTCTTGGGGCTCCTGTGCAAGACCAGGAGTTAGACTCAATGATCCTTGTGCATCCCTTGCAACTCAGCATGTTCCACAATTCACGACAAGCTTCCCATAGCAGACTTAAAAACTGAAGAAATCAAGCATGAGATTTAAGGCAGGAATCCATGTGAAATTTCAGTGCAGAAACACATGTAGTCAGAGTGAAACCATGAAAATATTTATGAATATTTAGGCTTACATTTGTTTCCTTGGACTCTGGGGGAAATGGCAGCACATGTTGAGAGGCAGAAGAGAATTTTTTTTCCATGACTGAGGAGGCAGCACTAAAAAGAGAATTCTGATGGGGACTTTGCCTCAACTTCCCTTAATATCTGCCCAGCATGATAGTAGAAACCAGTGTCCTGGTTCTGAGCACTGGCCCTGACCACCTCTGTAAGCTCAAGATCCATTTGCAGGCCTTCATTTTTTATTTTTCTGGTTTTAGGGTTAGAGTTAGGGTTAGGGTTTAGGGTTAGAGTTAGGGTTGGGTTAGGGTTAGGGTTAGGGTTTAGGGTTAGGGTTTAGGGTTAGGGTTTAGGGTTAGGGTTAGGGTTAGGCTTTAGGGTTAGGGTTAGTGTTAGGCTTTAGGGTTAGGGTTAGGGTTGGGTTACAGTTTGAGTTAGGTTTAGGATTTAGGGTTAGGATTTAGGGTTAGTGTTTAGGATTAGGGTTAGTGTTGGGTTAGGTTTAGGGTTGGGTTAGGGTTAGGGTTTGGCTTAGGCTTAGGCTTAAGTTTAGGCTTAGGCTTAGGTTTTTGTGCTTTTGTGCAGAGTCAAAGGGAGCTTAGGCCAGTCTGAGCTGCCACACACTGCTGCCATGTTGTGGGCCCTCATTCTGAGAGGGCCAGCTGGTCACCCCTTGGCTTCTGAAAGTCACATTCACACTCCATTGGCATTAGCCCTTAAAGCAGGGTTGGTGACACCCCCTGATCCGTGCTGTGTGCCCACCCTTTGGAAATAGCTGTCTGATACAATGCACCTTTTCTTTGGGGGGTTCTAGCTGCCAGGATGACTAGCACAGGTGGAAACATTAATGCAGGTTATCCTGACCCTATGAAGTGGTCTGTTCTAAAGTGAGGGTGTGGCCAAGCTTCTGCTGCTCTTGGGAATGAAAACATCAGCTTCTCCTTGCCCTTTGCACTTTTCCAGTTCAGCTTTCCTTTTCAGGTGTCTGTTCCCAGCCTGGGCAAGAGAGGGCTGTTTTTATTTTGTGTGCAAGCCAGAAATGGTTACAGTGAAAAATACAGGTTCTGGAGAAGAAAGCACACACTCTCCTCTACATCTCCATTGCATTCTTGGCCCTGCAAAACTGTGAGTTGGAGTCCATCGTGTTTGCAATGCATTTTCTCTTTTTTCTTCCAACAAAAGATTCTGTTTTCTAATCTGAATCACAAAGCAACTTATTTTTTGCACTTAAGCTAGAACAGGCTAATTTGTTAACCAGTCTTTCTCCCTACATTTACTGGTACGTAGAGGCATATACCCCATTCTGCTTTCATTCTGACTGTGAAGGTGAAATTGAAGTAAGGGTGGCTGGCCTCTCTCCTGCCGGGAGAGTACATTCATTCCTAAACAAGCAAACATTGTAGCTGCTTAAAAGTATCCTGAGCTTTTTGAAGATTGTCTGCTACACCAGTGATTTGAGGAGCAAGTGGACCAGAGCTGATGTTAGCATGTCAAACAGGCTGCTCCATTTTCACAGTGAAAACTATTTAAAGTTCTGTGTTTAATGGCGTGAGACTCCATAGACCCCGAATTGAATCCTGTTATTCCAGATGTGCATTGTCTCTATAGGAATGCAATTTCACAGTCATCAAACATTTTAAGTTCATCAAGTGCTAATTATAGCAGAGAGCATGACAGCAGAATCTTCAAAGCCCTGTGGACAGAAAAGCCTATTGATCATACAATTGATTTTTATCACTTGGTATTGAGCGGCAGGGTTGCCTGCTGTTGTATAATCTGTTTTTAATTTTTTTTCTTTCTTTTTTTTTTTTTTATTTTCATTTTATTTTTTGTTCTTCTACTAGACTAATGAAATAGTCTAGCTTGCCCTGATGCAGGGCATGGTTTGAATGGCATATCCCTTGGGGTATTGTACTGCATTACTGCAGCTCTCCAAAACTCCCGTCTGTGTTATTTTCTGTGTTAAAGAATGTGCTGCTTTTTCTAGACCTTTCCCGTGGAGCTGTATGTCCAGTGGTGATGTCTCTGAGACTGAAATGAGCCAGCCTCTAGCTTCTGGTGGGCTGATGTCACTCACCTCAGCTCCATCAGCTTGGTGGGTTTCTGGTGTGAGAGGGGAAAGAGAATTTGGCAGTGTGCTGAGACACAGTCACTCAGTGCAGTTTTGGTGTTGCTTGTGGGATTTACTGCATGTGATCTGAGTATTGACTCTCCAGGAGCATCGATCAATCACAGGATCAGGCTACATTTTCAATAGAATATAAGCTGAGAAATCATGTTTGCTCTACTGACTGCCACAGAGCTGTCAGCTTTCTGCCAAGCTCCTGGGGGACAGGCAAAAGTGAACAAGGGGTCCTGCCACTCCTGTAAGCTGCTTCCTCTTGTGACTTGCTGTGGCTGATCTCTCCCCTCTTACATTCTTTTCCCCACCCTGTCTCTGTTAACTGCTGCTTGCAATGGAAAGATAAGCACAGATACCTGCAAACCTGCCTGCTGAGGAGGTGCATGCTCACCATGAGTTTTGCTGTTAACAAGTCATGCAGAGCAAGTAACAGGCAGCCCCAGAGGATTCATCAGGGGCTGGTGCCAGATACCTGTTGAAATAATTGGAAAGATTTCCACTGACTTCAGTGAGCTCTGGTTCCGTTCCTAATTGCACCCCGCTGTGTTTCTCAGGGATTTGAATCCAGGAAGCTGTGTGTGCTGTGCTTGTGTACCCACAGCTCCCTAATGTCCTTTCTGTGCCAGGGCTCTGGAGAAACAGGCTGGATGCCAGCAGCACTTTGGTCTTCTGGGTACATTAGTCACGGACCTCAGGGCCTCAGTTTCCCCATGGGCAAAGATACAGATAATGACAACTGCTTCTTGGACAAAAAATGCCTGAGGACTTCTCACTTGTTGTATGGAGGAGCTGGTTGTTTCCATGGCCAGTCTGAGTGCACAGTGAGGAAGGGAGATGAGCAAGACCTAAATGGGTATGTCTGCTTTCAGGGCAGCAGCACCGATGAAGCTCTGAGAGCCCGCCTGTCATGGCAGCAAGGCTCAGACCTCTGCTGGCTCAGAAGCAGTTAAACTTAGCCAAACTGTCTCTTTGGTGTGAACAGCCTGTATGCAGGATGAGATCTATGAAAGCTGCCAGGATTGACCACACTGAAACCAAGGGCCAAAAATCAGCTGCCTTAGGGAGAAGTGTAGACTACTGCAGACCTTTCTGGTAAAGAACATCCTGAATGCACAATCACTCTTTGATTTAAAGGATCTTTCTGCTAGCCCCTTCTGACAGTTGTTTTCTTTAAGGATTCAGGAGAAAGAAAGGAAAGAAGAAAGGGCATTTAGGATGCAAAGAGACAAAGCCATGTTAAGTCTCATTTACAGAGATGAATTGGGAACAGGTGCTTCACATAACTGAGGGCCACCATTCTGTGAGAGAGCCCTTGAGAGTCAAGAGAAAGGAATTGCAAAAAGCAACAGTATATTCAGAAAGATAACTATAATCAAGCCCTTTCTATATCTATTAAGGGGAAAAGACAACAACCACAAATGCAATGGAGACATAAAAATTGACTTTGTAAAAAGCCATTTTTAATATATTTCTTTGTTTCTTTGAAATAATTTCAAACCCGAAGGCAGGAATAATTGAAGCATTTACAGAATATATCAATAATACCTCATTATCCAGCTTTGCTTCAATCCACTGATTTCAATTTTCTTTTGAACAAGCTGCATTTATCAGAGGACTTAGCATATGAATGGGGAGGGGGGAGAAATGTAAAATGCGTGCTCTAGATTTACATGTCTTAGGATGCCAAATAGCCATCAAAACTAATTGTTTCTAAAATGCTTTATAAACCTTATCTTATGTGTTGACCCTAATCAGTGCAATTAATTTCATAATGAATTCTTTCTACACACACCCAATCTTATTATTATCCTTAGTCTAAATTAATAACATCATGATAATAATTAGTAGATATGAAATTGTCTCTTCACTGCTTCTCATAGCATGTGGGCTTGATAGAAAAGAGCAACGAGGATGACAATTAGAGTAAAACGTCAGCTGTATTGATTGTTGAGCACCTTAACCCTAGCATCTGCGAAACAGGCTTTATTTAAATCTGAATATCTTTTTATACTCTCCTTCTATTTTATTTCAACATTTTCCTTCCTGCAAGAGGCAACATCTCCTGCTTAATGCTCACAACAAAAGCATTAAAGTAGAATTTTAGAGCCTCATTCAGTGTGCTGATGCCAGATTTTGAAGCAAATGAGCAATGGGGACATTTAGGAGAGTGTCAGCACCTGGAGAACCATCGGTATCCTTCTTGAGGTTTCAGTCTTCCAGAAGCCTCGGGGAAGGTGGACAGCTTTCTGGTTTGGACTGTGATTTTATGGCCATGTTCAGACAAATGGATTTGAAGAGGGTGTTGCTTTCATAGCTCCAGGACCAATCCTTGCTCTGCCTCACTACTTAACCATGGGACGGGAGTGTGAGAGGGGAGTGGAATTGCCCATGGTTAGAGGGGCATAAGACAGACATGAAAAACTTCTTTAACCCTTCACCTTAATTGCCTTTACTGGATACATTACTGTGTTTCCATCAATTAGTGTGTTTCTGGAATAACTCTCCTCCATTCTCTGAAGGCCAATCTCTCTTTCCATGGGCATGGCTATAAGATGATGCTCCCTGTCAATCCACAGCCCAGCCTTTAGGCCCAGTGCAGTTACAGCCTTAGAATTTCCACCCTCCTTTATTCAAAGTCACTTTTCCAGCTTCTGCAGTCACAAGAAAACGTGGCACACCTGCATTGACAAATTATTGCCTGAAGCCAACAGCTTGAAAAGGGACTGAAACAGGACAAGGCAGAAGAAAAATTGCTTCATAATGTTTTATTCATGCACCTGACTGATGATGTATGGGCTACAGCTTTATGATGACTGGGAAAAAAGAAAGAAATTTGTTGTATCTTTTGAGGTTTTCTTTTTTGTTTGTTTTATGTCCTTTTGTTTTGTTTTGTTTTAATTTTTTTTTTTAATGGTAATGATGGAGACTGTGGTATGTGAAGCACAAAAGGAGAGTGTTCTCTGAAACAGAAGGTATTAAGTCACTTGGGTTCTTCAGTGCAAGAAGAGCTCAAACCTTAGCTTCTCATTTTGGAAGTTAGAAAAGCACATTCCCTTGATGCCATTTCAAAAAGAGATAGCTAACATTACCCCTGCAAAGGGAGGTATTTTGATGTTTGGCAAAGAAAGCCTGTGACAGAATCACATTGCTGACAGTCGAGATGAAGGCATAGCTATCACGGAAATAAAGTCCCTTGTGTGTCTCTTTCTTCCCCTAAATCAGCTGTGAACAGCTTTTAAACCATCTTTGTATTTTTGAAACTAGCATCTTGAAGAGCTGCCTCTATCACAAAATCTGCAATTCAGTGTGCAGGCTAAAATGTTCAGCAGAAAATGCAGACTTGATATTCAGACAGAGAATGTTTCTTTGTTGTTGGCAGTACTAGTGTGAATTCTAGATTGCCAAACCAGATTCACAGTGCTGCACACACAGATAGCAGGAAAAATTCAAAAGCTCTCTGCTGTGCACATGGCAAGGGCATATCTGAGATGCAATCATCATGCCTGATGCCCCTTTCATCCAAGAGGTGAGGGCCTACCAGCAACAGACACATGGCATAGACCACAAACTCCAGAGCCTTAGCACTTCTGGAGAGCAAGTGGTCACACAATCCATTTCTGATTCACATGTTTTGTCCTGGTTATTTTTTTTCAGTCTGCGAAAATGAAAATAAGATCATGGGGAGCACAAAATTGACCTCAGAAAGTCTTAAAATACTTCATTTTAAAAACACAAAAATAAATTTTCCTCAATTCTACTTCTCATGCCAAGAATATTTGGCAAATCCTACTGAAATTTTGCATTTGTTTTGGAAGAAGAAACAAAGTTAATTGCCGCTGAATCCACAAACTCCTCTTTAATCTGTGAACAGCAGATTCTTTGGCATCCTCACCTCTTCCCTGTGGCACAGCAGCCCAGAGCCCAGACCTGCTGGCCATGGCCATGCTGGCCCTGTAACAGAAGATGGCAGCAAAACTTACAGTGATATCTGTGCTTGTGAAGCCAAATTGATTTCAATGTATGGAATATTCAGCCACCAAATATGTTCCCTCCTGTATTTTTTAATAACTCTGCAGTAATTAATAATTCTGCACCTGTGTTGTTTGTACATCTGAATTGGTTTTTCTTATGCTTTTTTTTCACCTATGGCTTTAGTTCAGGACATAGAGTTCACACAAGTGAAATTAATGCAACACAAAGGGTTCCTTCTGGTTGCTATTGACTGCTATGTAGCAACCAAAAGCCCTTTAGTTCTAATCAATTTTCCTGTCAGGTGAGGTTTGGATATTTTCCAAGGCACATCTTGTATTCTTCAAACAACAGGGACTGATCTTAGCCTCACTTTAACTCACTTACTGGCAATAACTCCAGCTTTGGCTCTGCTACTTGACTTTTGTGTATCCACAGTGATTTAAGCAGCCTGAAGGTCTGGTGCTCTTGGGACAGAGTATAAAGAACTCATGTCCTATTAAGGCACTTAAATCTCTGAAAATTAAACATAATATGACACTGGTGGTCACTAAAAACAGTGGGGCCTGCAGAGGTGAAATATTTTGGTGAAATAGCCTGTCCATCTTGACAACCCCAGATGTTTTGGTGGTTTAATGATGCAGCCCATGGAGATGCAGGGGCTGCACAGCTTGCTCTGTAATGCACTGGGGTGAGCTGCAAACGGAGTGCAAACTTCTCTCTGAGCCATGCATCAGGTCTGCCACTTGGGATGGTCTCTGGCTGGAGTGTTTCATAAGGGACCTCCAGACACACGAGACCCCTCAGCAGCAGAGCTGTAGAGAAGCAAAGGGGCTGAGGAGGTGTGACTGGAGCGTGTTTCTGCCTCAGTTCCACTAGAGAGCAGCTTTGCCACAGCCACAGCCCAGAAAAGCAGCTCAGACCTCGAGCACTGCACCAAACTCCCTCAGCAAGCCTTTCTCCCAAACACTGCTGTCTCAAGCATGCAGGCCCTGTTACTTGGTTGTGTACAAACCCACAATAATTTTCAAGCAGGTCTTATACTGAAGAATGGGAAGTCCTGCTAAAGGATAGACTTTTTTTTTCTAGTCAAGTGAGAGATTTTGATTATACTCTGAAATCCAAGTACAGTACTCATTGTATTGGACCTAGATAAATGCTTAATGTTTGACATATGCTTAGTTGTACATGTTTGAATTGACTTGCTGCATCAGAATATCCTTTAATATAAAATATGGAAAAGGTAGGAAATTCGCTAGAAATGGGTAAGATATGGTCAGCAGCTTTTGAGACTGCACTGTACTGTAAATTATGTTTGTACCTCAACACAGAAGGCACAGCTAAGTTATTCTACTGTGTATCTGCTCAATGAGCTCAGAGAAAATTCTAAAATGAGATTAAAGTTTTGAACTTTCTGCAAAGGAAGAAAACAAGAAGTGCTTACATTCTGATACTAAAGAGGTGGTTGCTTTCCAAATACTGAATAATCAATTCATGTAGTGCTTTTGTCATCTGTCAAAAAAATCTTTGCCTTCCCTCCTCCAGACTCTTTCAACAGGAGTATCTTTAGCTGCTTATTTCACTGAAACCCACTGATACATCCAGCTGTACTGTTTAGATTAAATTTAAACTTCCCCTCTGAAAAACATATTTTATGACCTATCCTCCTGTGGCCTGATTCACACCACAGTGGAAGCTGTAGATTCTCCTTCCCTACCTTATGCACCTGGCCCTCCTGCAACCTTTTTATGCAGCACTAAATACTCTGACACATCCAGAGGAGGAGACCTGGACAGACATACTCTGTACAGAAAACTTCTGCAGAGAACTTAGCTGGTACACACAACTGAGATAAATAGGCCAGGAAAGCAAAGGGAAAAAAATTATAACTTCACCTGTCTCTCTCAACTGCAGGAATGAATGACTGGTCAAACCACAAAAGATAAATTTAAATTAACCCTGGCTGATAAGAAACATTGGTTTATTTGAGGTGAGTCATGAGGTCTCAATTCAGTTCATCTAAACCTGTCAGGATATTTAAATAGCTGTAATAAACACTGAAATAACCAGCATTTTTCAAGTAAACAAAAATTAAAATCCTGTAACTTCCGTAGAAGGTGCAAATGCTGTGCCTTTAATCAGCTCTAAAATATTGTAGCTTACAAATCCAATGGTTATCAATGGTTATGAAAGTGCTTAGGGAAAGTGTTTTTCAGCTGCTTCTATTGGGGACCATTAGATCTGTGCTAGTATTAACAATACCTATGAAATAATTTTTTTCTGTGGGCCCGCTTTAAAGAACTGGATATTTTGGGAAAGCATTTGGATTGTCCTCACTTGCATCATTGCCTTCTGATAGATTGTCTTCAGAGCAGTCTGGCCTGCCAGGCACCTGAGAGTCAAGATCCCGTTTTGTACCCCAGTCCCTGCTCTTTTAAAGCCGTGCTTCTTTAGAAGCCCTGCTGTAGGGCCAGGCTTTCAGAAGCAGCTGTCAGCTGCAAGAACTGAACAGGGGATGCAGCCAGCTCCCTGCTTCATGGAGAGCAGAGCAGGGCCTAGCTGGGCACAGCCTCCAGTATCCTCAAGCTTCAGTATCCTCCAAGTATCCTCCTCAAGCTTCAGTATCCTCCGTATCCTCCAAGAACCTTGGACCGGCTCTTCATTATTCAGGCAGCCAGAAACTCTTCCAAAGGATTTCCTACATCAGGAATGCTGCCTGAGCTGCTCACATAGTTATGTTTGCCTCAAGATAGTACCTCTGCTGGATGGGGCCATTGCTCCCCAGATCCTCCCAGAAAAACCCTGCCTTAAAAACTGGCAGGTAAAGAGAGGAATACCCTGAGGTCTTTGTTCAACAGAATGGATACCTGCCAATTGAAACAGAGCACCTGAAAGCAAAAGCGGCTTCTGTAATAAGTAGTAGCTTTTGTTATGCCTTCTAACAATGTTTTTGCCCTCACCAAGAAAGGACTTGTGACTGTGACATTCATGGTACCCCAGATATATTACTGCCGGGTTTAGTTTGTGTACCTAATTAAAGCTGGAATGTCTCATGGCTCACTGCAGCTTTCCATCACATGAGGCCTCTTGACATTATTTATGCAACTGCTAAGTGACACAGAAACACATCCAAGGGAGAAGCAGAGAGGAACAAATGGCTAAAGAAAGGTCAGGGTAATACCACGTGGCTGCTTGGCTGCTTCCTAGGAATGGAAAGAGAAATTCTGCTCCTTTTGAACCCCTCCTTTTCTGTTCTTTGTTAGCAAAATTAGTTTATGGGTTGTGACACTGAGGGCTTAATTTTCCTTTTATTGCTTTTGAGGGCTACAAATACACACAAAGCAGTAAAGGAGAAATATTAATGTAGATGTTCACGGTTAAAGCTGCCAGCAATTGGCTGTCACACAGACAGCATCATTTCTCTTTGTGCTTTATGCTGCAGACACACTCAGATCAGGTTAAGACACTTAAACCTATTCTGTGTGTTTCAGGAACATCTGTTGGCAAATTGTCATCTGAGAACAAGTTTGCCAAGCCCCATCAGAAATGCCTTTAATATGAGCTTATATCAAGAGCCCAGTCATGCAGCAGGAGCTCAGCGTTGACTTGAAGCTTGTGGGTTTTTGGTCAGGGTATTCCAGCCCCTGAAATCTGGCATGCAGGAAAAGGTCTGCAGTCTGGTCAGTGGAACAGAACAGGTTTTGTAAGAGGAGCAAGGTAATGGATGAGCAGGCTTGAAGGAAATATGAGGAAATGCTTTCTAATCCCACATGCACCTAATCTGTAGAGCTTGTTGCCATTGATGGTGTGGGTGCTAAGAGCTTACAAATGTTCAAAAAGTGACTGAATAAATTCCAGAGAAATAGAAAAATCACTGGAGAGTGCTAATCACGTCACCACATCCCATTCATGGGGCCTTATGTCTTGGATTAGTGTAAGCTTTAGTGTACCTGGGAAATACTGCTTTGATCTTGCTTTGGTCTTTTCCTTGTACATCTGCTACTGGCCACTCTCCAAAAAAAGCCAAAAACAAGTAGAGTTTTTTGCATTATGTAGAGGAATAAATTTCACAGGTGCTTCTTTTGCAGTTAGATCCTTAAGACTAAACAAACACTCCTGCCATCATTTAATATCATTTCACCCACAGTCAATCAGGAAGTTTCCATCTAAACTGCAAAAACTGACAAGAGGTCAGCCCAGGATGATTTATTTCTTTCAACATAACATAGAGTTTCCTTTAAAATCAAACACATATAAATATGAAATATTTGCTTTATATTTTATGGATCAAAAAAATGTTGCAATGACACAAGGATTTTCTGATCTGCCAGAAATTCCACCCAAAATATTCTTCCTGTCCTAAAAGGCTTCTAGCCTGTAACTGTTTAGCTCTTCAGGTCTTTGTCTCTTATGTGTGTTGGCACATTTGCTCTAGGTTGATATTGAGCAAAGAAAGACTGTGACAAAAGAGTCTTATTTCTAAGAAGTCTATCATGAAAATGTAGATCAAGAAAAAAACTATTTTAAGTGTGTTCAGCTAAGGCCAGAAACTAATTAAATGAGAAATTGAAGGGCAAAGTGAGACCATAAAAGAAAATGAGGAGAGCAAAGGGAAAGAGTTCAGATGAGGTTAGAGATTTTTGGAAGGAAAAAAAAAAAAAAAGAAACAATGCATTAAAATCATACCATAAAGGAAAGGCCAGTGGCCTTGCTGATAGACTTGATGGTTCTGTGGGGCAGAGGTGGAACTATGTTACACTTCACAGCTCTGACATGACCTGGCTGATTGGCAGTCTTTCTTTCAAATTTCCCAACCATTAAGGTTTTAATTTTGTTCATACTCCCTCTGTTCTCTCCTGAGTGTTCATTTCTTCCTATTTAGAAAAATGCCACATATCCTGCAATGGTATAAGAAAAAAGCCTGTGTTCAATTTTGTTTTAAAACACCAAGAAATCCAGAATCTGATTGTTCATCTGCATTTTAATCTGCACAATAAGTGCATCTTTTTTAGCAGTGAACTGACTTTGGCATGCACATTTTTTGCAGGACAATAAATAGTTTTTAGCTGTTGAGTATGATGTTCCTCAGAGTGTTAGAAAATGTGTACTGTATAAGCCAAATGAAATTTGAAAACATTGAGCTTGATATTCACAATTTTCAAAGTGTTTTGATCTTTGTTTTGCTGTGTTGACTTGCAAAGGTTCCAAGCCAGAAGAGGGCTTCATAGGGCTAAAACTGCCTTGATATAATTCAGTTCCTGGATGGTGTTTAAACTTTAGCAAGACCTGTGTAAATCTAACACTGGGCCCAGATAAATCTGGTGAGTGAGATCTTCCAAAGGTAGCACAAAGGTCTCGTGGAATTGTGGTACCAGCTGATATCCAGCCATTTTTGTTAGAGTTTGAGAATGCAAACAAAGAAAGAATGGATCACACTCGTGGATTTAAATGTTTCTTCTTTTGTTCTGAAACACAAACATCAGGTTTTGGATACGTGGTTACCCTCTGTCACAATCATCTGAAATTAATCAGGTTTAAACTAATAGGCACTGTGAAACCAAACAGCAGTGCCTTAACATGAAAGTAAGGGAAAAATTGTTCTGGGATTTCCCCAAGCCAGTCATCTTTGGTGTAGCCTTTCTGTGAGTCATGTCAACAGAATTAACACTGACTGCAGTGGAGCAGACCTCTCCATTAGTGCCCAACAGTGACAAGCCCTGCTGACCTGAGCAATGGCACTCACAACTTGGGCTCCTCCAGCAGGAGTTGTTGGTGCATGTAGCTGTCAGAGTCTTCATCTCCCAGCCTGACAGTCTAGATTAATTCTTAGAAAGCAACAGAAGAAGAAAACAGTCCCCAAGATGTGAATGAAGTTGTAGGGCTCACTGGTATTACCAGGATTTGACTGATGTTTTAAAACATGTGCCTGTGTAGAATTTATGGGAGTCAGCCACTTCATACTTCTGAAGAGAGAGTGGCACTGCCAGGGCTTCCTAGAGCAGAGGATCAGAAATGCTATCCTCTGCTAACTGCCATAGGTGGGTGGTCACTTCAGCCTTTTATCCAGTAGTTCAGAGGTCTTTAAAGTCTTAAAATGTCCTTATGTTACAGCAATACCCAGAAGGAAGGACTGACTGCACAAAATAAAGTGGGAATCTAGCAAACCCTTGCCTTGGCATTGCTGGTAATTCCTTTGACAGCAAAGCCATTCATGTTTTGCAGGCAATAAAATCTCATTGTATTTCCTCCCACTTCCTTCCTCTTCATCCTACATGTGCCTGTGAGGAAATGATCCATTTCTCCAACCAAGATGTCCCTCTCACTCTGTTTTGGGGGAAATGCAAAACTGATTTTTATTTTGTTTCCAGACCTACCATCCTGGTCTCTAAAGCATGTTCCTGGTAAGACTCTGTGGC
The DNA here is from genome assembly GCF_027477595.1 of Haemorhous mexicanus. Lineage (NCBI taxonomy): Eukaryota > Metazoa > Chordata > Aves > Passeriformes > Fringillidae > Haemorhous > Haemorhous mexicanus. The sequence continues at coordinate 32,468,311 of NC_082344.1, read as the reverse complement.
CAAGCTTCTGAAGAACTCCATGACACAAGAGTTCTGTGCACCTGAATGCTTTGCAGGGTGCAGGGGCTGGTTCAGAGCTGCACTGTGATCCAAAGTGTCACCAAGGAGTAAAGCACTTGATGGGTACAGCACACATGCCTTCTACTCCTTGCTGCAGGGATGAGAGGGGGGACTTGGGAAAGGTACTTAATTTTAAACCCACCTGTAAGACAAGTACTTTTGCTGTGAAGAGCATTGACATCTCCTCCTGGAAAGAGCTGGGTATTAGTAGTATTAAATAAGGCTTAAAGCCTTTGGCTCTTTCTTGTTTCCAGTTGCTTGAGCAGTAATATGTTCATCTGATGGGAAACTCACCTGTGGTTTTCCCATATGAAACTTAATATTAAGTTCTCCTAGGTGGATTCATAAAACATTCCTCATAATCCCCATTTATTTCAAGCCATTTTGCAGCTCTGAATAGTACAGTGCCTCATAAAGAACGCTTCCTTTCATTCAAAAACCATTTGCATTTTATTTGTGCCTCAGAGGAAGAACAATCCAAGCTGATTACAATCCACAGACACTGTACGTAATGAAAAATTAATTGCATCAATCTTTTTGCTGTACTGGTCTTAACAACTCATTTTCAACCGGTCATTTCTCCACCTGCTCACCGGGGCCCGGGCAGCTGAAGCGAGCCCATCTCTGACACTGACTGCATACCAATGAAGCCAAGGTCACCTAAAGCCAAGAGAGTGGGAGAACAGCACCCAGAAAAAGATGTCACTTCTGGACCAGCAGCAATCACTGTGTGATGGAAACCGAGTAAGTCACTGGAACACAAATCTCGGCCAAAGCGCAGTGACAAATACACCCGTGCAGAAGGCAAGGTGCAAAGGAGAGAAGGAAGGCTGTGTTGAAATGAGAACAACAAACAGAGGTAGTTCTGGCTGCCTCCATCAGAGCTGTCACTTGGCAGGCATTGATGGTGGTTGTAAATCAAGATTTGCATGCTGGCTCCAATGCTAGTGATTTGTTCTGCCAGGTAAAGCGCTCTTGCAGGATGCATATTAATCAGGACGTGGCTGCTGCTTTCTACAGTCAAAGTTGCTGAAGTACAAAGGAAAAGTATCCATTAAAAATCCATACTTTACAAAGCAAGAAGAAAAAGCAGGGGGTGTGTGGGCAGGAATGACACCTGCTGCCTGTCTGCATCAATAACCCTGCAAAGCAGTAATTTTTATCCCCTGCTTGCAATGAAAATGTTCTTTGGGTGCAATTCAGTGCGAGCCATAGGTAAAGAATTTCATGTGCAGGAAGTATTCCATGTTGAACTGTGAAGAATTACCTGAACTGGCAAAGGAGTGTAATTACTTGGTATTGGTTGAAACTGTTTGAGTATTGCAAATTCTCTTATTACTTCACCAGAGCCCTCAGATAGCTGAATTTCAGCCATCTTGTGGAGAGTTTACTCATCATCCCCTGCCTAAGGAAATGGTTGGTATCATATTTCACCACGGTTTCAGAATATTTTAGGAAGAAAAGTGTGAAGCAGAGTAGCCAAGAGAAGGGTCGCAGCCAGGTGGGACAAGTAGGACACAGTGATTGCATGGATGATTAGGAGGAGATGCATTGCTAACAGTATCTAAATATTGATAATACAGTATCTAAATAACAACTAATCTATTACAGGTTTACAGTCTTTGGCCTTGCAGAAATGACAATTAAAAAGCAGCAAAGCACCTACAGAGCTATTTTAGGATTTTCTCTCTGTATTTGAGCAGCTCTTAGCACTTTTACTCACAGCCTGCAGAGACCACTTTATCCCATCGGGACCACTGGCCCATCAGGTTTTTATACCCTTTTGCAGGCCAGTGTGCACCCAAGTCAATCACGAGCCTCTTGACTCCCCCATCTCTAGAAGCATTAATTACAGGAACATAATTAATACACACCTGATGTTCTCATCGTAGGACAAACGACATTGTCCCTCAGGGACAGGAAAGGGAGGGAGTGTGCAAGTGTGACACACACACACACCCCTAAGACCAGAATATCTTCTGTTTCACTCATATGGTGTCCCATATTTCTCCAGTCTGTTTTTCCGTTTCTGCTTAGACGTATGCACATTCTCCAAAGTAAACAAACCTGCGTTTTGGAAGGAAGATATTTTATCTGTTGGGGATCCAATGTAGCATGTAGGAACTTAAAAAAAAATACAAGACAACATTTAAAAAATATGTTGAGGTTCCCCATGTAGCAGAATTTAAATTGAATTTTTTAAATTGATTGTAATCATTACTTTTAATTTTCCTCTAGAAAGTGCTTGCCACAGTTCAATAATGGAGGGAAGAAACAGCTGGTCTGTGCATTTGTGAGTGAGCAGCATTTAATAAGGTAATATGTTCATTTTCTAGGTGTCAGGAATTATGAATTTATGCCAGGTCAAATTAGTGCACATGTTTTCACACAGCACAGTGAAGAGCTCCATAAGCAAGCACTGTGGTGTTTAGGATTCTTGTGAAACATCTACTTCTGGAAAAATAGGAGAGTCTCTGTGTTATGGAGATGTTATGGAGATGCAGTCTTTTAGGAACAGAAGTGACAGGCCACATTAAACTCACACCTCAGTATTCCCCCCAAATAATTGAAACAAGCACAAAGCTGTTGGCTGTAAAAAATGTGACTGGTGCACAAGCCTCAGGCTCCTATCATTTTCCTGCTACAAAGTGCCCCATAGCGTTTCAGTAATATGAATAAAAACTAATTTTCCTCCTTCTGCCAAGATAGCAGTATGATATTGTGTTTGTAGTGTAGATAAAAAACAGACATCAAACTCTATTAAACTTTGGGCTAGACTTTTTTGCTTCTTCCCATAACCAAATAGTAAATATTGACTGAAGTAAGTTTATCAATATTTATTTTGAGGGAAAATAAATCTTCCTGTTTGCGAAAGTATAGAGCCAATTTTGTCAGGGAAAGAGATGACTCAAATGGTAAATTTCCCAATAATAATCTCAGTGGCTTTCAGCAAACAGAGGACATCCACTGGGGAACATTCAAAACTGACTTCCAGAGGTAACCAGGCGTTAATGCCAACTGCTTTTAGACACAGTGCCATTTTTAGGACTGTTCAGTGAACTTCTCCATTTAGAAGGTGATGATGTGCTTGTGCCTGCAGAAAGACAGGAACTGCATGCTCTGGGCACCTACAGCCCAGCCAGGATAGAGGAGATGCCTTGGGTGCAGGGTATGATGCCAGTCCTGCCTGGAAGATGTTTACTTCATGTGCCAAAAACAAGAACACAGGCTTGAGAGGGAAAGGGAGAATGGGGAAGGCAGAACTTAAAATTACTCCTCAGTCCAGAGAGATCACAGAGGGACAAAGAGGTGTGAGGCAGTAGCTAGGCAGTCTGCACTTCTGTAACTGGGGAGAAAGCAATTGACCTTATTCAGCTGATGAGATGTGAGCCAGGGCTCCTGCCAGCACAGGAGGGAAGGGACATCCCTGGTCCTGGGGCACACTGGCAGCAGCATGAGCAGAGCAGGAGGGACACAGTTCTGTGCCATGTGCTCTGGGATGACCCTTCTTGAGCAGGGAAGTTGGAGCAGATGACCCACTGTGGTCCCTTCCATCCCGACCCATTCTGTGATTCTGCCACACAAGCTGGAGTTCTTTGGCCTGGCACACTACAGTCCCTGAGCAGGAGGTTCAGAAAACTGCCCAAGACCCTAATTTCACCTCTTGTATACTGTTCTTTCCTGCTCAGCTCTGCTCTTTGTCTTGTTGCCTGTGCACAAAGTGTTTGTGGATCTATACATAGCAGGGAAAGGTCTGAGTCGGCCCTGAGTTTGCTGACCCTTGGCTAGAGGCAGTAAGTTGTGGCACTGAACTAGAGGCAAGTGGTACCTTGTGCTTACTGAGGCTGGACCAGGACTTTGCTATCACTGGTTTTTCAAAGCTCTATCCAAGAGCAGAACAGCTTTCCCCCTTTCTTCCACCCTCTCTCTGGAAAATCACATACACTCAGGGGGGTAGAGATTGACTTCTCCTTTCTCCTTACTCCTCTACCCCTTTCCCTGGCAAGGAGAGAAAAGGATTGTCTTGAGACCAATAAATGAAGAGTTCTGCCAACATGATTTAATACTGACTCTATAAAGTGTCAATTATTAAATGTTCCATACCCAGTGATAAGGAAAGAAGGAGATGGATTACCAGTTCAGTGACACATTGGAAAATATGCTTAGCTGATATGAATACCCAAATTGTCAGGTTAGAGATTACTCATTGGATAAGACAGGAGCACCTGAAAGGGTGCAAAACATCATCCTCCGTGAGGCAGGAGGAATAATTTGCCTAGAAGTACTTCAACTAATAGTTTTCACTGATTATAAACTGTGATCCTTGAATTATTTTCTGTTGACCTTCAGGAAAGTACCTGAGTATCAGGAGGATTTGGGGGGCTCCAAAAGCAATGCTGCCACTTGCTTTGTTTTCAGCACAAATAAGTAAGTCTTGATCCCTTGGATATTACTCATTAAAGCATGTGCATCTGGGAGAAATGGTTATAAGAAGGAAACTATTTTCTTAAAAAATATTTTGTCTTCAGAAATTTTCTTGACTTTTATATGAGTATAAAAGGTGAGAAGCTTTAATAGTGGAAGCACTGCCAGCTCCTGCAGGGTAAAAAAACACACTTATCAAAATCCAACCAGAAATCATCATCCTAAGATGCTAAAGTGGGCTGGATAGCCATTGTTCTTCATTCTCTGTGTCATCATGAGAATGATGACCATTCTCATGTCTCTCAGTCTCTTAGTGCCTGACTGCTTGGAAGCCTGTTTGCATGCACACATCTTGGTACTTGTGAGTTTGTGGCATTAGAGAGCTGATGTGAGTCACTTTCCCTTCCTATAAAGGCTCTTTCTGACCTTTCTCACATTGTTGCTACAATGCTACAACATTGCTTCCTACCTCTTCCAGAGGTGTTTGTGTGTGTGTGCTGCACAGGCGACAACTCTGCAGCTGTAACTCAGCTCAGTCCCTCGTGCTAGGACAGTATGCTGGCTGGAGACATCCTGCTAGGATAATGCACTGGCTGGAGACATCCTCCTGACTCCACTGAAAGGGGAGGCTTTGTGCTTGCAGAAATCAGGTCTTGTCCCCTCTGCCCTCTTTCTGCAGTGGTTGTTAGGGAGGCAGCTGGGGTGACCTTTTCTCCCTGTATGCTGCTGCATTACAAGCTTTTGCTTTCCTCATTTTCTCTAGAGTTCTAGCCCAATTTTCCCTCCTAGAAACCACACTGATTTTCCAAAATGCTTCCATTTATCAAACAGTATCCTGAGGTTTTTCCTAAGAAGGCTATCCAAGCCCAGGAATAATGCCTCAGACATTTGTGCTCCATTTCTAAAGCAGAAAAAGAAAGCAACACGATCCAACTTGCTGTCCTTGTGCCATTGTTACTCTGCATAAAGATTGAACTGGCAGGATCTGCACAAATGACCATCAGAGTGAGGACACAAAGAATAGCTAGAAGAAAAAGCACATAGCAAATTTAGAACTAATATTGCAGTAAAAAAGGTACCAACCGAAGGGGAGGACCCTTAAAAACCAATGTTATAGAATGAAATCCAATGTTAACATTCCATACTGCAGAGAAGAGTTTCCTTAAGGCCATGTTCTGCCATGGCAGGATTTATCTCTGTAGGTGAATGGAAAGACAATTGCCAGGAAGAACAGCTACAAGTGAGTTATTCTCTCTTCCTGTTCCAGCAGTGACAAGTGGCAGAAGAAAAATCAATCTTCGCTCTCCACATTGCTCTCCAGGATTTGAAGCAGTTTTATGCAGGACCTGGAGGAAATGGAAGATGCTTGGAAAGGTGACTCTAACACCTAAAGGTTGCACAGCTTTTCCTCAAATGGAGGAACTTGTTGAGGACCCTTGAGTTTGTGGGTATCCAGTTTTTCTGTATGATCTCTAGCCCAATCCTCCTCAACAAAGAGCAGCTCTTCTCTTGTCCAGACTTTCTCTCTTGCCTCTAGGGTTTGGGATTCCTGAGGGCTGGTCTTAGCAGTAAAGGCTGAAGCAAAGAAGCCATTCAGTAACTCCACCTTCTCTTATCTTTTGTCACCTAGGCACCAATGAATCATCTATGAGCTCTCCACAGTGTTGTCCAAGTCAATGCCAGGCTTAACCTGTGCCAAAGGACAAAGAGAACCTAAGAGTGAATGAAAAGATCTTTTTTTTTCCCCAATAAAAGTGTGAGGATGGTGGTGGGAATGTTGTGAAGAAAAGGCTCTGGGGAATTATTTAATGTCATGCTTGTAGATCGAGGGCTTTAATAAAATAAAAAAGAGCAAAGAGAAGACTATGTGCACCCTGATGATGAATGAGTATGCCTGCTTGGTACTTCAGGGATGGATTAAGCTGTTGAAAAAGCATTCAACATTGGCTAAAGAACTGTAATATATGTGAAATTCCACAGTTAATGCATCATTAAATAATTTGTTGCAACTGATTTATAGGTGCAATATACTACACTATGTCAAGCCGTGCAGGATAATAAATGGTATCACAAAAATATACTATTGAAACTTTTGTTCTAATCAGTCTTTTGAGTTTTAGTAGAACATAGTTCTGCAGAATTGTCCTATTGATCCTGATAGAGTAACATGTAGAAGCTTCATGCTACATATATTTTAAGACCTTTTCTTAAGCAATCTGGGTCGTGGTCCAGTGAATCAGGCACTGGATTGTGACTTGTGGGACCTAACTCTGGTCCTTGCTCTGTCATTGAAACTCTAAGCTGCTGACCTAAGTTTTTCCAGGCTGAGTGCTGTAATTCCCACTTTGAGACCTGTGCTCTCTCTTTCCATGGACACAATGTACAATCCCATCACCCATCTGCCTGTGTTGGACACACAGGGGCAGGGAAGGGGGTGATAACCACCAGCCTATGAATCCAACCGTCATGGGACTTGGGTGACTCACTGCTTCTGGGGAACGTCTTACCACTCCCCATATTCAGTTTGAAAAAGAAATGCTTTTCCTTCTCTTCTGAAAGAAAATATTCAGGGTAAAAAACAATCCACATGTCCTACCCTGCTAGTGCTTCTTTTCAGTGTTAAATTCTTTACAGAAGAAGGAATTGATCCTGGTTCACTTTGGATCTTGCCCAAAATGTTCTTCCCCTCGTCCTTCCACCCTCCACTTTCCAGAATGTGCCTAACCTCAGGGCAGCAGGGTCTTGCTAAGCAAGATTCACAGTCACTCTTACTGAAGGAATAGTCTCACTTGTAGAAAACAATGATTCACTAGGCCAGGTAAGGAGAAGAGCAGTTTGAGCTTGGAAGACTGGTGGTGACACATTCAATTGAAGGAGGTCCTCTCTTCTAGTCCCTATAGGATGGTGTTTGTACTTTGAAATGTCTCTTTTGGGACCAATGTAAAGGACCCTGATGCTTGCTGGTGCATTTAGTTGTACCACTCTAATGGATGAGCTAATTGTAATTAATAATTTATTTGATTAATTTAACCCCTTTAAGCTTTTGTGCTGTTACGTTTGCAAACAAGACTATTTTTTTCCTTCTTTCTAAATTATTAAGCAAGCATTTTATTCAGCTATATTTCAGCCTACTGGAAATAATTGCTAAGTTTTATTTGAATCTGTTGTTCATACTGTGTGATTGGTCATGCTGTAATTAAGAACTGTATTCTTTCACATTTTGTTTGAGTTCAGAGTATACCAATGATCTCTAATTACAGAATCACAGCATATGCTGAGTTCAGCTCCTGGCCCTGGACAGAACCATCCCCAAGAGTCACACCATATCCCTGAGAGCATTGTCCAAATGATTCTTGAACTCTGTCAGGCTTGGAGCTGTGACCACTTCCCTGGGGAGCCATTCCAATGCCCAAACACCCTCTGGGTGAAGAACCATTCCCTAATATCCAACCTAAACCTTCCCTGACCATAGCTTCAGGCCATTCCCTCAGGTCCTGCCACTTGTCACCACAGAGAAGAGATCAGTGCCTGCCCCTCTTCCCCTCACCAGGAAGCTGTGACTGCAATGAGGTCTCCCCTCAGTTTTCTCTTCTCCAGGCTGAACAGACCAAGTGACCTCAGCCACTCCTCACTCAGCTTCTCCTCAAGGCCCTTTGCCATCCTTGTTGCCCTCCTTGGATCAGTCTCTAATATTTTCAGTGTCTTTCTTATATTGCGGCACCCAAAACTGCACACAGGGCTCGAGGTGAGGCCATCCCAGTGCAGAGCAGAGTGGGACAATCCCCTCCCTTGACAGGAGACTTCACCAGCTCCCTCCATCCTCACTGGCTGCCCATTGTCCAGGAGCTGCATGCAATCTCAAGCCCAGACCTTCAGTCCTGGTCTGATCTAAGTGTCCGTGTTGCACTTCTGATCCCAGATTGTTGCTGGGTTTCCTGGCTTGAAAGCAGACCTGACTTGTTACTTTCCCTTATGGTTTCTGGACTGCTGGTAGAAGCTGTCACTGCCTCTGTTCTGCCTGGGCTGCCCAGCTCAGACACCTCAGGGCCATGCCCAGTCCCTCAGGTCACACTCAGAGCCATGCCCAATCCCTCAGGTCACACTCAGCGCCATGCCCAGTCCCTCAGTCACACCTCAGGGCCATGCCCAGTCCCTCAGTCACACCTCAGGGCCATGCCCAGTCCCTCAGTCACACCTCAGGGCCATGCCCAGTCCCTCAGGTCACACTCAGGGCCATGCCCAGTCCCTCAGTCACACCTCAGGGCCATGCCCAATCCCTCAGTCACACCTCAGGGCCATTCCCAGTCCCTCAGTCACACATCAGGGCCATGCCCAATCCCTCAGGTCACACCTCAGGGCCATGCCCAATCCCTCAGGTCACACTCAGGGCCATGCCCAGTCCCTCAGGTCACACCTCAGGGCCATGCCCAATCCCTCAGGTCACACCTCAGGGCCATGCCCAATCCCTCAGTCACACCTCAGGGCCATGCCCAGTCCCTCAGGTCACACTCAGGGCCATGCCCAGTCCCTCAGTCACACCTCAGGGCCATGCCCAGTCCCTCAGGTCACACTCAGAGCCATGCCCAGTCCCTCAGGTCACACTCAGAGCCATGCCCAGTCCCTCAGGTCACACCTCAGGGCCATGCCCAGTCCCTCAGGTCACACTCAGAGCCATGCCCAGTCCCTCAGGTCACACTCAGGGCCATGCCCAGTCTCTCTGTCACACCTCAGGGCCATGCCCAGTCCCTCAGGTCACTGCCCTGCTCATGCTGTTGCCATCCTCAGCTCCCAGCTTGCCTTCCCTTGTGAGGCCACTCCAATCTTGCAGAAATGTTTTTTACTGGAGTAATCCTGAGGAGAGTGTTTAGTACTAAACATAAGAAAGAATCTCTCCCTGCCTTGATTCAAGGAAGAATTAAGTTGTCTTCTAGCAGTGATTTTGGCATTTTAGAGGAGAAGGTGGTTCATATTTTGAATGAAACTTTAAGCTTCTCTAAGAGCCTGACTGCAAAGTGTTTGTAAGCAGTGATAAGGGAGAACTATTCTGTTTAGTAAGTAGGAGGTGACACTAATGTGAATGCAACTTCAACACTAGAATGAAGAGCTTCTTTGAAAGGAAGGATCCATATCTCCTGAGAAGATTCTTAATATTGGTCAAAACCAGACAGCTCTTGAAGGAGTGATTCTTTAAAAATAACCTTTAAGGGGGATCATGTTTTGAGATGGAGATGTAACTTTTTTAACATTTATGTTGTCTAAAAACTTCTTTCTAGAGGTCAAGAAGTCTCACTATCTAAGGGAAAGATTTCCAAATGCATTTGAGTTGCACAGCACCCACATCCCCATGAGACCAGCTGCAAAGGATGCTAGGAAAAGATGGTATTCCACTGGGGAAGGGGAGGCAGACATTAAAATGTTTGCTTTGGCCAGACTGAGCGTGGCAGTGCCCTTTCCAGAATATGTGCTGTACTGAAGTTGATGGGAATGCTGATCTGAATTACAAGAGGACCAAGAAGTACCAGGCACTCTAGTGAATTCTAGAGCACACAGGACTATTAGCAAATTTTTATAACATAAGACCAGCTCTCTGCCAGTGCAAATCAGCTTACTCTTGCTGAAATACGTGATCCCAGTTGAAGCAATCAGTTACAGTTATGCTACTTTACAACATATTCCAACTGAAAATCTGTCTGAGAGTTTGTGCTAACCTCCCTAATTGACAGAAAATGTTCCCAAGATTAAAAACTGACCTACACATCACCATCATCTCTTTAAATCCAATCTTACTGTACCATATGCCTGATAAAATACAGCTACTGCAAAATAAGAAAACTGCTGCCAAGATGGAGAATCTGTTAAGGGAGTCACTTTTCTTTTAAGTCTTGGAAATACACTAACTCTAAGAAAACAGGCACTTGGAAAGGACCTTGGTGAGCTATTGTCCATTGTCAGAAATGTTGCAGCTAATTAGCAGCCAGAGTTTCCAGAGAGAACAAACTCTGACATGATGGAAAGGCTCCTTGCAGTGTCTCAGCCCCCAAGAGTTTTGATGCTGGCACAGTTACTGATGCAACTTCTACATTAAATTAATCTAAAGAGGGAGCCACAACAAAGGACTTCTAAATGAAATGACTGTTCAGGAGCTCATGCCTATTTGGTACTTGCTTACTAACCACTGTTTTTTCAAGATTTTCTAAGCCTTCTGATGTTTACATTCTTGTAGCAAACTTTCTCACACACTTTCTGTAAATAACTCATTGTTTTGCATTCTTTTATGAAGGAGGAGAAAACTGTTGGTTTGTCCAGTGTCATTGGAGAGGTGGCACTGTCACCCTCCAACCCACTGTCACTTTTGGAAATCTATAAATGTTGGAGTCAGAAAATAAACTTCTCTTTTCTTCTTCACCTTGAGAGCAGCGGTGTGTGCACTCGTGTTGTTTCGTGCCCTATAGTGACAAATTGTAGCATTTTCAGGAGGAAAACAACATTTTATGGCCCTTCTACTTCTCTAAGTCACTTACTACTACTATGAGTGTTCTGTGGGTTGTGTAAAAGTTGATAATTTTCTTTTTTTAGCATAGAAGAACTTGTGCTTCTGTCATAAAAGTATTTGATCTGAGTTTTCCAAGTTTTCTCCACATGTAGTGAGTTACCCCACTAATTCAAAAAAGCTTCTGTATTGTCATCTTCAGGATATCTGCGTTTGGCTCTCAGTGAGGGAAGATTCCAAACCACTGTTGTAGCTGGCAGCCTGAAGAGTCTTTGAGATCCTTCTTCACTTTTAACTGCACAATTTTGATGCACTTTCCAGAGAACAAGATAAGAAATCATGTAACTTGCAGTGAATCTCAGTGATGAAGCTATCCAGCATGGAATGAATTAGCTGCCACTATCTGAAAATCACTTGTGTGAGGTAAAAACATTTGAAGTGATGAATTAAATATCACGGCTGTTGTTGCATGAATGAGCAAATAAAAAAGAATGGCATTGCCACACAGCTTGGTGAATTTTCCAATCCTTCCTGTGTACAGATGTGTCATCTCAACAAAGGCCTCTTTGTTTGCTTTCAGTTTCTAATTTGTATTTCATCCTTGCAAGTGTTATGTGTAGGCACAACAGCTTTCCTCCAGTAAATACTCCTCCAGTATCATCCAAGCTGGATGTGATTCAGACTAATGAAGCAAAAAATCAGCTTCTCATATGTGGGCAGAATGAGCAGAATTGCTTCCTTCTCCTGGTACAGTCTACCTCATCAGAGGTGCTTTTGAAGAAACAATTTTTTTTTCTTTCATGTTTCAGTTATTTTTTGTTCATCCAGGTCAGTCTGCACAAAAGGTGGAAATTGGGAATTAATTATTGCTACCTGTGTTCCTTTGAAGCTTGTTTCTGCAAATATTGTTACAGTCTGGATTCCATCCCTGCAATTTAAATGAACAATTGGTTCTTTACTGACCCCATTTCTTGTAGCTATTTCAGGAATTAGAGTGCTTAGCAAAGACCTTGCTGGCAATAACAGCTGATAGTGCATGGCAGAATGATTACCTTGTTCATTCCCTGCCTGTTCGCAAACTGCAACTGTGTTTAAAGGGGAAGGAAGCTCCCTTAAATGTATTCAGGCTGTGCCTGCTTGGCTCAAAGGCCCAAGTACAGGCATGAGGCTCAGAAAACTTCAGTCCATACCTTTACCTCTGGTGATTCTCTGCGCCTCTGCTTTCCCAGGGACTACGGTCACTAGATTGTCCTTTTGTGCAGCAGTGTCTTGGCATCCCTTTGCATGCCACAGAGCCCATGGGGGAGCAGGAGTGTGCCATGAAACATTCTCCAGAGCAGCTCACTGCACCTCCACAGCATGGGAAGTGTCCTGCTTCCCACAGGAATCGCTTCTGCAGTGCAAGGCTGCAAACAGCATCACTGCCACGCTGGCAGCAGGTCAGAGACTGGGAGCTGAGCCCAGCTCCCAGATTGGCTCTTCCCCTGCTCTCACCAGCTCCCGCCTGCTGTGGGAAGCCCAATCAGCCTCCCACACACGCTCAGACTCTCAATTTCTGGACTGAGATTTCTATGTGCTGAGCTTGACCAATTTAGTGGTAAACAAACTTGTGGGAAGCAGCTTCCAAAGCACTCTTCTGACAGTGAGATCTCCCCCTGCATTTGAACAAGCATAACAGAAGCAGAAAAATCCCCTGCGTGTATTCACAAGTTTTGGTTTGAATACTTCTCCCGTGAAAGAGGACAGCTATTCCTTTATAGAACAATTTCCCACTGAACGAAGTAAAATTTAACTACTCACCCACTTCATAAATATTAATTTGCAGTTAATAAGTCTTTTTTTTTTTTGTGCTGATAATTTGAAATTTTGTTACAAATGTCTGGCCTGTCAAAGCCTGCATATTAATTATAAATAAACGTGACTCCTCATCTTTATAATGAAATAATAGTTTAATCTCAGGACTGCCACTTTTCATTGGGAATGATGAATGACATCTTGGGAATGACACTGACAGCAGTGTCAAACAGCTTATCACAGCTGATACTTCAAAGTGTCTCAGGTTTGGCTAATGGTTGAAATAATAAAATAAGGAGATTGGCAAACTAGGGAACAACTCCATTTGTACTTTTCCCATGCATAATAGTCCAGGCTATTTTATGGAAGAATTACTGATTTGTGTAGTGGTATAATTGAGCAGTTCATTGTGATCCCTGCTTTGGAATAAAATTATGGGCAGGTTGATATTTCTGATTAGTGTGCACATAAATGCAGTTTTTCTGAAACGCACTTTGAACTGGAGTGAGGTTTCAGGAAGATTAACTTTCTACTATTGTTATTAACAGGCAGGTCAGCAAAGGTCCTCAGCACACTGTAGGTGTCACTTTAGGCACCATGCCTAAATGCAATGGACTTTTTAAAACATGATCCAAAACAGGGAGGATTTTTTCTCATTTTTCTCAGAGTGGCTCTCATTGCAACTCCAGCCAAGTATGTCACAGTTGGAGCTGCAGGAACTTACTTTCAGCAGAGATGTTCTTGAAAATGTGTCCCTATGATATTGGTAGAAGCTGCCTCTCCAAGCTCTCTGGGGATATGTCTACAAAATGTACTACAAACAGATGCAAGTCACTCTGTCACTCGCTCCAAACTGATATGAAGCTCTGTGAACAATGTTCACATGGCCCCAAGTGGGCTTCTGCTTCCCAGCTTGTGTGCTCTCCCTCTCATTGAGGCTTGTTATCTCAACACCCTGCTGTCAGCTCTGAGCCCATGGGCTGGCAAAATATTATGTATAGACATCTACTGCCTGAGAAACAGCCTCCACAGGTCCCTGAGCCCAGAGTTTCCCCAGACTCTCATCTCCAACATCAGACTTTTTGTTTTTCCCTGGAGGTGGAATCTTGCACGTTTCCCACACTAGACCAGGATTTGACTACCAGAGGCAAAACAGGTCTGCTGTAACCATTTCCTAGTATTTGCTGAGGTTCTCACACATGAAAACCTGGGCCCAATCTTCTTAAAAACAAAGAATATTTTGTTTAGTGAAGCTTGGACTGAAATTCTTTTTAAAAAACTAGCTGGCACAGTTAGTTTCACCTAATCAGACACTTCCTCAAAGGCAAAATTAAATAAACTTTCCTCCTCCGTGTATGACTGAGGTACTATTGAGAAGAACGAAACAACTTCTGGTCCTTGCTAGGACCTGAAAGCCTCTCTAAGCCAAATGAAATCCCCATTTCTGCATGTCCCTGACCTCTGATCCACCTCTCATTTGATCTGTGCAAGCTCCAATCACATGCTTCTGCAGCTTACAGTATAGTGCTGAGAGAGGAGCACCAGAACATACATGAGTAGGTATCAGAAATAAAGCTGTCACATACAAATTGTAAGGACAAGAGGAATTGCTTTGGCAGTAGGATCTGTCAGGAGCTTCCAGTTACAAATAGGAGGGTGTCAGGTATGTACTCACTGCACCTAAAAAGAAGCCTACAAAGATACCCACTTTAACAAAAAGAAAACCACCACTTCACACCAGCTGGGTACCTTGGTAGGTCATCCTTAAATATATAATGCCTGGAGAGCAGAGGCACTGTGCTGGTACTTGCTGCCACAGCACTTTATTTGCTGCTCCTCTCTGCTCACACTGACATCCATCCCTGTAGATGATTTTGTTGTGCAGAGCAGCTCTGGGTTTGTGCAATCAAATTTTCTAAAATAAACTCTATATACATACATACATACATACATACATACATACATACATACATACATATGTATGTATGTATATACATATATATATATATATAAACATCAGTCATTCAATGACATTTCACTCCAATCTGCCCCAAGGGGTCTATTAACAAGAATTTCATTTACCTTGCCTTCAGGGATGGGTCTTAACATGAGGCACTACAGTGCTGCTCTCATTGGAAAAATATCTGCACCCCAGGCTTTGCTGTCTCCACACAAACCTCCTTTCATCCAGTGTACAAGCTGTACATATTTCCCATTTAAATTAGGAGTGGATGGGCAGCGGGCAGCCCTGCTGGCACTGATGGATCTTAATTGCTTTGACCAGCCTCTCCCTGGACTGTTTCCCACTGCCTCTGTCCATGGCTCCAGGAACTCCAGTTCAGCTCAGGGCTTGCATCCCATTCCTGGGTCATGCTGTGGGTATACTTTTCTTTAGTCCTGTCTTTGGATTTATCTTCTGCTGGTCCTGTCTTGATCCCCTGAGATGTCCACAGGACTGATTTGTGACTTTGCCTGCTAGAGAAACCTGCTGCCAGCTCCCTGCTCTGCCTACCCCATTTGGGTGCTGTGGGGCTGCTCCCTGGCTGGTGAGGTTACTGCTCTGCCTGCGCTGTGGTCACCCTTGACCCCTGGCTTTTGTTTCTTTCCAACACCTGGCTTCTCCCATTAAAAAAACAACAGCAAGCAGGTCTGGCACGCTGAGGGTGCTGGTAATATATCTCCTGGGCAAGACTGATGCAGGGCATGCAGTGCTGCTCAGAGATCATTATTTTTATGACTGTGGGGTCTAGAGGCTCCTGTCACTTCGGTAGCTCCTTGTGTGAGGCACTGCCAGTGGAGAGTGTCAGGGAATCCCATAAAACTTCCCTGTCTCAAGAGCCACTGTGGATGGTAAGGGTGTGGAGAAGGAAACAGGGGAGTGATTTACCAGTGCTGCAAAGAAAGTGGAACTTCCTGTGGAAAAGGAAGAAATAGAGTTCAGCTTGTCAGGGACCTTGTGCTTTTCCTCAATAATCATGGCTTTCAGGGTATATGCAAAACAGCACAAGGCACCTCGACTGATTTATCCTATAGTTATTCTACAGGGTTTCTGCTTCACTTCTGTGTCTCCAGAGTTAGAAGGTACTTGTGAAATATGTGGGTGACTACAATGTCAGGATGAATGAGCTGTCATGAAATCAGTAGATATGCAATGGGGCAAAACCATAATAGGCAAATATATGAAGAAATACTTAAATATTGAAAAGACAGGTTGTGCATCTTTAGGATTGGACTCTGTTTTCAGCTTCACCAATTAAAATGTACCTGCTAATGCCCTGCTAATATAATTAGACATAGGAGAATAGCTATAGGTAACAAACATGATATGGCTTTGGAAATTTCTTTGTTTGACTTGTGGATGGAAAATAAGATTAGTTATTCAGCACAAACCTGGCACACATCTGGAAAGGAGAAAGATTGAAGTGACTTTAGGCTTTGCCTGTTTTTTCGCCCTATCTGAACATGATATGAAAGACTGCTTCTCCATTCTACTGGCAGAGAAAACAAATGGACTGTCCAAGAGAGCAATTTCCAACACGTTAATGGTAAATTGAAAAAAAAAAAGCACCAAAACAGGAGGCTTCACGTCAGGAACATCAATTCCCTTCACTCCCCATTTGGCCTTGGACAGCCTTTGACTGAAAGCATTGCACTGAAGTGAATGACAAGTGGAGAAGGAAGGTGATGCATAAAGGTAGTGTGGGGAAAGAAGGCAACCAATATTGGACCCTCACCAGTAGCCCATGTGTCTTGTTGCTGGGATACAGTGGAGATGGATGGGAGAAGGCAGGAAGAAGTCATCTGCTTGAGGAAGTTGCTTAATAGACAAATAGCTAAAGCAAAGGGACAATTTAGAGGCCTAATAGAGAAATATAATCAGATTCCCATCAGCTTTTTCTGGACAATAACTCTGGTGTGTGTTCTGCTATAAACCTGATACCCAGTGCTTTACATCTCATTCTTTCAGCCACAACATCAGAGGTCAGAGTGCCTCCACCAATGTCTTTTAGAGCAGCAGCTGTGCTGCCTTAGGACTTGGATGCTGTGGTGTTTCACAGAGTTAAGTAATAGACAATGCTTTAAGGAGAGTCACGGAGAATTCAGGGCGTACAAGATCTTTATTTATTGTTTGTTTGGGAGATACACACAGAAGGTCTGAAACTTGGCAGGGTTTATACAAGGAAAAGGATTCCAGCTCCAAGACCCAGAGCTGAGTTGGTTTGCCCAGACATCCACTGGGATTCTGTAGGGGAGACAAGAATTTAATCCTGAGTTTCAAAACCTCAGATGAATATTTCACCAACAAGCACACATTTTTTGTGTTTTGGCCTGCAGGTGGTCAGAACTTCAAGAACTTGATCTTGATTTCAGACCACTGCAAAGCCAAGGCCAGCAGATGAACCCTACAGAGATGGAGAAAAGCTGCATGATGGATCTTTCCAATTTCTTCATGCATCAAAGTGAAAGTCAAGGCAGAGGGACATGAACATTGTAAAGAAACATGCTTTTAGCCTGCAGTCTAACCTCCTCATTCTGGTTGTTTCTACTGCCTTTGGCAATTCACTGGTACAAAAGAAAATACTGATTTAGAGATCTGTCATAGCATTGTATCTTCCCTATTAAATACAGTGGGGAAATTGAGAATTCTGAGTATTGAATTTCAGAAAGGAAAAATTTATCAGCTACTGCAGCAGACTTTTCCAAACCATAGAAAGTACTATAAAAACATAAATGTAATATCAGCAGTCATGTAATTTGATTGGTTTTCTTCACTGCCTTTCCCATGCTCCCACACTACAGTCAGCATTTGAGCTCTTTTGGCTCAGAAGATGCCTGCAGCATGGAAGAATGATGTGCACTTCCAGCTGTGCCCAGCTGCTCTCCAGCCAGCAAAGTGCTGTGGGGCAGAGCCATTTGTTCAGATTTCTACCAGCACAACTGTTGGAGGGTGTTGGCTTTCTGATAGCGTGATGTTCAAGCTGTAAGTTTTTAATTTCACTTCACAGCAGCCCAGCCAGCCACTCTCCTAAGATGACTGAATGTTGGTTTTTGCCTGTTGAGCTCTGGCAGAGTGTTCCATGAGTGCACTCATACCGGGAAAGCTCTTAGAGCAGTTGGCTGGCTCTCTAAGCATCCTGCCAATGAGAACTGGAAAGGCTGCAGTATTTATCTTGCTGATTTGTGGGCATTTCATTTTTCAGATGGGAGCCTTTGGTTGCAAAAATGCCATAGACAAAGCTAAAGCAGCTGCTGTGAGGCTTTCTCAAAGGAGCCTCTCTCCTGGATGTCTCAGGGTATTTTTAAAAATTGGTGCACATGTGACTCATAAAATCTCCCTGTATTATACAGATGCCTAAAACAAAGAGGAAAAAGAAAAGCATCCCCAGACTTCAAGAAAAGTTCTTCCTTAGTCTGGAAGGGACTGAAGGCTCTGGGTGATCCTTCTACGGTACCATAAAAGAAGAAGGGAGAAAACCCCACCTTAGCTTTGTTTGGAAAATAAGGTGGGTAAGAATTTCTAGGCATTTCTGGTTTATTTGTAAATCAAATGGTGGGTGATATCTGCATCAAGGAACTTGAGAGCATGAAGTGTCTTAGCTGGGATGAGAATTAGACCCAGAGTTTTGAGGAACTGGGTTCCTGGTGTTGAGCCAAATCCTGCAGTACCAGAGCATGGCCAGGTCTTACAATGTCAGGTTTACCCTCAGAGGTGGCTTTGTGCAGCTGGAGATCCAATACCTAATTTCTGAACCTTTTTAGAGAAGCAGAGACTCAGCTGGAGCTCTTGCACCTGCTTGTGCCTTGAAATACAGATGTACAGGTTAACTTTAACCTAAAGATTAAGAGAAGGTTGTCTCTTTAGCCAGCCTAATCTTCCTTTCACTCCAAAAAGCTCAGATTGGGTATTTAGTCCTGCTTTGCAGGATTCAGCAGCAGAGGATCACTTCCCCAACATTTGAAGGAAAAATAAAATAATAATTGTTAGTCATCTGTCATTGTTGATATCTTCTTGTAGAAGATATGATTAAGGCTAAAAGAATATTCTGGGTCTGAAAATGGAAAAAAAACAATAAAGAAGATTTTGGCAGGGAATTAACTTCTCCTGCAACATTTATGTTTTGGAAGGTCTGTAGATAAGACATTGCAGGTAATGTGAAAAGATCACTTACAGATCACTTAGTTCTCACTCAAGCTAAATAAATTTAGCTCCAAACAGTGTTGTCTCTAGAAGCCCCTTCTATGGCAGCAGTGCATGCCAAGGCTGCCTCTCCTGGATCAGTGCTTGGAACACCCTGCTGTTTTCTGCAAGGCTCCCAAATGTTAACCAGCCACCACCCTTGGGAAATCCCAGGCTGAGGAGACATACAAATGAGCAAGAGAGTAGGGACCTTCTTCAAAAAAAGCTTCCTGCAGATGACTGAGGTTCACTAAAGTCCTGCTGAGGTGTAAACCTTTCCTATGCTCAGCACCAAGCGAGGAATAAGAGTAAGAAGTGATGTCCAATCTCGGCAGAACAGATGGCTCTTGGCTCCCTTTGAGCAGAACTCATGCTGCTGTGTCTCCATCTTTCCAAAGCTGTTATTGAGTCCATCCAACAACAGGACAGCAGCCTGTGCTCCTCTGGGAAGAATATTTTCGTTAAAAAAAAACCACAGCACAGCTGGCTTCAACTAAACCAAATGATTGCAGTAAAAGCCCACTTGGGGCTCATTTCACAGGCTGGTACTGTTGTCCTTAGCTGAGGTGGCCAGATTGTCAGAGGTGCTGGGCACATGCACCAGGGAGTCTTTTTCATTGCCATTATTTTAATTGGGTGCCCTGCAGGCAAATTACTTCACAGGCTGATCAAATTTATGAATAATAATTATTTCATTAAGGTATACTGTACAATGAAGAACTTACCTTCTTATATACATTTTTTCCTTTTAATCTTGTCACTTCATGTAGTATCTACAGAATTAGCCACAATACTTCTGTTTAGGAATGATCAGAGGCAAGCTGAAAATTAAAGCTATAGAATATTGCAATCCTTCTGCTCCTAGAATTAAACTTGCAAATTTGCAATATTAATTACATGTACAGGTGTTGTGCAGCCCTTGTTACATTTGGTATGCTGCCTTAAGAACTGAAGAATTGTAGTTCTTTTTTTGGTTTACACCTTCGTCTTTCTAAGGAAGGTGCACATTAAGCAGACTTTAAAATGTACACCAATTTAGACTTATGAGGATGGAGCATATTTGTGCTCACAGTAATTCAAGGTTTTCACACAGGTGTTGGAAGTTTTTTAAGAAGGTGCAGAAGACAAAAGAGCCAGCATGTTTCTTTTTAGTGGGCAAGTGCTCTTATGTCCTAGGATGGCTCTGAACTCCAAGTTCTGTGGGTGAGAAGAACTCTGCTGGCACAAGCAGATCACTTCAACAAGATCCTGGGAAAAACATGGATCCAGCTTCTTCTCTGCTGTTAAAATGAAAGACTGAAATTAAGCATATTGTAAATCTTCAAGTAATTGCTGGGAAAACCAGCTGACAAAACAGGAGCATTTCTGATTTGGAGGGTGGGATAAAGAAATCCACACTGTTAGCCTGTTTTTAGCCAAAACACCAGGACAAGGAGTGCATTTTGCCCCATACTAACACATCCTTGTTTCTTAGATGGTATTCTTTATGAATCCTCACTTTCAGTCCAACAGCAGGTACATCAGATACTGCCCTATTTGTGACTGCACAGCAGGACTGTGAACCCCCTTACACTTCTCAGAGAGTCCTGGGGCAAGCACTGCAGTGTACACCTCCCTCCCTGTTGAAACACCTTCTAGGTGAGGAAAAACAATTGTGCCTAAATTCAGCTGTAACTGATTTTATTTTTAGCCTGTTTTTCAGCTGGGGTTGCAGGTCTGTGCACTAATTTGGATCCTAATAGCCCAGGATTGGTGAATGTGTTCTCTGCTTGGCTGCACGAATGAGGTCTGATGTAACATGGCAAAACTGAGATTCTCTGTGTCAAGATGTTCACCATCAGTGATGAATGGCTGGAGCTGTGTATTAGTCTAGGTCTGGTAAAAACAGGCAGAGGCCTATCTATAAAGATTTTTTCTCCAAGGATTGCTATCAATACTATTTATCAGCTTAATAGCACGCTATAGGGGGAGGTCTGGTTGAGGCCTCTCTTAACTTTCAGCTCAGTGATGCCCACAGCAGTGGGTGCTGGGGATGTTCTCCCTCCTGTGGGAGAAGCAAAGTGTTGATGAGGTGCACACAAGTTGGCAATTTCAGTCCAAGCTTCCTGTAAATAAGGCTCAGCCTTCTGCTGTACATCAGGGTGATGAAGAGGCAAATGGTGCAGCTCGATTCCCATGACAGCCATTTCTTTTTCTTTTTGACTTAAAGAAATGTCAGCCCACTCTTGACACATTTGAAATATCTGCACCGTGGCCTAAAAGACCTGTTTTAGGACTTGTTAGAAGACATATTTCATGTTCCTATTTATTTTATTTTTTTTTCCTGAGTCTTGGATAAACTGTTTGCTAATGATTTGCTTTAATGTTTCAGACTGTATTGTAGAAAACACTGCTCTTAGTCATACAAAGTAACTGCCAAGTTACAACTCTAATATTAATTAGCAAGGCCATTCAAGTGAGAACATAATAATAAAGATCCTCTTCCTAAGTTCCCCACTATTATTCCCACATCACTCAATTCCATCTTTCTTTACCAGAGTTCATTTCTAAAATATACCCAAAAAGCCCATTCCAGCCATGTCTGTACACTTAGAAGCTGCTCTCTTTATCCATTTGTTTTACTGGAATGACACAGAATAAAGCAATTTATACAGGAAAAACACCACTCAGTACCTCACCTGTTAATATCTTTTTTTTCCCTCACTCATGCCACTTTGATGAGAGGAAAAGGAGTTGTGCTCCCTGCCACTGCACATGGCAGGTTAGAAACAGCAAGGGGTGGAAGGAGCCAAATGCTCCAAATCAGCATCATTTCAGGAGTGGTTGTGGGAAGTGACAGGAGCTCTTGGCAAAGGAATCCAACAGGGGCAACCTCCAGAAGAGCAGCAGCAACAACCCTTACAGGGGGATTTTTGAAATGCCAGTGCTATTTTTCAGAGTGAAACAGTTTAATGATGTTTAGAATTAGGTCACTGGCTGCCTTGGGAACTGCACCTTAAACTTTGATAACCCTCATTTTGGGAAGTAAGTGTCAATTAGGGCTTATTTAAAGGTGGCTGACCTTTTTAACCTGCACTGCTGTGTGAGAGATGGTCATGATCTATTGAGAACCTTGGGAAATGTGCTTTATTTGTCAAGAGAAAAAAAATTGCAGAGAAATTCTCACTTTGGTTTTTAAGACTCCTGTGCCAATGTAAGGCTGAGTGTTCCATCCCTGGAAGTGTCAAGGCCAGGCTGGATGGGGTCAAGTTGAAGGTGTCCCTGCTCCTGGTAGGGAGGCTGGAGATCTTCAAGGTCCCTTCCAACCTTCCATGATACTATAATTCAGTGTCTCTATGATACTATGATTCTATTCTACTCTATTTGGCCTTCCCAAGGCCAGTGCAGGTTGATAAAAACAAAAGCCCTCCTGGATCTGAAGGTCTGTCACAGAGGAGAGGTAGAGCCACATGGAGAGAGATCCTAAATCCAAATCCAAGCTGGTGGCCACAGCAATGTTCATCTTGGTTCCCAAGGAGAGATGTCAGCCATCAGGTTTAGTCAATTCCTCTGCCTGTTTCTGGGAAATAATTCTTCAATATTGTGCCAAATAATGTGTCTTATTTCTATCCTAATCCTTAGTGAAAGTAGTTATTAATCAAAGGAGCTTTTTGTATCTGCAGCTTTCACTCTGTCTTCTGAGATGTATCTGTCCTGGTTTCAGCTTCCTGGTAGCTGGTGAAGTGCTGTGTTTTGGATTCAATATGAGAATAATGTAGGTAACACACTAATGTTTTAGCTGTTGCTCAGTAGTGCTTAACCTAAATCAAGGACATTTCAGTTTCCTGCTCTAGCAATGAGAGTGAGAGGAAAGCTCATGTCTTTACAATCAATTTGCTGGGTGAAGGTATGGGGTTAATGTCTTTGAAATGGGTCTTAATGTCTGTACTAACTTCGGGCAGCAGGTTTGTTGCAGAGCCCAGACAGCTTGGCTCCTGAAACAAACAGGTGGGTCTGCACAAGCCAGAGTTTCTGAGCTTGGGGCTTGAACAGGAAGCACAGTTAGCACATATGCTGCCTTTGGACTTTGCCGTACAAAACATCCAACCAGGATGGCAGGGACTGCAGCCAGGACAGCTGGACACGGGTGGACCCATCAGACTCAAGCCAAAGGTCTCTAAAGCCCCAGAGATCTGGACTTCTCAACTGGAAGAAAAGGATGGAGACCCCGGCTATCAGTAGCCACGGACAAGGACCTCTAGTGATGAACGGACTGATAAGAACGGCCATTGGCTACTTTATTCTCTGTATTCACTTGCCAGAACTCCCTGAGGCACGGCACAGTCCAAGGAGCCCCTGGGGCTGCAGCCCCTCCAAACCCTGCTGCTTCCCGAGCACGGACAGCTCTTCCTCGCCCCTCTCCAGTGCTTCTGGCAGCACCTCCCTTCTGCCCTACATCCACATCAGGGGGGCGGGAGGAAACAGGGATGAGGCGCCAGAAAATCCCATTTCTCCCAGGAGAACGGGCGGGAGCCATGGTGAGACTGAAAACCCACCCAGGACGCCGCGCAGGGGCAGCAGAGCCAGAACCGACCGATGGATGACCAGCAGTCCTGAGAATCCCGGCGGGAACGGTGTGGGGAGAAGGGAGAAGACGGCCCGGTTTTGTCTCAGTTTGCCCCGTTTTGTCCCGCTTTGCCCCGTTTTGTCCCGCTTTGCCCCTTTTTGTCCCGGTTTGCCCCGTTTTGTCCCGCTTTGTCGCGGTTTTCCGGGGCGGCGGCCGGCCAGCCGGAGCGGGGCGGGCCGGGAATCTCCAGCGGGCGGTGGGAGTTTCCCTGCGGAAAGATGCTTTGCTTCTGCCAGGGCTCTGAGACAAGCTGGGAGACAGCCCAGGCGTCTGCAGGCTGTCCAGGAGCGAGGCGCGCTGCTAGTGCGGCTTCATTTTCAGAGACGGCTCTGGGTATTTTTTTGGCTGCAGGGAACTCCTGTGGCACACACAGGTGCGTGCCCAAGGTGACATCCTTCTCCGTGCTCAGGTGGAAGGAACACGGCGTTATTTTTCCTAATCAGCATTAATATCAACTCATTACAGCTGTCTGACACTGCAGATGGGGCAAATCACAACATCCTATGCAGAATAAATCCACATCATCTGGCTTTAAATACCAAACAGCATAAACCTGCCAGGACTTTTGGGTTTTTTTAGTTAAACTGTTTGGAGTGAAATGGCCAGCGGAGAAACAGCTCCAGAATATCCTGTGCAAATGTAATAATCTGAAGGGAGCTTGAAAGCCCACAATGGCTTTCTTCATGCCACAGAGTTGTCCTTTGCCATCCGAGGCACGTGGGACAGAGAGCTGGGATGCTCTGCACCCCACAGGGCAGCCGTGTTCTCTGAACTCAGTGCTGTGGCAGGGAAATTCCCACTTTCAACCTCCTCAGCTCTCCAGATCTCCTGCCCCTGGGCCTGTCCAAAGGCAGTGAGAGGTTTCTGATGTTTATTTACATCGCTGGCTCTGTCCCACCGCGTGTTTTCCCATCTGTTTGGTGATGTACACGTTAATCCCAGTGAAAACCAGAACTTGGCACATCCCACATCCTCACAGGCCACCAGCCCCTGAAGTTTTCATTGAGCATGTATAGAGAGAATCACAGGCAAAATCTAAGCCTGAAGATGGAGGAAGGAATTCAAGTCTTTGGCAAGAGGCATTTTTCCACTTGGGAAATGCATGGGAGTTTTCAACTTTTCTGGGACATCTCAAGCCTCCTTTCCTAGTGAAAAAAATGCTTTTATGGGGAAACAGCCAATCCCCCCAGCAGCCACAAGGCTGGATACCTGCTCTGTGGGGTGGTAATGCTCCCCTGTCCTCCCACACCTGGGAGCACCACCTGGGGGTCCTGTCATTCCCATGGGCAACATCTGTGGTCAGCAACTGCATATGCTGGCAAAAAGCTTTTTTTGAGGCTGTGTTCTTGCCTGTGCTTCTTCTGCTGGCCCCTTTCATGCTCACACAAAGGTCTTTATTTAAGAGGGCCCAGGAACTCCTGTGTTACCAGCAATACCAGTAGCACCTCTGTGCTAACAATACTGAGCAAGGGGGATTAAACCCATTTTGAACATTTTCCACCCTAAGGAAGAAGCTTGTAGAAAAATATTCTCAGATCCTTTATCTAAATCCATAATCCTGTTTTACCTGGTGGGTTCCTAGCTGCAGGTACCGACCTGGATCAGCCTGAATGATTTTCTTGGACCCTGTGTTCTTTGCTCTGTGTCATTTTTCTGTTCCTCTTGTCTTTGCCTCTCTCTAAATGAGACTTCTAATGGCAGATAAGGAAAGCTGTCTGCAGCCACCACGGCTGGATCACCACCCACATTCATGCTGGTAACCCTCAAGGAGGAGGAAGCATCCAGCATTGCTTCCAGGCATTGCAGATGTGCCCTAAACTGCTGCAGTAGATGATGCCATGGTACAAGAAGATGGGGTGAATAGGGCTGGAAAGCAAAACCCTCCTGAATATTCCTCAGTTTTGCAGGGATTGCTCTGGCACAAATGCAAATGCTGTTAATGCCTCCTCCTTCTCCAGAGCTGACATTTCCTGAGCTGAGCTCTCTTCTTTGACCTCTCTCTGTAAATATTGACATTGCATTCACAAGGATAATAGATTTCTGTCTACACTTTCCACAGCTGAATGTTTCCCCTGGGACTGTTACTACTCCTTATGGCTGGAAATGCACCTGCACCAGCTGTGAGGCTCAGCAGAGCCCCCCTGCCAGCCCTAATCCTCCAGGCTCCTAACAGATCGCCACTGCCTCAGCACTGCAAAGCCCTGGCTCATCTTGGGACAGTGGGAAAGGAATATTCTCCTGACCCTTTCTTTTTATTGGGTAAAGAGAAAAACCCGATGAATTTGACTATCTTCCTCCTAAATCACTTCCTCTGTCCAAAGCACATGATCCAAAGCACAGGGCAGGCACCCAGCATGAAAAATGACTTGCCTGTCACACATGACCCATAGAGCTCCCCCGAATAATCCCACAGTGATGCCTGAGCCTCCCAAGGAATATTCCTCCCAAGGAAGAATATTCCCAAGGAGGAATATTCTCAGGTTTTGGTTTTCCAGTAACAATCCAGCTATTTCTCCCCAGAATGAGATCATTCCCTATCCCCATCACCCAGGGATGAGCCTCAGCACTTGCTCTGATGCTTTGCCTCCAGCAAAACTTCACTGCAAAGCATTGCTTTGCCCTTTCTGCTCAGGGTGGTCTCTCTTGCCATGCCAGAGGCCTCCTTTAAAAGCAAAATGATTTGGTGAAGCCCAAAAGCAGCTTTCTATGTCTCTGCTTTCCATAGCATGAACATTTGGGAGGCTCTTGGAGGGCAGCTTAAGACAGGGCTTCAGGGAGGCAGTGCTGACTGGCATGCAAGCACTGAGCAGCCCACTTGAAAAAGAGCACTCAGGAGCTGGTTTTGCACAAATACCTGTTTTTCCCAGTTGCCTCAGCCCCTTTGCCGTCATATTCAGACCTTTGTTTCCCCCCTCCTCTCTCTCCCTAAATGCATCCTGTTGTGACACAGCCATTGTCTTTCCCAGGGTCAGCACAGCACCCTCAGGAGGGGCTTGGCGTTCAGCACAAGGGTGGCCACATGAACAAGGCAGTTTTCCCCCGGCTTTCCCTTGCTCCATGCTCTCTCCCGTGTGGAGGTGGTGTGTTATGGATGTGCCAAAAGTATCCTTTCCTTGCTGCCAGCTCTGGCTCATACACAGCAATAACCATCCCCTTCTTTTTTTTTTTTAGACATCTGGCATGCACTGAGCAGGAAAAACATGGCAAGCTGGAATTTCCTTCACTGGGAGAAGTGCACACTGTTGTTTGGGCCAAACCTAAAGTTTGTCTCTTATGATTTTTGCATATGAATGGGAATTCAGGCTTGGTCCCTGGAGGGACCATCATTATATGCATTAACAGACAGCTGGGCTTTAGAAAAAAGGGGAAAGCAGGAAAAAAAAAAGATGTTTATTCTGTACTTAGGCAAATTCATATGAGGGGAATCATCTCCCATTCTCGCTGCAGCACACTTTACTCTCTATAGACTGAATACATTCACTCATCAAGGCATATTGAGTAGCTGCTTATTAGCACAAGTTTGGTTCCCTTTCTGCATCCCTCAGACACACACACACAAAAATACAAGTCCTCAGTGTGGCCCATCTGGAGTGATTCTGTAGCTTTCTGGGGGAAGTACAAGATCATATTTCTAGAGCATTAAATTTGCTTTGATAAAGGCATTTGCATTTTTCAGTTTTTATTACACATATATTTTATATATTTTAAAAAAAAATATCCTCATATATTTTTTAGAATCTCCCTTCATGCTGTCACGTCTCAAAGCTGGAAAATTTGCACTGCCCTGTGGTAAACCTTCTGGTGAATGTAAAAGGGCTTTGCTGAGGGTCAGATTCTAATGGAGGTAATTCCAATCAAAAGAAATCACAGGGCTGAGGAAACAACAACAACCAAAAAACCAAAAACCACATTCTTTCATTCAACTCCCAATTTATCAACTCCTACAAAGTCTATGCTCCATCAGTGGGATGTTTCTGCAGTGAGCACAGTGACCTTTGTTTCCATCTCTCCTTTAGACAATCAGATTTCTCCTCCCCTTGAATAGGTGAATAATATTGAAAAAGCTTACACTGAGATAACAGTGCCATCTTCGGGGACCAGATGCCCATACAATGCCATCACTGATGGAGGCGTTTCACCTTGCTGCCTTTTCCTGTTTTTTCCTGGTTTTGATAGCCTGTTTGCTTTTTTCTTTTTATTTTAGCTCACGGGGAGCCCAACGTGGCTGCACAGAAAGCCCCACAACCGGGTACTTCCCTTCCCAAGCTTACTCAGGCTTTCTTAATTTACAGGGATCACCGGGGTACTTATCTGGCTTTTTCAAGTCTTATTTTTACACCCAAGCCTGCTTCCAGTGATCAGGTTTTATCTGTTTTGGTTTGTCCCCCCCCTTTTTAGCGGTATTGGGATGTGACTGTCCTCAGACCAGCTTGTGAAACCCCAGGGCGCTTAAATCCCCTCTATCACAAAGACCTAAATAGGGGCACTTGGAAATAAGCCGAGCTTTTCAAGGGGAAGGTCTAGCTTTAAAGAACTAGGGTGTGGTGCCAAGAGGGCTGACAGTATCCCTGGCTGGTACCTGGGGGTCTCAGCCACTCGTTACAGGAATGTGTCTGTTCCAGAAGAAGCAGAGCTGTTTATCAGCTCCTTATCAGGTACAGCCATGAGGATCTCTGGAGCGTGGATGATAAACTGGCGGGAGGCAGGGCTCTTTTCTGCCCTCCTACCCTCTGCAGCCCCAGTCTGGATCTGAATGCGCTCTCTTGCAATAATTTATTTCTCCATTAAATTTCTGACCAGGGCCCTGGCTTTGCAGCTATTGCTGTCAGCCTTTTGTCTTTCTGATTATGCTAACAGCAGCACTTGAATGCTAATTGCTTTCCCTGATGGAGCAATCACACAGATTCGGGGTCCTAGGGAGGGATGGACAGTACACGAGGGCTTTGACCCCGGTGCAGGGGATGCAAATGCAGGGGCCAAGGATTCAGAGTCTCTTTGGCTGCTGCATAAAATGGGAGGCAATGAAGCAGCTGGCAGGGATGGGAGAGGGATGGTTTTTGCAGGACTGATTTCTGGGCCCTGAAGCAACTGTTCGTGTTGATTTGGGACACTGCACTTCTAGCACTCCCCTCCCGAGGGACAGCCCAGCTTAGCCTCTGCCAGAGCCAGCAACCTTTCCCTACACAGAACATTTACAAGTATTTTATTTGTTCTTTTTATTTTATTGTTTTCTCTGGGATACGTGTAGTTGTATCAATCAAAAAAGATTTTGGCTGTACAGCCTGTTCTTCCAACCCTGGGTTTCAAAGGGATGAAGGGACCACTGACGCTTCCCTTTTCCCTTGCTGAGCCAAGGGAAGGACTCACATGGGCATGTTCAAGACCTAAAGTCACCCAAACCCAGGTTTTAGCAGCTGCTGAGTGAGGCAGTCCTTGTGAAGAGCTCAGTGTGCACTCAGCTGCTCACAAACTCTGGCTGTGAAACCCTGGTTTTCCACTCCAAAATACTAAAACCCCCCAAAAGGGCCACTGTTTCCAAGCCAACTAAACTTTTTTCCTCCCACCTGGCCACCATGGATTGCCCTTTAGGTCTGTGAGTGCCTTTCAAGCCCAGAAGCAATGGCCAAGCCAGGATGAAAGCCATGCCTGTGGCTCCCCTCCATCTAATTTCTCCTCATTTCTTGCCAAATGCATGTTCCCAGCCACTTTATCCAGTCCATTCAATCCACCCTTCCCTGCTTTGATGACTGGTGACTGCCCAGTGGGATGGAACTTGGGGGATTTTAGCACTAGTGAGAACACCCATCCCTTCTGCAGCCACCCTAGCACTGCCTCCCTCCTCTCCCAGCTGGGACATTAATTCCTCCTGGGACAGGAACACCAGTGAAGGCCAAATCCTTTCCAGTGCCACACCTTGATCTTCTCCATCTCCACCTATCCCCCCTGTCTGGCTGAAAACACTCTCTTCTGCCCACTCCAGTCTCACTCCTTGATTATTTGCTGCCATTCACCATTTATTAGCCCTAATTATAATGCCCTAATTCTTGTCTTAATTAAGAGGTGATCAGCCAGTGCTTCTGCATGTGTGTGCACATGTAGCCATGCACCTCTCTCTATAGATATTCCATACAAACATATCTGCCTCCTTCTTCCTCCTCTTCCAATAACTGTGTCCACCCATGACTCTTATGCCATTTGAAAGATATTAGCAAGCCCTGAGGAAGTCCTGAGCTCCTACACGTCATGGAAAGGACACAGTCCTGAGCTCCTACACACGTCATGGAAAGGGACCACTTTGACAGCATTTTGCCCACTGGATGGGAGAGGCTGCTCCCTGTCTTGGTTTTTTAAATTTTTTTAAATGAACATGTAATTTCTGTACCTTCATTTTTTTTTCTTCCAATGAAATATTTTTTCCTTGCATGCCCTTTTTCTCAGCAGCTCCACACATCATGTTTCTTGAGGAGCAAATGATTAAATTTTAGAGCCTGTAGTTTCATGTTTAAATGTCAAGCTTGAAACACAGACCTCAGAAGAGAAATCCATAGGATTTCTATTTTCTTGTAATAAATATGGTCTTTACTGGGAGCAAACCAAGAAAACGGCAGGCAGCCTATCTCACAGTTTTTCTGCTTTTTTTTTTTTTTCAGCCTGGAAGATTTTTCCTTTGGCTTTGTAGTTAAAAAATAAGCTTTGAGAGAAATAAGTCATCTTCACCAGCACAAATGCATCTGCTGGCCATTTAAGGGGGAGCTTGAAGAGTTCTGGGGTCAAAAAAAAAACCTGGTTAGAGCTGTTAATGGGTTATGAAAGCAGCATACCACTGTAAGAAAGCATCTCCTTTTCTTACACTCAATATGCTGGATATTACTATAGCTGATGCCATGAGTAACTGAGCTGACCCCAGCTAGAGGTGAGGAAATGAAGGAGTAAGGAAGTCACCTACACGGGGGCTTGTTCTCCTCCATGGCTGGCTCACAGGACTTTATGGGAGGAAAATAAAGAGCTATATGTTAATGGGTTGTCAAAGGTCATTTATTGTTTGGGCCTGCAGCCACCAACATCCAGCAGATCCCAAAGGAATTGCACCAGATGATCCCACGGGCAGTCATATTACAGAGACAGTGGGTGTGTTCAGTGAACATCACACAGTTCAGACCTGTTTCTCCCAGGCTCTTTTTCTCTGGAAACCCTATGGCATGCAATAGCTGCAAACACACCCTGGTCTGCTATCATGGCTGCAAAATGAGCAAAGCTTTCTGCTAGCCACCATGCTGCTCTTTTCCTACCCAATCTCAGCCTGAGATTGTTTTGATACCTGTCTTCATGTACAGGATATTTAAGCTCTGTCAGCAGATGCATTATTAAAATTGCACACTTGGAAGCACACATGCACCTGCTGAGGGAACTGCAACAGGGAACACCACGAGTTTTCCTCAGTGGCATCCTCTTTTTCCAGTGTTACCTCACTCTGAGCTGTCTCTCTGTGCCCCAGTGCCATTCACTTTCTACACTGACCTATCTGCTGGTGCAATAGTTTGTCCTAGCATCTCCATAAGTCCCCCACCACATCTGAGGCATCGTGGATAAGATGGTTTCTCTCCTGCCACCCACACATTTTACCAAGCAGAATGATGTGTGCCCTTCTCCAGTCCGCGAGGCCCATGTCCCTCCACATACCAGCAAAGATGAATTGTTACGGGATGAGGTTATGTTGTTTTGGCTGCTTCTTAATGCACCTGACTTTGAGAAGGTCTTGTTGACTTGAATAAATCTATCTCATTCTTTCATCTCTTCTGCTTGCTGGTTCCCACCTTTTTTTTTTTTTTTTTTTTGGTGGAAGTATCCAGTCACAGTTTATGCATTGCATGCTATTTATGCAGCTCAGCCCATGAAAAATACATGAAGAGTCCCTCGCTCTTTCTCCCTGCATCTTCATAAATCTTGCATTGCTTTCAGCATGGCAGCTTGGCTTCATGGGGTGATGGGGAGCAGCCTCCCCACTGCTCCTGCCCTGGGGCCACAGCATCCTCTGGGGATTCTGGCATTACAGACTTGAACCATTCCAGGCTGGCAGAGGAGGGGAGAGGTTCAGAGCCCACTCAGCCCCATTTTTATATTACTGGATAGGAAAATAGGTCCAGGTTACTGTTTAGCAGCCCTGCAATGTCTGCAGCACAGCCATCATCTTGCCTTGAAGTTTGTTTCAGTTTTACTGCAAACAAGAGTGATGCAGAGAATATTACCCTGAGCACAGCTCAGCTCAAGCATTCACAAGAGCTGGTGTTTGTGACTTGACACACAGCTGTGCATTTATTCAGGGACCAGACAGAGGCTGTGCAGAACCACCCAAAACCAAGCCAGGCATGTGCTTAAGGACTGACTTTGAAGGTGAAGCACCTTACCTATCTGTGCAGGTAAATTTACTAGCTGGTGCCCATGAAGTGCAAGTGCCTTTTCTCAGTCTGAGCCCAGCAGAGGAAAATCATAGGCAAATACTGATTTGAAATTTGTTTAAGGTCCCAAGCCAATCTGAGCACAAATACTCATGGAAATTGCCTAATTACTTAGTTCTCACTTAAGATGGAATATTGTGGAAGGAGTTTGAAGCCAACTCTGATTTTTAATGAAAGTTTCCCCATGATTGTATTTGCCCTTAGCAGGCTCTCTGCCTCCATGAAGCTATCAAGGATGCTGTCTACATGGGCAAATGGACAGTTCTTCCCTCTGTCCTCAGAGCCCCTCTAATTCCTTACAGCATCTGCCTCCATCGTGGTCCAGCAGCAGACAACCTCAAGCTGAACAAGAGAACGCTGAGTGGGGAATGGCACGTCAGTCCAGAGAGATTTTATCCGAGCTGCTGACAACCTCAATTTGCT
The DNA here is from genome assembly GCF_027477595.1 of Haemorhous mexicanus. Classification (NCBI taxonomy): domain Eukaryota; kingdom Metazoa; phylum Chordata; class Aves; order Passeriformes; family Fringillidae; genus Haemorhous; species Haemorhous mexicanus. Next base: position 32,435,879 of record NC_082344.1, on the reverse strand, counting down.
AACCCAATTGACCTTGTGCTCTCTTTAATATGTAAGGCAGCATTCCCCTGCTGCCCCAGCCTGTCATGCCTTTCCTGGCCACTACCCATCATCTGCCACAGCTTCCAGTCATGTCAGGAGACACAGTATCTGTATCTGCACCTCTTCCCTTTGTCCTCTAGCAGTGGACAAGAAGATGGTGGTGCCCATCACCACCTCCATTAAGACCTTTCCAGGTCAGTCTTTTCCCCCTTGGCCTTTCCCACCTGTGGCTTTTCTCACCTCTCTTAAAGGCTGGCCTGTTCCCCTCTGCAGCATGTGGTTGCCCCCAAATCCATGGAGCAGGGGATGTGGTGGTGGGTGCTCCAGCTGGTCATGGGTTTGGTGGGGTGTCTCCCAGAAAAATTCAGTGAAAAAACACATCTTGGGAGGAAAAAAAAAAAAAATCACAAAAAATGGTATTTCTGAGGGATATGTGGTCAGGGACTGATATGGGGCTTTGGCAGGCCCTTTGCCCTAGAAACTAGCCTAAAAAAGTGTATTTTTCCCCCAAAACAGAGAAAATTTGGAACAGCCTGTAACAAGGGTATATGCATTCATGTGGGTCTACATGTCTCACTCATCCCAAAGGTCTCTCTTTCCCTCAGGGACCACAAGAGTAGCACCAAATCTGCCTTTAGGAGAGAAAAATACAGAGAATCTACTTCCTTTCCATGGGGGGGAATCCTGATGCTTTGTGGGAAGTTGAGGGGTCAAGCATATGTGTGATCCACAACTGGATGTTGCTGTTAGTCAAAGGTTTTTATTTTTATGAAAAAATAGAAAATTTTGCATCATACACTACAAAAAAACCCCATGTACACAAACAAAATGCACAGAGAGCACCCAGAGAGGGAGAAAGGGGAGGAATAAATCCAGCAATGCTATAGGCTCCTATGAGTTAAAACACTGATGCAAGGAGCTGAGACAGAGCCTGCAGCTCTGGCAGTGCTGGATGCACCAGCTCCTGCTCTACCTGCTCTAAGGAATTACAATAAGGGATTGGCAACTAAGTGTTAATCTTAAGACTGTTACTGATGTATTTTACATCTGCCTTAACATCTAATTTCAAGTCCACAGCAATCCAAGGAGTCACAATTTCATGAGCACTGGGACTTTCTACATTATATTCAACACTGAATAGACAAAAAAATTTGACCTTTATTTTTTATTCTTCTCACTATTAACATATAGGAGGAATAAATAAAATTTTAAACTGATTTTTCTCCCTTTTTATATCAGACTTCCTTTTTAATGCTGAAGTAGTTTACCAAGTGGTAGCTACACAATGAAAGGGCATCAGTCTACACAAGCAATTCCTTTTCCCAAAATGAAAAACTGTATCAAAAAAAGCCTTTCCACCTTTTGGATCCTTTGAAATACCTCCCTCTCAATTATCAACAAAATATACTGGAAAAAATGGAATCCATTGGCTCAGCTGTAGTGAGCTGGAAAAGCAAAGTGCTCGGACTTACCATGGGCAGGAAATCCACCTACAGTCCTTTCCAAGAACATAACCAGCCAAATGTTGCTGTCATCTTGTTTGCTGCACCCCAATACATAAAATCATGCCCAAGACACAAAGTTCTTTCAGCTCTTGGATGGGAACTGAAAACCTCCATTGTCTCTGTGATTTGCTCATGGACAGAAGCTGTAACTTTGGACCCTACACATTAAAACAATGTTTTATTTTTAGCCCCGAGACAAAGTCTATTATACAGAGATCTGTAGCAAGAACAGCTCTTGAAATAAATAGAAAAAGTTATTTATTTATTTATTGGAGGAAGCAAGAAGAGGTGCCCAATTTACAAATGCAGTCTGGCTTAAGAACAGTTTTGTTTTCCACTGGTTTGTCATTTTGAACATTACTCCAGAATCTGGTAGGTATTCCAGCAATACCAGTGATGAAAAGAGGATTTTGCTTTGAAGAGCCCAGGAAAAAAAACCAGGACCAAGTTCAACTCCTCCCACAGAGCCAAGAGGACAGGAATGAGTGGAGAAGATGGGCAGAAAGTGCTACATATTTGCTCATAGCATCTCAGTGCCACCAATGGATGCAGGCAAACGAACACTTCCTCCTGGTGAAACGAGCTGTTTCTGTCTTCCTACATGTATTTTCCCAAGTGTTGCTGACAGGGAGGCACAAATAATCTCAAGACTCTTCTGCTGACAGCTCTAATAATCTTATTTATTATATGACAAATCTCTTTTCCGTGCCAAAATTGTTATGTCTTGATACCCTCTTCCTCTTTTGTGGTCTGGTGGCTGCCAAAATGAAACAACGGGATGAGAAATGACACTATCAAGATTTGTTAGACCTCGCTGTGGCTCTTTTCTCTCCTATTTCTCCTGATTCCCAAGGAACTCAGCAGTTGCAGAGGCGTAGGGGGCCGTTTCAGGACAGGAAAATATTGCCTGAAGAAGCCCTGCTGTAAGCCAACAAAGCCCTGCTGCTAAGGAAAAAACCACTCAACCTCTTCTCCTAGGTGCTTCCCTTCTTTAAAAAAAACATTCTGTATACCAAATCTCATCCAAAGGCTGGGGGAAATGAAAGAAATACTTTGAAACAGCTTCAGGTGCCTTGCAACACCTGTTTCTGCAAGACATGAAGGACACAGGCCTCCTTTTGGCTGTTTGAGCTCTTTGGGCTTGGCTCTGCAGCACTGGGGATGAAGGGAGCTACAGCAACTCTGTATATTGATGTTACTGCTAAGTAAGGATGCCACAAGATGCTATCCAAACTCTAAGGAAGCAATGCATTTACAGAAACAAACCCCTGCAATCCACTGAGCTGTTTTAAAATCCTTATCAAAGTCATCACAAAATAAAAGCCCAACCTATGAATACCAAATTAACTGTGCTGTTTAATCCTATCTACAATAAAAATAGGAGGACAACCCCAAATAATTTTCCTGGTGTGATTCCCAGGGGATTGGGCTGCCCTCAGGTCCCTCTGAAAGTACCAGCCGTGGGCTTTAATGGATACATTGAGCCCCAGCTACAACCAAGTCCTGATCTGAGCGGTGCCAGCCCCAGGCAAATGGCATCTCCTTGCCCTCAGGATGCCACTGCCGTGACCATGTTGGGCTGCTCTGCTCTTCCCTCCCCTCTGTGCTCTGTCACAAAGTGGCCAGGTCCACAGCAAGCCGAGAATGCTGAGAGACAGCTTAGGACAGTACAGCTCCAAAAATAATTTCACTCCCATCACTGTGGGGGAAATACTACAACATCTCCACACTGGATGCCACAGGCTCATTTCTAAACTGTGCCCCAGGACTTAACCAACATGATCAGAAAAGGAACAACAAAATTCCTTCCTTCCAGCTAAAACCGCCTCATGCTTTCTCTCCTGGGCTCTGGGAATAGAGGTGATAGCTGCACTGGGTGATGGCTACTGAGCTGAAGCACCTGTGCAGAAGCAATCCCATGCCACCTTTGGCCAGGACACAGAAAAATCCCACGTTGTTGCTGGAGGCCATCAAGAACCAGATGTTTTACGTCTCTTCTTCTGGATGTCCTCAACCCGTGGTGTAAAGGAAGAGGAGGGCAACATCTTTTATTTAAGCAACTTCCTTCTACCTCATATACATAAGGAAAACTCTTGAACGCTTTATGTGTTGATCAAACCAAACCGCAGCAAAAATACAAAGCATGGGGGTAAGACAAAAGGGAGACTGAGTAAAAGAGGGAAGAAAGAAGGAACAAACCAAGGAAAGAGCCCCAATCTTGTACCTGATGCGTAGCAAACTGTACAGTATATACATCTTCAACATGTATTATCCTCCCCAAAGAGCAAATAAAAAGAACTTGGTAACACAGAAGGAGGAGAACAAAATATACACCCTGTATTGTATTTGCCATGGAGCAAGCGACATGTTTATATGCTAGTCTTCTCTATAACTTAATGCTGTGTAACAGCATTTTTTTTTCTTTTCTTTAAATTTACAAAACAAAATATCTATCGAGAAATAATCTAATCATATTGCTCTTCAATACACTTCTATAGACAAGTAAGACTCGAAGTTGTACTTCAGCAAACTGCAGCTACTGGGAGTCCATGAATGGCCACAAAAATCTGCCATTCAAGTCAGTCCTTGGAAGCATTACCATGTGCTGCTGTAATTCAGTATATAAAGGTGCTGTATATATATATATGTATATATATGTACCTCCCATGTACAGACAACACGTGGTGGAAGGCTTGTCATCACCGCTGAAGCTCAAGAGACTGGTTAACCTCATGTACAGCAGATTCGTTTCCACGTTCCATGCATCTTACATTGACTTCATGAAAATGAGGACACAAATAGGAAGAAAAGCAAAACTTTAGTCAAACACTGCTTTAGAAATGCTGCAGCAGAGGCCAATGTCCTTCAGTTATAGAAACGACTGAATTTCCCTTTTTATCTTTTCTTGGTTTTTTTTAGTCAAAATAAATCTCAGGGCTAGAGTACAAAGTGCAGGACCGACCCACTTGAGGAAGCAACTTTAAAAACCGTGTTACAACGGCACCATCCCATTCACCAACTGGACCTTCATCTCTTGAAGGCTGTTCATTATCTTCTTCTGGTGACCAACAAGTGTCACTCCCAGACGCCTCAAATCCCTGTGGGAGAAAGCAGACGTTGGTTCCATGGACCTCTTAGGCACACGTCGCCGCGCACACCACGCGCCGCATGCGCTGCCACTGCTGCTGCCAGTGCCTACCTGTTGTCACTGGCAGCTCCCAGAGCCAAGTTTAGTTGGCAGGTTTTATTTTTCCCCATTTGTAAATATTTTTCTTTTTTTTTTTATGGCTGACAGCACTTCAGAGAGGCGATGTGATTTGAATGAGACCACCTCGCTCACCAAGGAGAAAGGCCAGACAGCAAAGTGTCAGCACCATCTTTCTGCTAGGCGTGAAAAGTCCTATTTCCAAGAGGAAAGCCATGTAAGAAAGCCCATGTTGCTGTTTCCTCTTCTCATGGGAGAGGCTGGTATTTGATGTTGGATATGAGCAGTGAGGAGTGAGGTCAATCCGTGCTTTCTTCCTCTTCAGATGAGGGAAAGCCAAAGAAACACAAGTGGCAAAAGCCTTGAGTGTGGCCACCATCCTGATGACTCCTAAAAGTCAACAAGAATTAGCAAAGCAGCTCCCCTTTGGGTCTTTGCCAGTCTTCCCATAAGCTCACATTTGTTTTGCTTTGGTTGGGTGAATTCTAGATGCCAAGGGCATTTGTGTTCATTCTGCCTACTGGGCTACCACTACAGGAAAGCTGTAAAATAAGACAGTTAATGTAAAATGCAGGATCAGGAGGAAAGAGTGTTTGTCATCAACTCCACCCTCCAAAATTCAGGTGTATAGATGAAGGTAATCACTTTCATGTGATTCATGTGAATCAAGAGGCACCTCCAGGGTACACAATTTATCCCATCCAAAGACAGGAGTGGGACAAATCATCTCCTGGAGATAGCACAGCAGGACCTTGGGTTATCAATGACACCTCTAAGCCAGGTAAAGCCATCAGTTATGGCAGAGCATAATTGCAGAAATTTCTTACTGGGTAGGAAAGTGTTAACAAAGCAATTGTAGGAATAAAAGCTCAGCAGAAATATCAAGACAGTTGCATATATGTTTCCAGCCCAAGACACAGAAGCTGTTAGAGAAGCAGGTTGACCATAAGAGATCTGGTGTTTTGTCTGAAGACTTCCACTGATAGAAAAATATCAGTCCCTCACTTTCTACCTCCAGACTGGAACGAATTAATGATGTTTCTGAGTTGTGCCTTGTGGTCCTGCCCATACACTTGTGAATCCCCAAGCTGTTGACAGCCTGTGTGCAACTCTTTAGGAGAAAAGTTCTCCACCAAAAGCCACTGAGATGTGGCCTTGATCACGCAGCTGCTTTTTGGAAACCACACTGCTGCATTCATGCAAAGGCTGGAAATCCCCAGCAACACCTGGGAGCTCAACCATCACCTGAGATGTAACTGCAAACCTAGCCTACAGTTCCACAGCAGGGCTGTGTGCTCGACTGCAGGAGAGCACGTGCAAGGAACACCAAAACATTTTCACATGAGCTACCGATGGAGGTGTGCCTCTCTCAGCAGCTTCACATTCTGGACAGAAACTCCTGTGCAAGTAACAGCCAATCATCCATGTTCATAAATTACACAGATGAACGCTGCTTTGAATAAAAAGCAGTCTTGAGTGAAGGCTAATACATTAACACATAAACTAGTTGAAGCCAAAAGCTACATCTGTACTTCTCCAAGGACCGTCACGTTTTCTGCCTTTTGATTTGGAAAATACCAAGTTTTTTGCTTCGGGCTAAACACATAATTTCATTATTATACCCTTTTTCAGCAATGCTTCTTGATGATGCAAAGGGAAATCATAACATAAGGGGCACAGAGCAAAGGAGGTCAATGAGACACATCAGCAGTGCTCCTTACCTGGCAGAGAAAAGGCTGCAGCACCTGCAAAAGGTGTCTACCTTCTCAGGGGGACATGCTTTCATTTCTGCCTCCACTGAATTGTGAAACTAGTTCAGCAAGCCATCTTAATAATGAAGGAAAATGAAGTAATGCTATTGTTACATGCAATTTATTTTATGTACACAGCACAGTTGGAAGTTCACACCAGAGAGCAAAAAAAAAAAAAAAGAAACCAAAAAACAAACCAACCCCTGAAACCAACACAGTATAGGACCTGATTTTTAAAAGAGACAACATCCATCTTCCCCCTGCTGAGTCCTGCTCTGCTGGCACCTTTTGAAAAATCAGCTTTTTTTTTTCTGGGTATCTAAAGTGCAAGCTGAGCTCTTTTGAAAATCCAGTACCACGTATTTCACAGATGTATAATTTCTGACACTCTCGCATGTTATGCTGGAAGAAAACAGCCTCAAACTCGGAGAAAAGCATGCATGTCTTGGCCTTTCACACACAGCCCCATCAGTCCAAAAAACCCCCCACCCAGTTCACTACACAGCCTTTTTTTCTCCCCATATAGTGTCCCCTTAACTCAATATCCTTGAGGAGTGTCTCATTGATTTACAAGAGAGAAAGAAGAAAAAAGAGTTTCTGGTTTCAATACATTAACTGCTCACCAGGGGATTCAGTCTTTTTTTGTTTGGTTTTTTTTTTGAATATCAAATCCTCTCAAATGTGAAGCCACCAGCCAAAAGCATGGGGGACTCCTCAGAGAGGGGAAAAACACTACTGTGGGGTCTTGCACCTCAGCAAAGATGAACCAGAAGACACAGCTCCTGAACCAGATGCTTGCCAAGTATAAAGGTTTATTCAAAAGCCACCTTGCACATATCAAAGACAATGACAAAACTTTCTAAAAACTGCCTAGAGAATGCAGGAGCTTTAATTTTGATGTTTCAAGCATGACTTACAGCACGTTGCATGCTCACATGCATCCAGTGCTGAAGCACTTTAAGTCGAGTAAGGCAGAAGACAATTTTGAACAGAATTGGGGGCACAATTGAGCTGGTTTGGGGACAAAAAATCCCCAACAACTTCTGTGCCAAAGGGCTGCAAAAACAACTGCCTTTAAGCTCCAGTCCAGAGCTGCTTGGCTCCTGTTACTGCAGCCAAATGGAAATTTCACTGGGCTCAGCTCTGCAGAGGAGATGTGTGCAGACACCCACTGGAGCTTTACAGTAAAAATGTGCATTCCCTGCAGGAAAAGGCACAACTTAGACCCCTGGGCACAGGATCCAGGCTGCTCCTTGCTGTGGAAGTGACCTGACCCCTGGTGTTGGGTTTTGTGCGTGCCTCTGCAGTGGAGATCCGCGCACCCATGTGCTGGGTGCTCTCCCTGCTTCAAAATACTTGGCCTCCCCAGCCATGGGACAACTTTTATTCTTATTTTAGGGAGGAAGTTTATCTTTTCACTTCTTTCATTCATGTAGGACTGGAAATTAAAGCAGGCAGGAATTTGAATCACTTGTCAACAAGGTATTAAAAGGCTTACCTAAGCTGACCAAAAAGCCAAGGAAATAAAGGGGAAAATTGGTGTCAGCTCATCCCAAGCAGCCTGTACACAGCTGCATGCATACTGCTCTCTTACCACTGCCTTGCATGGAAGCCCAGCTGCAACATGCCAGTGACAACACGGTGTCCCCTTCCCTGCAATGGCCTCCATTTGCAAGGGTTGAATTCACAGTCTCCATGTTGTAAGAAATAGATTTAAAACATTTTATTTACAAATAGAACTACTTATACACCATGGACCAGTTTGCCAAACACAGTGTAGACTAGGACTGGATTGCCACATAAAATACAACCCCCTCACCAGCCGGTTTAGTCATGCAAGCAAAAGGGCCACAGTCCTGAAAGATCTCCGAGGTCAGCAGCCGTCAGCCTACCACAGGAATTTTGTATTTCATCTCTCATCCAAGTCAGATCTCACCACTCTTCTGCACGTGGTGTGACTACAGCTGCCCATGCAGACTGGGACTACTCATGGAGTTAGTTAGTTGTCAGTTTGAATGAGGGGAAACAAGAAGAACCTCAAAGACCTTCAGACGATGCTAAAGAGAGAGGAATCCACTTGCTCGGGACATTTGCATGAAATGAGGACTTAAAAAAAATTGTTTTAAGAGTTCATCTGCTCTTACTCATAATTCCCATTCTACTTGATTACAAGATGAGAATTTGTTCAGAAGTGGACACAGCATCAAAATCCCAGGACTGAGATTTCAGGTTAGGAATAAGCATCTAGAGCAGGTGAACTCTTAAATGTTCTTAATCCAGTATAACTTTTAATAAATAATTTATTTTATTTTAGAAGAAAAATATATACAATGCAAAGCAACACAACACATATTATTACAAATATTCAGAGCTCTTCATCTAATAACAAACAACAGGGTGTCCTGAGATTCAGTGAGTACAGATCTTTCAAAAGGTGAAAATATGTAGTCCACATGGTTAGTAATTGGTCCAGTCAAGGGTCAGACTGAAACTCATGTCATGGATCTATCTATTCTTGAGTATTGTCCTGGTAAAGTTATTCTTGCAGTGGATTGAAAGAGCTCCAGACACACTCAAAGTCACTAGGTGGTCCACAAGTTTAAAGAGCAGGTCTGGTCCACTGGAAAGGTTCCCTTCAAGTCTGATATCCAGTTGGAAAGAGAGGGTGGAGGGTGAGGCTCCACTTTTCACAAGGTGATTCATCCCTTTGCAAGAATTAGAGCTAAATGTAGAAATCACTCTTTGTTTGAACACATACATTTTCAGGTCTTTGCTTAAGCAGGCAGAGCTTAGGACTTGGGGTGATGTCCATCCATCTTAGATTTTTAATCTTTTGCTTTCAGAAATTTGTCACTAATACTACTCTTTTCTGGAATAAATACATCAAGCCATCAGCTTGAAAGAATCAGAATGGTAATCAGGATTTTGCTTTTCATGCCAAAGGAGGGAGGTTTTTTTTTTAAAAAAAAAAAAAGCTGAACATCAACTATCTCAACCAGGTCCTGTAAAGAAGCCACAAGCTGGGCACCCACAATTACCAGTCTTGTCAGTGTTATGGCCAACTCCTCCTACAGCACTAGTAGTTTTTTTCTGTAGATTTAAGAAATTCTTTACATTTATTATATGTTTTTGTCCTGCTTTTTCTGGCAGCAGTTATCCACCTAATTTCTACATCTGTCTCCTGCATGGTTTGAATTTGGTAAAGATCATTTTGGATGGGATTTGAAGGCAACCTCTTAAATTGTAAAGACTGATTTACTGATGTCATTTGGGGAAAGCAAGCTACTTTCAGATGTTCAGATCATCTTTTCACCCGATCCCCCCAAGTCCCAGCTCTGGAATATACAGAACAGTTGCCTCTATTAAAAATGACAAGGAACATTTAACCTGAATTCTCTTTTGGAGAGTACAAAATGTTTTGTTGCTCCCTTTTACAGGGAGAAAAAAAAGAAAACCTCCAGAAAACCAACCCCTCTCAGTATATCAACCTTTAAAGAACTTTGCTTGTTCTGGTGTTTATTTTCTGGAGAACCCATGAGAGTCTCAGCTGAGCCCACCAGGAGCCATTTTTCTCCCTTACTTTATTTTTTAAGGGCAGTCTGCCAGTTCACATCAGACTGAATTCAGGACTTCATTACAAGACGCTTTTCCTCTTAAGCTGCTATGATGGTTTCTCTTTTTTCAGCAGCTGAGAATCTGTTTTTTCTTTTTTTACTGTTTCTGGGAGGGATGAGAGAAGTTTTGATTTGGATGGGTACTTGGCCTTTTGATTAATCTTCCACAGGTTTTCCAAAAATAGACCTGAATGGGGTCAAGCCTTTTCGCCAAGCCACCTCTGCAATGCAAAGGTGTGTGGGCTGACAAAGAAGAACCAAGCAGGCATCTCTGCAAGAATCTCTGTCCACAGGCAGCTGGGGCAGGGAGGGGGAATTTATTTGCTGACATGGATAACTACCTGGAATAGGTTTCAATCTTTTTTTCAGCTTCAACTGAGATGGAAGATGGATCCATGAAATGCCTCCTTCCAGTTAAAAAAAACAAACAAACAAACCCAAAAGCTCCCCCAGGCTGCCAGGCATCAGCTCCTTTGCACTGCTCTGTTGCTCTAAAAGCCCAGAAGAAAGCTGAAGCTGAGCAGCTCAGACATGTTGTCTCCACTGGGACCAGTGGGATGACATTTGTGCCAAAGAGGACATCCTGGGACCTGGTGAGGGGGCCTTTGAGGAGGTTTGCAGCTGGTGAGAGTCAGAGCATCTCTGGCAGCTATTATCTTATTTAAAGCCTTTCAAACCAACTCGCCTCTCTGGCTAGAACTGGGCAGGTAATGGGTTTCTTGGTTCATTGCCAATCAGAAAAAACATTTTAAAGCACATTTTGCATCACCTGAAAAGATTTTGGGGGACATTTTTGAAATTTCTGGAATACTAAAGAGTAAACATAGGGAAATAGTTAAATTTTAAAGTCAAATCAAGGATCTTACTTCATAATCTGAAATGTTGCACATTAGGAATTTGAAGGTTAGGAATACTTTTGTCAGCAGCATGGCACACTAAGACAGTGTAGGAGGGATAGTAAGATTGCTTAAAGTTACACAAGTAAGTAAACTTCTAATTTGCTGTTGAGAACACCCACAAATTTGGGTTTCAAGTCAACATTTTCTGTGACCCAAACAAAAGCATTTTACTTCTGAGCATTTCATATAGAGCTCTTGATACTGCAGAAAATTCTAAAGAGGAACAAGGTAGAAGCCTAATTTTCTTCTTTGACATGACTAATTAAGCCAAACAGCAATAAATCTGCGATGGATTTTAGACAACCTGCATTTTCTACCAGAAGGTGCTCTGGTTATCAGATTGGGGTACTGTGGAGGGGAATGCTCCAGTGTTTTCCTTTTCTCATAAATTACTTCTTCATCCTATCCCCTTCTTCCCACTCAGCCTCTGGCTAGCTATTTCTGCTGTGTGGGCTCTGACCAGCCTGGGGATGGATGCCCTCTTCCTTGGTCCATGTTTGTAGATCATCCAGTCTGAACTGTGGAGTCCTCAAAAGCCCAAGTAAAGTGACACATAATTGCAGGACAAGGCTGGGAAACAACATGTAAGGGTCCCAGGAGCTGAAAAGAGGATCCAGGTAAGAATCCATGCACCCTGATTTCCCAGACAGCTGCTGGAGAGGGCTTCATCCCTAGCTCAGGGTTTTCATATGAATGGCTGAAAAAAGACTGGATGAGTCCAGGTGTAAGGGGCAAATATTGATGGTGTGAGTGGAGCAAATAAAATCAGAGTGAGAGCAGATGGGCTCCTGCACTCCCTCCATGTATGTAATGGAAAACTGAACTCCATGGAGATGTCACTGACCTGCCTCACACGCCTGTGCTGAACGGTGAGCTCCACAGCAAGCACTGTGGCAGACAGGAGGAAATGCTGCAGCTCTGTGGGGTAGGGGGATTTTTCTTGGTTCATTCTTAATCCTCAGAAGCAATTCTGTATGTGCAGTGGCAATCTGCATGCGGTCAGAGGAGACACAACCTTCTCCAAAGCAGCAGAGTACAATTCTTCCCATTCTGCCTTAATGCCTGCAGTAAGCTAAGCTCGAATTAACCCAGCTCGAAAGGCAGGCTTGGAGGGGAGTTTGAGAGAGTGCAGGCAGCAGCAGGAAAGTACTGACACAGTTACACAAGCAAGGCAGGCAATTAAAGGTGTAGCATAGCAAATTAGCAGCCCTGAGGCATTTACCAAGTCCTTTGAAGGCTGTTGCCTCAACTGCAGTCACACCCACGTGCAAAAGCCACAGGCACATTCAGAAGAAAGGGTCTCGTTCAGGAAGCCTGTCCTCTAGAGCTGTAGGCTGCTGATGCTCTTGCACTGGCATCAGCTCTTACCTATTTCTGTTTATGCTGAGTACCATTTCCACACCTTACTGGGCTTCACTGTTCACTTGCTTATAACCAGATCAGCCGTGAAAACAGCTCATCTGCTGTGAAGCCAGGCTGTCTCAGCAGGGACCTCCCCATTTACTGGTAGGGTAGAGGGTTTATTTTGTTGGTAATCCCAAATAATCAACTGCTAGTGTGTCAAGAGGATGGCCTGGCAATTACAGAAACTCATGCATTAATTTCTGTGAGTAAAGGAGACAAAATACTGGCTGCCAATGTAGGAATTGTAAATTTTAATCCTGCCTGCACTTGCTATCAATAGAGATGCTGTAAGGGAAACTGCTGACTGCAAACACAGGATAATGCTTTCCCTTTCTGCAGCCTCATCCTTACATATTCTTGGATGATTTGTCTTTCTCCTCCCTCCTCCCGTTGCAATTCCAAGAAATGAGGTGAAAATGATCTGGACACTACTCACTCTAGGGTCACCTGAGCCACTGCATCCATTGAACTGTATCCGTTCTCCATGAAGATCTCTGTGTATCGGCCCATTTTGATGGCTTCCAGCCACTCACCCACGGACCTGTAGGCACCACTCCCGACTGGACTGTGCTCCACCAACAGATTTGACACTCTAAAGGTAAGCAAAGACAAAGAAGCAAACAGAATCAGTATTGATAGATACACAACATGAGTCAAGTTGCTTGCATATTTTTATAGTAAAGATGATCCTTTTGCTCCATTTTCAGTGATTGATGCAGCCTAAATCCTCCTAGCAGGCTTGACATGCAATGTATCAAACACAGCACTTCACCTGCAACCTCACCCATTCTTGAGTTAGCTCCTGCGATTTCCAGTCCTCACCACAAGCAGAAAGAGGAGGAGAGGAGTGGCATCCACCCCAGTTACCTCCTGGCCACAAGCAGGCTCCCCAATCACTCCTAATTCAAAGTCTTCGCTTTGATGACTCCTGCTTTGCTCTCTTCCTCCACCTTTAAAGCTCATAATTAACTTAAGACAGCGCAGAGCCTGGAATTTGAAACCCAAATTACATTTCCCAGCAGCGGCCATCAATGGCAGGCAGCTGTTCCCCGTCCAGGGAGCATTAAACAGTCCAGGGGCTGCTCCTGCAGAGTCACTGGGAGGGGGGTTTGGGATGCAGACAGCATCCAACGAGCCTGCAGAGAGCAGCAATGCTCCAGCCACGCTCCAGCCCTGCAAACAGAGGCACACTCCTGCTCCCACACCCTCACTCCAGAGCCTGCCAGGCAATCGCTCCCTGCTCAGCTATGCCACGCACGGAAGAAGCAATTCGGGCAAATAATAACCCTTCACCACAGCTGGAGCACTGACACAGTACCTGGCACAAGCAGGGTCCACCACCCCTCTAATGGTGTGCAGAGAGCAAAGAGGGCTTGTCCAAGGTCAGCCAGGAAAGAAACCAGATCTGTTCCCTGCTTTGTAAAAGGGGACACGCAGCTAACACAAGCCCTGCGCAAAGATTTTTACCCACAGGTAAAAAAAAAACATTTTCCAGGCCAGCCTCTGATGGTGGCTATAACACTTAAAAGACTTTCAACTGGAAGGAGAGCTGGGGTATTATATTAGTATAGCACTTCAGGAATCTTCTTATATTTTATGAGCACATTAGTATTATTTGTTTATTTAATAGCAATGCTGAAGGGTCTAATAAAATGTGAATACTTGCAGTACCAAGAACATAATGGCTTCCCATAACATTTTATACACATGAGAAATTCAAAACTCCTAAGTAATCATAATGAGAAGTGGATTTTCATCACTAATGTCAGGAGGTACCTAGTGATATCACAGCACACGCTGTAATGTAGAGAGTGACTTCCTCCCTTATTTGCATTAATGAGAATTTCCATAAAGAACACATTACATACATAAAAAAAAATCTTTTACAGCTGCTCTATATTGAAATTATGATTCATTTGGAATTACTATGGTCTGGGCACAGCAATCTATGAGAATAGAAACACAGCCCCAAAGCCTGACTGTTCAGGTGCTTCATCCATATCAAAAATATCCACAGCAGCTCTGAAAAGGAGAGGTTTGGAATTGCATGGACCATTCATGGAATAAAACATCAGCAAAGTGCTTAGCAGCTCAAGGAAATGGTTTCCTGCCTATTTTCCTCATCTGGCATAACAGTTTGGTATAAAAGAGTGCAGGAAACACCCTGTAACAGGCCTGGAAAATAACTGTTCTGAGTTGAAAATAAAAGAGAAATCTCACATATTTTATGCTGTCATAAACCTTTTCCTGCAGGTTTGCTGGCACTGACGTTACATCTAATTGCTAATAATTTCTTCTTCAGATGGTAAATGGTACATGTAAAATAGCCTGAGGAACCAGATCTTGCTTGTATTTAAAAATTAACAGAAATTTCAGGTTCTTCTCTTTCAGTGCACAAAATACCATGCACAGGGACATGCCACCAGAGGGATGCCCAGCTGCAGCAGGGGACATGTGCCACATGCAGCTATGCAAGGCTCACTCGGAAGGTGTGGGGGCAAAAGACTACAAGCTCACAGCAGTATATCTCTTTTGGCCCATACCACCAGTCTAACCTAATCTTATCTCCCTCATTCCTGTTTAAAGAAAACAACATATCTTTTTTGTCCCTCCTCTGAGGATAAACTTTCCTGAAGGGCCTATTCCATGGTTAATCTGGGGAAATCCACTGCCATCAGTGAAACAGCAATAATATACATATATACATACACACACACATATATATACATACACACACACATATATATACATATATATATATATATATATAAAACTTCCTTATGACCTTGCAAGGGACTGCATGATTAGCAACACTGATGGCTCAGAAGTAAATGTGTGCTTACAGTGAAAATAGAAAAAGCATCTCCAATTTAGCTCTTTCTCCCCAAGTGCAGCTTTATTTCTTGATTGTGTTTACCTTACTTGTAGCTGTGTAGCTATTCAGATTCATGTTTAAATACAAACTGGCTGTTCTATTCACTTCATGTGGTTTCAGCAAAGGGTTTATGTACAGTATTTTGGTAACCACAGACCTGCTCTTCCAATTACCACAACTCTCATGACTTGTACTGGTGGATAGCATGCCTGGGAATAGTTGTGGAAGGATGTACCTGGACATCCATAAGCTTTGCACATCCTCAGAGTTTCCCCAAGAGGCACTTTTCATTTGTATTACCAAGACAAAGTCAACAGGCAGATAATTGGAGTGGTATTTACTATCTAGCTCGTGCACTCAAGTCTTGCCTTCTCTAACCTTGCAGTAGAGCACAGGTAGTGTTGTCACAGACAAAGTACTGCTGAAACTCCTGTTTCTGAAAGACAGACCACAGTAATTTTCTTTGTGGTGGCAGCACTGCATTTGGAGTGAGTGAATTGCACACTTGGCTGCAACAGAAAGAGTTGATATGAGTCAACTCCCCTGGACATAGAAAAACTGAAGGAACATTCCCCCAAGAACACACTCAGGCTAAATAACCAGAGGGAATCCAACCCTAGGGGTGGGTATTCAGACAAGGAGCTTGCTCTGAGAAGTGGCTCTGGGCTGAGTCTGTACCTGCTTGATGCATTAACCAACGTCTTCAGGCTGCTGGGGTTACGGATGAGCTTGTCCAACATGCTGACAATTTCGTCAAACTTGGGCCTGCTGTTGCGGTCCTTCTGCCAGCAGTCGAGCATTAGCTGGTAGAGAGCAGCAGGGCAGTCCATGGGACTTGGCAGGCGATAGCCTTCCTCCACGGCCTTAATCACCTACAGGACACAAAACACAAGGCTTTTCTTCCCCTCATCTTTTGCCCAAATGCAAGCTGACTTTAACACAGAACTTTGGGATCAGTGATGTGCTCACAAAAAATCCTGCCACCCCCCAGCTCTGCACACGAGAGGCAAATTCAGTAAGCCCCTCTCTCTATCTTTCATATTTTCCATGGGATGTGCTGAATAACTTTATTTTTAGTCATTGCAAAATGAATCTAGATAGCCAAAGCACTGATGCAACTGGGGGGTCAGATTGCCTGGTTGCACTTGTTCAGAGCTCAGTTGTGCTCTCTGTGTTATATACTAGGAAACTCCTGGAGCCTATGCTAAATCCATGAAAAAGAGCCTACAGGGCTTTCTGGCATCTTCTTGGAGTGCAGTGATTTTGTTTATTCAGATGTTGGCTTCTCTTTAAATGAAAAGGCATGTGCTAGACCACAAATTTGTATTACAGTAATAAAAGTCTGACTGTATTTCAAAAGAGACTTTGAATGCTAATTGATGGATGGATTCAAGGCAGAGGCAGAACAACCATCTCATATATCATTCAATACTGTCTGGGTCTAGTAGTTTCTTAGTGTGGCCACATTTCTGCCAGGAATTTAAAATGTCAGCCCAAGAGTATGTAAATTAAAACCAGAGGAGTTGTTGCACTGATTTCAAATACAAACCATCTATGGTTTTATATCTAAAACAAGTGATATGCATGTGTGTTGCCTGCCCTCTTGAAAGGCAGAAATGAATAAATGAGGGCAGAATTGAAGAAGGCAACTTGTTTTCCCCAGTTTGGGGAAGATCTGTGGCAGGGCTTTAAGCCCAGAAGTTCCCATTTTGAGCCATTACAACTTTCAGGAGAATGCAGCTCGTGTTTCAAGCCACAAGGTTCTCTGTCTGTGCCAAGGGAGTCATGGCAGCCCATCTTCACACCCTCCACTCCCGAGATTTCTTGATAAAAAGGAGCTGGAAGCAGGTATTTGCTATGACCACATGAAAACCACATGTGCTTCACTGTCCACTCCAAAGACTACCTTAAATGCCATTCACTTATTTCACAATTTGAAAATATCCTGTGTTGAAAAAGAAGGCTCTGTGATTAGCATGGAAGTTGTTGCCGTGGTCTTTAGTGGCTGGATGAGTAGTACATGATGAGCTGTGTCAGGCTAGCACTGCATTTCAAAAGGCTTCAAAATTCAGAATGGATTGTTTTCAAATTGTCCTCCATCACAGAGCTTTGTTAAGTGTAAGAGTTGCAGGAATGAGACAGGCTGACTGAGCAGCAGTAGTGGGAATCTCAAACTCTCCGAGGATGCACATAGCAGAGAAGCAGTTAGGTGAGGCTCCACCATCTCCTCCAAGGGTAAAAAGCACAGCAGAAGATCTGGGCCACAACATGTGCAGTCCTTCTGTGCCCATCTGAGATTTCACCTTCCTGTGGAGCACCACTCTCCACCCAACCTACACTTGCAAGGGCATCTCTTCTATGGCCTGGCTGTTGCTCCCAGCTCCACCACATTGTGCTATTTATACTCTCTGCTCTTCACACCGTGCTTTTCAGCTGGTCCCTGATGCCAAATTTGCAGCTGCCCTATAAAGAAAAAGCTTCAGTGTGGCACAGCCATGAGAATGTTATTTGCTGTGTCCACGTCTGTATTTATAACAATAATGGGTCATCCTCCAACTGTAGCAGAAAGAAAATAGCAGCAAGACAGGGAGCAGACCATCTGGCACCAGATCAGAATATCTGAACTCTATCTGCAGTGGGGTTATGCGTGCTGGATATTCCTGGCAGTAACATCACAATCAATAGCGTTAACTCAATTTACAGGATGTCATCCGTCCTGGTGATACAAAAATGGTATCAAAAGGCTGCAAGAAGCTAGGATGCTGAAATACACTCCTGCATCTGAAGGTGCCTTCAGGCCTCTAGCAGTAAGAGGAGCAAAAAACCTGAAACAACAAAGACTGAGTCACTTGCAGCCACCACAGTGATTAGAAAATAAGACAATGGGACATTTGCTGCTCCATTCATTGGTGTCCTTACTGCTTTGTAGGACTTGAAGGTTTAGAATTTGCACCTAAGGAGGCACTTTTGTCTCTCTTCCTCTTCTGGACAAGCACTATTCAGACTGGGGTGACTGAGCTGGATGTTTAGGAGAGCACTATTTGGGACAGTCTATTCCAGTAAACCAAAGCAACAGTTAGTGGGGTTTTCATAGGTTCACCAGTCTGAACACTAAAAATCAACCACCATGATTATTTAGCTTATCAACCTGTGCAACACAGGCCACAATATTCCTCTCAATAATTCCTGCATCAAAGCCTTATCTTGTGGTCAAGCCAAAGCATATTTTTAGAGGGCCATCTAGAAACCAGCATGACTTCAAAATGTGATTTGTAGCCGTAAAACATTTTCTGCCCTATTGCACTTCACCTCCTTTAAAGCAAGCCATCTGTAACAGGGTGAGAATAATTTTGCTCATCATCAGCTGTGCTTGAAAATGATGTGCTTTAATTACAAGCCATACAACAAGAAACTCTTGTGCAACAGAGTCCAAAATTTATGTGACCCCTTTTTTCTCTGCACAAAAGCCAGTGCTGTATCTAACACCACTGACTCTTCTGTCACAAGCAGAGGAGGAAAGAAGAGGAGGCCTTCAGGAGCTGAAGAAGGAAGAATTGCACGAGGAATGTGCCACAGCACTGAATTAAGTCCCTATGCCACCACCATCCAGCACTTACCATCTGCACAAAGGGCAGAGGCAAGTATCAGAGAGGTTACACAAGCAAAGCCTAAGCAAGAGCTGATGCTCATAAACATCTCAGTAGTCTTTTGTTTTCTGCTTTCACTCCAGTCAAGTCTGTGCCCCACAGAACGTGGAGGCATTTGGGCTTTTTGGAACAGTTCTGTAAAGTGTGGACGCTCTGAGTGCTGTGATTCAGACAAGGGAGTCCCCTGGCCACAGACCATTACCTCACTGGCACCAGCCTCAATCTTAGCCTGGCATTTACTGAACAACATCTGTGCTATGCCAGTACATCAGCATTAAAGATAGTTACAGTGCTCAGTGTGAACGAAAAAACTTGGCTCTCAACTGCTGCATTCTCTGCACAGACTGTGGAAGCAAGTCCCTGTATTTGATTAAGATAAATCCCTGTGTAGGTACATGCTGCTTTACTGAACTTCCTGCAAATGTGACAGCCTCAGCAGTGCAGGAGCAGTGGGGCATTCATGCCAAACAGTGTGTTCAGGTCCCTGGCAAAGAAGCACGGCGTGACCATCTCAAAGGTACCGCTCCTTTCCACGCCTGGACTCAAAGTGAGATGAGACAGCAGCTCAGTGTGACAGGTAGTAACATCCACTGATGGCAAAGGCTTGCTAACAAAACTCAGGGAGAGCTGAATGCTCAGCCAGAGCCCTTGCTGCCAGTGAAACAGAAGAAAATTGCTGGAATAGGAACACTGCTCAAAAAAGCAGAAAGGATGAAACACCAAGTATTGTGCCCAGAGGAAACCCATCCAGAAGCAGGATCTGCACAGGTAGCAGGGCTGCCCCACATGACCTGCTGGTGAATCTGACCTCATGACTAGCTGGCATTCTCAGAGACCTTTGCAAATCATAGTTCTCAGAATGTGAAGAGGAAGGACGGACCTTGAAAATCTGGCTGCCCCAGGCTTAAATTTTTTTAGCCTTAGACAAGGATAGATGTTGATGGTGAGCTCAGGGTAGAATGCAGCCCTGCAGAAGGATCAAAAGATCCTTACCCAGGCTGGGATTGGAGCTGCAGTCAGGTGGGAGAGAGTATTCCCAGGCATCTCACTGTTTGGAGATGCTTCAGAGGGTGGCCTCAAGGTCAGAGACTCAAGGGGGCACTGGAACCCAAGAGCAAGGGGACACTTTACAGTACTCAAAGGGTACTGTAAAAATGAATGAGAGCTTCTGCAAGCACAGACTTATAAGCAACTATTCTCTTGAGATCAGCAATGCAAGAACGACCAAGACTCTTGGAACTCTGTGGACTGCTGTCGCTAGATCAAACCACTCAGCTTTTCTGCAAGGAAACAAAGCCCTCACCATGACTCTCTTGAGTTTCTGCTTTACGTGGCTGCAGGGCTTTGAACACACAACTGAAATGCTGCCAGTTTATCGGCATCTATCCCCTGGCAGGCCTTTGTCATTAAGCAGAGAAGGGACAGGCTCCAGCTCTAACAGCATTAGTGAAGCTCCAGCAGGCTGCTGGGGGAAGCAGGCTTGCCTCCCTGCAGACACATTTCCCTCTGCACACAGCCTGTTCTGGGTTGCTGCAAAAAAACCAGCATCAAAGGGGAGGATCATTTCTGTCTGGCATGGGGCAGCAAAGCCATTCCTACAGCAGCTCTCCTCCTCCAGTCCCCATTCTGCCTCTCTGACAGCAGAATGAGTGCTGAGCCCTCCAAGTCCCATCACACAGCAGCTCTGGCACGTGCTTACGTCTTGGTTTGTCATTTCCCAGTAGGGCCTCTCGCCGTAGGACATCACCTCCCACATCACGATGCCGTAGCTCCAGACGTCGCTGGCAGATGTGAATTTGCGGAAGGCGATCGCTTCAGGCGCTGTCCATCGAATGGGGATCTTCCCTCCCTAAATGGAAAAGAAATGGAGAAAAATCCCAAAAAATAGATTGCAGAGGAGGGCAGAGAACACGCGAAAAAAGTCGAAACAGCTCTTCTCAGAGCACCAAGGGATGCTATTTTCTCTCTGGAAAGAGACATCGAATTTTAAAGTAAATCTGTTTGACAGCATGGGGCCCCTTTCCACATTATCTCAGCCCATAAGCATTTGTAGGCTGCCTACTAATTGGCTGTCCTGAAGGTTTGTTGTTTGAATGTTGTTTGAATGCTGGGACATGTATAGGATCAACATCTCAATTATGTTGCACGGGTTGGTAAGGGAATACAGTTCCTCCATTTCTGAGAGCGGGCGGGGGAGGAACAGACAGTTCTGAGGCTGAGGAAGACTTTGATCTAACGAGGGCTTCATGCAAATTGCTGCGGAAGTAATTCCCTCTTTTTTATTTTTTCTTTCCTTTTTTTTTTTTTTAATGCAGTCCTGGTCCTGCAGAGAGATCTGTGTAGCAGGCACAGAAATCTGTGTGCGCAAAGACCAGCCGGCTTAGCCTCTGCTGTGGGACTCAAAATGATGCCACAGCTGTCAAATGTGCTTTGCTGTTTCCTTTTCTCCTTTCTATCATTTTAGAAATCAAACTTCAGATCAGCTCTGAGAAGGGAAAGGGGAGGGAAAGGAGAGTCTAGATTAAGGAATACTTTTCTCATTGGGTTTAAAGAGCTGCCTCTCTTGATTTATATATAAAAATATTTTGCTGTGAAGTGCCTTCCTCTACGTGTTGAGCTAAATATTGGAAGGTCTCCCTGAATGCCCCCTAACAGTGTTTGTTATTGGAAAAAGACAGGACTTGGAACACATTTTCAAAGCAACTTTTTAAAAGTCTCTTCTTCCCATAATAACTTATTCACAAGCTCAGCAGCGCATGCCTTAAGTGAAGGGCCAGATTCTCAGCAGTGCCAATTAGCACATGGCAGCACATGGGAGCCACAGCAGGGCTGGCCGAGAGCCCTTCAGCCTGCAGGGAAGTGCCAGTCCAGCTGTGCACTGAGTCCCATCACAGGGCCATGACTGACAAAAGCTGAAAGGCCTTTCCAAAATGTCCACAGGAACAGGGAACATGACTCAAGACATCTCCCACCACCGTCAAAACAATACCCTTGGAAAAACACAGTAATAAGACATGCCCAAGGAGTGCCAATCACTGCCATTAATATTGGAGGCTCTCTCCAAGTCTGTGCTGTTGAAGCTGGGTCCTGCCAGTGCCATATGGGCGGAACAGGGCCAGAGCACTGAGGTTGGAAAAGCTCTTTCTTGGGTTAGGAGAAATTACTCTCAACCAGGTAATGCTGAGGGCAATGTGCATTATCTACAGTGGGCATTCATTACACAATTATTAATGTTTTGAAAGGGTCAAATTGTTCAGAAGACCATAGCTTACAGCACAGGATGGGTGCCTGAGCAAAGCAACTGCTCTTTCTCCCCTTTGGTATTCACCAAAGAGGACAGAGTAGAGCTTGGAAGCATGGCAACTTTGCAAAGTTTGGTACTTGACTCGTGTCCCCTACTTAAACTTCAGAGGTATTAGTTAAACTCTGTGTTATTTGGCCACCCCCACTATAAATTAAAGGCATTTGCAAAATTAATCTGGTGACAATTAACTGTTATCACCTGATCTAACCCTCTTCCACAGTTTGGAGGCTGTGGATTTGTAGAAACTCTTTGCTAGAGAGCCTGAACACCAAAATGTGGCAAGAAATACGTTTCTCTTGAGCTCAATCAGTCTGGCATCCCCATAACTGACCCTGGTTGTGTACGCTGCTTCAGGGTCATCTTCTAGGACTCTGGAGAGGCCGAAGTCGGACACCTTGCAGACCAAGTTGCTGTTGATCAGGATGTTCCTGGCAGCCAGATCTCTGTGCACATAACCCATGTCAGACAGGTACTTCATTCCGGAGGCAATGCCTCGCAGCATCCCGACCAGCTGGATGACGGTGAACTGCCCATCATTCTTCTGCAAAAGGAAGGAGACTTTTGATGAGTTGAGAGCCTCTGCACCCTCAGCATTGTGCGTGTAGGAATAAAAATGCAAAGGCAAGTCTCTAAGGAGGGAATCCAGGAAAATTAATAATTCATTACTCTCATGCTCTGACCATGAAACTTTTCTAAGTTTCACTGTTTAGATTAAGATCTCTAGAGACAAAGATAAGGAAATGTAGTTCTTTTAACTTGAGATCAAGGAATGAGCTGCATCTACTGGTGACTGATAGAAGACTGTGACTGGAGCAAACACATGTGTGTAAGGGCACCAGGCTGGGCTCTTCCTCAGTCAGGCAACTGAATGGCACCAAGCTGCATGCAAGTCCTACCTGTAGGGGTTCATGAACACTTGAGGGGGTAGGGGCTCTTCCCCATGTTGCCACATTGCATTTCTAACCACTTCCTTCACTCTCCCTTCTCTAGCTCTTACATTTAATGGAAAAACTCTGACAAGTCTGGGGTTTGCAGTATAGGTCTGCTCCTGAACCACACCACATTTTGCAGGCTAAGTTAATACCTTCCACCTCCTTCTAAGATAAATGTAATATCCTCCAATTTATTCTTACCCATTTCTATCACTGCATGCCCCAGGTCTTTCATGATGCTGTGTAAACGCAGATCAAAGAGACAACTGAGCTACCCTTGCCTCCAGACAGCACCAACACCCAGAAAACCCTTTCATTGATATTAACCATCTACAAAGAACCCAAAACAAGTCCCCAGGTTCCCCTGGAAAAAGGATCTAAGTAATACCTTTAAAAATGTATCCAGAGAGCCATTCTCCATGTATTCAGTCACTATCATTACTGGTTTGCCTAGAATAAAGAAGTGCATGAGTTTGTTAGGAATTTATCTAAAAACCATGAGCAATAAAAAAGTCTTTTAATAGTGTCTCTGCATCTGGATATACAGCCATGCAACAGTAAATCCACACCAAGACACTGCGGTCCCAGCAGGATGACAAGAGTTGTTCCCAGAATACATGGAGAAGTAGGGAAATTGAGGAGGAGGGGATTAAAAACTAATACCATATTATGGGTGGGGTACCAAGCCCTAGACTGTTTGGATAATGATTGAGAAGGACGTTGCAAGCTGAACCCAGGCAGCCTTGTTCTTGTCTTCAGCAACAAGCTGAAAGCTTGCAGAGGCCAAACTGCACACAGCAAAGTCTTTGGAGCCTTCCCTCAAGCTTCAACACCCTGAAGTAGCAACAGGAGCCCAACAAGAGCAACAAGGATGATCTGAAGCTTGGGCTTGGTAGCCACCAAAACTGAGACTAGGAAAGGATTGCATTCCTTGTAATTCAAGTAATTCCATGTGAATACCCTTGTAAACACATCTGGAAGTAAGAGAAGGAATATTTACACTGCAGAACAAAAGCTCATTAAGTGTGGAATGAGTGCAAGTGGAAATCAAAGTAAAAGTTCTTAACAAAAGACCTGGTGTCCTATTGTTGACAGGAATAATAATGTTTTTCCAAATCTGTTTGATTAATTTTCATGCCCGAGTCATTTTAATGGTAATTATATATAGTTTTTGCTCAGTTTTTAAATCTAATTTCTCGCTAGCTTGCCACAATGGCGCAGCAATAATTAATGTGGTGTGCTCCAGCCCTTGTAAATTCAATGAAATCTTATAAGAACATGTAAATTATTTTTTATTTAAATCAATTTCCATTAGCTAGCACAAAGCACAGACAAAAGAGAAGCTGTCAGTTATTTGTAAAGTGCATTATAAATGTCTTTTATAGAAATGATCAACGAGAGCTGCCGTGTGTCATAACATGCACATGAAGGTAAATACTAAAAATCAGCGCATGTCCTACCCTTTAGATAGATCTTAATTTTCCCATTTTTGATTTCCTTAACTATTTTGCCTAATTTACTGCTTAATTATGTACATAACTAAGGTAATTGTGAACTTGTCAATCAAAATACTCATTGCTGTGCAAGCATTACCTTTGCAGCACGAAGGACCTGTGCTGCTTCCATTCTTTTACGTTACTCTCACAGCTGCTGCCCAAGCTTGAAACTTGCCCAAAACATTACTTTTGGTATGAGAAATGCACCTTGGTACCATGAAAAATATTGCTGAATCCCAAATGAAAGATGGGCCCCACCTTTAAGGATGACGGCCATCTGTCTACGCACAGCACGGGCTGAACGCAGGAGGGAGGAGAGATCTCAGGGGCCATTGCTATTGGATAGCAAACATGTCAGTGGCTTTGCAGGGAAGAAAACTCCAGGGATATCTCAAATGTTAATGTTTTGTTTTGATTTTAAAAGCTAAACACCTAACTGTAGCATGGGGTCTGTTTCTCGGACACTTCAAGGCAGCATTGCAGTGAGAATGGTGCCTTGTTATGCCACCACCCTGGGGAACCTCCTCCAGACTCCTGCCTTTGAATGCCATCCGAGAAAAAAAACAGTAAGATTTCTGGCACTTATGTTTCATTATCTGACTGCTGCAGGTTGGCAGCAATCATGGAATAAATTGACCCCATCTCCAAGAGCGTGGTAATAAGGACACAAATAGATAACTTTCAACAAAGTAAATTAAAAGTAAACATCAGTCCTTCCAAAGAGCTGGGCTGATTCTCTGTGTCACTAGGGCTTCCTCCTGCTGCCATTACACGGTCATAAAATATATGTGGATGGCACTCATGTCAGTGCTGTGCACATTGCATCAGTGCAAGCAAATGGGATGCAAAACTGTCACTACCTTTGTAAAGCAGAAAGAGCAAAGGGTTTGTCTGCAAGAGGACAATGAACATGATTAGTCCAAATTAACTAAGGTGTGCATTTGAACTATATTAGTTAAATACAATGATTTTCTCATTCAGAATTAAAAATGGCCTAATTCAATTTAACCTAATTTACTTCCAAGGTAAATCATGATGCAGCAAAGACATCTTACCCTAAAGATCTGATTCTACAAAAGGCCAATGGCTGAGATACTGAAGGGTAAAAGAAGTTAAATACTTAGGGATTCATAAAAATTGCTTTGGTCCATGTAAAAAAAAAAAGAGAAAACCTTTGAGGATGCTACAGATGTCTGCTGGAAAAAAATTTTGAGTGCAGTAAACAAATATTTACTGAGCTAATGAGAAGCTCTGGGTGCATACTGAATCCAAACTCCAGTTGCTCCAAGTCCAATTTAGAAGCAGGGCTCCCTGTGTTTCCACAGCTTTCAGAGCAGACAGCCACTTTATATAAAGGCAGCTTGCTGGGGAGGCACATTCTCACTAAAAGTGGAATTTCCAACCATCCCCTGAGGGCCCAGCAGCCAGAAGGACTCAGGCCAATGCCAGTAGCAGCTTTCATGGATGTATAATCATCACTTGCTCCTTGCCCAATATTCCACATTCCTGCAGGGCTAGAAATTGGATCTCTTACACAGGTTGTTCCCAAGAGATTTTGGTATTATTAAAATTTTGGGAGAAATCCATTTTGGTTATTTTTTTCGTAAAAGTTTCAGGAAATGTAATTTCAAAAAAAAATGCAAGAAAAGGCTGTTGTTTACAAAACAGCATTGATTTTGTGGTGATTACAAGGAGAAACAGCTGGAGCCTCTGTACCTTCTCCAATGCAGCTCTGAAAAAGAACTATGTTGGAGATGCTTCCTCTGAGGAATGACAAATGGTACTGAGAGCAGCACATAGCTCCGAATGCCACCATCTGAACAGCAGCAGCTAAGCAAGATCTGACACTGCCAAACATAAAGGCAAGAGGGGAGACAGCCATTCACACCTGTCAGGCTGGTGCTTCTGCACTTAGAGCACATCTTAAAATAAAGAAGCAGTCATTTATTTTAGAATTTAGAATTAGTTAACAAAATAATCCCTGATGCCAATAATGTAGATCCTCCAAGGCTCTAAAATGAATGAGTAACAACCACTCTACACATTTTCCATGGGCTCAGCACAGAACAAACAGTCTTGTGCTGAGCACATTTGGATGTGCTATCCCTTTCTCTGTCTTCATCTTTAGTGCATACTGTAATCTGGAGAAGAAGTGGGCTGGAAAATTTACAGAAAGGCTGTTTTGCTAACTGAGCAGTCAGACCTCAGTAACTCTCAATCCCTCCCATATGCCAGCACCACGAGCAACTACTATCAGGGGCATCTCCAGCAGATAACCAACTCTCCCAAAGCCAGAGCTCACAGTGAGCAGCCCACAGCAAGTTGTACCTACTTTTTGTGACGACACCTTCCAGGTGGATGATGTTGGGGTGGTCAAACTGCCCCATGATGCTTGCTTCTCCCAAGAAATCTCTTCTCTGTTTCTCTGTGTAGCCCACCTTCAGGGTTTTGATAGCCACTGCAAACTCACGCTTTCCCTGCAGCTTCAGCCTCCCACTGCAGACTTCCCCAAATTCACCTGCAGAAGAAAATGAGGAAGAGCAGGATCACACCACATCCAGGGAACACATGATGTGCCTGTGTCTACAGGATGCAGCACAGCCTTGGCTGATGGAAAGCACTAAGGGGTGCCCTGCATTCACGGATATGGACTGCTGAACATGGCACCACAAGCCAAGTAATTCATAAGCACAAGAAAACTTTGAGTAAAAATGCAATTTTCCTATATTTAAAGAGATATGCTTTTTTCTCATTTACTATTTTTGTCTACTATATGAAAAAGTCCTGTCATACCTTATACCACTGTCCTTTGTGGATAGCTGTAAAACTCAAACCACTTGCTTCCTTACCTTCCTTTGGTAAGTTACATAGATGGAAAGCTGTCAGCCTTTCACAGTAACATTTATTTTTATAGAGTTTTAAGAGTTTTATAAACTCTTTACAATTTTATTACTACCTTTCCCAAAAAGTAGCCTAAATGGACTCTTTTCTGGTGAACACTAAATTACATCCAAACCCAAAATTTCAGAGGATAGAAAATACTCCTAAGGTTGATTGGAAGTGTAAACAAACAGCTTTACTGGAAATAAAATGGGAGTTTCTTCTTCTAACCAAGGAACTTTAAAGCTTTGGACTTTAGCTTGTGCTTTTTTAATGTCCCAGGTAACCTCTTATTTTTAATTTTTGCTTCAAGACTGACCTTAGTGCTGGGGGATAAAAAGGTTCAAATGGTAAAAAGAATGAGAAACTTAAGTGACTCTTTCCCTTAGCATCCATTGAAATAGCTCAGCTGACCATTCGTGACCATTTTCTGGATCATTTTTCTGAAATTTTCTGAATTTTCAATTCAGCTCCTGAATTTCAGAACCACAGACAGTGACAGTTTTGTCCCAAAATTCAGCTGGAACATGCTACCCTTCACTTGCAGGGTACCTAACAGTTCATATATTTCATGGCCCTTCCCAGATCTCTCATGCTAAGAAAGCCAACCCTTCATGTTGCAAAGGGTCATGAAATGCATCTCCATACCAGCTCCAATAACTCTTTCAATGGTTATGCATGAAGCTTCAATTTCCTTAGCAAACTCGTGGACAGCTTGATTAGGGTCCTCGTAGGTGTGGGGGTCAACATAGGTCCTCACTCCAGGCAGCTTAACTGCAAACACAAATTAAGCACATTTAATGGCATACAACATCACGGAAAATGGGCATTGCACATCCTGTCCCTGGCACTCTGCTCTGCTGGGAATTTATTTCTATGGTGAAAATGAGTATCATTCTTGAAAAATGACATTTAGTTTATACGTGACATATGTACAACTCAGGCGTATTTAGAAAAGCACAACAGTGCTCAGCTGGAATGATGTGCAGCTAAAAATCCCTTTTGGTGCTGTGTAATGGGTTGGTCCAGTGTCTGACAGAAAAGAATTCCTTTCTGGAATTAGAGAGGGTTCACCAGGAGGAAAAGTACAAATAGCAAAATGTTACAGGAGCAACTTGCAAAGCAAGCTGGATGGATGGGGGTTGATGGAGAGCTGAAATAAATTATGCCCTACCAGTCACACATCAGCTAATCAATCGCCCACCTTATTTCAGATGGAGTTACTGAGATTTAAAAGAACTGCATATTTGCAGTACAAAGCCTGTGGGTTGTATCAGTATGAATATAATCAATAGCGGGCTTTTTCTCCAGGACTTGAGAGGGGAAAAAGTATTTTCATTATCCATATTATAAGTTTGTTTTGACAATCATTAAGGCTACTCACATGAAGAATTGCTCATCAGTCTAATGAGACAGCTACATTACACTGTGGCTCTTAATTGATTTGCTTCCTGCTGCCTTCATTACATAGCACTAATGGAAATTTGACTTTCACTCACAATGTGTTTGCCTTTTCCACCCCAAAAGGCACCTCACTGTTACCCATCCCCAGATCCCACAGCTCTTGATGAAGGAAGGACTGATAGCAACCACGAGATTTACTTTCTGGCATCACTGCAGAGGGCTTTTCTATACAAGGGCATTAACACAACATTTCTGAAAGCTTGCTAGATGCAGAAATAGGTGTTATTCCTCACACCTCTGCAGAGGCATTCAAGCTGAAGAGCCTCAGTGGGCTTGGTCCTCACAGCTACCTGGGGTGAAGCAAAGGTTTCAAACAGGTATTTTGGACTGATGCATTCAGACCACAGAATTGTTGGGCTGTTATGTGCTGAGCAGAAGAAATTATTAACATCTTGGTTCACACAGCAAAGACAGAGGAACAAACCAAACTGACTCCCTAGAATGATCTGGTGCAAACATACAGGTGTGAATAGCTCAGCACATATAAGGACTGTTCGAATCTTCAGTTCTCTGTGGGGCTTGCAGCAGGGGTAGGGGGGAACTTCTGCACAAACAATTCTTTCTTTTGTGAATTACCACCAAAAGCAGATTTTTTTTTTCTTCAGAAAACCACCTCTCAGTTGAATTTCTCATTACCACAGAAAGCCAATACCACATATATATGTTTGCTCTTTACTCACTGTGGCCATTATGAAAATGCATCTTTTCTTCTTCTGGATCTTGCTTAGCCTTGCTATAGCCACATCGCCTGGGAAAAAAAAACAAAAAAACAAACCACAACAGAAGAGTATTTTTGTCTCTGGTATGGCAGAACTCCATTCTCTACTTTGAATCATACAATGCACAAAAACCCAGAGCAGTGACAAACCCAACCTCTCTGGTGGCTCTATTGCTGCTGTCCCAATTTTAGCTCATCAAACTGGTTGCAATTTCCCTAACGGGATTCAGGGCTCAAGGCCCATGGATTTTCAATTGGACTTGTGTTTCCAAATCCCACAGATGCTTCTGAAAAATTCCACTCTACCTGGCATTTAATGCAGCTATTTTTAAGAAGAAAAGAAAGCAGGAACAGGAAGGACAATGAAAGGGGAATGGGATGAAACATTAGAATTGCAGAAACAAAATCTCCTGGACCGCAGAGCTTTTGCAGGCACTGTGCTGTATGTCTTGCATGCTCCCCTTCATCCACTGCGCATTTGGACAGAACTTTAAATTATGGTATTTTAGAAAATGGCCTTGTGTAAACATTAACATCTTATATACATGCAAAACAAAGGCTTAAAACAAAGCAAAACCAAACCTGTTGCCTCACTGCCTTCAGGTGTCTCCTACATATTGTTGGCTCTGCACAGCATTTCATGCACATCTCCTGTCTTTCCACAGGGGAGCTGCCATTCATGGGATCCCCTCTGCCCAGCAGAAAAAAGATGGAAGAAGGCAAGCTGCCTGACCTATCCTGCTCCCACCTTAGTGCCAGACAGTGCAAGGATAGTGCTGAATATTACCATGGAGTCGCAACTACAGTTGTATGGAAGTTGCATCTCCCCCAGGGAATCTCCTATTAGTTTTTGGTTGTTCTTCCCTGACTCTTCATTCTCCTCACTGGTTTTCTAGGTCATAGTTTCGTATTAGCATTAACTGTCTGCTTTGGTGGCACTTCTGAGATCTGCTTCACTTAGACACATGGAAGCCCCAGGACAACTGCAGTGGCAAGAAAAATTGCAACACACACACACACACACACACACACACACACACACATATTTAAAAATACAGGATGAGGTATGCAGGATACACATATATATGCCTGTCTTTCCTGATAACATAACTGGAAATGGGAATTGGATCATCCTACAGAAAACTGCATGGACACGAGACTGAAGGAGACTGCTTGGTAGAATGAAAAGCCTGGAACAGACACCTGCAAGCCAGCCAGCATGCAGTGGAATCACTAGCTGGCACACCTCAAAGAAAGCCTCAGGTCACTAAGAAGCCACTTAAAGCTGAGAAACATCTCTTCCATTGCTTCTGTGATTTTTGAGCTAGGGGCATGTGAGCACTCCAGCATCACTCACAGCAAGGAGGAGCATATGATTAGCAGGAACAAAACTGCAATTAGGAGGAGGCAGTAACAGGCATCTGCATGAAACATGCCCTCAGCATGAAGTCCTGTTACAGGGAACTGCTGCCTGCCCAGATGCAAGGGGCCAAGCAGCCTTTTGGCTATAGGATTCTGGCACTGGGTTTGTGAAATGATCACACAATGAGACCCCAACATTGAGCTGGACTCAGCAGAGCTGGATGCTGGACAGTTGAGGAGGGGAAAAGCAACGTGAGCTTCTGGGGCTATTCCTGCGAAGAGGAAGCTTACCTTGGGGACAAAGGAGACCTGTGCTACAGGGAGAGGAAGCAAAAAGAGATTGCAAAGGTTGTGCAAGCACGGGGGAATGGATCAAGAAGCCAAGGGAAGGCTGGCAGGCAGTCTGGGGATGCAGGCAGGGAGATAAAGAGGTTGCACTTGATAAACAGCCAGGCTATACATGCAGGGCATGATTTCAGCAGCAGCAACCAAGCAAAGACCATAACACTTTGAATGCAAGCCCCACAAGAACAGCACAGAGGTGCCCAGAGACGTGGCTCAGCTATCTGCATGTCTGTGCTCATTGCCTTGCTCTAAAAGCAGCAGTGCCATTTCCTGAGATGAGGTCCTGCATAATTAACTCAAAACCTAAGCACAAGGTGTACATGGAGACCCTGGGAGTAAGGGCCATTTCAAACCACATTCTGGTGTTCACAAACCCTTGGAGACAATGGATTCTTCTTCTTTTTCTTCATCATATGACCTCCCCTTTAAATACAGAGATGAGTCTCAGTATCAAGTCTCACTTCTGGCAACCCCAATTTTTTTCTGCTGCAAGTTGCCAAAGTTACATCAGCTTTCTGCAGAAGTAATTTTTCTGGATGGAGGCACATGATTCAGTTTGCCTTTTAAAAATAGACAAATAATTCATCCTTCTACCAAAAGCATGTATCCAATACTACTTCTGTTTTGACTTTTGGAGCAAATGTCCTTATCTCTTCCTCAGGTTTGGAGCACTTTGCCTGTAAAAATGCTTTTCTAACATCATCCTTTCTATGACCTGCATCTCCTGATTCCTTAACCATAAATATGGGAGACAGAGTGATGCCATCCCCTGCCTAGAGTGATCCAAGCACACCTTGCTGCACAACGGTCCATGTTTTACTGCCCAGGGATGCACTCCCAGGGCCAATGCAAGCCAGTTGGCTGCAGCTGGTCCCTTCTCTGGCGCTGGGTAACACATTCAGCAGCACATCACATTAGCATACAAAATCAGGCTCTGGGACGCCTGAAGCATCGTTAAAACAAGCCTTGACAAGACACATCAAAGTGAAATGGCAGCTAGTGGACTGTGACTGTCAAGCAACAGTTGGGCGTCACTAATAAAGCTGGCTGCAAAACCTGCCATCCCCTGTGCCCTTCACACACTTTCTCAAACTACCCAGGGTCCACGCTGACTGGGGCCAAACTGCTCTTCTTCCATTCTTGACCTTCAGAAGCTTTAAATAACCCACACAAGCAGTTTTTTCTCCTTTCTTCCCCAAACAAATCTGATAAAAATCTGTAATTTTGGGTTAACAGTCTGGAGTCACTCTGTGAATCTTACTGGCGGATCAAAGTATCTAAATATTGTGGCTTTGCAATATATTTTGGGCAAAAAAAAGCTCTCAATTGTTTGTGAAATAATCCATTTCTGCATGTGCATTTGCTCTTAATATTTATTGGCAAATCTGTGAGTCAAAAGCTCTGATGGAACACTCATTCTCTACTTTATTATCACTGTACAAACCATAGATTTCCTATATCTTTTCTGTATCACACACAGCAAAAGCATAAAGATCCTGACACTCACTTCATCTCCCACTGAGCTGGAGACGCTCAACCAAAGACTTAACGTAATTCAGCAGCACACCTGAATCTCAATTAATTTACCCCTGTTGTGGGCTTGTCCCTTTTTCCCTACGTGGAAAGCAGATGCCTTCCTTGCACAGCTCCGTGTTTTTCAATAAAAGTATCAGAGGTAAAAAGAAAAGTGAGACTTTAAATATTCTTAAGGCATCATGTCTTATTTAAAAACTACTTGCAGATTGGCAGGCAGCTCGTAAAATATTTATAGAGCAGATTATAAAAGTGAAGTTATAAAATGATCCCTATATAGGTTTATAAAATATAAAATGGACAGGTAGAAAGATGAACAATCCAGCTGGGAAACCGATGCCCACTACCTTGCATGACAGAAGCCAATTCACAGAGAAAAATCCTTCACAAAGTGAGGCAGAAAGATGTTTGCTCTCCCTGGACTGATGGAGATCCTTTTGTTTCTGCCCTGTGCTTCAGGATACCTTGCTGGGTTGTGTGTGGCCCTTTGGCATTGCCCTGAAAACCACAGAATGCCCAAGGGAAAGAGTTTTCATCTCCCTAGCTAGGGCCACCATTCTGGTCACAGCCCAGTCAAGACACAGTCAGGGGACTGTGAACCTGGACCTTGGATGTCAAGCCCTAGGTGGTGATGTGAAAAAATCTTGACGTACTTTTTTTACAGGCATAGGCCAAAGCATTTCAGCACACAGCCAAGGAATAACTGGAAATGCAGGTGGGGACAGCATTGAGACATCCCTGATGAGGAAAGGGACTTCACCTTGCCAGGTGCAGTCAGTACCATCGAACAGGTTGTGCCCTGAAGCAGCATGCAATCCCTCATCCCAGTCTTGCAGAGACTTACACATGTCTTTAATCTCTCAAATATGAGATAAACGAAGCATAGGCACTTCTCTGAAACCGAGACAAAACACTTTTTTTTCAGGGGTGAGACCTTCACTCAGAAGCATGTCTTTTACAATAAATCAACTTAGAGGAATGCTTCCAACCCATCTCAAGCTGTCACTTTACAGGAGGTTTGCAAGGACTGCAAGGTTATTGTTTACAAGGGGTTAGTGCTTATTTCAGACTGTTTGTTCCAAGATGTTAAAGCAATAGAGCTGCATACGTGTTGCAGTGCAGGATCGTATTCCATGCAGAGGAACAAACAAACATGGATCTCTCCATCTGGCCAAGATCCTGTCGCCTCAGCTCATGTGTGGAGACAATAACTTGTTCAGTGAATAGCTTTATCCTTGATAAACAACGCTGATACGGAGAGCCAGAGGCAGAAGACTACCACTGGTGATGTTAGTCTGTGTTCAGCATTTGCCTCTGCTGCTTGTAATCCTAGGATAAATTCAGTATCAAAAAAACAGGGATTACTCAAGGGACTGGTGTAAACTGAACAGCTTCTATATTGGAAGTTGCTTTCCATTTTTCTGTTCATTTTCCTCTTGCACAAGATCAAAAGAGCAGTAGAAGGTCTGCTGATGACAAGCCAAGACCTTTAGCTCAGTTCAGGAGATACAGGAGATGGCTGGCCTGAGAGGAACAGGGCAGATTCCCTTCCAAAGGGCTGCAGGCTCACAAGCTTCTCAGCTGCTTTCCCAGCACTGCTGTCCCCCTCTACACGTGTGTGACCCTGTATTTGACCTCTGATTAACTTGGATGCCTTACAAAGGAAGTTTCACAAATCCAGCAGTGGTATTTTTAGCCTTTAGTCCTTCCCTGCCTTTGAGCTGAATGACTCCCTGCTTTCCTAAACCACCGCCAGAACAATTAAAAATAATTTAAACAAGATACCGTTTTCCTCTCTTGCAGGAAGCTCCCTCTGAAGTGATTTCCATAAATCTCTCTAAAGAGGTTGTCATGCCTTCCCATAGCACAGCCAATGGCATCCGTGCCTTGAAGTAACTTCTCCCATTTCCCCCTCCCAGCCTGCTGCCGCATTAGTCTCCCTGCACCTTAGGAGGAAACCTGCAGAGGGTGTTTTCCAGGTCAGCCAAATTCTCCTTGTCCGTCTCTCTTCTTCATAGCCATCCAGTCCAATCCTGGTCTTCTCTGAGAACTATTTTCCATTGCTGTCATCCTCCAGCTGGGGGCCTTGCTTGAGGACATTTGAAGCATGCCTTGCAGCAAAGGACCGCCTCGTGCACTGGTACCACAGGCATGACAGACAGTAGAAGTACTGCAAGGTTTTCCTTCAGAGCAATCATTGCCAAAACAGTGTTCCACATACCACAACAACTTTTTACAGGCACACACTTTGAGCTGAGCATCCTTGCTTGCCTAATCTGCTCTTAAGCACTGAAAAGTCGAAAAAACCAAGTAAAAAATGCTCCACCAGGGAGAAAAACCAAAACTAAAACTCCTTCTCTATCAAAACAAAAAATACAGCACCAGAAGACCCAAAAATGGTCCACTTTAGTGACTGCTGTGCCCCACAGCAAGGAATGCACCATGACCCAGCTACCACCATGCAAAGCCTCAGCATCCCCCAGAAAACACAGCAGAAGAGTTCCACACCTCTCACCAGCTATGCTGAGAAAACTTCCCAGCTTAGCTGGGATGTCTCAGAAATTCTGTGGTCTCAAGCGGCTATCTGATGGGGATGGTGATTACATGCGTCTCTCAGGAGGCTTAGGAGGATCTCTGCTCACACAAATATTACAGTTGATTCTTCTTTGGGAAGCAACTCAGCTTGCATCCAGTCAAACCAACAGAAATTTAAATCACCCCTCCTTTGAGCAGTTAGAAAAGAGGGGAGTACAAGAGAGCAGAAGGTGGTGAGGCAGCCCAGATGGTGGCAGAACAGGACAGCATGCAGCATGGACACGCACCTCAGGACACTCACAGAGACATGCCCACTGCTGCTGGAGCACATCGGGAGCAAGCAGCACCATGTCATTGCCGTGTATGTCATACACTGCCCTCTATGTCCATGACATACACTCCATCCCACTGACATGCATGTCACATGCCACCAAATAAACACTTTCCTGCTCCCGCCTACCCCCTGCCTCCTCTGGGGGCACATTTCCTCCTCCCAGCCCCTCTGGATGACAAGAAGCAGGACTTGATGGGTGTCCCACATCCATGGTGTTTTATCAGACACCTGCTGCAGTGTCTGGACTGATCATGGCATAACACAGCGGGTTTTTGCCCCTGAGATCCCTGCCCTTGCTGAAGATACACTCTGCTTCAGGTCACGCTATTTCCAGTTGTTGAGATAGACAAGCTGGGTACAGAGATCAGATGAGAAAGTGATTTCCAGGCCAGTACAAGAAAGGAAGGGAGAGGCAGACTGTGCACAGATAACACGGACGGAGGACACGGAGTAGGAGCCAGCACGGGTGGGAACACTGACCATGTTAGGCTCGGATAGGCAACAGCACGCAGAGAAGAAGCCCACCCACAGCCATGATCGCAGCAACTGAAAAGCAAACAAAAAGGCCCAGGATAAGGAATAATCCCACCGCCCTGGCAAGGTGCAAATACAATCACAACATTTCTATATGTATTATTTTCTTCCTTCTTATTGCATTTATTATTGGGACCTGAACACCCTGGGCTGCAAAAATTTCATGGCATATGCTATTGTTGGTGAAACATGCCTTGGGGAGAGTGTCTAGATCCTGGTGCTGTAAAGCAATTAACCATGTGCTTCCTGTACTGGAGTACCACCATCAGGATTAATGGGGCCACCCATGTGCTTAAACTTAAGCACCTGCCTTGAAGCAGGACACGTGACTTTTTTCCACAAGCGTGCATGTGGTACAATTACAATTGCCTTTAAAAAAGGAAAAGCACTGGATGAATACGAGCCCTGCTTCTGCAGATCCTTATGCACGTACTCACAAAGCCCCTTCTGCATCTTCTTGTGCCAGGGAAGCTTTGCACATGTTAGATATCTGCAGAAGCAGGACCTTGAGAGAGCATTCAGCCTAAATAAACTCAAAATATGGTGAGCTGAAAGGCACTCCATGCAGCCACAGCTTGCCTTTGAAGGCTGCTCAGCCATTACTTTAATCAGACTATGGGTTTGCCTGGCATCAGTTCTCAACCCAATGCTGGCTGCACCTCAGTATTTGCCCTTTATCCTTGTCAGAGAACTTGGACTGACAATTTTTCTGTTACCAAATCTAAGATAGTTCATCCTGGAAAAGAACATAGCGCAGAAGAAACAACAGGAAGGACTTCAGTACAAGCAGGAGCCCAGTGGTGCAGGTACACTCCAGTTAAAGCCAGCTGAAGATCTCTTCACTTCATTTCTCCTCAGTCATCACAAGAAGTCATTCTTGAAAAAAATCCTGTGCACATCAGATTTTTTATACAGTATGACTTACAGTGCCTAAATACATTAAAATAATTTATTTAGACAAAATTAACATTCTACAACTGCATTGCCTTAAATTATGATGCAAAATAACTTCAGGCATGCAATGATTTACAGAATTATACACTGGATTATGAGCTTACTTAAATTAAAACTGGTGAAGAATGTCTCCTAAGCTCCTTTGGCATCAGCAAAACAACTTGCTAACATTTTCTAAACAGCAATGCCAATATCTCTAACTATAATTAACAATATTTTCTATTTTCATAATGACCCAGCTTGTTCAGTCATACTAATATGGAAGGAGATCAGCCTTCACTAACCCACTCTGTAGATCCAAGTTAACACCAGAGATCCAGAACTCAAAGGTATACAAAGGGAACCAAAGCACTATATATCTTAAGTCAATTTTGCCATTTTCTTCCTTTAACCTTGCAGGATCTGAGCTCAGGGGACTGGTGCATCTCCAGAAGATCAGTTTGGCTGTGACCCTTTAGCTTATGTTTCAGCCAGGATGCCCTTTTCCCCCAGGCATTTTCTAATGTTGCTGCCACCAGACCTTCCCACACCTCCACACCACTCAGCATGCAAAGTCAAAGTTTTCCAAACAACTGTTCAATTATCCTGAAAAGCAACAACTTCCTTAAAATGAAAAGAGCTCAATGTTTCCCTGAACAAAGAAAACTCTTTAAGAGCTCATCAGCAACAGGGCTGCTCTGAGACAAAATCACTTCACTGCACTGAATCCGGATCTCACTTTCTTTATACAGAGTGAAAAACAAATGTTCAGGTGCAAGAGAAATGTACTTCAGTGTAGCCTTGCTCCTACAAACCCATCAGCTCTGCACTTGTGGTCAAAATGCTCTGAGGTTTAGCATTAGAGGAAATCTAAAGTGCTTAGAAACAAACTAAACAGGACCAGCAGACAATAAAATTCACTTTCCGGTCCACGGAACACTTGGTTAGGTAAGTGAACTTACTAATTGGTCTGAACAGTTAGAACAGAGGAAGATTTATTACTGCTTGTGCTAAAAGGATGGCTTGATTTGGCAGATAAACTTCAAAATATAAGAATCCTGAGGCAAATAAAACCAATGTTAAACTCAAGCAAAGCCATCGTGCATCTTGTGGCCATTGGATTTGGGTGCCTGATGGCTTCTAGGAGGGGCCCAGTTCCCATCTCCTCCTTTCCTGCAGGTCTTTCTCAGTCTAAAAACTGAGGAGCTGAAAGCAAAAGCCTTCCAGGCAAGATCAAATGCTATGGGTAAGATTGAAATGCTTTTTAATGAAATACAGCTGGACTTCTCCAGGGTTTTACATCTTTAGCCATCAAGCTGACCTATACTGGAGAGCAGAGTTGAACCAAGCATTGCATACATCAATTTTATCTGCAAAGTCTCCTCCAACCTCACTGAATCAACCAGCAAACTATGAGGAGAGCTAGTG
Organism: Haemorhous mexicanus; assembly: GCF_027477595.1. Taxonomy (NCBI): domain Eukaryota; kingdom Metazoa; phylum Chordata; class Aves; order Passeriformes; family Fringillidae; genus Haemorhous; species Haemorhous mexicanus. Next base: position 32,397,160 of record NC_082344.1, on the reverse strand, counting down.
GGGGCTGCTACTGGTCAGAGCCCCTCTGATCTGCTGCAGGGTAACAGATGACATGTCCACGTAACAGCAAAAGTTATTGAGAAAACACCTGCAGTGTTAAATCCCCTTGGCTGGGAAAGCACAGGCTCTGAGGTGACACCATCTCCAAAAGCCAAGCTTGCTTGAAACAAGGTGTGACACCTGCTTCTAGCCCTGGCTTCAAGGAAAGGGCTGCAGATGGGGGGGAAAAAAAAGCAGAGGAGCCTGCAGCTGCAGTGACACCTCCAGGACCTCACTGCCCTGCTCCCTGGCAGCCCAACTCTGCTGCTTTCAGCTGTCTCAGGCACACAGAGACAACACTCCTCCTCTTCTAGATAAGGTGACCCCCACAAAGCTTATGTGGTTTGCAAACAACTGTCCAGAGCACAAACTTTAATAAACCTGTGCGAGGAGCACTTATCAACACCCTTGGCATTGTTTCAAACCCTGGGCCTGGTTAATGAAATGTATATATATCATGGGCCCCAGCAACTGTGCCTGCAATTAATGTAATTAATTTACCACAAGTCTGCAGATGACCCAGAGAGCATTTGGAATTAAACTACATTTTTAATGGCTAGATAGAATTCAGAGAGGCTCTGCCATATATAGATGTGGCTTTTAAGAGTTATAAGCTGAAGTCTTGGAATCATGATAAATGGAAGCCTCATTTGTTGCTTTTAATAAGCTGTTCTAATGGGATGTTCTTCAGAGGCTTGCAATTAGAGACTGAAATACTTGAGGGTGCCTGGGAAGATTTTTCTAATCCTTTATACAGCCTTGAGTGATAGTAATGATTGCTTCCTGCATCTCCAGGTCAGGAGGCCAGCTCTACACCTAGCAATTCCTGAGTCAACGTGCTTGCTCTAAACATCAGAGAAGTACCATTACACACTGTGAGCTGCTAGGAATATATTCCCACTTTGTCCCAAAATATACGAATGTTTAAGGAGTCACCTGCTCTTCCTGCTGAGCTCTCCTAGTTCCTACATTAAAGTGTGTCTCTGCACTGTTCGAGAGAAACTGAGAAGGCCAAGCAGATGACAGCTATGCAGTCACTATGGGGAAGGAAAACAATGTCTTCAGGGAAAGGAACTGCACTTGGAAAGACCTCTGGCATTACACTTTTCTATGGCTCAGACATAAGAAAGCAGAGATAACCTTTTTTCTAGGTAAGAGGCCAAATGCTGCTACGTGGTGAAGCCCCAGGAGAGGTCACACTTCTGATTTCAAAGCAAGGTGAAACATCCACATATTCAGAAGTGCAGAAGGACAAGACTCTGACTTCCTTTTTCATTCTCTACCCACTCCACAGTCAAGGGAAGACACTGTAAAATCCCACTTTCAAAGACCACATACACAAGGGGTGCTGAGCAGAAGCCTCAAGCTGCTACAAACTCCAGCTTGAAGGGCAGCCCAGTTCCCTTCTCCACGTGGAAACAGGACTTGCACAATGCCATCAAACAAATCCCCTGCAAGAAGGCGAGGAGGTCTCATCACTTACTGCTGCACCACCCCCCATTCTCCCTGCTCAGACAAAGCTTATGCTGGTTGCTTATCTGTTCATCACAATCCTTCCAGCCCATTCCCTTGGCTGCTGCCAGAGGAACTCAGAAATAACTTGGAGCTTAGTTACAGATTTGGTCAACTCTCACCTTCTGTCTGGACCAAAGTCATCCAAAGGCAGATTAGCCTGGGTCCTTAAACCTGTCTCAAAACTGCAGAGCACAGACTGCCTTGTAGAGCCTGGCGAGTTTGCACTATGCCAAAAAGTGTTTGGAACAGAAGAGGAATGAGGTGTTGGAGCAGCCAAATTGGACAAGCTGGTCTTGACAGGATGTTAGAGACGGGTGCTGTGGGCAGCAGATTTCCACACGGGCCCTAGGAAGGTCTGACCCTGTGCAGAAGGGTGCCCTGGAGCACTCTCCCTTCAGAGAGCTGCACTGTACACCAGCGCTGCTCCTCTCTGGGAAAATGTACCAGCAAAGAGGCTGTTGATGGGATGGAAGCAGTGAAAACCTTGACCCCAACAGAAGCAGGACCAGACTCTGCCTGCTCTTGGGTGGACGGGAATTTTGACTTGGCAGAGCAGTAGCTTCCTCAACAAAATCCTTCCTCTTGTCAGGTGAATCGTGGGGAATATTTGGCAGCAGGCAGCATAATAAAGTGGCTATAAATCACAGGAGACAATGTCCTGCAGGAAGAAGGAAGAGCAGCCTAGAATGTAGAGATAAAGGTCCTCTAAAATGTCCCAACTAACAAAAATTGTGACTCATGCTGGAAAAATTCTCTATGAAAACCATTATCTATAGACTGTCTCCCATTTCCTACGGAAATATTGAAAAAGCAAACTATTTTAAGTACTGACACAACTTGGAAAATAGGATGGAGGCTGTGGAAAAATTCATCCATTTTGGCCTTCCACATCACAGAAGGTTGTAAACACTCTTTAAGGACCTGAGATATATACCACAATCTTTCACCCTCTCTGTTCCCTGAAAGCCACTTTTTAAACAAGATGCACATATTTGTGTCCAGAAAGCAGCCCTCTGCCACCACAAGGCACAGATATTTAAAAGTCCAAATCAGCTAAGGTCAAGGATGGATACGCTGGTGTAAGAGCCTCTAATTGCCAATACCCAGGTGGCAAGATTTGTCTTTGCTTTGTCTTTCAGAGGCTAGCTCCTTGCCACAAGGAGACTTTCCATATATGCATGACACAGGGTGAGGAGGAGTTTTTTGCTGCTGCAATTTTTCTTTTTTTCCCCTAAGTTCTATGAAAAGCTCCCTCTTGTTCTTTGGAAGATCACTTGAGATGGAAAGGTCATCCATAATGGGTAGTTGGCTATAAATGCAGATGCACAGTTGACTTGGCTGTTTTGAACAGCTTTTGCAAACATGCACAGCATTGACCTAATATCTTGCCCACTTTACTCTGTAAAAGCTCATGCTTTTGTTCAGTGCTATGAAGTTTGAAAGCCTGGGGAACTGGAGGGAAAAGCAGTCTCTTAACACTGACCCTCAGACCTTGTCTGTTTTGCAAAGAGGGCTGGGTTTGAAGGACAAAAGAGGGGTACTGCTCTGGGGCAGTCGTCTCCTCCCCAGACTGCTGAAAACCTGGCTCTTTACCTCAGTTTGTAGGGAGAAAGAGACACAACAAAAACTGAGGCACTTTGCTGCTCCCTGTGAGATGGAGTGCAAAGATCTTTGTCACTGGATTGTCCAACACAGGCTTTAACACAAAAGTCAGTAATGATTTTAGATGAATACATACTTCAGTCAGGAACAGTAATGGTTACAGACATCTAATTCACGCATTGCTAGGAAAGCAAAATGTATAGATTTGCTCTGTCTGTAAAATGCACAGTACTTCTGAGAACACATAATCCTAACAAAACAGAGATAATAACAACTCTGTGTTCTTTAATTAAATACTTGTAGCTGGTTTAATAATAGATTTTCAAGCCACTTCTCTTTTTTATGCTGAGACAACCACATCTGATTTAGTGAATCTCTTTGATTTGTAATCCCAATTGTTATATTATTAATATGTCCTTGATGCAAAGAGCAGGATAACTTAAAAAAGAGATCAGCTATTTGGCTTGGCATTTATGACCTTGGTCAGAGGACATGTTATTTACAGGAGGTTTTCTGGAGCATCTGCAAGTAAATCAGCTCTGAAACGCAGCTTAATTGTTTAGGGCAAAGCACACTTAGTTTCAAATTCCCAGGAATCTCCAGCTTCAGACGCAAAGTGCATTTCCACAGATGGACTCTGACATGTGGAAATGCCACCACGACTACTGCTCAACTGACCTTTGGTTAGGGCCAGCTGCCAACGGGAAATGCCAAGCTGTTACTTACACTCATTCAAAAGAAGCCAGAAAGCTGCAGAGACCTGAAAGCAAAAAAAAGAGGACAGAGGTGTGGCCCTGCCTTTGGGAACCTAGTAAAAAATAAAAAGCTTGCAGACTCCAGCAAACTCCTCAGCCCTGTGACTGGAAACTCCTCTCAGAACTGCCAAGAGCAGGATGACATTCACCTCGCACTGCAGAATTGCTCTCAAGCCTCTGCCTGCTGCAGCTGGGACTTGGGAGGATAGGTGCAAAGAGGTGCCATACAGCATCCTAGGGAGGAATATCCTGAGGTGTCCAGGGCCTCTCAGGGACCCGGGAGCACCCTGAAGCCAGCACAAAGTAGCCTATTGGCAAGAGCTGGCCAGGCTACATCCTCAGTGCTGCAGAGCAAGATGGTTTTTCTCCTTCTCCTGCTCTCTTATATCAACAGAAAAGACAGAGCCTGGGCTTTGCACAGCTTGCTTGGTGTGGCAAGCAGTAGTGACTCCAGCTGGAGTTCAAAACAGCTGTTATCCTAATAGAAAATACAGGAAAGAATTAGGAAAGAAAATGCAACCCCCCTGGAACCAGGCACTGGAACAACACAACCACTCCAGAGGTTTAATAGGAAAACATCTCCCAGAAACAGGTGAACTGCTTCAGAAAGGGATTATCCCATGACTTGGAACATGTTTATTGTCCCTGCTGTCACAGCAGGAGAGTTACTCCACAAATTGTCTTGAATCCATATCCAAGGCAAAGCAGCACGAGTAACACATCTCCCTGGCATCTCTGCTTTCTTCCAAACCAGAGCAATTTCTTTGTTTTGTTTTGTTTCATTTCAAATTGTCTGTCATCTTTCTGGATTTTTGGGGTTTATTTTGCTGTTCTCACAAGTCACTCAGCGTACTAGACGGGCTTTAAAATTCATGGGAAGTCAAACTGGCAGAGAAGTCCTGTGGTTTTGGAGCCAATTTTTCTGATAATAGACCAAACCTTGGTGCGGGACACTTCTCCACCAGCTCCAGATGAAGGACCGTGGTCTTTTCACTTCGGGGAAGGGTTGAAAAGATAAAAATGGATGAAAAGCTCAGCTCCCTGTCCCTACCCTTTCCAGACATCCAGCGTGGCACCATGGAGAATGTTCCAGAAATCTGCAGCTGCCCTGGGGTCCACAGAGGGAAGTGTGGGTACAAGGTAGGAGGATTAAGGTAGCAGCAGAAGCAGCAATAACACTACAGCCAAAGGACACAAGGTCTTTCATAAGCATGCCAAGAGATAAAGAGCTAAGAGGAAGCACATCCTGGAAAGCACATTAGGCAAGAGAACAGAAAGATGTAGCTAATGAGAACTGCTGACAAATGGCTCAGAGTTTGCAACTGCTTGCTGAGACTAGAAAGAGTAGCAGTGAAAAGGAGACTTGTGAAGGTACATCCTCCTCAGAGGGGTACTGAGCCCTTGCCAGTGACTGTGGAAAGAGCAGGAGGTACTGGCAGGCACACAGCTGTGATTCCCTGTGGCCACAGAGGGATGTACATTCCTCCACCTGTCATTCACCCCCCAGACTCTTCCTTGCAGAGGTGCCAGGTTACATCCACAGCTTCCCTACAGTCACACATGCATTCTCCTGTTGCACCAAAACAAGCACACATCCAGGCTGGGCGAAGCCAAGGTTCACATCCACCTGCTCTGACTGAAGAGGAATTTCAGTAATAACCTCTAAGGTTAATAACAAGGTTTCAGTAATAACCTCTAGTCTTTAAGGAGAGACTTGAATCCTGTCTCGAGTGTTCAGAGCCAAGTCTTTTGACTACAGCTTTCCTGTAGGGCCCAGTGTGAATTGCCTGTAGCCATTGACTCACCCCCCCCCCCCTCTCTGCTGCTGCATGCTTCTCATGCAGACAGGGGCACTTACTTTTCCATTTTTAAGCCCAACAAGTCACTCAAAGCAGACAACAGGAGCTCGAACAGCTGAGCTGGAAGAGACTGTCAGTCTCTGACCTTGACTGGAGATGAGTCTGGCAGCACACTTACCTTTCAAGACAGGAAATAACTGTGTCCGTGTCCTTCCTTCCACGGATGCCTTATGCCTGAGGACAGAGCTGCTCAGCCTAGCAGGATTTCACTGCTCTGCATTTGCAGACTCCTACCTTACCTCCTCTGGGAAATAAGACCCTCAACAAACAAATTCAGTTCCTCTGCATCTGTAACATCTCTTAATGTTTACAATATCTTGTAAATTACAGCCACCTTGCTAGACCTGAGCTTAGGACAGACCTGCATCATAAAAGCAACTGTGGGCTGATGGGTACCTCAGAAGCATAAATGTTTATTTTGCACTGAAAATAAATGCAGCCTTATCAGTAGATGTACTTCACAAAGCTTCATGGAGTACTTCACATATGCATGAGAGATGTTGCATTGTTTGACTGCTGCCACTAAAAAAGGTACTAATATACATGTAGAATATGAAAAAAGTGCCTTCCATGCTGGCTGCCAAAAAAGTTTTATGTTGCTTATTCTGATACAAGCCAGATTTTGCCCCAGTACCACAATCTCTTGTTCATCAAAAAATTCCATCAACTTCCATTAGAGTTGTCAAAGATGTTATAGTCCAGGCTTTCATCACTTGCCTATGTTTAAGCACATGAGAAGTCAATGGGATGGTTTGAGGCAGAGTGTCTCCCTCTGTGGGGGAAGCTCTCTGTATGATTTACTAACACTTGGGGGACACATTAGTATCGTACACATGAGAAATCAAATCCAGATCTGACCAAAATGCGGGGCATTTGGCCATTTCAGTGGCTTTATTCTCATTTTCTTTGCAAGTGTTTTCCTGAAGTTTTCTCCGTGAGCAAAGTCCATTGCAAGCTCTGAGTACAAACATATGGGGGTGAAGATATTTTGCCTGTAATAAAATGTTCTGCTTATTTTTAAAGGAATGTGAAGACAGTCCTGTGAGAATCAAGTCAAATAATCAGGGCCAGCCTATACACAGATGAAAATCATTGGGAAGTGAACTACATCTGTGAGAGTGCCTTTGTCATTCCTGCTTGTCCAAACAGATCAATCAGCCCACCCTCGTGCTGTTTTACAGTGCTACCGCTTGACAGCTTTGTTCACATGCTGCTTTTGCCTAAATCACACTAATCAGCTGGTCAGATAAAAGTTATTACAAAAGTTGAAGAAGTATAAATACACAGCTTCTTCTCTTACCTTCCGCTGAGAAGGAAACCGATAACAACAGCCAGCAGAATGACTCCCACTGTTACAGACACAACAATTATAGGAATCTGGCTCTGGTCGCTGGATGCAGCTACTGCTGAGATGAGAAACAGAAAATGGAGATTAGGGTTAAAATGACAGTCAGCACTCATATGAGTTTTTCTAGTGAGGCTGCCAGCAAGGTTTCAAGTCTTACTAGTTCGTTTATTCTTTTACGGTTTGTGTTTTCCCCCTTTTGCTGTCTGTTTCTAGTTTGGAAAGGATACGGGTGGAAAGGAAACAAAACCACATGCAACACTAAGCCAAAAACCCAACAAGATTCCATCTCATTGCTGAATTCAGAAACCAAAGCGTTGCAGGATGCAGCCTTTGAGTTTGTGAACTCAAGTTTTTCTCCCTGAGTTAGCTGCATTAGAAATCAGAGATAAAAGATGAAAACCCAACAGGCTCTCATTTGGATGAAAACCCAACAGTCAGAGAGAACATTTATGGAATGTTATTGCTAACAGACCCAAGAAAATCTACACGATAAAAAGAATTACCTGCACTTCAAGAAGTTATAAATAACTGTAAACTAACTCTTTGTGGCATCTCCATCACATGGCCCTAAAGTGCCCTCTGTAAAACAGGAATCTGCTAAGACACGTGCATTGCTTGGTCTTTTTATTGGCCAAAGCTTGGGGAAGCAAAACTTTTCCAGTTTGTGCCCTGTAAGGAACCCTCCTGCCAAAAGGCAGGAGACTAAACTGGTGATAAAGATGCCAGCAGAAAGGTCAGGAGACCTGACTGAGAACTGAGTTTTGACATGGGTCAAATAAGAGCAGGTGACCAAGCTCCTGCAGGCTGTAAAATGGAAACGCTAATACCACTTGTGTCTTCTTTATCTGCCCTACTTGTCAGGGGAAGGAGCCCATTTCCCCCCAGGGGTTTTTATGTGGGGCTCCCCAAGCAGAAACCAAAGTCTCCTCACCTTGCCCTCTTTGCTGCCAGCTTATTTAGCTGCATGTGTATAACCACCCCAGGGTGCAAACCTCACATCCTCCCTGCAAAACCAGCTCCCTGGCACAGGAACCACTGCTCTGTGGGGGAAAACCTCATTATAGCTCTTAACCTCGTGCCAGCCCAGGATGAAGCTCCATCCACCCCAGAGAGCAGCAGGAATTGATTGCGTACTGAAGAAGCCTTTAACGAAATGATTGAACTAAAAAAGGGTCCTTAGCACAGGATTAACGTTATGAAGGCTATAAAATAACTGAATATAGTCCTCTATTAATTGTTAAAGGAAAGGAAAGACAGAAAGGTATGGCATTAAACATTGATCTGCACTGGGCTTCAAGCAGCTCTTCATATGGGAGCGCTCTGGTGCTTAACCACTGGCAGGGCGGACCTGCTACAGCAGTGTAAGTGATTTCAGAAGGACTGGTCTGACACATCAAATATTTCATGCTAACTGCTCCAAACCCCTGCCATCATCCAGAGATTTTATTAGCCTCACAAAGTTATGGGGGCTCCTTAAGATGGTGTTTTATTGCTTTCTTGACAAAATAATTAAAAAGAAAAACATTTAAAGGAGAACATTAAGCAGTCATTGGTGGTTTTTTGCACAGCTCAAGGGATGGGGAAATGAGATAGTTTCTACTGTGATCTATGGCAGATGAAAAGCCTGAACCCATAAGCCAAGCTGGGGCTTGCTGCCATTCAAAGTCAGGGACACACACACACATCCCCCCTGCATCACCCCTTATCAGCCTGGTGATATGTTCCTACTCCTGCCCAGCAGGACCAGCTAGATTAGCTCACCAATCCAGCCAAAACTCAGCTCTTTGCAAAGTTAGTTTTTGGGGCTAGACGAGCTTGGTGGCATTTGGAAAGGATGAAGCAACAAGTGGATACACCCAGCAACACTTTCCATTCAAATAAAAAAATTCCGCTGAAAATTGAAGCCCTGGCTGCTTCATGGTGCTTTGCAGAATTGCACAAGCAGGGAGAAGTATGTAAAAATTCCCAAAATCTGGAAAAAAGAGGGAAGTCCAAAAGAGCTTACAGCTTTCCTCCATTGCATTTCGCGGGCTGTTGTTGTATAATTCCTCCAAATGTATTAAAGATAACTATAGAAACCTTGTGAACTGGAAACAAAACCTGTTGTTCAGTCCAAACGACTTGGAAATTGTTTTTGTTTCTCAGAACAGCCACTGAAAGGTTTTCATCTGTGCTTGAACAAAAATAATTTGCTTTGGCTCTAACAAGAAGTTCAGATCTGTACTCTGATCTGGCAGAGAGATTTCGATCTGTGCTTGCTTTCGAAATCTCCAGGATGTGCAGGAAAGCAGTGGGAGTCTGGTCACACTCCTGACACTAATATTGACTTTATATAGGGCTTTGGGGAAAAAAATGCTTTTTATAAGGTTTTAAATGTCAAACAGAGCTGCATTTTGCAAGATACTGAGGCTTACATTGTATATCAATCCTATTAAGTGTTAAAGTATCGGGTTAAGTCTGGCCTCAGCCAGACCTTGAGTCCAACAGATGAACAAATTCCCATTCCCAAACTGGGGACAATGTAGTAGGTATTCCTCTGACTATACCACCAACTCCTTAATATCAGAGAAGTACCTATTTCTCTGCCTTTAAAATGTGAAAAAGACGTGGATGTGGGCATGACTAAATGACCCACAGAATTTCTAGTGTTTAAAAGTATTTCCATGTGATGTTCTCCAAAAGTCCTGATTAACACAGATACTTACATGATGGGCTTGATGAAAGTGCCATTATTTTTGGACCAGGATCATGGGTAATAGATCAAACGTGCATATATTTCATGTGTTACTCATTAAGACCAGAGCACTATTACTCAAAAAACTCTAAGCTAGAAACTTTCCAAGTGAGAAAATAATAATACACAGAATAATTTTTTTGGCACAACACGATTTGGTTGCTACTTATAGAGCACAATTAATGGTTAATACTATAAGAAATACATCAAATAGACTGTCCTTACAGCATTAATGTTTGCATTGTGATGCAATTTTGACTGTATTAGCTTAATCACTGGCTCCACAGCTACATTTGCACATGCATAATGACTCCTTGAAAATCTATTATGACTTCAAAGGCAGCATGCACTGAAAAGACAACTCAGCATCTTCTTCTCAAAGATGATGAATTTTAAATAAACAGGAGTAATAGTAATCAAAGTATTTATGAATTTAAATTTCCAAGGAAAACACAGTAAACAGTTCCTTTCCCACAGGAATGATCAGAGTATTTCCACAATAAAATTCCTCTTCCATGCACACAGTATAAAAATTAATAAATGACAGCTGTACAAACTAATAGAGAGAAGAGGTATTTTCTGGTGGAAAAAATTGTACTTGACACCTTGGCAAAATTCTGTGTTTGGGACAAGAAGAATTTCCCCACAGCTGTGCCTAAACACAGAAGAAAGAGCAGCTGAGCCTCTGTGTGCCTGAGGAGTTCACCCTGCCACAGAATCTGTTCCAGAATCCAGCCCTGGATAAGATTCATTAAAAAAAAAAAAAAAAAAAAAAAAAAAAAGTTAAAGAAAATTAAAAAACCCACGAATGTAACAGGCCAAGAAGAAGCCCTGCACCTGCAGTGCATATTTTTTACCATTTCTGATTACAAGTCAACCTCCTTTTCTTGAGGCTGTGACCTTGGCAGCCAACAGAAACAATCTTTTAACTTGACAGGAACTTTCCCCCAAAAATACAAAAGACTCTAACACTGGATCAACCTGTGCCCTTGCAGAGAGGCACCATTTCAGGGTTTCCCCCCCCAGATAGAGATATTTAAGAGAGCTCAGCATCCTCTGCAGCCTGCCTTTAAGGAGCAGGTCCCGTCCCCTCTGTCCCTCCTGAGAGAACGACTCTCTTACACCAGGCTCCTGTAAATACAGGGTTTTTCTAAGCATGGAAAGCCAAGAATCTCTGAAGCCTGAAGATCTCCTGCCCCACCATGAGGAAGCAAAGGACAGATCTGCCAAGTGCAGAGTCACGATGCGCCTGACGTTTCCAAACTCAAGGGATGAAGCAATCAGAGGAAGCGCTCTGCGCAGATGTATGGATCCCTGACATGTCTCAGGGCAGCCTTGCAGGGACAGGGGCTGGCAGTAATGAAAAGCACTTACACACTGGGCTGGTTTCGAACTCGAACCTGCGGCTGAAGCCCCCGTAGCCGGCAGCTGTCCGCGCTCGGATCTGGAAGACGTACGCTGAGCCCGGCTTCAAGCCATCCGCCGTAATCGCCGTCTCTTTGGACTTGATGATGGTGTAGCTCGTCTCCTGGTCCTTTTCCCAACACCCCCCCAAAAACCACAAAGTTCAAACACACACAGAGTGGCTCTCAGAGAAGACAGACTCTAAACAACCTCAGAGAAACGCGACAAAAGATGACTGAAGGATGCATTTTTGAGGATTTCTTCCTCAAAACCCCCTCCCTCTCTGAAGGTCCTTCCTGCAAGAGAAACTGTGAGATCTGATTTTCTCTTTTATAATCAGTGATTCTGGGAGGCACACAACCGGCATCTGCAGTAGAAGCAGCTTTCCCCTGCTTGGGATGTACGTGGCCTGGGGCAATGGAAAGGTTTATCATACAAAGATCAATCCCAAGGCACAGGGAAGATAAAACAAGTTCCATTGCCTTGAAAAAGGATTTTGATTTACACCAAAACGGCTTCCCGGTAGTGTAAGTAGGCCTAAAAGAGAATAATGTATTACACACTATACAACTTTATGCCTGCATTTCTAGAACCACTAATTAGACCTTGGGAAGAGAATAATAAACCAAAACTCCAGGAAAATACCTAATTTTTGCATTGTTCTTCTGAAGCAATGAACTTGAAGAAAAATTGCTGAAATAAATCTTCATCTACATCAGTTTCTAATGTGAAACAGTTCCAGTTCTTTGATTAAAATTTTGTTGAAATGCTAAGTAATTACTCTTAGAATTATTTACTGTAACACATAATCTAGACAAGAGCTCATAAATTCAAGTCTACAAATATGGAGACTGCTTTTTATTCACCATATCCTCTCAGGTCCAAATTATTATAAGTTAAACCAGAGTTTTTAGTAGTTCCTTACCATGATTTCTGGATAGCTCTTAGAATCTGAGCTCTTTTTTTTTTTTTTTTTTTTAATTTAATGGCAAACTTCCCTTTGACAGCATTATGCCTGGCTAAGGTGCTAGGAATTTCTTAAATGTAAGATAACAAAATTTCTCAATTGACACCTGTTTTGGAGAAATGTGTACACACATACATACATACATACATACATATATATATGTGTGTATGTGTGCGCCCTTTTTTTCTTATTAAGGAGTGATCCCTCTTACAGGAATGCAATCCGACAAAACTCCGTTTTCCCAAACATTTAATATAAATGTTCTTGTCCCTTGGAAATGAATGTGAACTTACCCTTATGAAGGACTGAAAACTGAGAGAATATAAATTATAGTAGCAACAAAGGAAAAGGATTAAGGACAATATCCCCAGCCTATCTCAACTACTGGTTAAAAAGCAGTAAGTGAATATTAGGTCACATCTTTGCCTGTATGTCAGCCAATTAACTTTTCAATACACTGTTGGCTTCTGCAAACACTTGGACTCTTGAGCTTTTCTATGGAAAATACAAAGCCTCACTCTCAGACTGAAGAAAACAAATCAAGACAGCACAAACTTGGACTGGCTGGAACTACCTCTCCACAAAGGACCCACTCTTGAAGAACTATTTGCTGAAGCTACTTGAGACTAGTTCTGGACTACAAATGCAACATTTTAAGTCCCCTCTCCCGCCAATTTGTTTGAAAAAAAACTAAGGAAAATGAAGAAATACACAGGGTTTTTTCACTTTAATTATTTGCTTTACCATTTTTTTTTGGTTTCTAAAAGCTGTTCTTCCCAAGCCATTCCATGGTTAGGATTCAATGTACCCCAAGAGTCATTCAAACAAATTAATAAGATAATTAGTAATGGATTATTTCCAGCAACAAAACAACGTGATTCCTGCTGCATACCTTAATCTTCAGCCCTGTTTAAGTCATTCATATATCTATTTCACAATCTCCCTCATCTGCAAAAATAATGTTGATTTTATTTTGGTGGAGAAGATTTATGAAATTCTTTCCCCTGTTTGCATGGACTGTTTGAGCAGGTCCTTCCCATGGTCAGAAAAAGAAGACAGAAGGAGTAAGGATCTAATCCTGGTCCATGTTGAGTAACTTCACCTGGATCACAGATAGAGCTAATAGAATGTCTTCCTTAAAACAGAAATTCAATGCCCCTTAAAAAGTGAATTGTGACTCAATTTCATTATTTTCCTCTTGTTTTCATGTAGAAAGCCTGGATGTTTCTGAGGAAAAAAGAGCACCTTACAATTCCAGCTAAGGCAAAAAAAAAAAAACCGCTTTTCAGTCAAATCCCGAAAACCCGATTTTTGGAAATCTAAGACTTCTAGAGATTTGATGCCATGTCACTCAAAATACCCTACTTTGAGAAAGTGCATGTGTAACCATTTTCATGAAAAAAACATTAATTTTGCAGGAAGATAACAAGTCACCATTTGAAATGAGGACTAGGAGGGGCAAGTTTTGTGGGGAGACTGCTTCCCTTTAAACTGAGGCAAAGAGCTGGAAAACCCAGGCAGGTTTTTAAGTCAAGATGCCCTTCTTCATAACAGAGCACATGCAGTCTCTCTCCACAACCCCCTTCTCCTCTCCTTTCACAGTGGATGGAAAATCAAGTGAGAAATTGAAAGACCAAAGGCAAAGTATTTTGCCTGATGTTTCTGGGAGGAGACAGATGCTCAGTCCCCAACCCCTTCTATTTTTAACAAATAAGCAGGCTCTATCTTAATGTGATAAGGCTGGAGAGGAATCTGACACGCAGATTTAATGTATTTGTTCAAGAGAAGTGGCACACTAATGGAAAACAACACCCTCATTTCAAGTCTTCCTAATCATTTACTGCAAAATCAATCTGACATTGATTTATGCATAAAATCTCTCAATTCCCTTCCATGACTCAAATAATAATAACTAAAAGAAGAAAACAATAAAGAGAAGGTACTTGGGAAGCTCAGCAATCAGTCCATCACACCTTTTCAAAATATTTGATTTCGTATTCCAGGATGATGCCATTGGGTCGATCTGGCTCCTGCCAGGAAAGGGAGATGCTATTTTTAGTTATCTTCCCTTTTTTCACAGTACTGACTGGAGAAGGTGCTGCAAGACAGGAGAAAAACAGAACAGACAAAAACCATGGTTAGCAAGATGGTCTGCTTCAGCCAAACTCATCAGTGCATGCTCAAACACAAGGCAATCCTTAGCTACTGCAGAGCAGTGGGGTCTGTTTTCACCTTGGTGGTATTTGCCCATTTTTAACAACTGGACTTGCACAGATTGGTGGTAGCAGGATCACCAAGACAAATTAATAACATGAACTACTATCACAGCTTACACATCAAGCCTGTCTTTTCAAGCAATTTTCAAACACATCAACCCCACACCTTCTCTTTTCAAATGTGTCAGGAGTCTACATTATCAGACTTACATATTGATTATGCTTTGCTTTCTTTTGCCTGCTTTCCAGGCATATATTTTTCAGAAGACCTTAGATTACATGGGCTCCTTAACTATTTTTTGGATTTTAAGCAGTTAAATCCTAGGCATCTTTCAGCCCCTTCCTTTCAGAAGCAAGGAATATTACAACGTTTATAATTCAATTGCTCTCCATAAATATCACTGGGGTGTTGCAGGCTCACATAGTGATGCTAATTCCTTGCAAATGGCAAAAGATTTTAATGGCAATCACAGTTTGGAAGTTCTCAGTGTGCTTGGGGAAGCCACAGCATGAGAGCAGCCATACAAGCTCTGCTCATTATTTTAAGATGCAGCCCTGAAAGGTTATCTGCCCTTTGCAGCACACGTATGCATCAGAAACAGGCTTGATCCTTTGTATTCAGTCCAATGTCTGCAGAGACTTTTTAAGTTGGTTGCTGCCTCCCTGGCCAGCTCTCCAGCAGGAGTTGCTGTGGGCAATGCAACCCTAACACCCCAGGTGTTTCATGCCAGTGATTGGGAAGCAACACTCGGTGAAGAGAAAAGGGGATGGAAGAAACTCACGGTCTCCCAATCACAGGGCCAAGAGCAGCTTCTCCAGAGATGAAAACAGGCCATGCCTGGATGAGGGACTTTAACTCACCCTCCTGCAAGGATGACAGGGGCCTGAGGAAACCCATGGCAAAGACTTTTGTGGCCATATGGGGAACAGTATGGAAAGAGCAGCAGCAAACAACCACATTTCATCTTCCAAAATGTATTTGGAACTATAGAAAACATTTCTTCTATGTGCAGGACTAGCTAATTATCTTAGCACTATAAAAAAACCCCAACCTATAAAGTAAAATAAAGACAACAAATACAGTAATTTTTCCAGGTCTGATTTTAAACCAAAAAGTAAGGGAAGAGCTCCAGACAATTATTCTCGGACTGAAGGCTAGCAGCAAAACTTCTGTTATAGCAAGCTGCCACATCTCAGTCTTGCTTCAGCCCTGTTTTTTTCCACTCCTGTTTACTTTCCCTGCTTGGCTCTTGAAGGATGCCGAAAGGTGCTGGCTATTTCCACACTGTTTTCTGCTGGAGAGCTGACATCAAGCTGTACAGACAGTGTTTGCTTTTCAACTGTGCATCCACCCCTGTGCTCACAACTGCTCCGCTGAGCCAGTAAAAACCACCTTGATTTGAACCATGACCACGTTATTTATGCAGGCACTGTATGGTGATCACCAACTATTTTTCATCTGCAAAAGTCACCTTACCCCTCCCTGACTGACATCCTCTACAAGGTTTTGGGCTATGTGAAGGCAAATAATGACCTAAATACAAACTGCTAATCTGGAAAAGGAATTTCTGTTACTCAGCCCAGGTGCCTAAATATGCACTGTGCGTACACGTGCACAGCAAACTGAGTTGTGCATCTGAGATACAAGATCTGTGAACATGTGTACAGTCAGATATATTAGCTCAGAGAAGACAGAGAGAGTAGGGAGCTCCATCAAAACAGAATGAAGCTTTTTCTGATGCAAGGGAGCTACACTGGATAACAAGCCTTGCTGTGTGGTGATGGTGCCAAGTAAAAGGAGATGGTACAATCCTCGTTAAAGAGATGATACTGACCACTTATCATAAGCCACTCAGATGCTACCATGTACAGGGAGGAGCCACCAAAATACTCAAAAAAAGGGACCTGTGCCCTCTGGGACTGATCTCCAATGCCCCCAAATCCCTGCAATGCCTATCTCATGCTTACAGAGCTGGCAGCAGAGGTCTGGCAGGATAGAGAACATCAGTGCTGAGCATTAAACCATTTTAAACCCCTATTAGCAAAAGTAAACTTGAGAAGAGCAGTGAGGGGAGACCTCAGTTCTCCCTGGTATTGAATGCCTCTCAGGAAGGTGAAAATCATGCTACTCCCAGGATCAAAATCACCTGATAAAATAGCGGATTTTTCATCCACTTTATTGAGGTTTCCTGAAGTGTTTATTTATAGGACTGAGGCTCACAGGTGCTTTACAGCCAAGAAAACAATGTTAGTGCTCCCAAACTCTGCTGCAAAGCCTTTCCCTAGGAGATTCAGGGTAGTTTAGCTCTCCTTTTATGTGCACCTGCACAGTACAAGACAAAATGCACCACCAGCCAACCCAAGCACCCCCATCAAACTTCCTACCCCCTAAATCAGAGGATTCCCTTTAAAAAATGTGTGCAAAAAGCTTGACTAGTGAACAGCTTCGTGGACTTAAATCTCTGGGTGTGCAAGTCTCTAAAATGTTCAATTGTGGCTCACAAAATGCTCTGCTCTACCGGGAAACGGATGGAAGATAAGAAAATGAGTAACCTGACTCTCGAAGTAAATTAGAAGAGGAGTAACCGTATCCTTTTTGAATCTCCTTCAAAAGAAGTGTTAAAGTGTAACCGTGAGATAAAGTCCAATTAAGTAAATTCAATAAATCCCAGCGGTGCTGGCATGCTACAGCAACCACTCTGCATCCTCAATGCACAGAGATTACGATGCTCTGAAGTGAAGGAAGGAAGGTATAAGTATTTTAGAGTTTTCTTTGTCAAACAAAATGTAATTCAATCCAGGCAAGTGGACAAAGTCTGCAATCATTCCATCTTAAAAGCCTGCAACTGGATACTGTGCTATATGATCTCAGAAAAATAAAAGGATTACTTAAGACTTGCTTTTCAAAGGTCACTGCTTCTGCAAGGGCAGCATCCTCTTAATAGAAAGAAGTCAAACCACAGAGCCCTTCCATTTGGAGCACAACATGCAAAAAAATAAATTCACGTGAGAGTCAAGATATACAAAGCTGTAATGTCCCATGTTTCTTGTGTAAGCAGACAGAAGTCTTGTTCAAATCCCTGCCTTGACACAACAAGAGGTGGGTGTACATTGTGAATTGTTCATGTTCTGCACCTATGCATTAATTTCTCAGCCACACTGTCAAGATCAAAGAGGGATATTACATCATTTATGTTTATGTTTGCCATTTATGAAAACAGCCATGCATGTGAAGCATGTGATGAAAGCAAACAGAAGATGTAACAAGGTGTGAAATTGCCAATGTACATTTTTGCTTTCCTGAGACAAAAAAATTAATCAAGAAGCAAAGAAAAGCATAGAAAACTGATTCTTCTTCTTTTTTTTTGGTTTTTTTCTTTTTTTTTTTGTTCTGTTTCTAACATTTCTTAAGAAGAGTAAGGGAACATACCAGATAAATAAATAAAAGTTTCTGCAGAAGACACATCATTAGTCACATCTGAATAACTACAGGAAATTATTTCATAAGGAACAGACTTTTTAGGACATTTGTTCCTCTGCAAACTTTGATAATGACATTAGCACTGAATTAGACATCAAGGCACCAAAGGCCATATTTACAACATACTGTGCTGTGTCCCACTAATATCTAACATACAGTAATGCTTAGTGGAATAAAATGCTAATTATAGTTCAAGAGAATCCAATGTTATCAGGTGAACAACCGCTGTACCAAGACAAAACAAATAATCCAGTTTCTACTTTTCATGCTCTCTCCAGGCCAATTACTTTTGCCGTGGCATTTTTCACTCTGGCAGAAACAACAGCTAATGGCTCCCCATCTTACTCAGTCCCAAAGCCATAACCTTTATCTGTTATTATATAACCAAACAGTTATGTTATAATTAATGCACTTAATAAAATCAGGTAAAATTGAAGAAAATAAAACCTGTATTAGAAGAGTAACCACAAGACAAGTAACTCTGGTTTCATTTCAAAAGCCTGGTATATTGTAATTTTTCACTCAGTTTCTAGTTTCTTTCTCAGGCCTTTGGTGACTTCAGCATTTGAAGCATGACTTGCCTTATTCACCAAGTCACACTAAAGGCATTGTGAAATTGCAGATGGCTTCAAGCAGTAGATTAATTGAAAAAAATATAGGTAAGCTAGTTAAAATAGAAACACTCAAAGGGGAAGGGGGAAAAAATACTTTCACTGTATTATCTCTGCATTTCCACATAGGAACTTTTAGGGCAACTTAACACCCAGTGGCTCTCTTAAGGGCACTTTTACTGTTAATATTACACCTGGGTCAGAACCCAGAATTTAACTTATAACTTGTCTTTCATGCTGCAATTTCTCATATCCCAAAGTACACTCAAGTTTTTCTGATAATGGATTTCAAAACTCTTTGTCCCTTGAGAACAAAGAGTTGCAAACCATGCCTGGCTAGTTAGGCAAACAGGCTGGCCCCCAAGTTTGCAGGTGCTTGCAAGTGTTTTTGAAAACTGAGTCCAGGTCCTTGTACTAAGTAGCATTAAATGCTATTTCTATTCTATTCTATCCTATCTGAGATCTTTCGTAGGACTTCAATCCTGAACAGGCCCTAAATAAGGCAGAGGTAAATTTTAGCCTCAGGATTAGATTAAATCCGAACACCTTGCCAAGTAGGAGCCAAACCCTAAAACATCATTCATATATGGAGATAATTTTATTTTGAATGATTTTTCAAAGCATCTCTGTGTAGATGTGGACTTCATGTTAGTCCTTTTCACGCATCAAATATCAAAATGAGAACACAATCTTCAAACTGCTTTGGCAATGGATTATAATATTTCTTCAGAACCTCTACGTTCCAAGATGAGCCCCTGAGGTGCCAGGTCTTAGATCTCTTTGCAGGCTGAATGGACATTCTGAATGCCTCTGAAACCTGAGATGCCCTGACCTGCACCTTGAAACAAAACAGGTCACACGAGAGAGGAACCCAAATGAAGCACTCCATGGCCCTGACAGAAGGCAGGGCCCCATTTCTGTAATATGAATCCATGACTAACCCAAGCAACGAGATCTACCTCATTTGAAAAGGGGTACTCTTTCAGGTGGCTCCCATCCTGGATCCTCTAAGATGCAACACAGCTCCTTAAGCTTGACACCAGGACATGACTTGACACCCAAGCTGGTCATGGCCAAGGTGCTCCCAAGACCTTGCTGTCTCCCAGCTGGACAGAAGGTTGGGTTCATGAAAAGTGAAACCCCAGTTGGTGCCTAATTGTGTTGAAGAGCCTGTTCTTTCTTTGACAAAACTTTCCTCAGAGAACTTCTCTCTAGGCTTCTAATCCTTGGACCTAAGACACCAGAAAAATCCCTTTGCTAAAGGCAAAGAGAGCAGTGGGGATGCTGTGGTTTTGTGGACACTATGAACCCAATGCTTTTAATTACCAGCACTCCCACTACAGAGAAGTGCTCTTGTGTTGGTAAACACAAACCAGGAAAAACACTTTCAATTCATACTCACATTAGAGAAAAAACAGAAGTAATCTGCATGCAATTTGCATGAGCACAGGGATGATGGCCCTTCTCTTACTTCTGATCTCTGCTAACAGCTCAGGAGATCTGTGTGGCTGTGCTCCAATGTGGTCTAAGGCCTCAAGATTTACTGTGCCCCAATACTCAGCGTTCTTGCAGTAATTGAAGTGTGTTTAGGGGAAGGATAGCTGTGTGCACACTACATTCAATAATTCAAGGCTTTCTTTTTCTCTGAGTATCTCCTAAAGGAGCTTGCAAGAGAATCAGCAAAGAGAGAAAACAGGAAACCACAGCAACAAGCTAACATCAACTGACCCACCTGTAAGGACCTACTGCTGCTTATGGTAAATCTTTAGATGAACACTCGATATTTTGCTACTCCCGTAAAATGGTTTTCAAAGAACAAATAGCAACAAATGCCTTGCTGCATGTGAAAAAATCACTACTGAAATCCTTCCTGCAATAATCTGTGTTATAAAAATGTGTCTGTAAAACATTCTTTGTTACTAAGACCAAGTACTGATTATTGACACATAAATTATGAAAACAAATCCATAGCTTGAAATGTTTGAATGCAGTCTTTTTTCCTCTTAATCAAAATATGTTGTGAATTGTGAAACAGCAAGACTCAACACATATTCCTCGAAGGACAGTGGATGCAACCAGTGAAAGCTTTGCCATTCACAAAGTATTTTACTGTTACAGACTCCTTCTAAGACTCACCTACCTAAGTGCCTACTTTTGTGGAGGCAAGCCAGGAAGGTGTAGCAACGTCTCACCTCTGGCACTCCTCTCTCTTTCCAAAATTCACTGCTTACACCAAAAGCAAGCAAATAATTTCTACAAAATCTACCATAAGGAAGTTACTTTGTTTCAGGGCTATCATATATTAAAACTGCAACAGGATTACAAACAGAGCCTAAAGACACCACAAAATCTAGGCACTAAACTACAGAGTCTTTGGGGTAAGACTGCCTTGTCATTCCTCATGTGCACATCACCCATACAGAACAGAGCCAGAATATTTAATGATACCTATCATATATCACTGCCATCACAAAGAAACACATAACCTTTGGCAAGGCTCTTAAAAGCACATGGTTTCAAAAAATAAATTGGATTCTTGCCATTTGCCTTCTGTTTACAGAGTTGCACAGACACGCTCTCGGCTCCTGCCAATCATGGGTGAGAGACACGAACTCTTAAAGAATGGAAGCTGCCTGCAGATCCACAAAACTTGCAAGCACGTGGCCTGAGGAAAACATGACCAGATAACACAACAGAAAATTGTGTAATATTGAGCACACTCATCTCAAAGGAGGGGAAGTATTACCTCCAGCTTGTTCATCAACAAACACATTGAAGTCCTTAGCAGGAATATTGCTATACAACAGTTTTAAGGAATTTTAAGGACTCTGTATAATGAAGGCTACAAAGAGCACCATGATCTGTAACAACAATCAAGGTAATTTTTTTCTATTGAAACCCGGAGGCTTGCAAACACTCACCTGTATTTTGCAGGGTGCAAAGTACCCTTCATACAGATATAGGCTGTTTAGGAAAAATAATTCAAGAAATTGGCCTGACAAGACTGGCCCTGACCACAGCTCATTGTTTAAGAAACTTTTTTTTAATTGCCAGGCCTAACATACATTCATTTGTATTTACATCAGCATCAGCCCTGTGTCCTGCACAGCCATCTCCTATTAAGCTTCAATTTTCTGTGATCCTCAGAAGGGAGACGGAGACATTAGGGCATCACAGATTGCCTGGGCTCAGGAAAAAGAGGCATCCCTGATATCCCTAGCAGGTACTTGCACTCAAGGCCAATGTGTACCTGAGACAAATGTGTATGAGACAAATATTTGTTGGAGCAGGGAAGAGAACATGAAGAAATATCTTCCTATAGGGTGCAGATCCACAGGAAATTCCAATACTTGATTTTGTTTTTGTAGCGCCTCTGAAAATCAAGATAGTAAGTTTTTCTGAAAGCTGGAGAACAGATTGTGGTTAAGACCAGAGCCAGATTTCTTCACACCACAGAAAAGCTGTAATTTCCCTATTTCCATTAGTGGTTTAGTTGTGAAGCCTAAGAATAAATACTACTGACTTACAAGACTCTCATAAATTCATTCCTAGCAAGGTGATAAGGACTTTAGCTCTGATCCATCAAAGCATTTTTGGAAAACGCTTAATTTTAAGTGCATGAGTGCTACCACTACTGTCAGCATTTTGCTGGATCGTAGCCACAGGGCTCAGCATTTTGCTGTAGAATTCTCATTATTGAGTACATTTATCAGACTAGCTTCTACCACACTTACCAAGGAGTGCCTTCCCTATCTTTAGTAACCTAATATCTGATTTGCATTTAAGCAAAAACTTCCTTTTAAAAACCACATGCCATTAAGAACAAAACAAAGCCAAACCACAGCTACTGAATTAAATACAAAATGTGCAGGTTCCTGCTCCCTACCATCTCACCTTCTTTATTCCTAAATTGGCTCTTTTTTTTTGTACAAGACTTGCTGCGCCCTTTTTCTAGCTGTTATCAAACTCTAAACCCAGCAAATTCATGGACCATTTTTAAACTGTGTGGGAAATTTCCTTCTCTGCCAAGCCTGCCACTCTGTATGATACAGCAATCAGTCTTGCTGATGAATTCTAACATAAAGCCAAATTACTAAACACTCCAGTGAAATTAGGAGCAGCCAAATTAATTCCTTATGTTTCCACTTGAAGAACAGCTACTGAAGAAGTGCATCAGGTCAGAGTGAAGAATAGGCAAAGTCCTTAATTCCCACTGTAGCTTGTTTTGGATTTCCTGTGGTATTTGGTCCCTCTGAATACCACCTGTGGCATTTGGTTCCTCTTATCTCACCTCTCATTCAGAAATGGGAGAAAAGCATGAGCCCACCACTGGTCACAGGACCCTGAGCTGGTCACAGCTTTGCAGAACCACAATCCAGACCTATTCCATCTGTGAGTTCCCCAGAGAAGACCGGAAGGCTTGAAATAAAATTCTTAAAAACAAATAAAAATATATCAAACAGGTAATACTAGATCAAACCCCTATATCAGTAAGACCTCAGTGGTTGAAATGGAAAGGTTTATGTACCTGTGATTATATAAAACCCTTGGTTTGAGACTGACAGTGGCTTTTCTGGATCAGAGCAAATGCTGCTAGGCTTCTACTGCTTTTAAGGGAAATGGAAGACAAATAAAAAAAATCTAACAGATCTCATTGTTGCTGCCAGCTGGGATATCTTGCCCAGTCTTTTGGCATTTAAGTGTGACCACGGGCACTGTTAGTCCTAAAATCTCAGGTTCTAAACATTGAGATGAAGCTAGCTGCCAAAGTCAGCACAAATCCAAGTTTTATTACAGGTGCTTGGGAAAACTCCTCTTCATACTGTCAAGTGAAATTTGTGTACCTTCAGCTTCCTAAGGCTTTTCCTCCACACCTTTACAGTGTGAAACATGGGAGCATGCAATGCCCCTTTGGAAGGAAGGAAGAAGATGCAGCTTCACAGATGGTCTGAGTTGGAAGAGACCTTAAAGATCACCTAGCTCAAAGCCTAATGCCATGGGCAGGGTCACTTTCCAATAGACCAGGTTACCTAGAGCCTCATCCAGCCTCGAACACTTCTAGGGAGGTTGCAACCACAACTTCTCTGGGCAGCTGCTGCCAGTGCCTCAACACCCTCATGATAAAAATTTTTCCCTATATCTAGTCTGAACCTACCTTCTCATAGTCCCAAGGCATTACTCCTTGTCCTGTCCTTACAGACCCCTGTAAAAGTAACTCTCCAGCTTTCTTGTAGGCCCCCTTTGGGTCCTGGATGGTGCTGTAAAGTCTTCCCAGAGGTTTTGTCTCGCTGGCTCTGACATCAGACTGGTAGGAATGGGATGAGCTGACTGTGACCTCCCTGGGCACCCTCCCACACAGACTGTCTCACCATGCCCTGTTTCCCCTCCTGGTCACTCGCAGCTCTCCCTGGGGCTGCTCTTTTTGGCAGTGGCTGCTCCTGGCCCCACCGACTCATCAGCCATTCCTGTACAAGCTGTGGGCTTCTGGTGGCTCTTGGCACTCCTCGGGGGTGTCCTTGGCTTAGCAAACCTTCCTGTACATCTTGATGTCCTGCTCTGCTGCGGAATGCACCTTGTCTGTGCTGTTTGCTTTGGCCAGTCCTCGACACATGGCTTCCCAGCAGGTGAAATGATTTATCAGGTCCTTCTCCCTTTGGGGAGAAGGTGGAAGCACTTGAGGGAGCTCCAGACCATGCCCCATTCTGGATGTCAGGAAAAACACAGTGTATTTTTATGGAATCCAAGAGGAAACTGGAGAAAAACCACAAGTTAAAAAAGCTGTGAACAGAGACTGTTCTGTCCTGGGGAAAAGGAGACTGAAAGAGAATATGAGTCTCCAAATAAATAAAAGGCTGCTGTCTCTGGAGCAAGACAAGCATAGTATTAAATTTAGGAACAGCTTTCTAAGGACAAAAATAATGAAGCACAGGAAAAATATCACCCAGTGAACCTGTGGCCTCAGTGAAGGTTTTAAAGCAGGTTAGATGAGCACATCCTGAGATCCTTCCAGACACAAGGCTCTACACAGACACCTGGCTATCACAAGGTAAGTGATAAAAATATAAAGGATCTTGAAAGGTAGAGACCCAAGAGACATATATGTAGTGCCATTTACTAGCTGGCTTGTTTGTGCCAGGAGACATGACAGAAAAATCTAAATTACTGAAAATGGCCAGTCACACAAAAGGATGGCACTGGGATAAAAGCATCAGACCAGAGGAAACAATACTCTGCTTTCTGACTCTGCCAGAGACTCCTAGTATGACCATGGGCAAGTTACTTCATCTTTTTGTGCTGTTATTTGTGCAATGAGGATAATGATAATTCCTTCATCTGTACAGACTTGAGGGGCAGGAACTAACTATTCAGGTGCTGCCAGCACAATCTTTGCTTTGGCCTGCAGGCACTGCTGTAAGGCAAATAAAGAAAAGAAGGAATACCTGCAAGCATTACTCCTGACAGCTGGTTTCCTCTATTTAAATCACAAGCAACCTGGTGATGTCATACTGAGCTCAAACACAGAGCAAGACCCCTATGTCAGTGACAAAGGGGAAAATTGTGGGGAAATTTGTGGCAAAGGCTTGTTTTCATAATTTTATAACTATCTCCAACTTCTGTTTCCAAGTGGAAGCACTAGTTCTCTGCCTAAAGACAAGCACTGTGCAAAATTGCTTTGCTGAGGGAAAACTGCAGAGTTCACGACTGAGCAACACAAGCTCAGGATGAACATCAACCTTTAGAATGGGATAAATGCAGCTGCATATGAAAAGCATGGCTTTTGACTCTCCCACCCTGCAGAGGCATCACTTTTCTGCAGGAAGCAAATACAGACTCTTCTGACAAAAAACAGCAGGCTTTTTCAGTCCAGTTAGTTTCTGAAGGTGTTGATAAGGATTTAGAGACAAACTCAAGAATATGCCAGAATGTTTCTAACATGAAAACCCAATTTAGGAACTGTACAGGAACTCTCCAGTCCAATTTTTCCCTTTAATGCTGACAGGATATGTCCTAAGCCCTTGTCTACTTAACTGGATCACCACAGGCTGTGGAGGTCAGGGCAATGCAATGGTACCAGGAGAACAGCCTGAACATCTGAGGGTGGGCTTGCCAACCAGAAGCTAATGGTCCCAGCAGAGATCCTGGCTGTTTTATATGGTAGCTGCACATGCACTCTCTAATGTATCCCGAGGCTTTGGTGACACCGTCTCATTCAGCATTTCCATGACTTTGTAGAAAGGTGGAGGAAAGACAAGACTGCATCCAGATTCCTCTCTGGGTTCACAACCACTCTAACAGGATTTGGTTTTGGTAAGTTCTCCTTATACTGCTCACTCACTTCCCCTCAGCTTTGTGACTGCTGCAAGAGAAAAGGGCATTTTACCATCAGTCACTGTGGGTTCCTCCTTCTGAGGGGTTTCTTGTCTCTCCTCCAACTTGGACCAGGGAATGACTTGGAGAGATGTAAGGAAGTGCCCTAGTCCTTCCAACTTTCTCATCTGCATCTTTATTCAGTGTGAGGACTAGACCACCAAAAGACTTACTGAGAATTAAAATACATGTATGTATGTCTCCATAGATGCAATACATAAAACACTTGCCTGTTTGGTAGTACCCTACACATTTGTGACTCTCCTTTGACCAACCTTCACACTGCAAGTGCTCATTGCATCGAGTGGCTGGCTGAAATTGTGCCTTGAAGACATCTGAAAGTAGTCCAAACAGCAGATGACAGGATGGCATGGATACCAGAGCTCACTGCACCAACACCAGCTGCTCACAGGCATTTGCCTGTCTCATTCACAGGACTGTGATGACGTTAGCTGCCACTTGCTCTTGGAAAAAAGCAGCTTCCAGCACCATTGAGAATTACCCACCCAGTACAGAAGGGAGCTCATGAAAGTTTTCCTTCAGACAATGCCTTGGGTCGTCTGCAGGGGTATCGTCTCAAGATCAGACATGTACAACAGTTTGCTTGGGTTCAGGGCTCAGGCTGCTGAGATTGAAGAGACAGAAATCAAACCATACGGGTTCCCCACTATTCTGCTCCCCAGATTGTTGCCTATTAGCATGGCTCTCTCTCCCTAAATGTTCCCTGCATAAATGTGAGATTATACCAATAAGTGGCATTAAAAACGTGAATGATGAATGCTATGCATCAGGCAGGATGATTAAATAACTATGTGTAGATTCTGGGGCATATTAGCTTCTCTGCCTTCTGACATGATAATTGATCATTCCTAATCTATAGCAGAAACAAAACAGAAATTACCTCCTCTCAAACAATTCAGCTTCTATTCTCCTTTGTTCATTCCCCCAGTCCCTCCCTCACACAAGGGGGAAGCCCATTAACTACTCTAACTGTTTTTAATTCAGAGGTATTGAAAATGGGATCCTAGCAATGCGCGTAATTGATCCCATTTCACAGGACTGCCTTCCAAGGAGCAGCAAAGGTGAAGCATTCACATTATCAAGGTCACTGCAGTGAATGCAAGAATAACAAAGACTTGGATTTGCATCAGGATTCAATTACAGTGAAGTATACAAATGTTGCTAGACTGCCCCCCCTCCAAAATGAGAAGTACTCTAAGAGAGCTAGACACAGCTAAGCAGAATTAATAAAAAGAACAACATTTAAAATGTTTTTGTTAAAACCCTGTACAAATACAGAGGACTCAAACAGAATGTGTTTTATGTTCATTTAACTTGAATTTGTAAATTTATAGGCAGCAGGTAAAGCAAGATAATTTTAAATCAATATAACTAGATCTTAAGGCCAAAAGAGATCATTTTAGCCCTCCCACAAAACACCACTGACTTTTCATCTTCCTTTAAATCAATAACAATTCACTCCTGAGGGCAGATTACCAAACTTCACCACGCAGTGACTTGCTGTTCCATTGTGACACTCAGTTAAAAGAATAAAACATTTTAAGAGATAACTGAACTTTGTTCTAGAAATTAGTACTGAAGAAAAAAATTTGTTTTAAAAACCAGTCAATACAGCAGTTACTGTCTGAGAGCATGAAAAACAAAAGAGAAAAGGACACTTTTAAATATAGATATACACAAATGCACACTTCCATAAGCCACACAGAAAAAAAAAAAAAAAATCAAGAGCTTGAAGAAAGGATGTATGATTCACATATAGTTTTTAAAGCTGAATGTCCCTTGACGACTGCCAGTAAATTTCCAAGCAATTTGGCAACATTTATCAGTTCATAAAAATTACAAAAAAGCCCAATTTTACAAGGCCTGCAGATACTGAACTATCACATCTGATCAGTGGGAACTGCCCACATGCATTTTTATGCTCTATAGCCCTGCAGTGTACAGAATTCAGCTCTGTAGATGACCCTCCTGTGGGCCTGTTTCTATCAGTGAAGAATGCATCTGAGGAAAGAATAAATTTTGCTCAGTGTTATCATCCACTTGAACTATCACATAGCTAAGAAAACAGAAAAAAAAAAATTTCCATCCAGTCATTCAACTGCCAAGCAACTGCTTGCAGAGACTGCTTACTTTGTGTGGCATTCAATCACTTCATCAACTGTACTCTAACCAAAACTACTCAAGCCGTTAATGCCAGTCTAACTTCTTGTGCATCACTCTGATAAGAACTTCATATTACTTACTTCCTTCTGCAGCTAAATGGAAGGAATGCAGACCACACAGGCACACCTTACCTTGTACCTCCAGAAAGACACTGCTATCATCCTTGCAGTTTCCAGTGGCTGGTTAGTATGGTATCTGCTGCATAAATATGGACCACAGGTTCCCTCAGGATCACCAGGATGCTGCTCATTTTAAAGATGCTTGAGCTAGCTGCATTCTCTTTTGTTTATTCTAAGACTATGGCCTTTAAAGTCTGGATGTGACATTTAAAAGGCCCAGTAAATGCCACATCCACTCTCAACCATGAACCTTGTCTAACACAGAAGTGTATTATGATCTCCGTGATCTAATTCTTGAGATAATCTCTTTACTAACAAGACCCAGGATGGCCACTATGATAAAGCTCTGGGAACTAAAAAAATATCTCAGTCAGTGACCCAATAATAAATCTGATGTTCTGCTTCATCTTTTCCTCAGTAAGGCATGTCAAATCATATACTCTACAACTATAAACTGAATGACCTGGGCAAAAGGATTTTCAGAATGTGGGGAAGACTCTGCATTGATAAAACAACAAAAATCAGAATAATGGCACTTTCATGCACAAGATAATCTTGCTTCCTCAATACCCTGGGGAAAAATATTATGTTTGGATCCAAAATTTCTAGAGCCCAAACAGAAACACAAGAGCAGCTGTGAAGACATCCAGAGAAAAAAGTGTGGTGATCAAACCTACCTGAGACATCAGGCCCTTCCTTGCATTTATCTACTCACCGACTTCATCAAAAGCAGCTTCCACAAAGCAAGACAAGAATTTGATCCACTATGGGAAGGCAAAATAAAATACATCCCTCCAAGTACTGAATTAGCCAAAGAAATGAATATAACAGAAGACCACTTGGACCTATGGTCAGCTGCAGGTTAACACAGAGAAAATCTGCCCTTCCATTTTGGAAGAGATCCTATTTATGGTCTTGTACTTCAGTCCTTCATCAGGAAGGACTCAGATGTACACCAGGATTCAATCCCTAACCCTGTATTCCTGTGTAGAGCCTTAAATAGCAGTCAAGAACCATGGGGACTAAAGGAAGGACACAATAAATATGCTACATTTATGTCTCCACCTTGAATCCAGCAAAGCATAGTGCCACTAGACCCTGGTGACTTTTGGTCTCTTCCTGGCCCTGCTTATGAACTGATGGGTGACCTTGGGAAAAATCACTTCACTCTCTTTTGCAGCCTACAAATGCAAGTGCAGGAGGGACACTCCTGCTGCTCACCAAGCACTACGAGGCTTGCAGTTAGCATCTTCTACTGCAGCATGTACACTCTCATCTTTGGGGGCAGCCTTAAGCCTGTGGTTGAAACAATCTCTCCCCTGAGATATTTTTTGCCCATTCCTTCCCAAACATTTAATTCAAAAGCCCCAAGTGATGAGTTTCTAGCTATGATCTTTTACTGAAAATCATCTTCAAGTTGTTCCTATCTTATTCCTAGACACGACTTCCAGGCTTGCTTCTTTTTGCAACATCCAGCTTCTGCCTAGACCTTCTTTGATGGGCTGACAAGGGAACATGTTTAAT
This sequence comes from Haemorhous mexicanus, assembly GCF_027477595.1. Classification (NCBI taxonomy): domain Eukaryota; kingdom Metazoa; phylum Chordata; class Aves; order Passeriformes; family Fringillidae; genus Haemorhous; species Haemorhous mexicanus. The sequence continues at coordinate 32,367,434 of NC_082344.1, read as the reverse complement.
TCCCAAAAACCTGTTTTTTTTTCATTCAAGGTGGCAGAGCCCTGTGCCTGTGTCATGTATGTGGGGTTACTGCACAGGCCTTTGCTCAGGGGCTCCCAAGAATCAAGGTTTCTCTCCTCCAATGCTGGCATGCAGAACACAAAAGGAACACTCCTCCCTCCTGGACCTGACCACTTTATTTATTTATTAATGTGTATAAATAAAACAGGCAGAGGTGAATATTGCAGCCAGCAACAGGTAAACCTCTGGAAAAGCACAAATATCAGGAACCCACAATACTATTGCAGCAGGGCTATGGAAACCATCTGGTGCCTCTCCAAGTGTTCTCCAACACCTGATTTTACAACTGCTTGGATGATGGGAGCATCTCTGACAGGCTCTTAAGTCTCCTAAACTAGATTAATCTATATGCAGCATACAGCAAAGCTACAGATACTTCCTAATGGTCTGAAGTGCCAACTTCCATGATAAATATATGCATCCTATGTGCAATTATGCCTGTATCTTAACAGTGTTGAGATGGCTGCAAGATACTAATTACCAAATAAGAATTTGGCAATTATACTCCATCATACCTTCCTCCTGACACAGCTACTTTTAAATAAACAAGGATTTGTTTTCAGCATCACCAAAGAAAGAGGAGTTTTCTCCTTTGCTTTCTTCTAGCTTACCAAGTGTAATCATGGAATTAAAGGAGAGAAAAACATTTCCATTTCCTGAAGTACTGCCACTGCTTCACGGAAGCCATTTCACTGCTGTTTAAGAAACACTGTTAACCCTTTTAGAAATCAGGGGGAGGAACAATGTTACAAAAGCAATCTCACTAGACAACCCCCCCTATTCTCCAACCAGAATTTCAGTGTATGCCATGAACTGTCTGCAGACTTACCTTCACTTTAATTACCCATACCACAGGATCCAAAGTATTGCCTGTTTCTCTAACGCTGATGTTAGACAAAACCTCTTACCTGCACCATCTGTGGAGATACTGGCAAACAGCTTACATCACAAGTAAAGAGTACAGAGAAGCTTCTTTCTGAGGGAGGTAATGAGAGAATTGTGCCAATGCCACTCAGACATGGAGGCACTGTCCTTGCAGTGAAGTCAGTGTCAAAGTCCCTGGTTTACCACGGTACAGAGGGAATTAAGCCAGTGCTGAGCAATTGATATATCTCCCCTTTGATTGTTACCTTCTGACATAAAAATAAATGGGCATCATGGTCATCTGCATTAGAAGCTGTTTAGGTGAGATTACAGCAAGGATAATTCAAACCAGTCCAAACCATTCTATGACTCTAAATGTGAGAATCTGCAGCAATGTGAAAGGATGTGCTGATGACAGCAATATTTCAATATTTTCCCACTATACATGCAGCATGGAGACAAATATTGTGATCTGTTTCTGTCTGCTTCTTCTGGAGTGCCGTTTTATGACACAGTTAATGAATTATCAAAAAAAAAAAAAAAGAAAAAGGGAAAAGTAACAGCCCTGTATCACAGCAATTGCAAATGATCTTTGACTTCCATCTTGGAAGAGGAGTAACGGAGGCCTGTGTTTGACCCCTTTATATGCATTTTGCCTGTGATGGGGGGGGAGGTGGAAGGGAACTTGGAGTAAGCATCTAAAAATATAAGAGTGCAAATGATGCCATGATGTACGACTATCTTGTTTACCGTAATCCTTAGCCATAGATTTATCACCGTGCTCTTAAAACATGCTGTACATCTTTTCGTTCATCTTCTCACCCCTACTTTCCCTTCTAATTGGAACTCAGTCTGTAAAATGTAATTAAAGCTCTCATAAATACTGCCAGCAAATGCACCCTTTTTCATCCAAGCAACTACTAACATCTTGGAGGAGACCTCATCAACCTCTGCTAGAATACAGACTAATGTATCTTCTCACATATCCCTGCTAAGGATAGGGAAGTCAATCTTCCCACCTTCCACATAATTAAAGTCATCCACATTATGTACTTTTCCTTCACCACTCCCTCCCCTTCTCTGACACATGTATTATCCTGTCATCAGCTGCTTTCCTTTCATTTGATTTATTCTGTTTCTAATCACTGAGCAAAATCCAGTATTTTCAAGAAGACCTGGAGCAGTCCTAGGCATCTGCTCAGTACCAGGTTTCTTCTATTAGAAGACAGCACTTTCAACTCTCCTTTAAGAGGGATTATTTCCTGCAATCTAGAGAGTTTATTCATGCCTGGGAGTGGAAAAAAATACCCTTTTCCATTCACAGTAAATGACTGTGACATTAACAATGAAATTCAATGGTACTTCAAAGACTCCTATGGGCCCTAAAGGTTGTGCAAGGCAGCCTGGGGACTGAATAAAGCCCAGTTAACCCAACAGGTGGCTTCATTTGCTCTGTGAAAAATAGCTGCTGCTTCTCTTGGAGAGGAAAACACTCCTATACTCAGCCAAACGGCAGCTGTAAAATTGTCTGACTTGCGGCATCTCTAAAGTTTTCAAGCACCCTCATGGCAAAGGGAGAAGGCGGCTGCTGTGCGTGCCAAAGCTCCCCTGCTGCTAGGGCAAAAGTGCACAGAACCTCCATGGGCCACTGGCTCATGAGCCTTGTGCATGCCTTGTCTCCAGGATCATTACTACTATGAGGCAGAGTAGCTGCAGATGGAGACAGGGAGGCAGGAGACCTGATAGTTCCATACTCCTGATATTTGGATGTTCTCCCATCCAACCCCTGGCAAAGCCCCTTGGGCACCTGCTTGGGGCTCAGCCATGGGGACCAGGGAGCAGAGGGCTCTGTGACCCCAGAGGCTGACACAGCCCCGGGCTGGGAGGCAGCCACCTCAGCAGTCCCTGGCAGATGGGTTTGTGATCCAGGTTAAAAAGTTGAAGAAAAGCAGAGAGGAGCCCCTGAAATCTTTGCCAAAGTGCTCAAGTGGATAAACACAGCGCCAGTGTCTTTAGCAGTTTATTCCTGCTATCACTTGATTTTGTTAAGTGCTTTTTTTGGACCCTCATCAGTGAACAGCTGCCAAGCCACTCTAAATACTATTACTGTCAAAGGCCAAATAAAACTCAACTGTATTTACTGAACAGGTAGCAATTGCTCTCTTGCTAGATACCAAATCAAAACGATCAGGATTTTAGTTACATTTAATCGCCTGGGCACTGGAATTTGCAACAGCTTGGAATGGACACTGTCACATTATTAACAGCTCCCTTCCTAGAAGACAAAGCACAGTTCACAGAGCAGATGTATTGAAGGCAACACCTTGCACTCAGCTGGACTTGGATCAAAGATTGTCTCTCCTGACAGAAGGTGCAAAAGAGGAAAGGAGGAAATTTTCACTATTGCAAGCAATTAAGACTGGGAGCAAAGGGGCCCCCGTCACACATTTCCCCAAGCTATTCAGCACACTTTAGCTCACTAAATACTTTGGATAAATACACTGTTGTCTGACATTTCTACCTCTAACACTGCAGTGAAACTGAAACCTCAATAATACTGAAACCGATTCAGAAAAAGCAACCCCAAACCCAACAGCCCATCTCCAGTGGACTCTGGCCAGCCTCTTTTTTCTGCTCTTAAGTTAGTTTGGCAAACAGCTTAGGAAACATCTCCAATGCATCTTAGTGCTCCAGCCCTACGGGAAGAGTTCAGCAGGGGCAAGGAGCAGCAAGAAGAGTCCCAGTCCCGGTGTGTGTCCTCTAGCCTGTCACACCACACCTCCAGGCCTCAGTTCCCCCATCAATGAACCGGATGCCTGAAAAACCTCCCTGATGAAGGCAATGCACAAAGTTTTGGGCATCAAAATAGCAATTTACTGACATTAGGTATCCCTTCCAACGATGCTGTATCCATCAGGTCTGCACACAAGAAAGATGAGCCAACTTGCATTAATTTGCATAACTGCCCTCTACTTAACTTCCCAAATTTTGTCCTAAATGAAGAACAGGACACTTAATAAACTGAATTTAAAATAGTAGTTTTCATTCACTGACCAATATAAGAAGACAGAGGAAGAGTGTGAGGCCACAACAGATGCACAATTGTTACTAGAGCACAAACAATATTATCAACTAACTACTTTATGGGGGATTTGTTTTCCTTTATAGAGATGTTCTGCAGGGGGTGCAAATAGCACTTAAATCCCTCAGGGCTATTTGACTCTGGCAGAAGTCCCCCTTGAAGCTTCAGCCAACATATAGCAGAGGGTTTGGTGCAACACCTCTGTGGAAGGCACCGGGCATTTTGTCCTTCATGCACACCAAGCTTTGCTAGCTGCTGTCTGCAGTTTTGGAAAAGGTGGAGATAGATCTGTGCCCTCATGTGCATCCTTACCCAGTCATCCTTTAGTTCCTTTACATGTCCTTGCAGGGGTTGGGCTGCAGCTGGGACAGAGGGATGTACAATAAATTAAATAACCCAGTCATTTCTGCAGTGATAGTCTTCCAGTTTACTGAACTGGGTGAGAGCACCTCTCTGTGGAAACTGTCCTTGCATGGCCAGGTGTTTGAAGGCTCAGACCATAAGTCTCCAACAAGGACAGCAAACAATTTCATGCTCTTGATGCTACCCCTCAGGAGAACAAGGCAGAACCATGGAGCTTCATGGCTTAATGATCCAAGCAGGAGCCCACTGTGGGGAAGGCAGAGCTCTGGAGACGACAGGATAATGTGTAGTGCAGAGCAGCCCCCCTGTAATAAGCCACACTAATGCTGAACTGTGTGCAAGGAAACTCAGGAAACAGAGTAATTAACAATCTACTTGGCTGAGCAGCACTTTCTCTCCTTGGATTGAGGCAGACTGCAGAAAGTTAGAAAGAAGCTACAAAGAAATGGCACACAGGGTCCTGTAAACCCTTGCAAACCAAAGGAGGGAGGGCAAGCCCAGTTTTCTGCTTTTACCTGATTCAACTTTGCTTCCTTTTATCTCCTGTATGGGCAGAGAGCAAAGATGCCCAAGATTTGCACAGCAGGATAAAGAAGCATGGTGGGCAATTGTGCTGTGTATTCCTGGGAAGGCAGTAAGCAGTGCTAGTGCCCTCCCCTGGCATTTTCCACCTGATTCCCTAAATCTCCAAATTTTCTTTTGAGGCATTGTTCTCTCTCTGCAGAGCCCAGGGGCCAGATGCAAAAGGCTCCTTGTACCACTCTGCACACCCACCACCTCTGGCCAAAACCCACAGGGCAGATTTTGTCAAATGCATAGGAGAATTTGCTATTTTTTCCATCCATTTCCATGGAGAGCAGTGGTCTCTCCATGGCTTGCCAAAGCACTTAGAGGATCAGTCCTGCGTGGTTGGCCCCTCTGCACAAAGAGCAGTGGCTCACCCCAGTTTCCTGCACTGCAGCAGGAAAACCCTCACCCAGCACCACCACAGCCAGTGGGTGCTCCACATCGATTCGTACAGGGCCTTTTGATCAGAGCTTGTATTCTCAGAAACTGCCAAGCCCGAAAAAAGAGGAAAATAAATAAATAATAACACTTTCCTTCTGGTGATTTCTATTGTACTGATCCAACTGGAAATCCCATTAGTTACTTGCTTTTGATCAGGACTACTCCTCCAGGACCAGGAGATGCAGCAAGCATTCCATCACGCTGGCAAAAGAGCACATCTGAAGTGTGTTTTAATTAAAACCTTCCAGCTCTTGAGCTTTTTGTAGTATTTGCATGCAGCTGAACTTTGGCCCAGCTGCTGTGGAAGAAATATAATTTATTGCTGGGTTGTCTGTCACCTTAGTGCTACTCTAGGCTCTTCAGACAGAACTCTCCCCTCCCTGTCCCCAGAGTGGGGAAAGAAAGGGCAGTAATCTGGAAAAAAGTACTAGCCAGCCCTACCTACTTCTATTACATTGGCCCTTTGCAAGAAATACAAGTGTCAGAAGTAGCATTTTGGAAATCTTTCAAGGAATGAGCAAGGGATTTGCTGTCGAAATATATTGTAATAGCAACCACAACAGAAAACGTGGAAAAACATTCCAAGCCTCAATGAAACAACACCTCTCCAACGAGAAGCAATCCAGGGGAGAAAAGCATTTCAGCCTGATACTATGAAACACTAACTGGGAACCTGTAATTCATGCACATTGAGAGCTGGAGCTCAATTCTGATACAGCAAAATCCTTCCTGGGATACAGAAGCCAGCTGGCTGCGTGGGTGCAGACACCAGGCACAACAGCAACCAAGTGAAAAAAATCTGGCCACATCAACAAATAAATATTACAAACTGCTTAATAAAGAAGGGTTATGCTCATGGCAAAAGAAATCAGACAGAAGGAAAAAGGGACCAGAGAACTGCCGGGTGGCCTTGCAGCACAGAGAGCCACTCTCTTCAAATGTGGGCCCAGCTGGGCAGCAATTTGGCACAAGGACATGAAGAATGAGAGGCACCTGAAGTGTCTGAGCTTTACCAAGCTGTCACAGATACCCCCAGGGGTGGATAACCTCTGTGTTCTGTCCCGCACGTGTCCTGCATGTTCATGCACACACAAATGCACAGAATCACAGAACCACTAGGTTGGAAGAGACCTTCAAGATCATTGAGTCCAACCCATGCCCTAACACCTCAACTAAACCATGGCAACCTCAACGAAACCATGGCACACACGCTGCCATGTATGTACTTACACCCTCACACTCCTACAAATTCATTTTGTCAGCATGATGGGTGCATGGGAAAGGAGAAATGCCCTGTAAAGCTGCCATACCCTGAGCAGTGTTTCTATAGCCCAGCTCTTCAATGCACAACCACTGAAACACAAATGTCCAAACTCCTGTTTCCTCCACTGTTATATTTAACGTTGGAGGGAGATTACCATAAAGATCTTAGTTGGTTTGCTACTGCAGCCAGAGAACAAGTGGGTTGTTTTATTAAATGCCTGCAAGTCCACTGCTATTTCTCTAACAGCACTGAAAGTATTTTTACATTATTTTTTTGGCTATTTTGGAGTCCTGATGTCTTAAGAGTACTCTCCAAAGTATCATTTATGCAGACTGTTAAAAATGTAAAACTACTTTTAATGCTAAAATCAGAGAAATAACATAGGAGACAATGGAATTACCAGCTTGCAGACTGAGATTAAAGAGCTGAATGGGACTTTATCAGCAGAGAAATTCAAAAGCAACATTCATGGGGGAAAAAAAAAATCTATAAATTGATGTCATGTGGGCAGTGGAACATTTTCAGATGCTTTACTTTTGCTCTCTGCCAGGTACTGTGCTCAGCACAATACAGAGAGAACTCCCTGGCCTTGAAGAATGTGTTTTAAGGGGATTAGAATTAGATTAGTATAAGATTACTTGGCAAACCTTTAAAAATATGCCAGTAAAATAGGAAATAAGATTTCAAACCAGCTCTATCACTCTTGTAATGTAACATGAGTAATGCCCTGCAAAAACACAAGTTTCTTAAAGCTCTGACCTTGTGAAGTTCTTGCTACACCTGATCGCAGCATAGCCTGCTCTATGCTTTTTGGAAAAATGTCACTATTTGCTACTCATACACGTCTAAAAACCTGGTCTCAGATTGCCCAAGATTGCCCAGATTGCTACTTTACCCCAAGCCTGAGGTGATGTTGCTGCTGGGGATTCCAGTGGCTTGGGAGCAGAGTCAATCCTGCTGGTGGCAGCATCTCAAGCCAAGTATTTGGGCAGCTCTTTCTCCCTCACACCCATCTGCATGGCACCATGTGGGTGCAGGCCATGGATTCATTTTCCCCAGGTATAACCCAGGATTTACATTTGAACCTCATGCCTCACAAGGAGCACGCTTTGAAGAGGACTAATTGCTTTACCATAAAGATGTTTGTCTCACTGCCAACGAAAGATTGTAAAACCTGCACCCTTCTGCACTATACACAATGGTTGTCATCAGCTGAATCTCACCATGAGATCTTCAGCATCCTTCTTTTCCCCTTTTTCAGGAGGAGGGTGGATAGAGACAACTATTTCTTACTATTTTTATTTTCATCTATAAGTAAGATGTTTTAATTTCATGTCAAAATTGAAACCTCTCTCTGGAGATGCAGGAAAATGGTTTTTATTTATCCTTTAATGTCCTTATATATCAACCACAGGGTTGTCTCACATACTTCCAGAAAAAAAAGACCTCTAACTAAAAGTCATATTGTAATTTGGGGATTTTTTTTTCATATTCCAAAGACTTGTCTCAGTATTCAAACATGTATTTCTAATATGTGAAGTATAACAAAAAGACTTATAACAACTATGAAAAAATAGCAATTACCGATAGGGGGGTTGTAAATAAAAGTGTAAAATATTAATCTGATCCATAATTCATTTGGTAGCAGACATCCAGCCATCTGGGCTGGGGTGAACTCATGACTCAGGAATAGGACACTGGATGAAGATTTTGCATTCAGTATAAATGCAGCCATCACCAAAAAACAGCAACAACAAAATATTCGAACAACCAACATTTGTAAGCACCAACTTTCAGGTTTAACTTTGCCAGTGTGTTTGCTTTTTACAACCTGCAATTGCATGCTCAGATTGCATGAGACCATGCTTCAAAAATATACCAAAATACTCCTTGAAGCTGATTACCAGCACATGCATGGAACTTCACCAATGAAATTATTCTCTTTCTGGCTGAACCTTCACTGGCAGATCAACACTAATTTTCACATCTCCATGAACACGAAGGGTGTTCACAGCCAGCAGAAAGATCCTGCTGCAAGGGGAAGCGCAGGGTGCACTCAGCTTTAAACTGAGACTATGGTCTCTGAGGCAGTACAGTTTACCTGCACATATTAAAATACCCCTGTATTGGCCCATCCTGGTGTGGAAGACATTCTTTGCTTTGAAGATAACATTGTTCTAGGTTAAATGCTGCAATACCTGGGTTAATACACTGGAAGCCAGGGCTGCATGTCTAAATGGCAGTGCTTTCCACAGAAATGGGCAATTGCAAACCTTAAAATACCTATTTATGCCACTAATAGCTCCTCTCTGGCCAGTGTGAACCTAAAGCAGAGCTTAAACTGCCAGACATACCAAATTCATAAAGGGGTGCCTGCAGCCGTTAGAATTTTCTCAGAGTCCATAAAATAATTAGACAAATTCATGTGAGAAAAAATCCATTAAGTGCTATAAAGCACAAAGAGGTGTTCCCTGGAGGCTGGAGAGCGGTCTAAGGAAGCCCTGGGATGTGTGTGCTTCCTGCTCTTAGCCCTTCTATGGCATCCACTAGTGACCACTGCTGGGAAGGTGGAGCAGCCTAGTGGACCAAGTATGGTTACAATGGATGTTTAAAGGCAAGCCCTGCCTAACATGCTGGTTGTGGAAAAGCAGTTTTTCAGAAGCAAGCATCTGTTTAAGCTTTTGCAGACCCTGGGCTAGCAGTTCTGGCTGAAAAGTAGAGCTGCAAGACCAGTCTTGCTTCTTGTGTGAGATGATGGAATGTGCTGCCTCTACTGCAGCATCCCCTTGGAAATTATCTGCTATTCCTGAAGAAAATAAGTAAACTGCTCCCTTCCCACACCAAACCAAACAAACTGTGAAGATTTCAAAGTTGGAAGAGTCAGACCCTGAATGTTACAGGATGTGAACCCATCAGTTCCTGAAGGCAATCTCTGGAAATGTGGTTCCCACCTCTGCCTCATTTTCCGACGTCTTCTTCCCAGACTGTGCAGGGCTGCAGTCTCTTGGTTTCAAGAGCATGCAGACACTGATGTAAGATTGCAGCAAGCTCTACATTGCAGGTTTCCCTTTCCAAATTGTCCTTGGCTGCTTTTCAAAGAATGTACACATCCTGACTGCTATGGAAAACACCTTCCCCTTGCTCCCCTCCACTGCAGCATCCCAGCCTGTGCAATTAAAGGAAGGACCGTGGTTTTCAGCTCACTTCCCCGCTCCAAGAGCCTTCTAGCTGCTCCAAGCATCTAGCGGTTTTTGGTCAAGTAAGAACCTAGCCATGCCTCCCAGAGGCACTACAGGTTGCCAGGTTCTGCCCTCCAACACCTTTGCTTAAAAAGCGCTGCTGCTCCACAGGATGAAACTTCCATCTCTGGTTTGGCCTCAGGCATACAGGCTCCTTGAGGCATTAGACATATTAACTCCTCCTCTGTTAGCAAGCACATCTGTACCTTTCTTCTCCTCTTTGCCCAGAAGGAGGGCAAAAATATCATCCAGGTCACAGAAGGGGATTGAACAGTGGCTTCTGACTTTTCAAACAGAAAACAGGCAGGGGGTTTATCTAAAAACCCACACAGAGAAGGTCTTTAAGTGCAAAGGAGTCTGTGGCATCTGGGATGCCAGCAGGAGAACTGCCCCACTCTCATACCCCCCACCTCCAGGCCGGTTCTGTGCCTGAAGCCATTCCCAGCATGGGACTTGCTGACATCAAAAGCAAAGAAAATTGCTTGGCTGTTTAGGCTGGCTTAAAGTGAATACTCCTGTCAGGTTTTAAGCCTAGAAAGGTTTTAAACATTGCATCTTTCCAGTGTGCTCCTGCAATGATACAAGGGGTGTGCAGGCAACCGTGAATCAAAACTGCTTGCTCCCTATGGACCCATTAGGAGACACGCCTCTGACAGGACATCATGGTGGGTGCTTTCTGTACACTGGGCAGATAAGGTGAGAGACCTCAAGGGAGATGCACATCTCTGTCCAGAGCAACGGCGTACCTTAATCATACAGCTTGGTGAAAGTGCTGAGGAAAAAAAAAAAGTCAGGCAGTTGTCACTTGAAAAGCAAACTCCAGTATTAGCAGTACACACAGACTGCTCTCCAGGAACCAGGTTTCAAAAATATGATGACTTGAGCAAAACCGTGAGCAAGGGAAGGATGGCTAACTTGATCCTATCACTGGCACTTATGAATTATTCACTGTGCTCCAGCCCACGTGCACGAGGCACACTTTTTAACACACTGTGAGACTGCATTACAGATGGCTCCCCGCTATCTGTGCTGGGAAGTCCCTTGGACACGCATTTTGCAGCAGTGCCATAGGGGAAAAGCATGCTTGGGTCAACTCCTGTGCCTACAAAGGGAAGAAGGTCCTTTGTCTGCCTGCTGCACCTCTAGGGTAGCCACAACCGAGGCCAGCACAATTTCTATGTCTCATGGCTTGTGGCATTGCTCATCGTTTCTAGACATATGTTTTCCAACAGAAAAACACCAGCAAAATCCCACAGAAACAACAGAGGTTTGCAGATTGCAAGAGGGTTACAGGAAAACTAGTTCTGTATTTGGAGCCTAAGGCCACTGCATCCTGCATGGATCAGCCCCATCCCAAGTACTGCCAGGTCCCCAAGGACTGGGTGAACAGAAAAATGCTGGGGTCACCAATGGAGATTAGCAATCAGCCTCTTCTTGTGCCCAAAAGTTTACTGTTCCCTGTCTGTATTTCCAAAGTCGATTTCAAAAGTTCAGAGTAAAATTACATCAGTCTGAAAATGCCAGATGGATTGTGAGCACCAATTCTTTTACTCCTTATTTAAATAGAGGAGAGAGAAAGGGGGACAAACTATTTTGGAGAGAACCACCTTTTTTTTTTATTTTTTTTTTTTTTTTTTAGGAAGCAATCCCTTTGAGAGTCTAAACCAGAGGTAGTTTCTGCTGCCAAAAGCTGCCATACCCAGCAGAGGTGGTGCACATGAGGACTCACTGCCTGCACATCCTTTGCAGTTCTGGAATGAGCATGGTCTTCTTGGGATGGACAAAAGCCAAAGCAACAAAACAGACCCTGGCATTTCTCTGCAGTGCTGGGTTACTGCCAGCAGGACTCCAGCAGCCAGACCTATCCCATGGCATGCAATTTTTCAATTTCCTGCAGCCAACAGATCGTGTAGCAGGATTTCTCCTACTGCTGCAGTTGGTCTTGTGTCACTGATTCAACTTCATTAACCAGCCCCTGTGAAAATATAATCACCATCAGAAAACCTGTGCAAAGGAAAAGATGAGACACAAGAACTGCACCTCTTGGAGGTAATTCCAGGGGGAAGGTGGGTGGCCTGAGACTCCCTGAAGCCACATGTGCCCTGCCTACTCTCACTTGAGAAAGGACTGTTGAAATGAGTCTTTATATCCAGAATCACTGGGCATGGAGCACTCCATTACTTGCATCAAAGGACATTTTTTGGAGGCACCTTAAAAACCAGATACTCACTTTCCATGCTTGGCAGTTAGTCATGTTTGCAAAGTCCCTCTTTCCATCTGCTTTCTTTCTGGCATGGGCACACCGACGATGGCCCAGGGGAGTGCTGAAAGAGCACATCAAATGGACTGGGAAGTCCATTTGATGCTACAGCTCCAGCAGACAGGCCTGGCTCACCTCACAAATGCATGTTGGGACCAGCCAGAGAGACAAGGAAACACAGTCACCACTGCTTTCTTTACACTGCAGTTTGGTTGAACCTCCTGCTGAACCAACCATGAGAGCACACAGACACAATTTCCACACCACACAGTGTATCAAACACCCACGGCTTGAACCACTAGTATCTCCCGTGCTTGTGGCTCCACTAAGATAAACAGGGAGACTTAACCAGAAGCTACACTTACCCACTTGTCCTTAGCATGGGACATATTTGTCACAGGTTTCCCATTCCCTATAAGAGACCTTCCAATACAAAGATGCAGGTGATAACTGTGCAAGGGGGTTATTCTTGGCCTGATGCACAGAGACGCAGCTATGTGGATAAATTCCGCTGCAGCTATGGAGAGTTTGGGACATAAGTCACAAACCAGGACCTTCTCCTCACTGATCAGTGAGGTATCATCTCCTCATGCACAGCTACTTTTACTGAGATTTATGTGGATTTAACACCACACATCAGGGAAAATCCAGTGGCAGCAATGAAGTACCAATGCAAACCTACTAACAGGAAAATACACTTTTTCCAACAGCAGAGATACTGGCAGCAGCCTTCACAACAGGACAACAGTAAACAGCATTAGGACCGTGACACCCACTGATCTGCACTAAACAGGTGCCTTTAACGGGTGTCATACTGCTGTCCTCTAATATTCCTCCAGCAGATTCCATGCCACATCTATCAGCAGCATTCCCAGCATGCCTTTATTTCCTCTCCTCAAGAAACATATGAATGATCTGTCCAACACTTCAACAATCCAGTTTAATTACCAGGACAGGTATCTGCACTTCCTTGCTGCTGGCTGCCAAGCCTGTGCACGTACACCTGGGTAGCAGGAATGAGATGCAGCCCTGCTCCAGCTAGTGTTTTTCTGTTCCACAGTGAGGATCTGCCAATCTACATCCAGCTGTCACAGTGAATTGCCCACTGGGTTTCCTGGCTGAACCTTGTCTGGAGAAGGCAGGGGTTGGCTCCAGTGATCTGGCAGCACAGTCCTCACAGTCTCAAACGCCACCTGTCAACAGTCCTGGAAGGGCTTCATGGTGGATAAATGCCACTGGGGAGCCCTGAATTAAATGGCAGGAAGTAAGCCAGATAGGAAAACAAAGAGACCCTAAAACACAGAGCATGAGGGACCAGAGAAGGACAGGCCAGTCTCCAGGGCTTTACAGAAGTTGTGTGGTGTGCCTGGTGTGTTGATGCACACAGGAGCAGTAATAATGGAAGGAGAAGTGATAATGTTCTTGCCTCCCATCATACCTCCAAGTGACAGGGTACAATGGCAATTCCATGCCTGTATCCAGAGTGACAGGTCATTTCAACTTCTGGGCAAAGGTAGGGCAGACAGATCAGAGCCCTGGACAGAGGAATAAACCAGTGTACATGATCTCTGTCTGTACAGTGCAAAACCAAGAATAACACAGTATGAGTGACATCCTAGCCTTACTTTGTCTGGGAAGCAGTGACAATGTACCATACCGCATCAGCCTGAGCCCAGTCACTTTAGCATCACAGTGTAAAGATGGGTTAAATTTCCTGAAGTCACTAAAAACAGTTTTCTGAGGGTAACTGTTTGTAAAGTTTAGATGTTTTAGCCATTTTTAATCAAAATGGACTCGTAGAAATTTCCCTTTCCCAAGAGGAAAGACAGCTTTTTTTTTCCTGGTTTAGTGGATGGATACACCAACATGTGAAGAAGTAGAGGTATCTCCAAATAGCCTAGAGTAAAAGGAAAAACTCACAAATCCTAAAAATGTGTTCTGCTGAAAGGAAACATAGTGAAGACTGCAGTAATTATAATCTATGAGACAAGCACTGCCCATCTCCCACCCCTCATATCTGAAGAGGCCATAGTCCAGCCCTCCATCCTGGAGACTTCCACCCATTCCAAAGGGAGGTCTGCACTGGGTCTGATTGGCTCAGGCTCCCACCCCAGACATTCCCCCAGGTTGAAGATCCACTTACCTGCCTGGTTTGTGGTTACATTTACAGACACAAACTGCCGGGCTCCGGGGCTCTGGTCGGACACTCCGTTCACTGCCTCAATTTCAAAGGTATAGTTTGTATGAGCAAGCAGATCCACCATCATGACAGAGGTGTTTTTCAGGCCGGTTTGCTGGGGGAGGTACCTGACATGACCGCCACACGCCTCACACAGACCCGAGTGTGAGCTGCACTTCTTGCATGCAATATAATAAGACACATCTTTCCTTCCACCAGTATCAGCAGGGGGAATCCATTCCAGAAAGACACTAGTCTCGTTAACATTTGAGATGGCACTCCGAGGAGCAGAGGGGGGTCCTGGTTTGCAAAGTGAGAAAAACACATGGTAAAAACAGTATCATCAGTCATCCTGCTCGCTACTACTCTCTAGGCTGAAAAGAGATGCCCCGTTGCTCATGCGTCAGAAAGTACATGGTGACCATTTCCAACAATACCTGAAGAACTGGGAAAACAGGGATTTGTTTTGAGCACTCTCACTTGCTCAAGAGATCTTTGTTGGGATGCAGTCACCTGCACAGGAAGACAGGACACGGGGCTGGCTCAAATCCAAGAGGAAGAGCACTGCACCCTGGGGCATTGTCCCCGGTGCTCTCCTTGCTCTTCCTGCGAAGGGATTAGCAAGTCTTTGCCCTGGCCATGTTCCTGTTGGCTTCACCAGGGGCAAGATTCCTCCTCCTCACCCTGCTGCCCCTGTACCACTAACCCCTAGGTCCTTAAAAAAAACACACACAGGGGTTTTCACACCACCCAGGTACTCAACTCAGATGCCAAATCTTTCCTCTCTACACAGCCATTCAGCAGCAGTGAAACCAAAGCTTAGCTATCCAAATCACACTTAAGCGAGACACCTGATGTAGCCCAAAGCAGATGGTGATCTGCACGGGCCACTGGAAACACTGCTGTGTCCAGCCACTCCATGGCAGCCCTCCTCATCCTGCCAGGCTGGTTAACCACGCCACACTTGCTTACTTTGCCAAGCCTCCCTGCTCAGAATGCCAGCATGGCACTGGCAAGGCTATCCAAGGAGGAGCAGCTGCTGCAGAGGTACCAGTGCACCTGCACAAAGTGGGCTGCTTCTCCTCATCCCATGGGAAAGGCCATGGCTAGGCAAGCAAAGCCCACTTGGAGGCACCTTCAAGACTTGCTTCCTTGCAGAAGGTGCTGCAAGGTTTTTGTTTTGAACAGGCTTGTGTTGCACATGAAGGGCAAGCTGCAGATACACCCTGAAGACAATGTGAAAGGACAAGCAGGAGTCTCATGCAAGATAGCCTCCTGTTAGGTACCCAGGGAATGCTAATGAATGAGGAAGAAAGAGGAAACTTAAGAAAGCAAGCCAGGATGGATTTTAGTTGCAGCACCACCAGCAACTATACAGCAAGGGCTGGGATTTTTGCGAGGGAAGGCAACACAACACACTCCTCTACAGTTCGAATGAAGTTGTCAAAACCCAGGAGCAGTTCCTTGAAAAGGGTCCAACAAGTAGCTTCACTAGCTAGACATCCATATGAATCGTAACAGGCTGACTTAGGCTGTCATCTTCTCATTTTGTTGTGATAACTAAGCTCGATTCATTATTTAAAACAGGAAGTGTTGCAAAAATGAAATCACCTTATAAACCAGAAGCATTCTCCTCCATTTCCTTTTTCTATTTCCCTCTCTGAGTCTATAAAATTTGTAACACTGATAAACTGAAACACTGTAATGATTTCGACTCAAGCTGTTCTGATTCAATGAGAAACTTGCTGCCAGAGGAAATAAATAATCCTGATGTATTTTTTTCTTTTGTTTTTCAGAGGAAAAGCAGTTGAAGAAAAAAGCCAAGTTGGCTTAGGAAATGCCAGACCATCTTTGTTTTGTTCTGTGATCCCTTCAGATCCCTACAAACAGGGAGCAATCCACTCCCAGGCTGCACCCCAGAGATCCAGCACTACAGAGCTAATGACACCAACATAGAGCCCAAGTCAGGACTATTTTCTGCAGTGTCACACTTGTACTGATATAATGGAAACTATGGAATTCATCACTGGAGCTGTATGGAGTTATATGTGCTGCACTTGAGGATTTTTATATGTTTTTTACTGGTTAAATTGCCCTATTTTTCCTTCCACTGGATGAATGCCCTTTTGCTGATGCCAGTACTCAAGGAAAAAATAGAGAACTCAGGCAAAGAAACACTTACTGGACAATGTGTCTTTAACAAGGGATAAATTATTACTTTTGTAAAGTCACCAGAGGTTTTTACTTGCTTTGTACAGAAAAGTCAGCTACTCTTCTTGAAGGCTTAAAAACATCAGCTTCAGTGGAAATGCTTTAAAACTGGCTTTTGTAACCTATAAAATTAGTGTTCTCACAGGGCCTCAGAGAAAGGTCTTTAGTAGAATCCTGAAGCTGTACCTGAATAAAACTTGGCCAAACCCCAGCTGGGAGAACAAAAAGGTGTTTTACCTTCAGAATAGGGGGCCCTAGATCTGCTAAGGTGGTCTGCTTTAATTTCCAAACTCCTGCTGTCAAGGGCACAGATATTAGTCTACTGACTTTTAGAAAGATATATGTAATTTTTGAATTTGCTACTTTATACCCTCAGATTCACTCCTTTTGCACCAGAGTTTCTGACAAGAGGCAAACACCTTCTAAAAACAAAAATATTGGTATTTTCCTTGATGGAAAGCAAACCTGTTGTTTACTGATGCACATAATTTAAAAATATAACCTAAGAGAGAAATTACTCTGAAGACATGTATGTAAACACTCAAAGTTAACTGTAAAGTTTTTGCAGGTAGACTATTACAGTAAATACAATAAAGTCTTCAATTTGTCCCATGTGTCATAATACTACAAATATTTCCTCAACATGCTCTGAGCAACAATAAGGCTACTTGTAAGAGACATGAGGAGAAAATGGTGGAACTGTTTTGGTTTTAAAGAGATGTTGTGCAAGGAACTGAAGCTAGGATTACTTAGTTAAGAAGAAATAAAATACAATTACTTCCTGGAAGATGCATAATAATATTAAGAGAATTCTCAAATATCCATCAGGACCAAATTTTTTTCTTTTTTGTCTGAGAGCACTAATTATTTCAGACTACATCACAGCACTATTAGTTTTAAAATTACCAATCATTACTTATAAAACATACTTAAGAAACTGGAAAAATTGAACAAAAATGTATTCCTCCCTCGCCCGATACTTAACTGAGCAAGTGACAGTGATATAGCAGCTAGTTTTCTTTAGTGATGCTGGTGATGGCGGTGGTGGGGAGACTCATGCAGCTTGGAACTGAAAAACACTCACTTTAAATTAAGAAAATGTGATTTTACAGCTATACTGAGTGGCAAGGGGACTTTGCAGGTGTAGACGTGAAAACAAACATTGATGTATTCTCTAAAATTAACTGCATTTCTTGTTGAAGGAATCCTATGAATATCATTAACTTCTGTGTCAATAAATAATAAAAACATTAAAAAAACCCCTTGCAATATCTTCCTACCACTCATGACTAGAGTCTCTCTCACTTTTGTTTCAGCTCATGATGAGCTGTTGCCTTGCAGATATAACTGGACTGGTTTAAAACACCAGTGCTGCTACCTGCTCTTTACTGCCCCTGCCAAAATCTTCTATTCCTGCTGCCGAGCTGGCACAGCACATGGAGCCCTCCTCATCACCTTCAGCACAAAGAGAGCAGTATTAGGACAAAATCCGAAGAAAAGATGCATGAGGAAGGTGAGGGTGACAGAAGCACATGGAGAAGGCTCAGATATTCCACCCTGCTTTTGGGGTGGTAGGCATGAATGCCAGCAGAGGTGCTGCAATGTCCTCAGCTGTGGCTCCGGGGTTTGCAGTGGGAAGCAGACGCTGAGCTGCACCTTGATGGGTACTAAACTTCTCATTTGCCCCAGAAGGTCTCTGTACCCTGCCAAGCCATATCCTAACACAGCTTCAGGCACCACGTCTGGGCTTTAAACTAGCTTACAGTAAGCTCTCAAAACAAAAGTAAAACCCACACTGAAAGAAAACCACCCAAACAGTAAAAGCCAACAAACTCAGACAGTCACTACCAATAAATAAGCACAAAATCCCCAAACAAACATAAAAAGAAAATCCCATGGCCTTTGCAGAGTTGGAAATTACAGCCTTCAACTAGAGGGTTTTAACTGCACCAGAAACCTGGGAGAGACAGGCTCTTGAACTTCATTTCTTTGTAACAGGAGTTGTTCCCCTCACTTGCTTGTGCCTCTCCAAACCCTGCCGATGCTGCTCAGGCCATAGGCATGCATAAACACCCTCCTTTGGGATGGCAGCTCCTTCCCTGGCTAAAGCACCAGCAGGACAGACTGCATGTGCACCTTTCCATTCTGAGCAGGGCAGAGAGCAGCACCACTGATGGTGGGCAGGAGGCACAGTGGACACCAGAGTCTGGCATCACTCTCTCTCAGTTGCTGGCTTTGGCTCTGTCTGCACAGAAAAGCCTACTTTATGAGTGTTCCAGAGCTCAGTGTGTTTCCCAATACCATGCTGGACCACATTTATTGGAGTTTTTTAAGTCAGGCCAAGGGCTAAAATGAACATCAAAAATGCTGGTATCAGATTTTTCATGCTATAACCCACCCTGGCCATGCCTCCAAAAGACTCTGGCACACCTATTTAATAAACTGGGAAGTGCTTGCATGACTCACCCCCCCAGACCTCTTTGATCTGACAGCACCAGTGACTCCAATGCTGCCTAAGGCTGCCTTCTCCTTCTCCGCAGCACAGCTTCCAACAGCCGTGCTCCTTTGCCTGGTGAAAATAAAAGGCAGAGTTCAAGGGGCCCAATTCTGCTCCAAGTGCCTCCTGCAGGCAAGCAGAGAGCTGCCAAGGGCTCTTCCTTTGAGAGAGCGCGTCTCCAACAGAAACAGACTTTTTCTTTCTCTTTTTGAAGTGGAAAGATGGGGAGATAGGAAGGACATTTGGACTCCCTGGGAAAGGCACAAAAGGCTGCTACCATCCCTACATGATGCAAAGTATGGAAGTCACCACTGCACCATTGTCCAGTGGCTCTGAGTATGTATGGAGTCATAAACCTACTTTTTCCTCCATTGCTTAAGTTTCTTGGAAGCCCCAGCTGCTCCTGCACCAGTAGTTCAACTCCATTTCAGTAATTTTCAACCACTTCTGCACCACAAAAGTTACATCTGGAGCGTGACAGTCCCAGCTCAGATCTGTGCTATGCTCAGCAGGACTAGGTGGGGGCATGGAAATTGTGGCTTTAAGTATCTGAAACATAATCTGAACAAGGGACTTTCAAGGTACAGCTGACAGGACAGCTCGTGGATGGCAGGAGAAGGGTAAAATTAGTGATTCTGATTACATTATCTCCACCCTGAAGTCCCAGTAGCCCAGTGTGCCTGTTATACTGCCCACCCCCTACGCCCAGGGGATAAGTTCTACACTTTGCAGAAGCAGTTTCCCTCACAGAGTTTTGAGAAGAGCGACCATCTCTAGGCAGACTGGAAAGATATGGCTCTCTCCCAGCTTGTTTACTGAAAATGAGCTACAGGATGACGCCAAGCAGGACCATGGAGATTCCATCCATGCCCACTGCTGGCAAGGACTTCCCGTAGCTAATTCCGAGTGCGTGCCCCACAGTGGCACCCGAGCACACACTGACAGGGATGCCTGGTGCCATGCTAATGGCTGAGCCCACCCACCCGTGCAGGGGGACAGACAGAGCATTTGCTCATTACAAAATCTCTTCCTGGCTTGGCTGCCAGCTCTCAAAGCAAAAAGCACTGAGAAGCCTCTTCTCCTGTAACCCAAAGTACGGCGGACAATGACAGCGACATTGCAAGTGTGTCAGGACTAGCTCAGACTCCTGTGCAGAGCCTGAAAAAGCACATTAGTTAGTATCATAATGTCTAGTCACAGTACAGGAACAGCTTGAAAGGATTAAAAACAACCCTCTAAGCACATGCTTACTTGTACAGGCCATTGTAGGTGGGTCTGATTCCTTCCTAAAATAGTGTTCTTCACACAGGCAAGATGTGGATGCTTCATCAAGTGTGTAGCTGTGAGGGGGACATTTGCTGCAGGATGGACTGTGGGGTGAAGCTTTGAAGAACCCAGGTCTGCATACTGTGAAAAGAAGAACCACAGGCTAAGCTCTCCCATCATAAAATTAGTCTCTTCACATTTCCTTTTAAAAAAACCCCATATCTACAGCTATAAAACAGACAAATACTCATGAGCTATTTAGTTTGCATATTTTAAAACAGTCTATGCTACTAGCAGATAGTGCATACTTAAATATCTGCATGAAAAGAGAATGTGAATTTGTTGATTATTTCTTTCCCCTAGCATCTGCCATTGCTGGATATTTATTTTCCTTGTTGAATGCATTAGAGGTAACATCATCTGGGCTCTGCTTTAGAAAACATTACTGCGATTTTTTTTTTTTTTTTCATTCAGTCTTAGGAAAACAGGTAAAATACATTTCATGTTTTTTTGTTTTAGATGTTCTACACCCAGAAATCAATGTCTCAGCAAACAAATAGCAACACAGTGGTGGAGGGGATCTCAAGACTGACATCTTTAAGACA
Source organism: Haemorhous mexicanus (assembly GCF_027477595.1). Classification (NCBI taxonomy): domain Eukaryota; kingdom Metazoa; phylum Chordata; class Aves; order Passeriformes; family Fringillidae; genus Haemorhous; species Haemorhous mexicanus. The sequence continues at coordinate 32,346,536 of NC_082344.1, read as the reverse complement.
TTGTGATAAGGCTACTTCCCTAGGGTCTTTCCCCCTGCAAACCTGTGAGGAATTTTTAAGTGCTCCATATGACAGGCTGTTCTGGGTATAGTCTGAAGCAGGCATGCTAACCATACAAGATATTTCTTCCAGCTCCAATACATATGCATGATGAGGCACAAGGACTTGATCTGAGAGCTACTTTTTTTCTTACAAATCCACGGCTATGGTAGCTTGGGATTTTTTTTTTAATGGTTTGAAATGAATACAGCAATATCTTGTTTCCATCCTCCTGAAACAAGTGCTTTTTCACCTATGCAAAGCTCTCTGCACCTCACCTGTGTGTGCACACTCAGCCACAAGCAGTGATAGCCACAGTTTTGCAAGTGTTTTTTTAGGAAAAAACCCAGCTGGTTCTGTATCATACCATTATATACAGAATTACAAATGCACTGTTGGCAAAAGGAAGAAATGATGATTTTCTGTTTGTCTCAAAAAGCAGAGACACGTAGACATGTTAAAGCAGCTCTAAAGTGCTGTTACCATTCTTCCTTCTGAATTGCTTTAAAATATTTCTGCCCAGTATGATATTAATGATGCACAGATCTGCTGGCAGACTTGAAGAAGTTACCTGTAAATCCCAGAGCCTTTCCATCTGCATTCAAACTCTCCCAGTTGTAATTAGCTTGCAAAGGAAATGAGTTCACAGCGAAAGCATTAATATTATTCCATCAGGAATGTCCCAGACAATCACAGCATGTGCTAAAACTCAGCAAGTGATGACAGAATTCATCTTCACCGTAGCTAAAGTATAGGTTTTTACTAGTGCTCCCTTTCCTCTGATGGACCAACTAGGACAACTGCTTCTAAAGTTGGCTCTACTTCCTGCAGTACCAGAGAAACTCCCTTGACATCTTTCCTTTTACGTCAGTAGTTTCTCCACCAAAGGTGAGACCCTTGCACATCAATTCCTAACTCCCAGAGCTGAACTGAGAGTCTTTGGTGATGAAGATCACACATGCATCAAATGTATGATTCAAGAGCATCCAACAGACCTCCCACCTCCACAGCCTTGCCTGGACTGTGCACCTCTCAGAGCAGGCACCACGCAGCCCTGAGCAGGTCCCAAGCTCAGCACAGGCTGCCAGGTCACCCCCATGGATCTGCAGCCTCTCCGCCTCCTGAACTGACCACCCTGGGGTGATCAGCTCCCTTCTGACCTCCCCAAACCAACACCCTCCCACTCTACTCCACAGCTTCCCTTTCTTCCCACAACACAGGCAGAGAACAATTGGTTGGACTGGAGGGATTTACAGGTTTTAAAAACCTGTTTTCCAAAACTGCTCATCATCCAGCTAGTGCTCCATTCCTAGGCTGTGGTACCCATCTGCAGTGCACACTTGTTCTGCTTGGTTCCCAGACACCAGGACTAGTGAACAGATCTAGGGCTGAATCTGTTCTTGATGGCTTTCAGCAGACTTGCCACAAGCTGCCCTCATGCTTTATGGCACATCCCTCAGTTTCCAGCACATACTTAAAGTCTTCTATTTCCTTTACAATCACCTTCAAATACTGCCCTACCTACGGCAAGGACTATTACAGAGTCTCTGGAGAGTCTTCTGGGAGAGCAGACCACCAAATGGTTCCTCTCTAGCCCACAATTTGTATTTCAAGGGCAAATCAAACATCCTTGCACAAGCAGACAACAGAGGTGGGGAAATGAAAGCACGAAAATGTGCAACATGTAATGACAGCAGTGCATATCTATTGTGTACTCAATGTAATTAGCCCTCAAAAAAGGACCTGAATTTATCTCATTATGTTCTATCAAGACAGACAGAAAATCATTACAGCACAAGAGTTTACTGTGCTTCTATTTTGTGCAAAGCAGCAAATGCAAAATAAGTCAGTTTTCCTTGATAGATTTGAAACGAGGTGTAGCTTGTTGATGATGGTACAATACGTACCTCAGCTCAAAGGGAACATGTGGTTTTCATAAATAAATATGGAGCCAAGAGAGGCACGAGGCAAATAACCTGTGTTTTAATGAGAGATGTGAAATAGAACTGAACTAGATTAATTTTTTTATAAACTGCAGGCTCTCATGGGTCAGGTAAGTCCCATTTATATTCAAAAAGTATTAGGAGGAAGGCTCAAGAGCATTATGTTACACTGAAGATTTCAGCATGAGTTCTCAAAACAAACAGCAGAGCAACATCTTGTTGGACCAAGGTGAAATATTCCTGTCTCAGTTAGAAAGGAAGAATTCAGGAATTCATGAGATGGGCTATGCAAAAAAGAGGAGCATAGAAAATCAAAATCAATGCAAGAAGTGCCACAGTGAATGGTGTTGGCTGAATCCACACACCAGAAACAGATGCTTTGGGGAGGACAGGGGGATTTTCAGGGCTCACCAGCACAGTCTTCCAGGCTCTCATGACCAGCAGCTCCTGAGGGAAGCCATGCCTGCACCACCATGCTCAAGAACAGAAGCAGCTGTAGCTGCATGGGTGTCTCAGGCACAGCATGTACCTACTACACTTCCCTCTGTATCCTTCCCTGTGCTTGCTTTGTACACAGCACAGAGGAGGGGACAGCCTGTGAGATGGTTCAAGCAGCAATCCTTTAACAGACAGAGATGCTGTGATGGAATGGACCCTGCTTAGATGAAAGCTGACCCAGGGGCACCCTACGCCTCCACACTGCAGAGCAAGTATCAGAGCAGGTAGATGAGCACAGTCTCTGCTGGGCTGAGCAGCCAAAAGCAGCAGCTGGTGCCCTGTTCATTTTCTGCCCCTGGTGGCAATGTCTCAGACATTTTGCAAATTTCTTTCAGAGCAGAACAGGGCCAAAACCAACTTACCTTGTATGTACCTTGGGTTTTGGTCTCTTATCTTACCATTCATCTTCTGACAGTCAATCTTATAATCTCTTCATGAAGTATACATGACTTTATTTAAGATTACATGGGTGTCTAGTGTTTAATTCCTAATTAAATCACTTTTTAGTCTTCTTATATTTTTATCTCAGTATTTCCAATTCAGCAGCCATTGAAAGGATACACAGAACTAGCACAGTACAGTCATACACATAATGGTGCTATCTCTCTTTTAAAGGGGACAGGATAGCAGGAGAAATAAGATGAGCTTAAGGCTCCCCATAATCTGCTGCAAGCCTGCTGAAAAGAAATGAAATCAAGTTTGAAGCTGTTGATGAGATCTGCTTCTTCCTTCTTAATATTAAAACTCTTTAACTGATTAACAGTCAGTGATGTGTGAAAATAGTCTTTAAATTAAATCGGTTGCTAGAAAAAAAATTATTATTTTTAGAGACAGCAAATACGCCATAAACAACCTGCTAGTGTTAGGTACAAGTGGGATGTGTTTCTGTTAGTAGCACATCCATTATTAGCAAATCAATTTCACTCTTTTTATTTTTAATAGCAACCACAAAATGCGGCATGCACAGAGCATTAACATCTGTGCAGCCTCTTGCTGCACTCTTTAAAGGGGCCAGAGAGAGATGGCTGTGGTGAAGGATGGCAGCAAGAGCATCTTGGGATTGCAATGGCATGAGCTGATCCCTTGAACCAACAGCAACTGGATTAGAAACTGTCTCTGTACCTTGCAGAGGAGAGCCCACAGGAGCCATGCTGAAGGACACTGGCTCCTGGAAGGAATGTGGGTGGATGGAGGTAGAACCACTGGTCCTCTTACAATGAAAACTGGCCTCTGCCAACAACATGCTGAATGTGCTATACCAGTACTAGAGACAGACAGTACTGGTGAGAAGACAAAGCAAAAACAGGGGAGAACAAGCCAGTAACACCAACCAGCTGGGACTACTTGCCAGACTATTTTCTGCAAGCCTTAACATCAAATGATGTGCGGTTCCATCCCTGGAACCATCCTTTCCCTGAGCTTTGGCTGAAGGCTGCAGCCAACAGGCAGGGCTACTCTCCTCTCCAGCTCCCCATGCCTTCCCTGCACACTGGCCCAAGGCAACACATGCTGGAAGCAAGGACCACATCTGAGGCTTTCCAAACTCACATGACCATGTCAGCAAACCCCCCCCACTATCACAGAATTATTAAGGCTGGAAAAGACCTCCAAGATCACTGAGTCCAACCTGTGACTGAATGCCACCACGGCAACTAAACCATAGCACCAAGTGCCACATCCAGTCATTCTGGAACACTCCTAGGGATGGTGATGCCACCACTTCCCTGGGAAGCCTGTTTTAATACTTGAAAACCCAGTGAAGAAATTCTTCCTGATGTCCAGCCTGAATCTTGTCTGGTGCAGCTGGAGGCCATTTCCCCTCATCCTGTCACCAGCTGCCAGTCAGATGATTTCCTTCCTAAAGTATGTCCAGCCTTCCTGGACCCTTTTGTTATTAAGTATCTGAACCAGTGTCCTGAACAGGCCAAAGTCTGCCCTCTGGAAGGCCAAGGCAGGTTTTGTAGACACCTCTCCTTACTTCACCAAGAATTGAACACTTTATAATTGCTTGGTCACAATGCCCAAGGTGGCCTTTGACCACCACATCTCCCACCAGCCCTACTCTCTTCATAAGCAGCAGGTCCAGCAGCGCACTGCCCCTAGTAGGCTCACTCACCAGTTGTGTGTGGAAGTTAATATTCCACACACTCCAGGAACCTCCTAGACAGCCTCCTCTCCGCTGTGCTGAGTTTCTAGCAGACATTCAGGAAGTTAAAGTGTCCCACAAGAACAAGGGATAATGTGAAACGTCAGCCAGCTGCTTGTAGGATACTCTATCGTTCTCTTTATCCTATAATTAATATTAGCGGGAATCCCAGTTTTGTCCCTGTAGAGAGAGAAGCTAGGAAACATGACCCTATAAGCCTTGAAACCCCAGGAGATATAAAAAAGGTCCAACTTATTACTCTCCTCACACTCTTGTGATGCTGGGAGGATAAGCTCACAGTACTTAAGTGCTTAGGATCAGTAAAGTGACCTTTTATATGTCCCAGAACATAAAACTCAAACAGGAATTACACTGTCTCCCTTGCAGAGCACCAAATTAGTCTCCACAGTAATCAGAAACCACAAGTGTAACTCATAAGGTAGTGCCACTAATCCATAAATAAAGCTAAAGGGCTAAATTTAACAAAAATTAATGAGAATAAGGATGCCTACCCTAGATGAGCACAGGTTATCTGGCTGAGGTTTTTTCCCCAGCCTAGAAAGCCTCCTGGCTTCTCCTTCACATCTTCAGTCCCATTTACCTTTCCAGACTGCCAAGTTCTCCAGACAGGGACACACAGCTCAAATTGTCACAGCTTTTAAAAGTAAACACAGTGTAAAACTCTCTGCCCCATGGACAGACCCATAGTCCACAATGAGGCAGCTCTCAGCTGAACCACAAGCAGGATATGGAGGGATGTGCATATGTGTGTGTGTGTGTTTTCAGCTCTGTAGCTCATCAGCTCTGCTTTCATTAGCACATTGCTCTGGTGCAGGGAATTTGCCTTGGGTGTTGAAGGACCTGAGCAAAAACAAGCTACAAATAAATCAACCCCTGTTCTCTGGAGCTGCCATGCCTTGAAGTGTTTGCACTGAGAAGACGGTGCTGCTGCCTCTTAGATGTGTCCAAAACCTATAAAAGGGTTTAGTGAGGTACAGTCTTTACAATGTGGAATCAATTAAAATGCTGAGAGGCTCCAAGCCTCAGCTTGTGCTCCTGACACGCTCTTTTACTTACAAGAATAAACAAAACAGAAAACCACAACGGACTGTCTTCGTGTCTCCCAACAAGCATAAACATATGAATGCCAAGCTCTTCTAAAAAGTATTTCAAGAACTACAGCAACCCACCACAGAGCATCCTTCTGCAGAATTTACAAGCAGGCTCCCAAGAACTAATCCAGCCCTCCCTATAAGCTTTCCTGAACTGCAGGCTGACACTGAAATTGCTGCCAGAGCTACAAAGCTACAGAAAAATGTGTAAAATGCCCCGATTATATCTCTTTTAGGCTTGGTCTCTTCTATCTGCAATAGCGCTATGTTGCTTCCTGTAGCACGCCTTGGGGATTTGAAGAGAATTAAATAAATACCCACTAATAAAACATTGTAATTTGAAGCTGCCGGTTCACTTCAATCCAGCAGACTTGCCAGCATCTCTCAGGAAGCCCAGCACCCAGTGCTGCAGTCCAAGAGCTGCTAAAGGTCCTTTTAGATGATGTCCTGGAGCTCGCTGGACAAGTGAGGCATCCACAGGCTCTGCACTTTGAAAAAAAGAGACTCGGCCTCTAGCTTGGATCTCAACCAATTCATGCATCTCAGATGGGAAATATTCTTTAAAGTCTTTTTTTTTGTTCAAAGAAAACAATGTCTTCTGATGCTGTCCTGCCCAACCCCACACTCACTCAGGCTGAATTATTTCCACTCTGCATTGAAATCAGCTCTAGCTCTGAATACAAAAACAACCTTAAAAACTAGAATACAAATAAGTTAGTGCTTTCAGTTCCTTCCTCTGAAACACCACTTTTTTCTATCACGTGGCTCACTAAATTGTCACACAATAATTTATGACAGAACCATAGAGGCTAGAAAACTAAGAATTAACTGCCACTAATGACATTAATGTCTTTCTTCTAAATGGTATAAAACTTTATCACATGGCATCGCTCTGAAAAATGCATCAAATTCCCAAGTAATTCAAGACATAAAAATACCTAGAACACAACACATTTGAAAACGCTCATGCTTACATTAGTATCTTAATGGGCTATATTTCTGCACATTCTGACTTGCTCTAAAGAAGATTTTAAAGCAATCAATGAGGCAAAACCTGAGTCAAGCCTAAACTCTCAGCAGCATGATGGAGGAGCGAGGAAAGAGATTTATACTGGCATATATGCAAACCCACACTATCATTTGAGTTGATTTCACAGAAGGAAAGCAAGCTATGGAAAATAAATGGTCTTAGGGGAAACAGAAGATTTGTCAAAAGCATTTAGCACTGCACAGGCTTGCCTCCCTGTGCCAACTGCTGGGCTAGGCAGCTGTGCTTTGGTTTTGTGGGGTCTTCCTTTGTGCCAAACTTACCTGTCCAAAAAAAACCTGAGAGAAACTGGTACATTTCTAGAGAAAGCACTTAAGGTGAAGTGTCATTTCCTAGCAAACCCAAAATTTCTGTGACCAGCAGCTGCCTGCTCTTGCAAGCACCTACAAGGGCTCCTTCAGCTCTAGCACAGGCAGCACCTGCAGCCTTCCTTGCTCTCTGGCTACAAGGGACAGATCGAGGTTGATCTCACTGAGCCCCAACTATCTGGCTTACAATAAAAAAGGAAGTCCATATCCCGCTGCTGCAGCTTTTCTGCCTATCATATTTATAAATGATGTAGTTTCACAAATCTCTAGGTCCACAAAAATCTATCTGTGTATCTTCACTGTGCTCTCTGGGGTGTGGGACAAAGATGCACTTAAATTACTCCTAAATTACTGTCTTCATTTTTTTAATGAAGACAAACTGAAATCATTTTATTCCCTTAAACAGAGGAAGCCATGATTTACAGTGCTGCACCTAAAGGAAAAATACAATTTAAGACACAGAAGGCAGCACAGACACATTTGTTTCCTCATGCTCATAAACATAACTTAAGATGTCCGGCTCCACACATAATCCAAGAGGCACAGGAGTCTATTTTGGGGGTTTCTGCACACAAAGACATGCACCCGGGTTATCCTTTGTTATGCGAATGGCGACTTAAACATTCAAGCTGCAGCGTCGTGCTAAGCGAGGGGAGGATTGATGGACAAGGCACAGAACTCCCTCGAGTTCCACAGCAGCATTGACTGAATAGCAATAACAAGCATCGTCCCCAAAGGCAGCTGTGGGGACAGGATCAAACTTGAAAATGATGCAGCCAAAACCCCCGTGTCCATCTGTATACACATATTACAGACAGTAATGCAAAGATCAGTTGGCAAAATCTCCTGGAAAATAGGGATCTTCAAAGCTACATGTTTGCTGGCACAATGCTACAATGAAAGGGTTTTAGTCTTATGGTTCAGTCTGCCATAAGGATCTGGAGCCCAACCGGCAAAGAAAGAAACATTCTTTAATTATGCTGTGGTTTGGACGACTGCAAGCCACTGTGGTTAAGAAATATGATGATTGGGAGGATTTATTTTGATGATTTATGCCATGTGTGTTTACTCTACCAACATTTTAAGGTTTTAGCCTGAACTAATAAACTGTACATACGCAGATAGTAAAGAGAATTAAAAATTCTTAAAACGTTTCCCTCCAATTGGCTCTACTTTGCTTAACTTAGTCTGTGAGAACAAGATTTCTTGCTGGTATAAAACCAGCCTTTCCTCTGCTGACTGTTTGGTCCAAAATAGGCAGCATCCCACCAATCTACAGTGATGCTGACACCTACTCAAAAGGATCCTTTCAAAGCTGGCGTCAAATGTTTAAGGGCTTGTTTGCTTCTAGCTTTACGATCATCTGTCTCAGGAGGTAAATTCGGCAGGATTGGCCGTGGACAATTTGGTTTAAAATTGTTCCTCTGTAATTTATGGCTGAACATATGTCACTCCAGACACATCTATTCAGATTCCATCAGAGGGCGACGGAGATGGATCTTTTATAGTCCTGACCAAAAAAAGAATGGAAGGATTTATCCAGAGTTGACAGAACTAAGTGTGCTAAATGGGTTTATGCACAGAACAATGACTTTGGTGTGTGGTTTTTGTTGGGGTATTTTGTTGTCACTGCAAATTTAAGGTACAGGTGATGCCAGCCTATTTTGCTGTGGGCAGGCAGCTGAGAGGGGCACAGAAACATGGACATATCTCCTGGGGAACATCTCCCTTCAGCCATGCCTCCTTCCACAGAAGCTCATGGGCTTTTGCACTGGAGCACACTGGCTGGACTTACAAAAGCAGGTCTCACTGAGCTAAATTCTGCCCTGCTATGCATACCACAAGATGCTCTGGCTTGTTAGAAGGCCACAAATCAAGGAGGGTGTGCAAGGAAGACGTGGCAAATATTAACACCTTGAGAAATTTTACCAGGAAAGCTGAGCAAGCTCTAAACACACAACCAAGCGCAGAAACATCAGTTATCCTGTCACATGCAGATGGAATGCTTCATCATTTCAGTTTAATTAACCAGACTGACTGGTTAATTAGAACCAGACTTAAAAATACTGAGATTATTTGTTAAATTGATCAAACTACCCCTTTGGGTCAGATGAACACTGCAACACTTTACAGCTCATCTGCCTTGCCAAGTAACTCCAACAAACAGCTCCTCTTTAGGAACAAGTTCAACAAAGGGCAACCTGAGGCATTGCTGACTCTTCCCATGCCAGCCAGACAATACTGGGACCTTTCCTTCTGTGTTACAATCCATCAGAGATTGTATTTCAGAACCATCTCTCCTGTTTCTGGAGGAAAACTTGCCCCATATAAAACAGGCTCAAAGACAAGATAAAACAATGTAACTTGACACTTTAAACCCCCTGGTTTTGAAGCCAATCTCAATACTGTTTGGGCAGGGAGCCTAATGGCTTTTGGATGCTGGAGTTGGGTCATGCCATGAACTGGTGAGAACTGCCATGACTCCAGCCCAGTCAGAAAAAAACCAAAAGCCCAGAGGGGAAAAAAAAAATGCAGTTATATCCCAAGATGATGTTTTATCAGACATACAAACATTACTTTCCATATAACGTAAACATTACTCTGCATACAAACAGTACTTTCCTAAGACAAAAGCATTTGTTGGGAGGAGACATCCTGCTAACAGCCCTGTCCATTGCCTCTTCTCAGAGGCTTTGTTCTTGCCCCAAAAATGGCTGTTTGACGGATGCAACTGTTCCAGAAATTCACATATGAAGCAAAAAGTAAAGCAAAGCAAACACTGCCTTTCCTCTTGCTACATGAAGCCTTACCATGATGTCCTTCCTCCCTGCCAAATCCATTTCCCCATACCATAAAGTACTAGCCTGAAGCACACTTTGCAACAGCAATGCTGGCACTCTCACAGGCTTTTTATTTAAGGTTGTGAGCTGCCAGAGCTTGATTTATGGAGATTTAATTCTCAAACTATTATAAAGGAATACTGTTGCTCACATGTAGCTCACATGGCTCTCCAGCTATATCTAAAGAAATAAGCACTGCCTTTATGAGCTTGTTTGCCCTGGAAACCCAGCACTGCATTCATTTGTAATTTTTGCTGCATCTCTGCACCCTTGCATTGCATCGACTTGAACAGTCTTTCTAAGGCAGCTTGGGGGTAAAAAAATCCAAACCAAACCTTCTTCTTTACAGAAACCATTCATGTTGAATTTCTACAAGGGAAGACTGGAAGACACCAAGAGGGCAGAAAAGGGAGAGTTTGGCACAGGCACAAAGGCACTGCAGCCTTGGTTCGGCATACCTATGTCTTGCAAGAAAAAAGATTGCAACCTGCTGGTCCTATGTCTCATGCACCACCACCTGCAACAATGTGCCACTCCTCATTGCCAGCTCCAGCTCCACACCTTGTTTCCAAAGCCTTGCCAAGGGCTGTGGCATGTCCTGTGACACCCAGCAGGAAAGGGTGGCACAGGAAGGTGCTGCCTGTCCTCTCAGCAGCCCTGAAATGTAGAGACTGCAGAAGAACATGAAGAATCAGTCTTGTCATGAGGAAGAGAAGGCCTAAAAAAACCAAGAGGGAAAAAGAGGTAACTAGCCTTTTGGAGAAAAAAGCCTGAAAATGAGAAAACCACCAGCAAAGCCAGCAGAAGGCAAATGCAAAACATCGAGTATTAATTATTTTTTTTGAAGAGGAACACTGTGCACTGAAAGACCAAATAGAAGTTTCTGGACTCAAGTATGGAGGTAATATTCTCCTCCCTGTAATCTCTTGGCCTCCCCAATATCTAGCAACTATTTCATATGGATGCACTTTTGGATGTTGGTTTCTTTTCAGATGCACTAGAGACCTGCCAGAAACTTCTGTGGCTCTGACATGTAGCCCAAATACCATCTACAATTTATTTTTTTTCAAATTTGTGCAAGTGGTAAAAATACAAGGTTCATTATTCCACGCAGAAATTCTCTCATCATCCAGCCAAATTTAAAAATAAATAGTTGCAATTAAATGTGTCGCTACATTATTTATGTAGATGCATTCAATTTGCAGAAAGCTGCTATAAAAATACTCCCCTTCAATCCACGGGAAATTTATTGCACTTTTATTGTATATTTTCTTCTCCCTGCTCAAAAGTATGTTGCTCCCTGCCTTTTTTTTCACCCGTGTTACTTAACACATTATGTTCCAGCCACTGTTTCTTCTACATTTGTCTTGAAAGAATGAGGGAGGTAATCTAAATCCAAATGTTTCTTGATTATTTGTGAACAAGGCTGCTAAATGATTACTAGACAGATAATTCCAGTTTTTCCCTTGAAATCAAGCACCACTCCTTGTCTCTGCATTTGGCTCTTACAGCTGTTGGGTAAATGATATGCACCAAGGCTGCCCAAGGCTTCTGCGAGCATATTAATTCTGTCAGAAACTCCAGACACTAAAGAATTGCTAATTTAACAACAGACTGTGAAATTATTTTTTCTTTCTTTATTAATTGCTGTGCTATTTGAAAATGACTCCACTGCCCCAACAGTATCTGGCATGAAGAACAGGGGGTATTTCATCCTGTGAGGAAACAGCTTAAAGCTTTCTCCCCAGCAGTCCCCATATTCATAACCAAATATAAATATGTGAAACAATAAAACCAGGTTAACTTGCTGCAGGTGTTCCTCTGTCAATTTAGCCAGGTGATATTAGCAAAATCTGACAGGGAAGCACAGTGATATATTTCATTTGTGCCTTGACATTTTGATTCTGTTTGTTAGAGTGTATGTGCAGGGATCTGGCTTTTTCTCCAAGACCTCTATAGCTGTCAGTCTGTACAAACAGGATTTGACAAGATGTCCATTTAGCAGGATGGGAGGGCAAAGGAAGAGAAAAAAAGAGATGGAGAAACCAGGTATCTGGGTGAAGCTGCACTGCAGTGCAAAAATGGATGCTTCTCACATACAGAGCAACTCCACAAAAAAAAAAAAAAAAAAAAAAAAAAAAAAGCAGCTTGATATGCAGGATCTGAGACAGTTTGCATCCTTTAATCAATAGCTCCTTCGAGAAAGGTGGCCAAGAATAACATAAATAGATGGCAGAGGAGAAAGAAGACAAAAGGCGAGAGCTGGAGAAGGCACAGGATCACTGAACACTCATCTACAGAAGGATTTTTGGTGAGTCTTAATTATTTTTTAAAAAGAGATATTAAAAAAAGGATGCTTTCATTTCCTCGAGAGAAATTAGATTTAAGAATAAACCTAAATAGGAAGTTTTGCTTTCCAAGGCTGCCTTTTTCCAGCCTGAGGAAAGAAGCAGAAGGAGATGAAGCTGTCTCTTCCAGGGATAATGTAGGAATTTAGAACCCTTCAGCCTATTTCTCCCTGCAAAGAACTTTGGACCAGAAGCAAGCAAATGATTTACAATAAAACAGAGTACAAAATAGCTACAAAGATGAAACAACAGAAAATGAATGCAGCATTAAACAAGACAGTACCCAGAGTTTAGAGATTTATGGTTACTGGCTGGTGTGCAAAGATAAGAAAGGGAGTTTGATAGCCTGGGAGATTCCTGCATCTCTGCAAGCATGGTTTAAAAGCAACACTGAATACACAACTCGAGTTAAAATTCAGAAATAAAAGTATTAATTAGTGGGGCTTTAACCATACCTTGCCTTTCAAAATGTACCTCTACACAGCATCAGCCACAGCAGTGCTGCCTACAGGCTGCACGACCAGGCAAGGGCTTGCCTCTTCCTCCTCCAGAATGCATGACAGCTGCTCCTGCCACATCTACACCAGGCTGCAGAGAGGCATCTTCCTCCTGCCCTGTCCTCTCAAGGCCATGCAGCTGAACACACAGTTTTCATGGTCCAGCACACATGAGAGGTCACAGGACGAGTCCAGCACCCAGCCATTGCCCAGCTCACACCGGACCAGCTGGGTGCTGTCTGATGGCCAGGAGAGCTGGGCATCCCATGGCTGTGGGAGGGCACATACCATACCACCTCACACACATCAACCTACAGCTCAGCCTGGGAGCAGGACCGAACCACAACACCCACAGCTGGGCCAGACACCTCCAAAGCCACCAAACCTGGTCCCAGACATCAGGCATGCCTGCAAATGACCTGCCATCCCCCACAAAGGGAAGGCTTGAAATAAGTTTGTGTCAAAAAGAACCCATAACAGACATCCCTGAGCAGTTCTCCACCTTCACAGCACTCCTGTACATCACCTCTGGCACTAAGTGATGAAAGGAAATCTCAGTTGAGCAGAGCCAGTTGTGTCCTCCTTACCTTGCTGCTCCACCGAGGTAGAAAATATGTATTACTGAAGCCTTAAAGTGCTTACAATTATTGCTGCAAACCCAGTAATCTCCACTGATGTAGGTAAATTGCTGATCTCTCTATCACTGTTACTTACAATGCAAAAAAACCTAGGGTTTTCTCCACAGCTTAATAAAACCTGCGGGGAATTGGGCAAGGCTTTCATTCCTTATAGCCAGCCTTTAATGTAGAAGTCTAGATTTCCTGGAGGGGAGCTGAATAGTTTAGGATAATTAGTGATTTACATATAGAGCTGTCAACAAAGATACATGGTATTAAGTTACCATGATGAAGGGCTCCACCTTCTCAGTTGCTACATTGGATTTGATTTTATTTAAAAATTCTGTATTTTAATTCTGCTCACATTCTGCAATAGCTTGTAAAGTGGCCTGAAGCAGACAGCAAGAGGAGAGCACTAAATCGAAGGCTTAAATCACTTCTTCCTCAGTTCCCCCTGGCAGATTTAAAGAGCAACCTGGCACTAATGCTTTCAAATAATATACTGCTGGACCTGACACAGCAGAGAAACTCTGCTTCAAATCACACAATGGTCCAGATGACCATGCAATTACAATTAACCTCCTGCCCGCTGTGCCTAATGACAAATGATCATGTGAATGATAGACTCGGGAAAGAACCCAGGTATCAGAAAAATTATTTCTGATTCTTACATATTTAAAAAGCCATTTTCAGTTAGGAAAAAGCCAAGGGACACTAATTTTAGTTTTGCATCCAAAAGAAATGAATAACCCTTGATAATACACATGCAGGCATAAGCACAGGCTGTCAGCCTTCTAGCAGCAAGAGGTATGCATGGAAGTCTCCTTCTGCCAGAGCTCTGTAATCGGAAAAGTACCAATATCCTCCACTGCTATAAATCTCAGCCCAGAACAGAGAGCAGGAATTTTGCCCATGTTGGATAAAAAAAGGTAATATAACCTCAAAATAGCACGCAATATTTTTTGGCACACTTACTGGGCCCATGGGTTTCGCATTACAAGGTCAATAAGTAGGGAGTTATCCTGTGTTGTTACGTCAGGTTTTGTGCTTCTCCTGCTTTATGTCCCTCATCTCATACTTACCTCGAGACCTCTCTCTACAGGGAGCAGCCTCCTCTCTCTGATCACATACCATCTCCAGAAGAAAGCAGAGCTATTTTCCAATCTGCTCCCTCTGCAGAAGAGGGAAGCACAAAGACCACACCGTCCTGGGAGTGCTGGCGGCACCCGTTTCCTTTCCTGTACTTTGCTCTAATGGGGTAAGAATTTATTTGCCCCAGTTGTGCTCCTGGTCAGATGATCTGTCAGCAGAGCACTTGGAGTGATCACTCCCTCACTTGCTTCAGTGAAGCAAGCTCATTAATTTAACCAATTTTTTAAGGTTTTTGAGAAGACACTCATTCTAATTACTGTCCAGACCTGACGGGGCAGAAGCCTCCAGCTCAGGAGCAGCAGGGCATGTGTGTGTGTGTGTATATACAAAATTTTACATTTATATGTCTAGGACATGCTTATGCAAATTCTGTCTCCCATTCTTCCTAAATCTGGCATTTTCCACATCTCCCAAGAATGGCAGAAGCAATATGGATATGGCCACTCACCATTTGAAAGCATCAAATCACATGCAGGCACTACCAAGACCTCTCCTGAAGCAAGAGCAAGCCCTTAGGTCCTCCTTGCTCCAGAGTCAAAGGATGCAGCACCACCAGACACCCAGAGGCCATACCCCCAGCCAAGACAGATGGGCAGCACCAAGCTTGGGCAGGCCCCTCCTGAGAGCCTGTTTTGGCAAGTATTTATGGAGTTGTATGCTGAGCTGTTTTATAGCAGCTAATCACAGGCATAACACAATTAGGAGATAAGCCTTGTAATGCAGAACATTATGTAGAAGGGTTTCTACATATATTTATAGCACCTGTTTCAGCATGCCTTCAGACAGAATCTTCTCATGTAAAAAAAATATACTGTACTCTGGCAATTTATTCTGATACTTGATTAGGGAAACATTGCTTCATGAATTCTAAGCCATGACATTTCCACTAATCTTTCCATTTCAACAGCACAGAAAGGAATGTCTTTCATATCTCCATGCTTATCATTTTCAAGCTGAGTATATTATCTGCTCGTCTCTGGATTTACTTGATAGCTCTTAAAAAAACTAAAACAGACCACCACAGTCTGTGAAACTTATGTGTGGCTTACTTAGAGAGCTGTTTGTCAATCCAAAGATGAACAAATGTAGAAACTAGCTCTCATCTTTATTCTAGAGTATGTCAAATAAATAAAAAATCCAGATTGCTATCTGTTATTTCCCTTCAATGAGGCTGCTGCTTGAAAGGTTACAAATGATGATGCTTTTGCTTTTGCAAAAGGCCACACATTAAACTTCTCCTATTGCCTTGCAGGGATCAAATAGAGTCTGTTGTCAGATTTCCCGAGCTTGCTCTTCTGCCACACCCCCTAATGCAACAGCCACCACTGCCCTGCACACCAGTCTGCCCCTGAGAGACCTTCCCCTGCCATCCCTGCAGCACCCCTCCTTCTGCTCCCCAGCCCCACAGGCATTTGAACACCAAAACAAATAGTCAGGAGCTCCTCAGCTGGAGTTTCCAAGTTCCAGATTTAATTTTGTTGCTTGTCAGGTCCCTCATCAGTGTGAGCTGTTCTGGTGTGCCACAATACTTTGTCCCCTCATAGTTTTACCTGGGACTGCTCTCTAACCACGGAGCATCACATGGACCTGTAACCTGGAACACAACCCATCAGCTCGTCAGGGGATAAAACTCGACCTGAAGATGTGTCCTAGGAGTGCACTGCTGCTCACAGAGCCTGCTCTAGGTTTTTCAAAGGGGCCAAGCTACAGCCAGCACAAATCAGGGGCCTTGAAAGATTCACAGCACTCTGCTTCAGCCTATGAATCCATTCCCAAGGCACCATCCCACCTGCTAATGTAGAAAGAGCCTCTGCTATCATTAACTACAACAATCATGCCTTTTGTTCTGCCATAATACACACCTATAGCAGCCTTTATTATATATTCAGACTCAACCTGTCTTTGGAATTTGCTTTCCCAATAGCTGTCACGCTCCAACACTTGTCAGTTGACTCAGATAACAAAATATTACTCTGATATTCACAGCACAACTTGGAAATTCCCTACACAAACTACAGGGAATTCTGCCAGTTCTGAGATAAATTAACTGCTTATCAAAGGCAAAACTGACAGGGTTGTTGGTTTGGTTTTTTTTTTTTTTTTTTGCATGAATCCATGGTTTATTACTTCCCAGCCCCGTAATGCTACTTAGCTTTTTCATGATCCATGCATGAAGACATTTAGATATATCACCTTGGATTAATAACAACACAATTACAACCCCTTAATGTGTTTAAGGGAACAGTCCCAGCTTAATTTCCGGTAGGAGCACGCTCTGCTAGCAAGGCAAAACCCATCAGCCTGTGTGCAAACCTTCCTTTAGCTGCTTAGCCAGAAACTTCCCTGCCCACCAGCACCAGGATGAGAGCTCAGTCCCTGATCCCAGCTCCTCAGGGCAAAGCCCACATGGCTTCTTTCAGGGTTTGACTGCAGCTCTTCCTTTTCTCACAGCAGAATCAATACCACCACAGCTCCTCCTGATGTTATCTTACACTCTGGCAGAGTATCCTTATTTTTCCTCATGAAATCAGCCTTCTGGTCACATTTTGGAGGTTATCTTCTAAAAAGCCCCAAATTGAGCCTGACAGCAATTGAGTCCCAAGCCCCAGAGTTTTCTCAGGACTTAAATGCCAAAGCATTTTGGCTTCCCATGGCTCAGGAAAAGAAACTTACTCCAGAGACCTGGTGGGCACAAGGATGCCAAGTCCTCTTGGCCAGAAGGACGTAAGAAAGCTACCAGCAGGTGACCAAAATCAGCCCTACACATACAGCAGCCCAGGCTGGTGCTCAGCAGCCTGCCTACAGAGAAGCTGGCAGCCCACCACTAAATAAAACCCATTCCTCTCTATCACACATAGGCCATTATCCTTCCAACCAATTTCCAAACCTCTCTTTCAGGGGTGTGTGTGGGGAAAAGTATAATGTTTCCAACATGGAACAAAAGGGTGGGCATTTTTCAGTGCCAGAGCAGAACTGATACTGCCCACACAACCTGGGGTTTGGAAATAATGTATTTATAGAAGTACATTAAGACCAATTTAGAAAAGGTTGATTAGATAAAGTAATGCTCATTCAGGCAAGCCTAAACAATTTTCTTATTTCATTGAATCAGCAATAATGTACTCCTACAAATGCAATAAATATATATCTAATCACCTCCTCCTTCAGTGACTTCTCCCCTTGTTCCTTTCGGTTGGCAGCATTTGGTTTGGGTTGTTTTCAGAAAGGGAAAAAAACCCCAGTAACTCATTTATAAAACCTTCCCTTCCTGGTAATTTTATTTTATCTCTGTAGCATAAGGCAATCTAGCAGAAGCAAACATTGTTTACTTGTTAATACCAAGCCAGAACTCTTAAAGAGAGTCGATGAGACCACAGAGGAAAACTATTGTTTTCTTTGTTATTCTGCTGGAAGACCTGCGGTAACATGTCAGACATTGGTGGAGTCTTTTGGGGAAAACAGGAATAGCTCCTCTGTTTCCATCCATATGCATGGGAAATCGTGCTGGTCTACAAGCACTGCAGGATTTTGTGTTGCTGCTCCAGCTACATCTTCTCACACTGTAAGAACATATGCTTTAAAGAAAAAATCACTGCAATTCCCAATTCAGAAATCGAGGTATTTTTAAAATCCTCCCTGTTTGATTGTGTTACTGATTATCACAAGGTACATCTCAGGAGATGCACAGTGCTAACTGCTCACCAGGCTTCCCTGCCTGAGTCCTGGCACCCCACAGCCCCCGTGTGAGCCCCAAACCCAGGATCCAGCCCACTGGCACTCAGATGAACTGAGAAACTGAGGGGCTGCAGGCAAGTGAGGGTCCTAGCCAGACATACGCATACAAAATCCTTTTGTTTTTGTTGCGTGGTGACAACACTGTTGTTAGGACAGTGGCTGTTTACCTGTGGGTTTCATGGCTTTCTGTCTTAAGAATGCCTTCAGCTCAACACCACATTTGGATCTCAGGCTCCCTCCTAGCCTCTCCCTTCCCTTTTCACCCTCTCCAATACTTGCCTCTTGCTCTAAGAGGACTTAATATTTCTTTAAAGCAACCTGGGGGGAAGAATTGTTTGCATCCTTTTTTTGTTTGCATCCTTTTATTGTTTGCATCCTTTGCAAACAATAATCTACTCCAGCAAGATGCTAGGTAAAAACTTTTGAAGCCAGAACAGGGTTTTCAAAAACCCTGTGTGTACCCTCATAAAAGCCCAATCTTTAACAATTTGGTGAGCAACGTCCAAATCACTCCCAGTACCATTGTTTTGAAAAGTCCTACACTGAAGCAAGAAATGCATGTGGGGTTTTGTCTTGTGCTGTAAGTGCCTAGTCTCTCCTGAGGACTTAACCAATGCTCTTGGAAAACCAGGAATGATTAAAGCCTTACCATTAGCTTCAATGGGATAGAGGTTTTACTCCACATCTTTCACTTATGTGCCTGGATACAGCTTTAGAAACCTAACTTTAATTTGCTTCTCTTGGAAATCTAACTCTAAAAATTCAAAACAACCAACAAGGGCTTAATGAGGAAAACAAAATTAGTCAGACTTGCATAGCTATACAGCAATACAGACAGCTGAGTGGCTTCTTCTAAGTTAGGAGTCAGCATGAAAGCCTGGAAGATGATTTGCTAGTTTAAGGCTTGCACTATAATTTTGTTTGACTCAGAATTAATTCTGCTCAGAACTGAATTGAAAACAAATGAATATTTATATTCTTTGTGCTACAGCCAATACCCAAAGCAAGGAGTACATTTGCTCAGCTCATCCTGAGTGTGGTATGGATGTAGCTCAAAGACCCCACTTGTGGTATCTCAGTAGCATGGGAAATAACCTGTTCTTTAATTTGTCCAGCAATGAAAAGCAGGGAAAGTAAACAAAATCCCACTAATAGGAGAGATTCAGTCAGGAAAATTTCAGTGGATCCTCCAGCTCCAGCCCCAAGAATAATTCCTGTTGAAAATGTCTGGATGCATTTTCTTTATATAGTTGCATAATTTTTCTGAACTATCCCTGGTATGCTTTTCTCCACTATGTGCACTTTACATCCTTAGGGGAATACTCTTTCCTTGATGTTTTCCCCTGGAGCATCACCCCATCCTGAGCAGCAATGCTCAGCACGCCCACCCTCGATGTGACCAGGACAAAAGTCAGCTATGGTACTCTCAGGCAAGGAGCCACTGAAGAGAGCAAAAAATCCATAGTGAGAGAGAATGAAAGTCATGATGAAAAGGTGCGAAGCTTTTGCTTTAGAGAGCCAAAAGAACTTTCCACAGACAAAACTAGGGAAAAAAATTAAGCGGGGAAGAAAAAGAATGTAGGGCCAGGAACTTGCTGGCAGTGCTGTTCTCTAGAACTCTACTGGCCGTGTCAGACAAATTAAGATATTTCTGCTTACTACCTAGCTTTTTTCCCCTGCTTTTTAAGGATTCTATTACAGTAATAACCCCAGAATACCTTGCAGCACTTGCTCTCACATGCATGCATAGATTAGGTCTAATATAATGCACTTCCCATTACCGAGCGAAGGTGTGAGTGCACCTGCTCCGCATTGCTTCAGGCAGACAATTGCCCTGTCCTAACCCCTTCTGCAGCCAACATGGCAAGCAATTTATCACCATCATCTAACTTCATTCACTTCCCTGCTGAGTGACAGCCATCACAAGTCTCATTATTGGCGTGCTACTAGGTGGAAAGGCAATCACATCACCTAACAAGGTCTTCAAGAGGACAGAAACTTCCCAAATCCCATTACCTAGAGGCCCTCCCTCCCCCAAGATGAAGATTTGAGCATGTTTGTGCCACAGATGTCAAATACATTTCTGACCCTTTTTAATCTTTCAACCTTGCTTCCAGGTGAATGAAGCAGGAGAGTCCTCCTGTAGATGCAAGGATTTGCTTCGTGGAGTTTAAAACCATCAACAGTTGAATTTGCTGGATGTTTTCAAGGCAAATCCACTTACCTGACTAATAAGTAAGCCTTCTGGGCAGGGAAAAGTCATGCAGAGATTTACCCTTGGAAACTCCAGCACAGTGGTAGGAGTGTTTCTCTACATACATTTCTCTACAATGCAGGACAACTATTTTTGTGTATTTGAGCCTATTACTGGAAGCAGAGACAAAACCCTTCCAAATCTACCTATTCCATTAATTTCTGCGAGTGAAACGGCAAGGGACACTTGTGGCAATGGAAAGCACAAAATCTGAAATAAGATTAACAATGACAAGAATGACAATCAGCAGTGTAACTCATTGGCTCCCATCATCAGGCAATGCTACCAAGTCTGGTGAGGCAGCAGCTAAGCATGAGTCATTCTGGGTTCATTGCACGGTTCTGCTGCAGCCATGTCAGTCTGAAAGACTGCAGACTCCTCCTCACTTCTCCATGGTAGGACCTGGAAGGGCTGTGCTTTTTAACAGCTGCGCATCAGGGAGAGACAAGACAGAGACAACAAACCAAAGCAAACAAATTCAAGACGTCAGTCTTTGGCCTGCTCCCATGAGAGCAATGCAGTGAGAAAGGCTGGCTTGGTCCCTTGAGCCTGTGTAGCTCAGCTCCCATCTGAATGCCAATTCATGGGCCACCTCTGTGTCACACTTGCATTGAACAGGGTCCTGCTGAGTAGGTCAGACCTCCTGGCCTTTAGTGTATGCTGCTTTACAGGACAACCCTGCCTTTGAGGTAAATTCATTTACCGTCCAGGAGCAAGCACACATGCCTGCATCTCAAGGCAAGCTGCAGTTTGCATGCATCCTGCACATCTCCAAGCATCAGGACTCAGACTTACTGATGATTTCATTTACTATCACAAACCAGAGGCTCTCTTGATGCTGTTCACATGTGGGAAGATGTGAGCAACTGTCCCCATGAACAGGAGAGCAGCAATTGCTCTCTGCCATGGGCTGCAAAAACAGACAGAAATGTGCATCCTGGTATCTTTGGTATCCAAGGGAGAGCTGCTGAAGCATTTTCATGCAGGGATTATTTAAATACTTTTATTTTCTATCTGCCTTTTTTTTTTTTTTTTTTGAGTTTAGAATGGAGTAGTCTGGTGCACTATGCTGACTACACAAAGCAAACGCATCACTTTCCAACTTGAGGACTCATAACACAGATTTATATTTAGACAGTCCAATGACCTAGTCCAATGGAAGATACAAGAACCCAAAACCCACCTGTTTTATTTTTTTCCAGTGTTGGTTTCACCTTTAGGATTCCTCCCTTTGAAAATCAGAATACCCACACAAGTGCACGTGTACATACATGTATATATGCACATGTTAAAAAAAATGCAACAAATACCACTCTCTTCCTATTCAAGATGTTAGTTACATCTTTCTGTGTCTCATGCTGAAGAGGAGAAGGTTTTGTTTCCTGCTTTTTGTTCCTGGCTTTGGTATGACAAGAAACTCAGACTGACTATTTTTCATAATGCAACACTTGGAAAAAATGACTTGCTTGGCATAGAAGGACTTTCCATGTGTGGAAAAGGAGGGCATAAATGGTCTCCAACATAACTGTGAAATTGCTAGACTTTTATTAAATAGTTACTTGAACCCAAGAGTTTATTTTGCCAAGAGGGACAACAGTCACTGGGGGAACTTGGACACACTCCAGTTACTCATCATTTGGATTGTTTTATAGCAAAGCAGTCTGATGCACCTATAATTATGGTTGATAAAAACTTTTCACAGGAAACTATTTTTTTCTAAATGATCTTTCCTCTAAGAATTGTTAGATAATTAACATGTTTTAATAATTTCCACTTCTTGTCCAAAGCTCAGGCGTTTTCATTCTGCTAAAGGTTATCTTAGTCAAACTTATGAGAAGAATTTTAAAAGGTTCTAATTCCATTCAGAAACATTCATGGAAAACACTTAGTAGTTGCTGTAATAACTATGTCCACAGCATTAAACCTTGATGATGATGCATGTACTTCATATACCCTCAAAACATTAAGTTACATTCTTCCCATTCAGCACCATGGCTGCCTCTTTAGGCTAATTTACAGCAGCTTCTGGGACTTTTGGTCAAAATTCCTCCAGAGAACAGATCAGAGGGAGAATGGGACAAGGGCTGAAACAAAGCCAGATCATAAAAGCAGCTTTCAAGGCATAAATTAACCTTTTTTCTTCACAAAGTACACAACATCTTCCAATTGACTGCTACAACTGGCCATCAAACTGCAGCGGCTACCAGGGCAAATGAACGGTTCTTTATTTTTGTGCAAGCGTGCTAATGAGGTTCACTCCCTTTGTTAGCCAAGGTGATCTAAACTGAGACTGACAGATTTTTCTCCCTTTGTCCTGAGAGGTTTCCTGCCTGCAGTTGGGCCTGCAGAAATGGCCAAGAGAACAGAACATATCCCAGTACAGGAATCCACCAGGTCTTGACCTCAGGCCTGAAATCTCCCTCTTCTACCCACAGTACTACATCCATGGTACACCTGCAGAGCACCACTCCACAACACCTGCTTATCAACCAGGCAGCCTCCTTTAGATCTTCATCTCATCTAGTTGTGAAACATTATTCAGAGGTTATGTCTTAAATATACAGTAGATAGCTTCACAGACACACCCATACCTAAACACACATCCATCCACAGCCCAAATGTGTTGGGATATTTTTGTAGGGTTTTTTTGTGGGCTGTTTTCAAGGATATTCGAAGTTCAGCTTCTGCCAATTTGGTTTTTTATCCCCTCTTCTTTAAAAATCAAACTGCATTTCAGCTACAGATCATCTCTACAGGAGTCAGTTCTTATTATCAGTGGACTTCTTAATTAATGTTCACCCTGTCTTTTTCTGTTGCTATATTGAATTTGAGTGCATATGGCTTAATAGACACACCAGATGCTGCTTCCCTAGGTTGTTTAGAAGCTAATGCTTCATCATTTGAAGGTTTCTAAAAAAGAGAGAGGCTCATTATTTAGTAGATTAGCCATCAGTTCAGAAGAGGAGACAACCTGGAGAAACTACCTTGCCTGGCTGGAAACCGAAGTCCAGACTTCAGGAGGGGCTGTGCTGCTGCTTCAGAGGAGAAGGAAGTGGGCAGCCTGGGTGCCCTTTTTTCTTCAAAGCCTACTGACAGTGAAATAATATCTTCCAGAAATAGCATCATTTCCTCCCCCCTTCTCCATCCAGGTAAGGGCTGAACCCAGTGGATTCTTGACTTCTCCCAAGGCTGGAGACTTTTTCTGCTCCAGTCATTTACCTCCCGTTTCACCCTTCCTTATGGTTTAGAAGGTGAATAGAGATATAAAACCACTGCCTTTAACAGCTGCCTTGCCACCCACAGGGATACCAGCAGTCAGCCAGCAGTGACATCTCAGACTCAGGCACGTGACAGCTTGAATCACTGAGTATGGTGATACTATCCTCAAGTCTCCTCCCCCCTGACCCCAACAGGTCGGGTAGAAATGTAAGCAATTCTTGCTCTCTATTACTGATAATCCCAGAAATATCTCCCATGTGTCACTTTAAATGTATGAGGTCACATGTATTCATTTAGGAAGTAGGCAGAGTCCAAGTATCTCTGGCTGCAAGAAACATGGGTGATGCAGTAAACCACGTGAATGAAAGGCTGAAGTTTGAAAAATGTTTTATAAACCAGAGTTGCATTGGTAAATGCATACACTGCAATCTAGGCACCAGAAAAAAGCTTGCAGTACATGCTGGTGGATATGGTTTAACTATGCAGTCAGAAAACCCACTTGTGAAATGCATTGAAACAACAATCACGTTTGTAGCATCTTTAGGTTGAGCAACTCTAAACAATTTTTATGTTTAAGAAGATAAATATGGAGGATCTGACAAATCTACATCCAGTGTTGCCATAGATTACTGCTACAATACCATCAATAACCTCGTGTTGGGTTAAGGAAAAAAAAAGAAAAAGAAAAACAGAAAAAGAACAAAAGAACCCAAAAGTCACCCTGCCCCCGTATCCCAGATTGAATCCCAAAAATCCCAGCCATGGCCCAATGCCTTGCCACGTCATGGCTGCTGGTAGCAGGATGCTGACACTCCTAATATCAGAAGCTGCTCAGGCTGCTCCCCAAAAAGAGCTTTTCTCAGTCTCTTTAAAAAGGCTCAGCATGCCTGGAGGAGCTGGTAGGGATGGGCTGCAAAGACACTCTGGGACTGCTTTATTTTCCCATTACAAGCAGGTGACATGGCCCCCAAGAATAGAGGCCAAAGTTGTGCACATGCACAATTTCTCTGTAAAAATCTTCTCCTTTTGGCAGGCTGGCAGCAGTTCATAATTATGAATTCATGGTTTACAATTATGGCTCATAATTCTTCCAAAATGGAGAGGCTGGTGAGACAGGAATCTAGAGAAAGAGCTGAATCAGCATTTCCCTTGATTTTCCTTCATTTCACAAGGAGTCTCCATATGGAGAAAGTCTAAACTTCAGCCTTTTGTTTCCAAATGAGTTTAAACCATACCTCTAGTTTATTTGGAGCAGGTGGTGCAATAAAAATGCTAAAATGAGTTTATAGACAGGATTATATGACTTAGTGCTTCTGGCAGACAAGGACTAGCACGAGAACAGTGGAAGTCCTCTCTGCTCTTCAGCCCTCTGCCTTCTAAGCTTTCTTGCTCAAACCAGAGGAGAAATACTAACTCACAACCTTGAGGCCAAGCCA
Source organism: Haemorhous mexicanus (assembly GCF_027477595.1). Classification (NCBI taxonomy): domain Eukaryota; kingdom Metazoa; phylum Chordata; class Aves; order Passeriformes; family Fringillidae; genus Haemorhous; species Haemorhous mexicanus. The sequence continues at coordinate 32,321,344 of NC_082344.1, read as the reverse complement.
GCCATCTCCTGGCCCTTGCTGCCAGGCAGAAGCCTGTGCTGGAGCATTTGTTCTCTCCCACCCAGCAAGAGAGGGTTTCACTCACCCAAATGCTCCTTTCCTGCATCAGGCAGCCCATGGCACAAACGGGCTGTCCTTGAAAGACCAGGGCTCATTACTCCACATGAACATGCCAGGCTCCAGTCACTCTCTGGAGAGTGTTAAATATAAGCTGCTTTAGACTTCAGCTTCTGGAAACATGACATGCTGACAACAACATGAGGAGAGACAAGAAATTTGTGCAAAAATAGCTTATTGCAGCCCAGCCAACCCCCAACACATTTTGCCTCTCCAGTGCTATCAGACAGGAATCTTCAATTTTAAAAAGCAAGAGTTAAAGCCAGCTGAGAGAAAAGGACACACAGAACCTTGAGGCTTACAATGGTAGAAATAGAAATACAGAGGGGAGAAAACATAATGACAGAGTCTTCACAAAGCATACACTGGTCCTGAAGAGGTCCCTAGGTGTGCTTCACACAGGCCAGGACTACCCCTTCCACAGCAGCTTATAAACATGCTTCCAGATAGGTAAGGCTTAACATTCCCACCCCCCAACTCAGGAGCAACTGGGGTAATTTCCCACTAATGCCATCTGATTAAGAGCCACAACCTTAAGCAACAGCTGCCAAGAGTTTGATCCCTGCAGCCCCATTTAGGCCCTCAAAGGACCTCAGCTGCAAAGGTGCTGGTCCTGCATCAGCCAGGAGGAGCTGTCATCTCAGGCCTCACAGAGAGGACTACTGTAATCAGAACTTGTGGGCACCTGCCCAACATTGATGGCAATTTCTGCCCAGAACCTTTCAGAGACAGCCCATCAACCACGGCACAGCTGCAGCTTGTCCCAAACTGCCTTCATCCAAGCTCAGGCACGCCCTGGAGCCACAGGAGGAGAGAAATCTCCTCATCTGGAGGCATCTCTCCTTCTGGGCATGTTTCTCTGATGGGCTCATGACCTCTGCAAAGCTCCTGCAGTCCCAGCAAAGCCTCCTGCTGCTGCAGCACCTTGGCAGGCAGGCCATCTCTGGGGAGGTGGGTCTGTCACTGCTCAGGTGCCTGGGATGGTCCCTGTGCATTTCCTGTGTAGGATGGCAAGTGCCACCTCTGCTGCCAGAGAAGGGAGGTCTGACAACAGAGTTTTACAGGGGGGTTGGAGCCCTCATCCAGTCCATGGCATGAGTGCTTCATTGTGCTGAGACTGGAAGGCTGGCTGATGATTTATAGAAGGCATGTAGTGACCTTTGGCTCATTTAATATCTGGTTAGATAATAGTCAGCCTTTGATGTACAAACTCATTCAACAGATTATTCCTCCAAGGTGTCTTTCTACCTCTAGTGCAAATCAGCCCAGAGATAATGTCAGAAACATGAACATACACTTCCTTTCAATCTGCTCCTTCAACACCTCCTGATACACATCACCTCCCAGCTCCCATCCCAGGGACACGTATGGATAGTGCCTCATGGATTGCATCAGCGAGGTATTTCCAGAGAATAAAGCTGTGCACAGGCCTAGCTCAGGGGAGGGGGGCTTGCACCCGTGCACATGCATGAGAAGCATGTGTGTCCAGGAAGCAAAAGCAGAACAGCACTTAGAACAAGAAAAAATACATCATCTTTTAAGTGCAGCCACCTAATCTTTTTTTTTCAGGTCTGTGAGGCACAAGATCACATTGATAACACCATCTTATCAAGTCACCAACCAACACTATGCAGTGTTGTTGCTAGTTTTTTTATTCTCAGAGAAAAAAAAAATCTCTTTAATGAAGCTGTTCAGCCTTATGTTTGAAAAGCAAAAGCAGGAGCCGACCTCATCAGTGTTTAAGACTTACAGGGGCTGAGAGTGTTTTCTCACTGAGCATCAATTCCAGCTCTTTGAACCAATTGCCATAGATTCCAGGAGCTTGCCCACACTACAATTTTCACACTTAGCAACTGTAAAATTGTTAAAGCGATATCTTTCCACACGGTTGCTCTGTTATTAGTGCTTAGTTTGGCATGCCACCTTAGTTACGGGCTTTAAATGCCACTTTCCGGGGTAACCTTGGCCATGAAATCGGAAAATCAGATCATTTTCTGGTCTTTTTTTTTCTTTTTCTCTGGATAAGATTAGATTTTGCTACGCCTGACTGACAAATCTCATTTGGGATTCCAGAGGAGGCTGAAGCCCTGACCTCCTTAAGAAGTAGGAGGCAAAGATGTCTCAAGCTATGATAAGAAAGAAAGAGCTAATTTCAACACATCACCTAACAGGCAATTAGTAATTAATTTGCACTGAGAGACAAACATGCTTGCAAAATATGTTCAGAGAGTGCTTCCCTGTCAAGTCGGGCTGCTTAGTTTTATTTCTCTAAAATGATGCTAAAACACAGGAGGTTTTCTTTTTTCTATCTGCTATCTACATCTGTTATATTTATCTCAGGAACTAACAGAAGGATAGGAGTTAGGGGCTTTCTTTAAATATTTTAACTAAATGCAATGAAGAAGCAGCCCACCAGCATTTTTAAGAATTATTTTTTAACCATGTTTAAGTGATTATTTGACCTTTCTGTAGGTGCAATCTTTTGACAGCTCATTATGTTCCAAGCATGTTATCTGTGCTAGATGCAGTGTTACTTAAAAAGGATGACAAACTGCACATCAACCATAATGAACAACAGACAAATGTCAAGAAATTTCATTTCTAGTGTTTAGTCATGCTCCCATTGAAAGTTAACATCACATTAAATACTATTATGGAATATCATTCAAAATGACAGGGCAAAAGCTCAGCTGCTCCATCAAGTAATATACTTTAAACTGCAGGACTTCAGTGGTTGGTCCACAGAGCTGTAATAACTGATGATATGCAGGACCACCCACTGACACCCTGAGACTTACTGCTGATTAACTAGGAATAAAGAACCGTATCAATTCAGCAGAGATGCCCTGTACTAAGATTTTCATTCTGGTTATTATCCTTAACATCCCCAAAGAAGAAAAGAAATCAATCAATATGCAGAGGCTGGAAATATTATAGATTAGAGGGATTAAAATACAAGGCACTCTAGAGAGACTGTAATCTTTGCCAGGAGTTTTTCTGAAAGCCACATCTACAAGTAGAAAGGCTGCAGTAAAATTTAAGTACCCCCAAGAAGCAAGGGCTCACAGGGTTTACCTCCCCTCAGGAATATGTCCTGGGACTCCATTCAAACTTTAGTGCAAGTGCAAGCTGAGGAAACAACTGGAAAATTTACACATAAGGATTTACTTCAGAGCCATAAGCCCCAAGAAGGCTTCTCCCCTAAGTAGCACTTCCAGCTCTTTGAACTGACTTTCACATAAAGCTGTTTAAGACAGGTTTGCAGAGCTGAAAAAAAGGGATGGTTTGTCCCAGGGAACAATTCAGAGAGGGAAGGCTTTTCCCAGCAAGAATTAGCTTGCGATGGGAACCATCCCTCCAAACCCACCTTCAAAACCCCCACAAAGCTGACATGCCAATGTCATGATAGGAATGCCTGTTTTGTGGCTTTGCAACCTTGCTGACAGTTGGAGGCTGCTAAACTTTTCCACTGGTGCCAATTATCCCCAGGCACTTGAGGCAGGGTAAATGAGGCACACTGACAAGTGACAGTAATTGATTTTTCAGCATGCATTTTTTATATTTAGACAGGGAGTGCCAAGCTAATGAAATGAACTACCAAAGTACAAAAGTGGATTACAGCATGTCAAATAGTCTGTGAAAAGCACCCATCTCAATGTCCTTCAGCCTTTCACTGCCACCCTGCCTTGCAACTACTGCTTGACTTTGACTTCAGTGGTCTTACCAAAGCAGGCACACAGGCAAGAGCTCCTTCAAACACAGCCAAGAGTTCCTTCAAACCAGTCAATCAGGCCAGGACCAGCCACTGCTGACAAGGTGACCATAAGGAGCCCCAAGGAACAGGGAGAATCAATACTGGAAAAACCCTGATGAGGCAAAACCTCACAAACACATTACAGACAGACAACAAAAAAAAGACTTCCTCAGCCATGACCTGCCAATATTAAATGCCAGAAACCACAACAACCATCAGTAACCCCTTCAATGTCTTGAAAAACAGTTCTGAATTTAATAAATAAGCCAATGCTACTTTAAAAAACCTGAAATCCTTTTGTTTTAGTGGTTACTGCACAGGACTTGGGGATTAAGGCTTAAGGGCCTCCTGTCAAAAGTCTCTGCAGGTGTCACTAAATGCAGATATGTGAGTAATAATATGGCTTAGTCTTTTTTGTCACTACTGAATCTCCATGAATTTTGTTCTTCAGGATCACATCACAACTCAGAGAGAAGAAGGAATTGGGAGACTTATTTCACATCATCGCTGCCCAGCTCACAAATGCTCTATGCAATGCAAAACCGTAACAATTTACTTTCTCATGAGACATTCACAGCTTTCCCTCAGACAAAAACCAGCCACACAATGCTCCAAGCCCATCCCAGTGTTGATGTTCAAGCTGGGATACAGCTTGGCTTCCCCACCTACATCACAGACTGGCACTCATTTGGACAAAATACGAGCTGGCAGTTTCATATGCACACCTTGCACAGAGGGCATCCCTTATGGAATATAATTTATGGGTAAGGAATGAGACAGGGCAGTTTGTGTTGGCAGGGAATGTTGGCTGAACCTTGTCCAGCCAACACTCCACTCTCCCAGATCTGCAGCAGGAAGCCAGGAGACAAAATTCCTCAGGCATTTGTTTCTTATGAAAGAAAAGGTTTATTCGACTGTTAGCCCAGTTAACAAACAGGATAAGGATTTCCATAGTGAAGATAAATGTCAGTAAATTTCATCATTCCCAGCTATTTTGCTGCTTAAAGGACAATCACATGATTCAGACTCTTTTTCCAGAAAGAAGAACCCTTTCCAAGCCTGGTACTTATCCCACATCTTTTTGATTTGTCTCCCCTTACTGACTCACCCGACCTGCTTCCCATGTGATTGAATATTAATAGCATGAAATTTCCTATTTAATGTGACAAAGTTCTTTATCCGTTGGCAGTCTTGTATTTGATCTTCATCTTTTCTGCTTATCCTATGTTTTTGTTATGAATAAAATAAAAATTAAAACGAGTAAGGTAATAAAATGAAATGAGATCATATAATGAATATCTTGGGTATTGCACATAGAAGGAAATTAGAAGGAGTTCTATAGAGCTGCATTTTTATTCAACAGGATATTAACAAACACATGTGTCTTCGAGACCTAAATCAGAGCATCTTTTTATCACTTGCAGTGACACAGGGGACTTGCAGGAGAAAGAGGATGTGGACAGTGTTGTAAATAAACTGTTCAGCAATGGAAAATATAAACAGGTAATAAATACCAATTTGATAAATGCCAAGTTTCTGCCTGTTTTCAGATCCGACATGGAAATCAAAGAAATCTCACTCTGGTATGGCGTGATGTTCATTCCTATTGCAATGCACCAAGAGAAGTGTTGGGAGCATGGAAAGATACAGTGATTTTGTCACCATGGGGTTTGCTTGTAAACAAGAACTTTATTTTTTTAATGACAGAATTTCTGCTAAAAAAAAAAGATTCAGTATTTCTATCATGAGGAGGATGAATTGCAAAGGAGAGATTTGCACAAAGCACTGCTGTGTAGAAAATGAATTGGTTTGAGCTTGTCTTTCCCTCTTAGATCTGGAAAATGCTACAGTTGAGGGGAAAATTCATTTAAGGTTGAGATGACTCCTCTTTGCTCCTAGCTTAACACTGTCTTGGAGAACAGAGACACGAGAATGACCCTGTTCTTCAGGTCATCCTCCACAAATCAAGCACTCTTCCTCCTGGGATCTACTATGTTCTTTTTCTGATTTCTGGAATCTCACAGGATTCATCACAAGCAGAGCTGTATTTCTTCTCCTTTGCTTACTTTTCTTTCCACAGAAACATTCCAGATCTTTTTATTCAACTTCCCCTGCTTCTGTGAGAAATGCCACAATTCAGTCAAGGCTTTACGGTTTCAAAACCAACCCTGAAAGTTATTAGTTGTGCAGCAAAGAGGGGAGTTAGTGTTATTAGTCATAGTGCTCTCCACCATTCATGCAAATGAATCCAATGGATAATAAAGGGTATTTTCTTATACTAAAGATGTTTGTAAAAATTTCGGAATCTACAAGGCTCAGAAGTGTCTGAATTGTTGCAATCCATCACGCCTGGAGCTTTCAGGGCCAAGAGGTGATCCTCCCCTCAGCTGCAACTAAATAAGAACTTCAGGTTTTGGAAATGAATTACAATACTACTCACCACGGACCCACTATCTTTACCTTCAAAGGGACTCTATAAAAAATGAACCAAGTAACCTGCACTTAACCTTTTTATCTACTGAACTTTTATTTTAAAAGCTAATAAAACTAAACCTATGTGCTGCCTGTAGTACAGCACTGGATTTTCTTAGCATAATAAACAGTCTATTTTACAAGCTATAATTTATGTATATGGTAAACCCAGCAGAGAAAACTTACCATGATTAATAAGTTTAACATTTTTACTTAGGTCACGTAGTCACTTTCCAAAGACATCAATAAAATGTTTTAGAGTTAAATAACAAATCAGTCACTGACAAGATAAATCACTGTAATGGGCAACTACTTTCCAATTACACTTTATTTCTGCAGAAGTCATTTTGGGGAAACAGCATTAATTGCCATTTGGAATTGATAGGGCATTACCACCAGGCAGGGAGAGAGGCATCTCAGCTCAAAACTGTAAATGTCCTGTGTGATGCCAGCATGATACTTAAGTTGAAAATAAATCACAAGCAGCATGAAGATAGCAGGAGTAATAGTTCCCCCACTCCCCATAACAGATGACCTAAATAAATGAGAAACACAGTTCCGTAAAAGGTAAAATGCTTCATCTTCTTTTTTTCTTTCTTTTTTTTTTTTTTTTTAAACAAGCTATTCTTTCATCCAGTAGCTCAGCTGCAGACTTTCTATGGCACTCACTGACTGCAAATATGCAAAGGTATTAGTCACCTGCAATGTGCTTTCTAACTGATGCAGGCTTTTTCCAAGGACAGGCAAAAATGCACAAAATATCAATGTTTCCTGGGCAGTTACAGTTACAAGATGGCCAAAAGGAGCCAAACATTTACAGAAAAAACTTATTGTATCAAAATAACCAAAAGAGAAAAAAAAGCCAGGATTGGTAAAGCAGATCTTTAAAAGATATTACAACTACCCACAGTTCTAGAAATTCCCATTGTTCTACAATTTGAGGTGACTTGCTATTTAGACAGTACAGGAGAGGGAGCTATTTTTGGGACAAACCTAACACAAGATCAAAAAATATAAATTTCAAAATACATCAATTTCAAACATATAAGAAATCCCAACATATTAAGGACAGAAACACAATTAAAGACCCCCAAGTTCCTTTGACTGTGCCCCCCACACAGTACTTCCATTCCCCCATCAGTTTAAGTCAGAGGTATCTAACAAGGTCTGGTCCTTCCAGAGTATGACAGTGCCACGTGGACAAAGTGTGGGGAATAGTGGATAGTCTCCTAGGGCTGAAATCCAAGTCCCTTTGTAGATGATGACATCCATTTTTTGACCCCATCTGCCAACAGACTCCAGAATGCACTGGCACCACAGGCTGGCAATCAAGGAGATGACCACAGCTCAGGTCAGCACAGCTACCTGCTGTGGCTTATAAACTCTCAAACTCAAGTATCTCAAGAAGATTAGGAAAAAATGGTTTGATTTCCAGTTCAGCTAAGGCTTTATTAACAAGTTAAAAAAATGCCCAGTTGCAAACTATTGCTTTTTTCTCTATTACACCTGTTTGAAATTATTGAAGCAAAGCAAATTTCTGGACTGTGCTAAAATCTGAAGAAGTTTGAATTCTTCCTTTCCCTGAGTTTTGATCTATAAATATTGTAAAATGCAGCATTAAGGACCGGTAAGAAGCAGTGAAATTCAGGTCATTGTGGCTTTCCATAACGCAGTTAAGCAGAACTATCAGTTCACCGATTCGGCACTGGGCAGCACCTGGAGGTCCTGCTGCAAGAATTCCAAGGGCAAGCATTAACTGGTCAGCACTATCCTGCTGCAACACGAGCAGCCAGCACCGTGGATTGTCCTGCCTGGGCAGCACTGAGGGCATGCTCCACAAACAAGGCAGGCAGCTCTTCAGCAGCAAATCACCCATTTCCAAAGGAGCATCTGTGATCTATGGTCCCAACAGCTGCCCTTGGGTCTCTCCACAGTCTTTCCACAATGCAGCGTTTCCAGAGCGATTTCACAGGCTGTTCATTTTCAATAAATATTAGCCACCAGGCTGCCCCTGCTGCACATGTTTGTGTGCTCTGCACGGCGAGCACGTGTGTGAGTGCAGGTCAGACCATCTCCCAGGAGTTTCAGCAAATTCCAGCTTTACCTACTAATTGCAAACCTTCTTTTCCCAACAGCTCATCCCCTTTCCTTTCTTGTCACTAATTTTTTCATGGATATAAACATCCAGGATGTGGCAGAAATGCTCTTGGACTCTCAGCTGATAGCTAGCATTAGTAAGGGCAAACAGATGGGTATGCAAAAACCAAGTGCCAAGCACACTATTATGTGTAATATAGCAGTGCTGATGTGCCCCAGATAAATATCTGTGCCATTTACTATACTTTACTCCAAAAGATAGTAAAATCTGGCTGAACTGACAAGAAGGTAGAAAACAAGAAGAAAAAAAATACTTGCCCAAGTCAGAAGCACTGCTTTAAATATCTCAGCTTCTGGTCCTTGCGCAGAGATGGATATGTTCACAGGACACTGCAATGCCTTCCCCAGATTTACATCAATCCCATGCACTTCCTCAGAAATGCATATTTAGTCCTCAGAAATCAGGCTGTGCATCTTCCTAAAAATGCAGGCTCAACAACACATTTGAGCCATAAGTCTCCAGAACAAGCCTGAACTTTCAGAGGGAGATGCAATTTTGTCCCCAACACTGCCTTTTGCAAGACTTACTTGAAATTAGTCTTCTCAACACTTATTTGGGCATCTGTATAAGTCACCCAAGTAGAAAAAGCCCTTGTGCTCTCTCAACTACTACTCATTTCAATACCAAGTCTGACTGTCAGGGCAATTGTACAGGAGCTGAAACATGGATATAGGTGTCTCAGAGCAGCCACTGTTTTATAATTTGCCCTGATGGTGATTAGTGTTTCTTCTCCAGCTACTTCTCCAGTTGCTTGTCATGAAGATGAGAAAAGATCAGAATTTTTTTCTTTGTCCTAAACAGCACTACTTAAATTTTCTTTGATAACTAGCTGCATTTCAGCATATGGAAACAATGTGTAAGTAACCACAGAAATACATGATGATCTGCCTCTTTCCTCTCCCCTTATTCACAAAATGATTCCCCCTTCCCTAACCAGCCTAGCAGGGAACAAGGTGGCTTAGGTTCCCTTTGGTGAAAAGGGAGAACACTTCTGCTTCTACCAAATTTAATGGACAAGGTGAGTACCCAGCACAGGCTTGATTTATTCAGAGAGACAAAGCATCCAAGTACAGCCAGAGGACCCACGGCCCTGCCCAGTCCCAGTTCATGCTTCTGAAGCACACAAATGATTTAGTACAGACAATATAAACCCCTATCCAGGTATTCAATGACCTCCCTGCAGCACAGTGAAGTTATCTCCAAAGGCCTAATGCACATCCTGAAACAAGCTCTTCAACTCCATGAGCACTACAAAATACTGAGAAGTTTCTAACATCTGGTTTGTGATTTTCGAATTACCCTTAGCTTCCTTTGGGTGCAGAGAGAGGGTACAACCTGGTATAGGAAATTTCTGCCAGAAAAGAACAGAGGAAAAAATGTTGAGGTTTTATGGGCTGAATTGGAAGAGGGGTAACATTTGCAGAAACTGTGAACTATGTCTTTTAGAGGCCAACACAAGGACCTGAGAACAGTTCCAGTGTTTTGATTATGGGGATTCTGCTTGCAATAGGAGACTGGTAGCATGGAAGAACCCTCCATCTGGGATCCTGAAGAGCTCTCAAAGGTTTGGGTCCACTGTGATTTCTCTCAAAACACAGAGCATGAATTTCAAATATACGAACAGATGTAAGTCTCCAATTCCTTCTCAAAAATACCACAAATTGTTGCACTACACTTTCAGAACAAAGACAGAGGATTATTACATCTATGAGCAAAAAAAAAAAAAAAAAAACCAACCCACATCCATCCAGGAAGAAACTAATTACAATATGAAAAATAATATAATATCCTAACACGCTTTGGGCATTGCAATAGAAAATAAGCACACAGGGAGAAGAAGAATATGGTGATATCTGTGCTCTTGAGCCTTATACATAATTTCCCTAAAGCAGGTTATTGGAAAAAGAATGAGTAGTAGAGCACACTAAGCATGAAAAAAAGAGATAGAACAAAGGGTATTTCAAGGACATATTTTCTGAACACAATTCATAGTTGTATTGCTAGCACTGAAGCAATGGAAACAATTTCCACACCAACCTAGAAAAATCATGGAGTTTACACATGATGAAAACACTGTTTCTATTACTATCAGCAAAACTGCAAGAAAGTAGATGTCCTATCTAAACTCAGTGATAACCATAACATTCCTATAAGACTGTACTCTTATATGCTTAACAACACTACTGGTGTGAGCTAAATCCAGCCATAGGTACTCAAAATGAAATGTTTTAACAGGTAAAATGGTGTTCTAGTTTTATTCTTAGGTAGTGAGTTTATTTTGTTTTATAAAAGCTGCTTTACAAAACTTTCTTAACTCCTACCATACCAGCCACTATTTCTCATGCTTTTTCCCTAACAGTCCTGAAATTTCAACCAAAAATACCTAAAAGGTAGCTTTCTACTGGTTTCTTAAGGTCACTTGAGACTGTCCCACCTCTTGTCCTAAAATTGCCTCCTCAAAATGTACTTCCATTTGGCTTGCAATCATGGTTCAACCTCCACACTCTCCCCTTCTCCTCTTTTTGCCCCTTTTTCTGCACAAAAACACTCAAAAACCCTGAGAGAGAGCAAAAGGATGTTGCTGGAATTAGACTAACACTGTTTTATAAGTATGACTGAATCAGACAGCTAAAGCAAAGAAGACTTCATAGTTCAGCTTTTGCATCCACACATAGTAGGGTAAGTTCAGAACAAACGGATAAGGTGATAGCTAATGTCCAGCAACACAACCACCACACCAACTCCCGCATCCTTTCACCATAAAAACATCAAGTATTGACTTGAAGGAAGAGGCTGGAGACTGTCTCAGATGGTCCTGCCCTTCTAAGGTCTATGTTTGCCCTGCAAGCCCAGAGAAAACTAAAAGCCCCCTCAGTAGCATATCACCTCCTTGGACACCTTCACCTCTGCAACATGGGGCTGACTGCTGACAGCATCCGAGAGCAGAGCCATCAGGATGGGAACACTTCAACAGCATTAAGGAGCAGGCAAAACTGTTAAAACTGTAATTCACTGAGCTTGGGTGACAGCTGTCAGGGCTTCAGGAAGTCCTCACAGAAACACAGGTCTTGGGATGGTGAGGGTGGGAAGACAAAAAACCAGAAGCCATCATTCTCCACCGTTTGCAAGACCAATTTAACACAATTACCAGTTTGCCCTTCTGAGCAAAATCAGACAGACAGCACAATGCTGCTCCAAATGAATTCACAGCAGTGCAGGAGCAACTAGGAAAGACCATGGCACAGAAAAGGCCAGAAGCATCTGCTGGTTAGTCATGCCCACTCCCACAAGCACCACATCGCTGTGTGCAGCTCGTGCCACAAGCATGGTTCCTCAAACCTTATGGTCCTCCTGCGCATCACTGAGCACTGCATGCTTCTCATTCTCCTTCATCCCAGCAGGATGCTTCAGCAAAACCTGCTGGGTTCCTCTTAGAAAGAGAATTTACTGCAGAGGATCTCTCTAGGTCACGTCACAACCAGCCTTAAGACCGATTTGGGTAGCCGCCAAGATCACTGAGGCATCCAGCAGCCTTTGTTGTGAAAGACATGGAGAATTTAGGCATTTTAAACACTCTATACAGTAAACTGAACCTGGAGATTAAGGTCACTACAGTCACAAATGCTCTTAACTGGTATTCTTGTTTAAAGAAAAGTGCTTATCATAGGAAATTCCCATTTTAGAGTGTTCTTTACATGGACATTTGCTGGCCATACCCTACCACCTAAAGGTAGGTATTTCATGATTCTACCTATGCCAGTTCAGTACCAGATCCAACCACCATCACTTTTTTCAGGACTTCAAGTAAGTTCTGAACCTATTTAAAGTAAAGAAAATAATTCTCTAAACATCCACTGGATGCCACCACCTTGTTCAGGAAAACACAAAAAGCAGAAACAACCTTAGGTTCACTTTTGGAGAAAACTTTGCAAACAACTCCCACCAAATAAAAGACTGATGAGAGACACAAGATTTCAGGCTGATGAAGTGCCTGCAGCTCCCCATCAGCTGCAGTGCACCATCATGCAGATGGTGCAGGAAAGACTATGCTGCAGACCTCTGGAACAGTCAGCATCTCCAGGGCTTGGTGTAGGTGAGCTTTGAGAACAAGGGTCAGAGACCACCCCTACCTCAGTATAAAATCTTAAAGCTGGAATTTTCAATAAGGGAGGAGAGAAAGTGGTCAAGCATTTATATATCAGAGCTCAGGGAAGAGCTACAGGTATAAAGAAATACTACCAGTTGTGTCAGGACTTGAATCTGCTCCAAAGAAAGGCCATACAGGATTGTTATAATTCACACACGCTCATCACTCCCTAAAATAATGAGATGCTTCACATTATTATTTACAGGAAGCAGAAAAACACTTTTAAGCCAAGGCTAAGCCATAGATGATACAATGCCATAGATGATACAAACAGGTGTACTGACTGCTTGCAGAGTAATGCCAACACTGAAACAGATGAAGTGTACCTCAGCACATAAATAATAGTACTACAACTAGGAGGCAGCTTTCAGCTTCTCATGAGCAAGTTCTAACCTGGACTGAGGTTGGAGTTTCATGTAGACAGCTTTAGTAACTAATATAATAGATTTAAAAACCCCTAAACGTTTCCTTCTAGGCACATCATTACACAGGCATTAAGGTCTGTGCTCAGCCTAGAGGTGCATGTCCCCATGTAGAAAATTTCAGTTGCTCCCCATTGTTTTAAAAGCTGAACATTTGTTTCTGCACTTTGGTCATTTGATACTCTCAGTAAGGTAAAGAGAAAAAAATGCATCAGCCTCAAGGTTTTCTACAACTTCTAAGTATTCACTTCACCTCCACTGGCCTTGCAATGCCACACTTTCTACTACCACATCTGCTTTAGTTACTCCTTCATGACTAGTAGCCTGGCCCTGATAAAAAAATCTCCTATTTTCATGAGGCAGCACTAGCTGACAAAATAATTGACTCCTGGGAGCTGCATAGATACAAAGACCCCTAATGTATTATTAGGTATGATGTCATCTGTGAGGCACAATTTAAAGACTATTTATCATGTATGAAACACTTTGTTTGGAAACATGCAGCATAATTTTTCATCTTCAGCCTACTGGACAAGATAAGAACTCGCCAAGTGTATTGATCTTAAATAATTTACTACACCATGGGTAATATCTTAATTTTCTGGGAAAGAGAAGTGACAGAATGGCAGCACCAGGGACTAACGTTTGTTTTTTTTCAACAGAGAATTCATTTAGTCTAGATAAAAGCAGTATGTATTCCCAAAACTCACCTCTATTATTTCCAGTCCTCTCAGAGCCTATTTACATTACAGTCTCTGATACAGACAGCAAGACTGATCTTCAGATGGGTATGGCTGTTTGCCCCTCTGATGAAAAAGACATTAGAGGCAAAGCACTGAGATGTTAAAGGCAAATGGGTGTCATTACACTAATCTCACCTCACCTAGAGTGAACTCAAGTCAGAAAACCTAACCCAGTTATTCCTAGAGCCACCCCCTCAGTTAGAGCACTGAGCAATTCATATCAGCTGCAAAAGGTTTGTTTATATTTGCTGCCACTCTTGACAGGACTCTCATCTTAATCCTGTTTTGTATTTTACATTAAATGACCCATCTGAATCACAATGTGCATCCTTCTTTTTCTAATTAGCTCTGCAGGCTTCGCATTTGCCAAGCAAAGATTTAAAACGAAAACTAGAGGCTCAAAATCTCTGAGGCAAATCAAAGAATTCAACAAATAAGTAGGATTTAAAATTCATGATTTTCAAGCAAACTGCACAACTTCTGCATGCATACATTTGCAATACTCTGATGCTGATAACTGCAAGAACCAACAACACACAGCCAATACTCTACATATATCCTCCTATCTCCCTCTTTTCCCACACTCCCACATCTACATACAACCCTCAGATGGTAATTACATCTGGTCACTCTTGGCTTGAGACAAGCTGGGACTTATCAACTGGAAATGAATACCAACCCCGCAAAACCATACCATTTCATAGACTGCATTCTGTGAAGCCACCAACATAAAAAGGTTAGGTGAGGAAAAGCCTCACAAGTTGCTAAATCCCAAGGATTTTCCCACAAACTGAAGGAATATGTAGTCTGAAACTTACTCTTTTCCAAGATGAACCTATATTTAACATGTCTAAGCCCATGTCTGGAATAATATATCTCACCAAGCATGGATGTTGCTGTCTCCCTTTTGGCTGCTTGACCCATACACCAACCCTTCCCCAGTCACTAAGTCCACCTTCCTCCAGGGAGACTGGGAAAACCCACTGAACTATGTGTTTACTGACCACTTTTGACAAATACTTCTTGTTAATAATTTATCAGGTTTGTTCTACTAAGAACCACACATATTTTTAGGGATGTGAACATCTTCCCCTCCTGCCAACATCCCTTCGACCAGAAAAAAGATAAAACCAGAGCATGGGTTAACACAAAAACTGCAAGCTATATGCAACTCAGGCTTCTAACATTTTCAGCATGAATTCTTTATGTCCCTAGTTAATAAGGTAGGCTTTCTTGAAACAAATCAGCCTATATTCAGTTTGTTATTTTCCATGAAAACAAAGAAAAAAGAAAATTACTGCTTTTAAAAACAGACCAGAAAATTCTGGTCAATCAAAGCCTGCAGAGAAGATAAACTCAAAGATATTTTAAAGTAATTATACATTGCACCTAGCAACCTCCTGGTTTTCAACACTTACTCTTGATTCTCCTGTGTTATATCTTATTCCACCTCCAGCAGGATCCTGCAGTAGTATATTATTCAAAGCAGTATCATGACTGTTGTTTTCAATGCACTAGGTGGATCTGGTTATTTTGCAGACTCTTCTTTTTGCACTGACTCACAGTCATAATGGATACCAACATCTCCCAAGGGAGTTTTCCAAGCCTTGTTAACAAATCAGATAGCCTTCCCTTTCCTTTCCACAAACTTACCAAGAAATAAGGAAAACAGTTTCTACTTCAAGGCTGTTTGATCAATTTTATTGCTGTGAACAGTGAAAAGAAGGTTTGTGTATTTCTTTTAAGGTGAATGCTCTTGCTGATGACATGAAAGAACTGATTAAAAATAAATTAATGCACAGAATATGTTTGACTTTTCTCTAAAAGGGCTGGCCTCAGAGACTGACTAGTTACCACTGGAAGGAGAACACCCAGTAAGTAAAAAGCTTCTTACAGTTTTGCAAGCAACCTGGTAATATTTCCCGAAGCCCAGGCACCAAGAATAACAGCTTCCTCCCAGAAGCTGACTTTTTCAAAAGGTACAAATGGATACTTCCTCAACTCCAGGAAAAATTACAAGCAACATCTTCTGTAAAAAAGCAGAGTACAGGGCATCCTCAAAGGCCCAGACCACACCCACACTCCTCACTCTCACAAGTACCTGCAAAAAAGCTGAAAAAACAAACTCACATGCTTTAGAACATAATCCATCCCTCACACAACTCAAGCTTCCCTCCATCACCCTCTGAGGCTCATATCATTATGCACCTCCTCCT
This sequence comes from Haemorhous mexicanus, assembly GCF_027477595.1. Taxonomy (NCBI): domain Eukaryota; kingdom Metazoa; phylum Chordata; class Aves; order Passeriformes; family Fringillidae; genus Haemorhous; species Haemorhous mexicanus. The sequence continues at coordinate 32,305,315 of NC_082344.1, read as the reverse complement.
CAGCAGCTGGAAGACTGGAGTTTTCTCCAGTCCCACTCACTCAGCTGCTCATGGGAGGGAGCTGAGGTGCTGGGTCCTGCCACTCCACCCATCCGAGCTGCCTGGGGTGCTGCTGGGAGCAGGAAGGGTGTTCCATCTCCTTGCTGCCTGCACGCACAGAACAAAACTGCCTGTTATAAAAAAAAAAAAAAAAAAAGAAAGAAAGAAAAAAAAAAAGGGAAAAAAAGAGCATTGATTCCACTTGCAAGGGACCCTGGTGACACTGTAAACCAGATCCCAATGCAAAAGGCAATCTGCATCCCAGCCCATTTGCTCTTCCTGATGTGGATACCACAGAAAAACTTCAGCACTGGTGGGGGCTCAGAAGTGCAGAGGAAGGGCTGTGGTGTGCAGAAGGGGGTCTATCCCACACCCTGGTGCACCAGGGAGGAGGGAGAGGGGCAGTGGAAATGCTAGGAATCACTGGGGGGGCTTCAGAAAAAAGCAGAGCCTGGCACAAGGTACCAGAGGGTGAGTGGGAGGGAATGAGAGCAGACTTGTACTCGACAATTATAGCTGCATTTCGAGCAGCTCCAGCAAAACGTGGTGGTGTGTGTGACAGCAGAGAGGAGAGCCAGAGGCACTGAGGAGGCTGAGTTTCAATCCACCTCGGATCTCAAGGGGGACAGGGGCAGGAGGCGGACACAGGAAGCCAAGGGAGGTGGTGAAAATGAAGAATCCTATTTTTGTACCTTAAGAGGAGCTATGGGTAATTCACTTCAAATTGCACTTGGTGCAGAGCTCTTCACACACCATCTGGGGGAGGAGCTGCATGGTCTCCACTCCTCTATCACTATCCCCAAAGCAGAAAACCTCCCTGAAGCATCATCCCCTCTCTTGTGCCTCAGCACTGCTCTGCTCCAGCAGCACCACAGCACTTTGTAGCCACTCTTCCCTCAGTTTTTTCCTTCCCAGACCAGATTTTTTTATAGAGGAGGTCACCAGAACCAGCAGAAAACGTGCTGGTTGACAGAGGCCAAGCACCACAAAGCAACAGAACATTTGCCGCAGATAATTTATCAGAGCTACACAGTGGCACTGCTGAGAGAACGCACACACCGACTTTTGCAGTCTCTGCCTTTTGATTATTAAAAGGGCCAATTAGCACATAAATTGAGCTGTGACTACTGAAAGGGATTTGAAAACAGTAATAATTAAAGAGCAGGACAGTCACTGGGCTCATGAGCTGCCCCTCATCTTCCCTGGCCTGCTTGCCAAGCCGCTCACATATGGATGGAAGAAAAGCAGCAGTGCTCATTAAGTGTGCTCTGGTACTCGGGAGCATCCGTGCCCTGCCAGCCCCGTGCTCGCAAGCACACAGGCTCCCTGCCCCTTGCTGGGAGACACAGTATTTATTTGCACTTCTCTAACTTCACACAGCACTGAGTCCCCAAGGAAACTTCTCACCTCCACCCTCAAAAACTCCTTAGGATCCACAGGTATTCCTTCATCTCAGCTAGATGGTGGGACCAAACCCTGAAAGGGAAGGGGTGATAATGCCAGGAAGAGGAAAAATGCCAAAGCTCAGCACCCCACCCAGCTTTCCCTGTGTCAGCCACTGACTAATGAGGAGTATCTAATGGCAAACGATGTTCTCAGTCCTTAAGCTGCTCCCCAAGGAAACTGTCAGCATCTTTTATTTACAGACTGACGACAATCCCTGGGGAAAACACTGCCGACTCCTGCGTGGAGCATGGGAAATGCATATCTCTTTAATCACCGCAGCACTGATTCATCTTCAAGGCTGGTGCAGCTTCCGCTCTTTGTTGCTCTGAAGCGACTGCAGTGATACAGCTCCCCTGTGAATACCACTGCCTCTCAACTACAATATTTACTATTAGGATGGCTAAATACACTCACTGACATGCAGGCAGCTCCATCCCGACTCCAGGGGCAAGGTCCCCTCTGCCCTCCCATACAAGGAAGCTTAGCAAGGAAGGGAGGAGGAAGATGGACCCGCTGTGCACTGGGTATAAATGATGACAGGCCCACAGAAGTTGAATGAACAAAGTTCAGTAAGTTCACCAAGATTTCCATGCATGCTTTGTATATAGAAATTAAAACACTGATCAAGCAATGTTCTCCCTTCCTCATTTGAAACCTACCAGTCTGATTACTTGCTATAAAAACTACCTTTGGCTAAAAAAAGGGAAAACTAAAACACCACAGGAAAAACAAAAAAATAGACTGTAACTTATTTAAGAATAAACATTTGTAATCACAAAAGCAATGGCATATTTCTACTCCATTTAGCACTGCGTGATACCTCTATGCGCCAGGCTTAAGCAGCCACAAAGCTCCATCTCCCAATGCCTTACAACCAGCAATATCAAGTTGGGGCATGGATACACCCCTGCTGGCAAGACCAAAAAGCAAGGATATAGCCAAGTCCACCAAAACAGGAGCCAATACCTCACAGGTAAGGCTTAAAAGAGAGTAAGAGTCAAACCCATGAACTGTTTCACACAGGCTGTAGAGATCTAGAGCACAACAGAAAGGCTGGGGTTTTTCTGTGGTCCCACAGAAAACACAGGGCAATTAATACCATGTATAGACTCTGCCACATCAGTTTCCTGGTCAACTCTGACGTTAACAACTTTTAACAATAAAAGTGAGAGCCCATTAAACTCATGCAGGCATTAAACAGCTTTGCAATTAGTGTGAGCCAAGTTCCCTTGAAAAGAGGTACATGCTTGAGAGAGACAGAGGAGCCAAGCAGATTTATATTGGCTGTTTTAGCATTAAATCTCTTCAGAGCTTTTAAAAACATTAAACTGAGACCTTATTAAAAACTCGGTATTTTTATTTCACCAGATTAATGACACTTACAGTACTAAATTCAATCTGCAGTTTTAAACACCACCAACAAACACAGCTCTATCTAAGTGTAATTAAAGAACTAGTCATCATTTTGGAGAAAATTTCTGGAGGCACACCAGCAAGCTTGATAAATGAAAGGAACTCACCCTCATATGGGAATTTGAGGACGTATATTTTATGACTTTTTTTCCTTTCTGTGTACAATGAAATATCTTGACAGCATTACATTATAAAACAGTTTAACTGAAGGGACGGAAGGCTCACAGCAGGATTCACTTCTACATGCTAATTAATTATCACTTATTGGAGAATTTGCACTCGTATGTTTTGGCTGCAGAAGCTGCAAGTCTGAGAGATTTTGTCTAAACAGTAGATTGCCAGTTTTGCACTAAGTCAGGAAGAGCTTTTGTTTTCATTTTTACTTGAGGGGAAGAGATCTAGTTCTGTTGTCACAGAGGCAACATGCACGGATTCACTTTCACTCTATTTTCAAGAGATAATTAAATATGTAGAAACACCATGCACAGTGGCATGCTATTTTAAAGCAAACACTAGAACATGTATTCAGAGCTGGTGCTTCAGCAAAACAGAAAAGGCCACAAATTACCCTTTTTAGTAAGTCAGCAAAGAGTAAACTATTTAATCCAGCCTGATCCAGGAGAGAAGACACAGATAACTCAGTAATACCATGCACTTTGTAGAGGAATTTCTACATTTTAAAGATTTCCACATTTTTTCTGCATTTTAAAGATCTCTTATTTCTCCAATAGCCTAGGACATAACAAAGTAAATACTCATATACTGATGATGTTGCCCTGCCTCTAGCTTTCCTAACCTAGTTGAGAATATCCTCTAGACTGTAAGAACATCTAATACAAAATGTAATCAAGTGTTTGACTGAGCTACTCTTGAAATCCTGGCCTACATACATGGAAAAAAAACCCCTCAACTGTAAATGACAAATCACATCACTGAAGCTATTGCCAGGAAAGTGAGTCACTTAAGATCAGCTAAAATGCAGAAGACACATGCCTACCCTCACTAATGAGAAGGAATAGCAGTCATGTATCTGCACAGGCATGCAGTTTAGAAAGTACGCTACGAGACTGGGGAGCCTGAGTTTCCACTGAATGATACACGATTTTGGCAATTCCTTTCTTTGTTTTGCTCCCCATTACCAAATGAAGATAATGACATCCCAAAGGTACAACAGATATCTGGTCTGGTGACAAAAGCCCTGGAAATTCCATCTCAGAAAGGCAAGTGCACAAGAATCATAACTGAGACTGACTGCTCAGTCCTTTTTTCTTCATCATCACCCAAAAAACTCCCTTGTGTTTGAAGAAGCCTCGTGTTAGTGCTGCTAACATTTATGTTGTTGCTGTTTTAAAGTCCAGGAAATCCTACATTTCCTTATTGCCTTTTCCAAAACACAAACAAGCTATTTACAGCAGAACCTGATACTTCTTCCTTAAGAAATGCAGATGCAAAATATTTCCGAACATGGTAATTTTAAAAGCATCTAGGAGACTTTAATTTCTTGCTGCCATTAGAAAATAAACTATCAAAGCAGAGTCCAAAACAATAAAAAAAAGAAAAAAAAGAGGATAAACCTGAGTTTATGGGGTCATTTTCATCAGCAGCAGCACCACATCCTTCTTTAACAAGAAGATGTAAAACATTTATCAGATATAAATACAAGGGAAAGATACAACAGAGTATCCACAATGCCTGCCAAAGGCCACATCAGTAGGTTGCTGGGTGTGCCATGTCCCAAACCTGCAGCTGCTGGGCAGAACAGACCTCCCCTCCTTTGGGCACAGCCTCAGGTACTCGTGCTGTTTGCGTGTTTAAGGACATCTGAAACAGGCAGATTCTCAAGTGGCTGGTTATATCTGTGTGGCTGAAGCAAAGATGATGGGCTTTTTCCCTTCCCATGTACACTCTCTGACTTCATTGTTCTTTCTTTACTCATGGTGTCAGACAGCTGTGGCAATAAATGGCTTTTTCTTGCCTTCAGACTCACACACATATAGACCCACTGCTCCAAAACAGAAATATAACTTTACTCTGAAAAAACTATGGCTTTTGTTACATTCTGGTACAGACTGAATGCCATTCTACTTTTTCCAAGCAGTGCTCATGTCATGTAAACCTAAGAAAAGGGAGAGGAGGAGAGGGAGCGAAACTCTTCTATTATTTATCAGCCACATAGTCTAGTGTTTGCCCCCACAAGCTATGTCAGAGATCTATGGATGCAGCATCTGCAGATTTTATCTTATTAATACTTTTAGCCATGATGATTTACAATACAACACAAAATTCACACACCACTGAATGCTGTGAATTTTTGGGTTTGTCCTCAGAAATGATTTGAAAAATTAGATTCCTTTGCCATTATGTCATAACAGTGTGCTACAAAGTAGGATCTGTACACTGCACATTTATCAAAGCTCATAAGTTATTGATGTGACTCTTAAAGACTAAGCTGATTAAGCCATTCCACTTTTGGTGATTTACATAATTATACTTTATGTACGTTTTACTTATTATTCTGTTGCCTACAACCAACTTTTAAGGAAACATTGCGTGTATTCCTTTTTAACTGGAAGCAATCAGAATTGCTCTACAAATGCACTTTTACGCAAGAGCAGAGGTCTTGACAAGAATCTCAACTACGTGTTTCAAAGCAGCGGGTAATAATCAAGAGAAAAGAATAATACTCATCATCACCTCTTTGCAGTCCTGTGACTGCTCATTTGTTTATATCACAACAACATCTAAATCAAAGACCACAGACATTTGCTAGTTGTTTGACAGATAAGTGTAATTTGGGCACTTATCCACCTGCCTGTTCTCGCTAAAAAGCTGTTTCCAAACTGCCCCAGGAAGCCCCGGACACACCAGGGGCACTCGCTTTCAAAGCTTGTGTTCCTTTTCTGTGATCTGACACAAATCAAACATTGTGTTCTGCATTCCACTGTGAAAATCGTGCCCTTGGAATTCCCCGCCATGCCAGCCGGGAGGAGGCAAGCAGAAAAGCAGTCACCTAAGCTGGCTCCTCCTAAAGGGAAAGTCAGGAGGGGAGAACAATGCACATACAAAACAAGAGGGGCAGAAGGGAAGTGAGTCAGGGTTGCCGGAAAATATTTCCTTGCAGATGTGAACACAAAGGAATCTCAAGCATTCCGTGCCTGAGCAGTGGATTTGTTGCCACAGGCTATTTAAGGTAGAAATCTGCCATATTTATCCTCCAGCCATGTCAGTTCAAGCTACTCCCTCAGGGCCCTGACAGCACAACAGCACTTCCCAAGACATGCCCAGCTGTGCAAGGAGGCTACCCCATCTTATGTTAGAAAGGAAGTTCATGCCTAAATCCTTTTCAGGACAGCAAGAGAGATGAGAAAAATTGCTAATGATCTTGAAGCAAGGATGGCAGAAGCAGGAACCCTGAGCCTCCTAGCTCCATCAAAATTGGTTTGTGTGACCTTCAGCAAGTCACCCAGTTTTGTGTCTCAGTTTTGCCTCCTAATACCTATCCACACACTTGAAGGCACATGTGTAGAGCTGACAGAAAGCTGGAAAACTCTTCCAGAAGGCAGCCAGGGTGAAACATCAGAGCTTGAAAGCAGCAGTGAAACAAGTCCCAGATATCGTTCAGACTAATATTATTCTTTCAGTAGGTGTGGCAGCAGAGAGGGATCACCATGTTTTCCAAGTGCTGCTCTGGAAGCTATGCCAGGCATCTTCAACACAGTAATCTCAGGATATGGGATTGACTCAGACTCCTGAATGCTGGACAAAGAGGGCAGCAGGACCCCAGGGGTGAAAATGAGCAAGGATCAGATGAACCACTTCACTGTGTAACTCCTCCTCCTGCAGGACTCTCCTCTAGTGGACACACTGCCAGCTGAGGATGAGGCAGTGCTGGTTTCTCAAACTGAGAAAGAAAGGACAAACCCTCTACACCACAAAGACACCTTGCAAGTGAAAACCACAGCTTGCTAGACCTTCCACAAACCTGCCAGCCAGTGCTGACAGCTGCAGCCCACAAGGTACCCTGGAGCAAGGCAGGCACCCTGGCTCTGCAAAGCAGCCAAGGGCACCTCACGTTTAGCCCTCCTGCCTGAAGGAGCCCTGCTACAAAAAACCTTCCCCTGCCACAAATGTCAGGGTGGGAAATGAGATGTTTGAGATCTGTGCTGGGGTGTTGAAAGCAGCCACAGTACCATAGCAGCAACACAAGTTCATCACTGCAATAAAATATTGCTGACAATTAGCACTGAAAACACTACTATAAACAACTGCACTACTTGTGTCACTAGTGCTCTCCCCAGTTTGGGGCAGGTTGAAGATGGGCATTAATAAAATCATCTTGTATCTCCCATGGTCCTTCAGGTTTATGTCCAAGCAAGCCAGGAGTTAAACATTAAAATTATAGTGCTTTTGGCACCTGAAATATTTTTCATCAGTATCAGAGCGCCCAGATAATTTATATATCACAAATATGATTTGGCAGGATTAAATCTGAAAATGATATATCAAGGATTTTTTATTGGGAGGGAAAACATTTGCAGCATACAACAGACCAACAGAAGAAAAGCCTGATTGCTGTGATGAATAATGCATATTGCCTATGGTACTAATTAACCTTGTACTCCAGTAAGATATTATGGAACAATAAGGGTAATCCGAATGTGGCCTGACACGCTTCCCAATGGCATCTGGAAATCAGTCTTTGAAACACGTAAAATTTGAATTTGTAAAACCAGAAGCCTTTGCTCAATAAGCTTTCAGGAGTATTTTTGTTTCTCTGTATTCACAGCCCACCCTGTTTTCATGCACATAGGCAGAGCTAAACACTGAAGGTGACTCCATGACCTGAAATGTTCTAGCTTGGCTTTCCATGGACCCTCACCCACCTGCCAGCAGCACACAAGCAGTAACAGGGTGCCTCTCACTAAATCCCACAATGCACACTCGGACCTACAGACAGAACTGTAGTGTGACTGTGGGCTGCCTCTGCTTCTTGCCAACCAGAGTGGCAAAATACTTACAGTAGGCTCAGTGTAAATGAGCACTATAACTTTGGGCCAGTGCTTTTATGCCTCCAACCTAAGAGCAAATGCCTTCACCTGAAAACATTCATTCTAGTTTGGGCTGGTTTTTCCTTTCTTGTAAAATACTCATTTTTCTTCTTAGGACAGAGCTACAACAAAGTATTAAACACAGATGCCACATTGGAGGCATCCTGTTTTTAGCTGTGTGCACAGTGCCCACAAAGTACAGCAAAATGACTTGCACGTACCTGAATGGCTGAAGACACAGAAGGAGTCATGCACAGGGACCTTGATAAACACTTTTTGTGTCAGTTTACAGAGTCATGGGATCAAGCTGCCAGACAACACTGGCCAGTGTTTTACACACCAAGGTCTGATCTAGCATAGTCTTTTATTGGGAATAAAAGACAACAAAAAACTACAACAACAACAACAACAACAAAACCCAAACAAAACCCCCAAACCAAAACAAACAAACAAAAAACCAAACAAAAAAAACCCAAGCCAAAGAAACAAAACAGGTGAAAAGAAGAGGCCACCAAGTCAAACAGTCCCACAATATTTTGGGAGGGCAGGATCTGGCAGGGAGCACTTCCTCCCATCTATCAGTGCACTTAACATGCTACATTTCCGAGCCAGCGCATGACCCAGTGCCTTCACCATCAGGATGACACAACTCATCAATGCCATTAGCCATGGTCAGAGCTCAGTCAATAACAGACTCCCACAACGATCTCACAAGGCCCTGAGTACCAGATTTCCAGCTGGCAGCCATCCCACACACCCCAGCAAAAACACACCAGGAGATGTCTGACCTGACTGCTGAGTACTGTGCTACTGATGCAGCCAGGAGACAAGAGCCTGAAGACATCAATGATGAGGATGCCAAGTGCAGAGCTCTTGCTCAGTTGAGCACACAGCAGCACCTTAGGGAAGGCTTCCTACAATGCACCATGTCCTGCAGCCAGGCTCAAGAGCTGCTATGCCATTTTAAACTAATTAGAGTGAGAAGCGACTCAAAATTTCTTCCTTACTCTGCTCAATGGAGAAGAGTGCAGAAACAGGTGGATGAACTTCAGCCTGTGTCCTCCTGCATTACATGAGAAAAAGACAACCACAAAACGCCAGAAACTGATATTTGGGAAGTTTGGAGATCAGGATCAGACCACTTGCTGACAAATAGGTCTGAGTTATATCAATTATCATGAACTAAATTTCCTTCCTATAGGCTGTGTTCTGCTGGCAGTCAGTACGACACCTAATAAAGATCTAGGCCAGGAAATAATTTAGTTAACAAATCATACAGGATTATCATCTCCCTCCCACCAAAATCAATGATAAATCCCCACTGACTACAAAATGCAAAAGATCACACTGCAATTCATTTCTGCCAGGAAACCTGCAACTAGATGTATCAGTCTGGCAGCACTACCCTGCAGCAAGGTCTCTGTGTTATTTCTGCCAGGCTCGCTAGTGCAGGCATCAACAGCATGGTTTCTTTCTCTCTCCAGTACTAGCTAGACTCTCAATCTGGACCAAAATGCCTTTGCACATGAATGATCGATTAAGTCTCTCGAGCATAAGCGTGTCTCCACATCTGCCTGTGTGGGCCCACGCTGCCCTGACCCAAGCCATATCTGTAGGCATTCCCCCCGTCTAAATTCCCTGCTGACGGCTTTGTTGAAGGATGCTGCTGCTGTCACAACACAAGAGCAGGTCCTAGCTGCTGTGACACTTCATTTGTCTGGGCAGCAGCAGTGCCTGGAAGGATGACTGCCCTGTTTTAGTGGAAGTATGCAAGATAATCAAGGCCAGCTAAGCAAACTAGTTTTGACACATTAAATCATGCTTGAACTGTGAAAGCAAAGAAAAATAATGTAAAAGCCCTTCTAAAAAAAAAAAAATTACAAATAAATAAATAATGTGGGCCAGTCTTGTGCCCAGGGAGGGGAGAAAAGCTTTTATCTGAGCCTGACTGAGGACTTTGGGTAGGCAGAGAGGGAAAAATTATTTTGCAAGACAGACACCTACCTTTTTCTTCATAGGTTTGTAGCATTTCATTTCTACAAAGAGTCTCTTTCTGATCATCTGCTCTGGCAGTAAAAGAGCACCAAGTGCTTGAGCAAAAAGCAGACCCAAAATCAGGTAGGACAGGAAGAGTAAAATCACATCACCTATCTGCTTACCCCTTACTGGCACACTCAGGTGCCTACAAATGCCCTGAGCAACATCTGACTTGGTACTGGAGGGTCCCATGATTACTTTTGCTACTGTACTCTGTGAGCCTTAAGCTATTTTTGCCTCAAATTCCCTCTGCAGGCACTTTGCTCTAGACATTGCAGCCTGCAATGACAACACTCAATCTGCTGCAAGTCAACCATTGCAATGCAGGAAATCCCAGCAGCACAGGGTCACAGGGCATCTGTGGACCTTGGCAATTATATATGGCATCTCCCCATCATCCTGGACCTCTTCCTCCCCGCTGTGAATTTCTTCCAGTAATTAACATGCCCAATTGCCTTGGATTTATACTAATAAAACACTGGCTCCTGTCCCAAGATTCCAACATTGCTGTCGCTTCTTGAACCTGCCAAGCCCCAGCAGTAATGAAGCCCACACTCCTAGCTCTGTTACTGCCTGGGCTGCAGGCTGAGAAGCAGTTTGGAGCTGGGAAGCTGCAGCCTGCAGGTTGCTTCCGCCAAATTACAAATTAGCACGTTCCCCATGCTCTGCAGTAATTAAAAACCTTCCTTTCCAGGCAGCTTTCGAAGGCAACACTGTGACCCCTGTCACCACTGCAATGGGACGACAGACTGTCCAATCTGGTGTAAGCCCTCTAATGTGTTATTTGTGGAATTAGGGCTGTGCCAGAGTGACTTCTCAGCCCAGGCAGGAGACAGTGAGTTCACCTGGGTAGCAACCATCACTTGGAGTTCAACAAGGATCATGTTGGCTCCCTAGACAGGCTCCCTTTATTCGAGTAATACCAGTCACACACATGGAGAGGGACTGGACAGTCTGCTGGGCCGGGGGATGCTTTTTGATATATATGCAGAGGGTCTGGTAGTCAATAATGCTGATGTTTTGGCAGTGAAATGGACCCTCTGGCAGAGATGGAGTCCCTGGCACAGCTGCCACACTAGGCAGAGCCTCTAGGTGATGTGAGAGTCCTGTTCAGAAAATGCATATCCAGGCCAAGTGGTTTTTTGAAAGCAAGCATCTAACTGAGGTACAAAAGCAAGCCTTTTGAAATGACAATTTCTGTCCAAATTCCATCTCTAGAGGAACGTTAATTTCATTGTTATTTCCCAATGAATCCACCTGGAGAGGAATGATCTTAAAAAGGTTTTAGATTAGTCTAAGGGAATAAAAAGAGCACTTGAGATGGAGCACAGCACTGATACCCAAAATCCTGGTTCAGGCTCTGGTCTCCGAATGGCATTGAATAACTCAGTCTCCGGCCCAAGGCTGTTGTTTGTAAAACCAGGAATAGTGACTCTGACCTACTTCATTAAGTGGGTAGTTCAAAATCCAACAGAGGAAAGCCCTTCACATGACCTGGAAGTGGTTTTAATAATCTGCATTAACTGTTTCTTTCCTCACAGTGAAAAATCTGACTTCTCAAGTGGCAGCGAAACTACTCATAAGCTAGTCAAAGCCTGCTGTGAGGACTTGGCTCAGGATACCCCTCCAAGTGTCACTGCAAGAATGGGTCACATCTCAAGTCAGCACCACCCCCAGTGCCACACTGGTCAGGCAAACCTGTCGGAGAGGCTGAGCCCACCACCCTCACTGCCCCAGCAGGCTCTGTGAGGAGCACCAAGATGCAGATGAAGGTGCTCTGCTGATGTGTATCCTCTCCCACTCATCCTGCTTCCAGGAATATAACTGTGGGTGGCATGAGGAGGCAGGCAGGCAGGCAGGGATAGTCTTCTTTCAACCCCCCCAGCCAGGGAATTTGTCCTGATACTGCCACTTACCTGCAGCTCTTAAAGCCTGAGTTTTCAGGAGAAGGGAAGTAGAATTTGTCTTGGCATTAAATTGATTGACTGTCATTTACAGTGAGAAGAAAGTTGTCATCTCAAATCCCAGTTCTTCAAACTTCAGCTGTTTTTTTTTAAGGACATAAATTTATAAAGACAGGTGTATGAAAGAAGTAAGGGACATCCACAAGCCTTTAATTGCCTCTTTTGTCTTTGTTTGTTTTTTTCTCTTTTTCTCTTATCTGTTTTGTGTATACATTTTGGGGTTTATGTAACACCTACCCCTCTGAGTTTGCTCCAGTATTAAAAACCTCTTAACCACCCTGAGGGAAATCAAAAATGGAAGCTCATCAGAACCACGTTCAATACATTCTTAACCCTGTGTTGTTCATACATAACAATTCTGTCTATACTAGATTTACTTCTTCAATGACAGAAAATGAACAATCTTCCAGCAAAATAAACGGGTATCTCTTTTATCATGAAGAGCAGATTCGACTCTTTCTACAGATATATCTATTGCAGCTTCATTGCTCTTACTTCATTCTACAGAACACTTACCTTGTAAAGGATACAAGGTTATTCAGGTTAAAGAAATAAAATAAAATATAAACTGCGAATCTGTCCATGCAAGGCACAATTGTAGCCTGCTTTTGTGGAGCCTGGATTTCAACCTCAATTTTAACCCAGAGCAAGTGAAAATGGTCAAGATGTAAAGCATGCAGAGAGGAAAGCTTATTATTGAAATGTCAACACATCATTAACTACTGCTAAGTGTTTCTAAATGAGAAATACAAAACTGAAAACCCAAATTATGAGCAAAACAATAGTACCACTTCATTTTGATACCCCATATAAATTAGGTGGAATGAGGGATCTGACAAACGAGCTCTAGCAGACCCTTGGCAGTTCAAGTGGTTGCAGCAACCCTTCTGCTACAGATCACCATCTAGGGAGAGTGCCCCCAGGCCAGGACATCAAGACAAGCACTCCACTGATCACATCAGTCATGGGCAAACTATCCAGTTTTACAGAGCCAGCAGCAGCTTCCAGCACTGGGGCAGAGCGGGCAGCTGGGCACAGCTGTATCTTAAATCAAGGCAATTAAATTCACTGCATTGCCAACAAGCATTCATGCACTTTATCCTTAGTGGTTTTCCAGAGTCCTTAATTGTTTCAAAAAACCACAATTAATAAGTAAGCTGTTTCCAAGCCATTCAAAGACAAAGCTGGCAATCGCACCATGGCCAACATTCCTTTTGTCCTGCAACACCTCTGCCATCCCATAATTTAACAAATGCCCTAATCCACCAATGGATACAGTATCTTCAAGAATGATAAAACCAAACAAAAACACCATTCAAGTAAATATCATTTAGTTATCTAGGACCAGACTAAAAAGCATACCCTAAGATCTGTCCCAAAATATCTTATGGTTAAGAAGCAAACATGACCTTCACAGTTTACACTTCTGAAGCCATTTCCAAACCTTATTTTGTTTGCACTGCTCAATCTATACTTGGTGAAGGGAATAAAGTACTTCTTAACTGTCCTTCTGAAAGGTGACTGTACAGCAGCCAGACTGCAAAGAACAGGAAGGTTAAGTTGGTCAAAGCAGCAGCCTAAAAGCATCGCTGCAGAACAAGGAAAAGATCTTTAGTCCTTGGGGTTATGAGTATACAAGGTAGTGCAGAAAGTTACAGCTCATTAGTAAAGCATAAACCATTGCACATAGATGGACACCGTGCCTCCTTAAAAAGGAGGGCAAATACACACACACACAAACCAAAACAAAGACAGCAATATTTAATCAGTCCTGCTGCAATACAATTTTGATCTGTGCAAAACATTTCCCTGCTCTTGTTAATTATTTCAGCTGCAGAACAAAACATCTAAATATATACATGCACACACCTCTCCACAGAATAAAACCCATTCTCCCTTCAGTGACAGCTGCATTTTGCATTCAAGTGACTTTCTTTACATTTGAAAAGAGAATACACATTGTGTGGCCAAAAATCCAGCTATTCTGACACTGGCTGGGTTTGTGACTAATTAAAATTACCTAGGTACTTCAGCTCATAATTATATAAACACCTAGCATGCTATATTCCCAGCCAATTTGGTTTTAATCAGAAAAATGCACAAGAAGTATGAATGATGGGCAAAGAACTCCCTGGAGGGGCAACTCTATTTCCAGATTTAGTATTCTCCATATACCAAATATTTCCATCACTGTTTTTCTTGCCATGTAATCACCTCCCAATAGAACAATTAAAAAGAGATTTTTTTTTTTTTTTTTTTTTTTTTTTTTAAATCCCTGGACTTTGCTTGCTTTCCACTCTCCTATGAAGGTAAAAGCACACTTGCCTCATCCACCTGAGTCCCAGCTGGGAAGTCTCCCACAAGACAGGCAGGATTTAGCAGCATGCTGCCTTTCTAGCATAGGTAACAAGGGGGGGTGGTTGGAGAGAGAGAGAATTCAGCCAACATGAGGCAGAGAGGCAGGCAAGTTGTGGAATGGACTGAAGAAAAGCTGCCCCCGACTGCAGCTGTATCAGGGGTAAGAACAGAAACACTGTCTGCTCTGGAGCAAAAGAACAAGTTTCAAAATAAGATTACCTGTGCAGCAGCATGCTTCCAGTTCTAGAAATAAGGGGATGGGGAAGGCAATGGCTGAGGTCCTGCACTGTGTCACCTGAGAAAACCACACATAACGTGCAAATACACAGGGTTTTCTTTATTGTGGTATCAGCTATCTGTTTTATTCACACATCAGACCTCTGGGATAGCTGCAGACTCAGAAACACAAGAGTTGTAAAGCATGGCTCTGCCACCATTCCATTTTAAGCCCTCAGTTGTCTCCCAGTCCTCCACAGATGGTGCCTTCTGCTCCTCACCAGCCAAGGGTCACTACCTCAGCCTGCTGCTCCTGCACAGCTGTAAATAAACAATTGCCTCCGAGTATCCTTGGAGTGGCTCATCAACGGGATGGCAATCACTGCTCTGGGAAAGTGCCTTCAAACACTCTGCACTGATTGCTCTGCTTTTGGAGGAAGATGAGTAGCTCTGCTTCACCCCCAATCAGCCAAGCAACAAAATCATCCAGGAACTGATTCAGCAGGTAAACTTCTAACTACATAAGCTAGATGTCAATTAGTTTTAATTAAGTCCAAAATAAATGACCTGTGAACACAACATTTTCTGCAGCCCTTGTTTTCTGTAAGAAACTCATTTCTCTTGGCAAGGGCTCAGCTGAATCACAACACAAGTAATGAACAATCACCAAAAATAAATATGGTTTTGTAAATGCATTGAGGTATGTTCAGCAAAGTTGATTAAGGGAAAAATAATCAAACAAACATCAATATTTAAGACAGCAGAAGGGCTTCAAAATTATAGAGGTGTTTTACAAAAAAAAAAAAAAAAAAAAAAATCCGGGTATATTTTCTGGCAGCAGCTCCTTTCCAAAACCACAAACTATGCCCCAACCTGTCTTTCATCCAACCTTCAGTTTCAATGTTCTTCCTCAGAAAACAGCAAGGGTGAAGAAAGACATCACTGAGTTTTCCTCCATTATTTTGTGCACGCCTAACACCTGTAAGCTTGTCTATATACCTGCTAGCAAGCTAAAACCAGCTGTACTCCTTTTGATGTCTCTTCAAGTGGCAGCATGCACTGATCCTTGGAAAGGAGAGCGTCATGACCTCCTGAACTCATTACTCACCTTTTCACTTGGGCTCCCCTTCTGTGCAGTTTTTCTTTTCTTTCATTTTTTCTTTACTCAAATATTTAATTTATTTGTGCTTCAGCTCTAAAGTCATCTGAAAAAAGATCAGGCTCTGCAAAATCAATTACATTTGCAGCCCAGTGGACACTAGCAGGACCTCACCACTGCAAATGTGTTTGGCTCTCATTAGTTTAACAAGTCAACAACCCCTCTCTTCCAGTTGCATGGGCTCAACTGTCTTTGAAGGCACAAAAATAAATATTTCTTGCTGCTCGCTGAGAACATATTGGGCTGAAGGTGAAGATGAACACAAAGAGGTGCCCTTGTCATGATATTAATTTCCTACACAAACCCCAATGTTGAGTGCTGCTATTTACAGTAAGCAACTAAAACTGAAGTTACAATAAAACTCATCTATGCCAGTGAAGGAAGAAGGAAAGCAGAGATTGGGCAGACAATTTTTTTTGGTCAAACCCCTAAATGGGTAAAGGGAGAAATGTCAGTGGCACTACACCAATTTTTACAGCATTTTAGGATCTGTCCCTCAGCTTTGGTTGAGTACTGCCTGCGAGGGCAGAGACCACTATTAGGAGACTTGAAACTGGCCAAGAAGATTTGAAAGAGGGCATTTTCCTCAAGGGTCCCTTCAGAAAGCACCAGCTGAACTGAGGCAAAGCCCACAACCATCAGTCCTTTAGCAGTACCAAACCACCACTCTGGAAACCAGCACAGAAATTCACAGAGCAACTGCTTTAATTTCTCTTATTAACTAGCACAGCAATATGTTCTTGTGAATAATGAACCTTAACACTAGTCCTTTACAAACGTGTCCTAATACAGCCACAATTTACCTCTAGCTGTCCCTAGCAGTCGCTGATAAATGTACCATGTCGCCAAAAGCGGTGTAAAAATCCAAATAGTTTTGGGTTTTTTACAATAACTACTACCTAGCTGCCTATATTAATTGACAGAGTGAGCATATTATATAAGGAGATTAGACCATGTCATATTTACAACCTCAGAGTCCCCAGTGAGAGAAATTGCTCAGCTGTTACTGTCAGTGCCTTCTTCAAACAGGAACCCTGCTGACAAGATGATGAATTCAGAACATCATTGCCAATTAATGATTTGTAGGCAGAAGGGATTTCAATAGTTCCCATATGTTTGTGAGGATGACTGGGATTTACATCACCTCTAATAAAAGAGTGTAGTCTGCTCTGTCCGGACGTGACACTAGAGATTGGAAAATGTCATCTTTCCAGGAGAAATTTTAATAAACAAAGCCAGGCTCTTCTGGGTTGAAAATGTTTCCCAAAGCGTGGTGATGTAAAACCTGCTTACTAAGTGAAAGCAAACTGGAAGACCCCTTGCAAGATGCACCCAAGTGATTTACAAACAAAAGGTCAGAAGCTATTTAGGTGTTTGTGAAAGCTACACAGCAGAGTACCAAGAGCACCACTATGTCAGCCAGGAGCATGGAGTGCATTTCCTTAGCATCAATCAGACTGTGGGGAAAACTAGTTCAGCATTTACAAATACACAGGACCTCTCTTGGTGTTACTTACTCTGCTCAGGGATGCAAAGTTTAACTTCACTGTCCTAGAAGACAATCTCATCTTTGTGAACCTAACAATACCCAAACCATACATGCTGAATACAGACCTCCTGAACTGCCTAAGGCTGAATGCCTCCTATCAACAGAGCATCTTGGAGCCAACCAGCAGGGAAAGCTTGGCACAATGACCTGGGGTAAACACAGGACATCCAAAGGGGGCCATCAAACAGAATTTGCCATAGGCACTCAAGTCCCATTGATTTGGTGATGGAATTTAGAGCTATCCCACAAAAAAAAAAAAAAAAAAAAAAGAAAAAGAATTACTAGTTTTAACATCTCTAGAGCAATAAAGTGATAAAAATCCTGTCTGTAGGTGAGGTAAAGAGCAGTTTATGTGAATATACCTTAGGAACAGAGCAGGGATAAAGCACCACAAAGCATCTTTACACTTCCTAACTATTATCACAGCCGTACCCAACACAGTCATAAATTGAGAGGCCACATACTGCCCTCTTAAGAAAAACAAACAAACAAAAAAACCCAAACAAACCAACAACCCAAAAAACAACCTAGACCCAAAAATGGAAAGCATAGCCTTTAATCAGTAAGGTCTTCTGAAAGCACACCCCAGATTGCTATCTCAACACTGCCAGAGATGCAACCCCTCTACAGGCAGTGCAGCTTCTTCAATGATAGTCTCAGGTTTTTGGTTTAAATCTGTATTTTTGGGGGTTTGGTGGTTTGGTTCATAGTTGATTTTTTTAATAGTGTTTTTTTGTTTGGTTGGGAGTTTTTTTTTTGGCTCTTTTTGTTTGGTTGGGTTTCTTTTGTGTGTTTCTTGTTTCTTTATAAGTCCTCTAAGTGTGCTTTGAGAAATGTAGCATCAGAGGACAAGACTTGAAGGGTGACTAATAGAGGACTCCTTTCCTCCAAAAATTCTAGACCTAGCACCAAACCAGTGTCTTGTCACTTTGTGACATGGTATTTTCTGTCATAATTAAGAAAACCTTGCTGATCTATCGACCAACATCCCTCATCTGTGGCAGTCTATATTTCCTCAGCTTGGGATAATGTTGATCTTAGCTCCCCCATTGTACAGTATCAAACATGGAGTCAGTCTCTTCTCCCCCCCTAAAAGGAGAAATATCTTTATTAGCACAGGAAAAGGAAAACCAAGACAGATTTTGCTGTATTGACTACATCTGTAGAAAAAGGAGACTATTCTGGTCAAAAATACCACTCCACATGCTGTTTAGTAGAGGTTTCTCCAACACAAACATTTCTCTCAAACATTACATTTTCTCTCCATGTCAACCTTTGAAGAGACTTGAACTATCTTCAGGGTCACAAGCTTGTGACTGAGGACTAAAGGATCAAGACCACAGTTTGCTGTGGATATGCACTGATCTATTCTTTATACTGCACTACAAACAATAATCAGTGTCTGGAGTGAGCTGAAGAGAAAATGCAACACAGACTTCAGCTGAAGTGGAATTCCTCTGCCTTCCCCATAGTATCTATTGCAATCCATTATTAAGTGTCTGCAAAGACGAGACAATTGAGATGGAACTGATAACCAATATATATTAATTTTGCAAAGAGCAAACTATTGAAATCATTGTTTACCTTCTCTTTTGCAAGCAAATTAGTTTTAGGCTACCTGCGACATATTTACAACAGAAGGGCAAATTTTATAAACAAGCATGTAATACAGCAAACCATAAAATGAGATTGTACACTCAGAGTACACTGCCTTCCTTGTAAGTATTCTTTTTAAGGTTTTGAGCTTTAGATACCCTAGATCTCTTGCCCAAGGCCTCTGATGATTCAGGAGACCTATGCTGACCAGCAATCTGGGAACCTCGGCCAGCTACTTGTGGGAAAACTTCAGCACATATGGAAGCATTTTTATCAGTGGGGTTTTAAGTTTAACTCTGAACAGCTGAGCAGCTTTGTATTAAATTATTTACCAGAGAGGAAAATCAATCAACTCACACCACATCAAATACCCAGCCCCCCATAGAGTGATAAAGACAGAAAAACACACTCCTCCAAATACAAAAACAAAATGCATCTTCTATAGAGATTAACTTCAAACATTCCCTAGTACAGTCCAGAAAAAAAAAGAAAAAAAAGAAATCAGGCTTCTAAGACTCATAAGGAAAGCCTGATACTGAGAAAAATAATATAAATCTCTAAATAACAGAGATTGCCTCATGGACTCAGTAGTACAAT
Organism: Haemorhous mexicanus; assembly: GCF_027477595.1. Taxonomy (NCBI): domain Eukaryota; kingdom Metazoa; phylum Chordata; class Aves; order Passeriformes; family Fringillidae; genus Haemorhous; species Haemorhous mexicanus. The sequence continues at coordinate 32,285,893 of NC_082344.1, read as the reverse complement.
GCTCCAAAGTAATAGAAGAATACCAGATTCTCCTTGTTGGCAGCTCTGTAAGCACCAGGAGCACCTGCCAAGGTGTCAAGTGCCATGACACCCAGCCCGGGCCTCTGTCTTCCTGCTGTAACACTTACTCAAAGGACCTCAGAGGAAGTGAGACCCTGACCCACCACTTTCAACTCAACAAGGCACAAAAGCATGGAAGATAAGAGAGCCCAGACTGCACACCACCTTGGAAGCTCAGCACAGAGCCCTCCCTGCAAACCCTTACCTTGGCAGGTGTTGTTCTTCTCCTCATAGCCTGCCTGGCACAAGCACTTCCCGATGGGCACCAGCCATTCCCCCTCGGCACTGCAGTGCATCTTGGGTGCCTCCTCAGTCACCGAGTGGTTGATGCAGACGCCTGACACCTCCAGGAGCTGCGAGGAATCCGCCCCCGTGATGGTGTCGGGGAAGCGCGCCAGGTTGCGGATCACCGACGGGCACTTCTTGTAGTACACGCGCACGGAGACCAGGGCAATGCAGGCACCCACGTCCTGGAAAGCCAGGTAAAATCCCTTCTTTGTCAGGGGCCCAACGTCTCTCACCTCCGTGTTGAGCTTCATCACTCTGTCGCCAAGGTCCAACTCGGTGAAGCTCTCATCAGCAGCGATGGTGTCAATCTTGATGTACTGGTTTTCTTTGATGTTCCTCCCATCTTCATCATCCGATTCAAAGTAGTACATGTTAAAAGTCTCCTTGCAGGTCCCAAGTCCTCCTGGAAGGCTGTTACAGTCCCTCAGGGTGAATTTGAGCTCGATGAAGATGCGGGATGCCCCCTCATTAGAGATCCAGCTGGTCAGAAGCCAGTTGTTCTGATTCTGTTCCATTACCTTGCATACTTGGTATGTGTGTATCGGAGCATAGTTTTCATCCACCTCACCAATTTCTTCCCACTGTATAAAAAGGAAAAGTACTTTTAAAAACAGTCACAACTCTTAGCTTTCCCATCTAAAGAGCATCTTGGGCTTCAGAACTCCGGAAAAAATTTTCAGGGGAAAAAAATGTTTTAATTGCCAAGCTTTCTATACTAGAGGCTTGATGCATTCCTGGTAAAGTCAGATAAATGATCCTTTATAAATAGAGAAGGATGCTAGTTAAAAGCCTTTGCTTTAGACAGTTCAAAAGTGGGAAAACATATTGCTGGGTTTGTCCACTACTATTCAGTTAGGAAACAAACCAAAAGCAGATGGGGCCATTTCTGTGAGCTTTTCCAATGCATCCACTGTTGTCTGTCCCCATGCCCCCAGGGTCCTCTCTACCACATCCTCAAATCACTGCCCCACATAACGAAAACCACACTTCTACAAGCTATTCTCCCCCACCAAACAGCATGCCAGAAAATCAGTGGAGTGATACACTAAATAAATGAGCCTTTCCTATCCCCAAGTGCACTAGTCAGTGTAGTTCTTGCTCATGCAAAGAGAAGATTACTTCCAATACAGGTTATGGGGATCCGCAAATCTTGAGCTGTTTATGTGCTACACAGGTTTTTAATCAGAGCTTCAGGCAACTTTTTGCAGCTTTGTGGGAATTGCAGCATCTGTTTGTTCATTTTATTTTAGCCATGCTCTGAAGGGCATCACTTGGAAGAAATGCTTTTTCCTGGTGCAGCTCAGTCTGTAGTATCACAACCGTGCCTACCACAGATACACATTAGCATTTCCTCTCTGCTTTTGAGGACCCTAGTGTTGCATTAAGATATTAGATTAACCATCTAAGTGCAGCAAAGAACCCAGGAGATTCAGTGTTGGTTTCAGTTTTGTTCCCTTCTACTTCTGACCCACTCATCTGCCACCCAACACCTCCTCCATCCCCTGCTCAGCCTTGCTGCACACACCTGGTCTCAGCTGCGGATGCAGCACAAAGGAAATGCACAGAGCATAATTCAAAGGCACTCCTGTTTCAGGCTGCGTGTCTTCTAAGGGCCAAAGGCCAAACTTTTTCCTTGAAAATAGAGCCTGAGATACAGTTGAGAGTGTTCTCAGCCCAGATGCCATTACTGAAGAGCCGAGATAGAATACCCTCAGAGTCAATGTAACAATGACGATATTTTTTAAATGAAATGTTGTTCTTACATTTTAAATTAAAACAGCAGCAAGAAGTATCATGAGAACATAACTCGATGGTACAGTCAAAAAGGAATTACAAACGCCACCATCAGAAAAACATTATCTTCTCCTGCCTAGCCTGGGATGTGAAAGTGGGGACTTGTGCAGGAAGACATCCCCACTGTGATGTGCAGAGTTCACATGCACCACCAAGCAAGGAACCTTACCCAAAGACATTTTTGCCATGGCAAGCAGTACTTTCATTTGTAACCCTTTTTTGTGTCTCTGGGCTTAAACAGGCCACAACTCCGATTAAGATGCAATTGTCACTGGGCAGCACCACAGAATTGGACAAAGATATGTCTGCAGTGAAAGCCAGGCAGATCTGTGCAGGATTCGTGCCTGACTTTAGGAGAGGCCATTAACAATTACCAGGAGAGTCACTGAGAAAAGATAAAAGAAAAGTATGCAACATAGAATAATTCAGCAGCTAGATTTTCTACGTTCCAGTAGAACATAGGAAGGTTTTGATATATGAAACTAAAAGCAGAAAACCACCATCCTTCAACTAGCATGGTTAATTTGAGTAATAAGTATACTGTACATATATACTTCCAGGTGAATTTGTCTAACATTGTACTAGTTTCAGCCAGGATAGAGTTAACCCTCTTCATAGTAGCTCATATGGGGCTACCTTTGGGAATGAGCCAGAAACACTGTTGATGATACAGAGATGTTTCAGTGACTGCTGAGCAGCACTTACACCAGTCAAGACCTTTTCTGCCTCACAGCCCATCCCACCAGCAAGGAGGCTGGGGGTGCACAAGAAGTTGGGAGAGGACACAACTGGGACAGCTGATCCCACCTGCCCCAAGGGATTTTCCAGACCATAAACTGGGGCAAGAAGAAAGAACTGGGGACAGGAAGAATCATGGCATTTGCTTTTGCAAGTCACAATTATATGTGAGGAAGCCCTACTTTCCTGGGGAGAGCTGAACACCTGCCTGTCCATGGGAAGTCGTGTTCCCAAGGAATTTCTTGGTTTACTTTGCTTGTGTGTGTGACTGTTGCTTTACCTATTTTAGTGTCTTTCTCTCAACCCATGAGTTTTCTCACTTTTACCCTTCTGATTTCTCCCTCATTCTCTGCAGGGCAAGGGAACGAGTGCTGTGGTGGTGGTGCTTAGCTGCCACCTGGGGTTAAACCACAACAGTCCTTTCTGATGGCCAGTGTGGGGCTGGAAGGGTTTGAGATAATGACAGGTGTGATCTGAATGTGCTGGATTGAAGTTATATCTGTTATTGCTGTTGAGCTATTCATTGACTGGCTCCTGGGCTTGCCATGGGGCTTGACTGCCTCACTAAAGCACACTAAAGCCTGGTGCTTGTTAGTGCCTGCTCCTTGGTTCTGCTGCTTGCTGAACTGCTGACCATCTTACTCTGCCAGGCCTGGCAACATCCTGATGTCAGCAGTGACAAAGCACCAGGCTGGCAAATGCCCAGGCTCTCACTGATGTTTCTGTGATGCTGCTCTGGATATGCTGGAGCTGCAGTGTGAACTCAACTCGACAGGAACGTGACCTGGGGATTAGTCCACCTGGGAGAGCAGCCCTAAGCAGCTGTGGATACATTCATGCTGGAGCAGGTGCATCAGTGGCTGAGGTTATGTTGGTGCTGCAGCAGGTACACCCCTGAAGAGACTGTGGCACATAGATAAGGCTCCACTTTGAGCAGGTAAAATCCTAAGGGACTGAAGTCTGTGGCTAAGTCCAAAAAAGGAGCAGGGCCAAGGAGAGGAGTTCATTGCACTGTTACCCCAAATGGTCTGGTCCATGGATAGGGACTGTAATGAAAATACCTCCCTGCTTACCTGGAAATGGCTCCAGCCCATGGGAGTGGTAAATTAATTCCTTGGTTTGCTTTGCTTGTGCGAGCAGCTTTTACTTTACCTATTGCAGTAGCTTCATCTCAAGTCATGAGTTCTCACTTTTACCCTTCTGATTTGCTCACTCGTTGATGGGGAGTGAGAGAGGGGCTGTGTGGTGCTGGCTGGGGTTAAAGCATGACACTATATAAAGGTGAAATCCTATATTTATAAAGGTGGTGGTGATTCTCCATTTGGTGAAAGGGGAGAGTAACCCTCTGTCGCCCTGATTTTTTAAGATTTTCTAACCCTTCTGATGTTGACATTCTTGTAGCAAACTTTCTCACACGCTTTCTGTAAATAACTCATTGTTTTGTATTCTTTTATGGAGGAGGAGAAATTTGATAGACTGTTGGTTTGTCCAGTGTCATTGGAGAGGTGGTACTGTCACCCTCCAATCCACTGTCACTTTTGGAAAACTATAAGTGTTGGAGTCAGAAAATAAACTTCTCTTTTCTTCTTCACCTAGAGAGCAGTGGTGTGCGCCTGTGTTCTTTTGTGTCCTATAGACAACCCTCCACTTCCCCCAATCCACAGAGAGGTCCCTGCCAGACCAGCCCAGGGGACAGATGAGCACATCCCAATACTGCCCAGGAAAGACATAAAGACTTTAACTTAGCTTTTTTCTTGCTGAAGGTCAGAGGATCACTCGAGCAAGTGCTGACATCAACAAGCATACATGAGTAAGTGTTAACTTCCAGCAGGAAGTGGTGCAAAGCATCTCAGGACTGGAAATGGCTCAGACCAGTTTCATCACATGGAGATGTTTATGGATGGCCACAAGGTAGACAGCAAAACACTGAGCACCATCTAAAGAGCATTAACGCGTATTTCTTTCACAGACTTGACATTTACAATGGCTGTGATGTTGCAGCAATATCATTAGTGACCTAACTTGAAGGCATGCTGAAAAACACCACTTGACTTTTTTCATACTTGCCAGGTCAGTTTTCAAGGACCCAACCATGATGCTCCCCAGAGTTATGCAGTTAAGCTCATTTCCACCGCTGCTTCAGGAGTTGTGCTTTTGGGAGTGAGTACAAAGTTCATTTGTTGAAAAACGAAGTGCAGTGATTCTAACAGCTGCTTTCATGCACTGAGAGCACTAAACACCATGAGGATAAAGGTCCAAGCATAAATACATCAATGAACTGTGCTAGAGTCTTATCTCAGCTGCAAGAAATGGCACACAGCCTAACGTCTCGGGCTTCAAGATGTGCTGCACTTCCAGTACTGCTCCCCAGATCAGAGCAAATCCTGTCATCACCACCTGCCATCAAACCTAAAGCAATCATCAGGGCATGAGAAAGGGGAGGTGCTAATGAGCTAAGGCTGCTTATCTCTGTATAATCCTCAAGGGAAAGTCAACCAGATTTTATCAGAGCAGCCAGTATTGTGCAAAATCTCTGCCCTATCATTTAATCTTCTTCTCCCCTATCTGCATGTAGGACTACACCATTTCTTTCTTTACAGCTGGATCTGCCTCCCCCCAGAGACTGCAGATAAGCTGCCACCCTTCTGCTTTTACATCCCTCCACGAGATGGAGATGGCAGTAAGAGCCCCTGCACCTTCTGCCTGGTCCCAGCCTCCTAGTCACTACAGACCTCAGAGAAGTACTTCAGCCAACAAAGAAATACAAACCACAGGATGACATGCAGTGCCTAACAGCAAATGGGAAAGAAATCCCACCACATTAAAGAGACAGCAACTAGATGAAAATTATTGGCATGAAAAAAAAATTAAGTACAACTGAAAAATTGTGTAATGTTATAATTCCTCTCTGCAGCATGTATTTTTTGATATATAAATCAACCCCATCTGCAGGATTAAAACAAAAGTGCAACCATTAATTTGGTGGTAAATGTTTTCTCTACATCTTTAATAGCCCTAAGAAGGAAAACACAAATGCATTTCAATGGCCTGATGTTAAATCATTTATAGAAGACCTATTTCTGAATCAGAAATTTCCAGCACACTACTGCTGGCAAGTGAAAATGCAGCTCCATCAGTAGGAACCATACAGTTCATACAGGCTGTCTGTCTAGAGAAAGGCCAAAGATATCACACATCTAACTAAAGATATAAGAGTTAAAAAAGCATTCAGTGGAGCAGCCTTGGGTTAAATGGACAATTTTAAAACACATTCACCAGCTGTCTGCTACTCAGGCTTGTTTCTAATCTCGGAGATTCCAGGAGTGCAATTTGCTACCACAGCACAGCAAAAGGCTGCTGCCCAAAAACCAAATACTGACAGCAGGGATGACAATTTCAGAGCTTTTGTTTATTTGGTTTTGAGGGGAGGGGGGTGTTGCAGTACTAGCTTTTGTTACTGGTCTTCACTAACTCATTCACTTTGTTTAGCATCCACTAAAGGCAGTAAAGACATTTCAAGCTTTGTTCCTAGTTCCACACATCCTTGCACTGCTGAAAAAGAAATTAGGCATTTAGCAAAATCCTAGATATCTTAAGAGGGAAAGGAAGCTTAAGAACATTAAGCAGAGGTGTTCCTAAGACTTACCTGAAACCTTCCCAGCAGGACTCCCTCACTCCAAGGGCTGTGAATCTGCCTCTCTTCCCACTACATATTTCACAGGCCCCACGCTACAAGAAGCTTCATCCTCTCCTATTTAATTTTTCCACCCTGCCACACAGAGCTCTGCAACATATGCATGTTAACTCAGGTATCTGCTGGCACAAAGATGTAAAACTAGAAAAGGTTTTACGTATCTTACCTTTTTTTCTTTTGGAAGAAAGCAAGCCTGGCATGGATCTCTGATCTCAGGCTTTGAATGTGTGAAAGCATCAGAGATAGACTATGTGCTTTGCCCAGAGAAAGGCAATTTTACCTCAAAATACTGCTGTTAAGGCCACCACGAGCACATACTGGTGCAGAGGACAGTGTGGCACGGTGCTCTGCAATCCCTATACCAAGTGAAAAGGGGACACCTGACGCCCTTTCAGAAGGGCAAACCAGCCTGGTGTTCAGCTCAGTACCATTTATCCTGCCTTTCATCCCAGTAACATTTGGGCAGACTCTTCGATTTCTTTTTATGCAGCTGATGTTAAGACCTGGCTGCCAATCAATAGCCTCCAGCTTAGCTCCCTCACAAATGTGTTCCCTCCTGCTACTCAACTTTATCTTGCAACCTGCTTCTTCCCTCCCATCACAAAACCCCAAAACTTGTGGGTTTGTTATTTATTTTTTAGCTACCTGCTGGTTTCCACTTGCTATCGTATTACACAGCTAAAGCAAACAAGCAGCAGGCTTTCCTCTGCGCCGTTTCAGTGACTTCAGCGAGGTCACATAAGGCTAAATCTCTAGTGAAAGCCAGGCAGAGAACTACACATCTTTTCTTCTGCACTGCAGAAGGTTTTGCAGGGCTGTGCTAGTTGTAAAATAAGGCTGACTTTGTCACTATCTTGCCTATTGCAAAGCAGCACTTGCAAACAGGCCAGTCCCTGTTCCAGGGACTTCAAATCCTGCCACCAAATACCGCCAGTGTTGTCAACAGAAGCTGTGATATGTGCCATTGCTCAGATTTTCAGCTGAGGAGCTGTAGGATTAAGCAAGAGCCTGATTTTGCTGGAGGTGTTTCAGTCTTCATTAAATGGGTTTTGCTTGCTCCAAGAGCAAGAGCACAAAAGACACAGCACCCAAAAAGTCATGTTCCTTTTAGCTCCCTCTACAGCAATGCTAACCTCATGACTGGCAGGAGCAAGAGTTTTGTCGTGAACACTGGCATTGGCAAGAGGTGCATGGATAACCTCTATGACCTACTGATCATGGGAGAGCCCACCAGCAGCTGGATGAGGAGCTTGAGAAGCCTGGTACCCCCTCACAGCAAGGGGCAGTGATCCACACCCCTCTCAAGCAGCAGAAAAAGGCAGTAACCTGGAACAGTGATGCATGTTTGTTTGCAGCCCTGCTCTTTGCAATGGGTGAGCAGCTCAGGGAGCAGAGCAGAGACATCAGAATAGCTTTGTCCAGTTTTTCCCATCAGTACCAGTGCTTAAAACAGCACTTTTGGGAAACAGTTTTTAAGCATTTGTAACCACTCAGGTTTAAAACCCAAATTCTGCTTTGGGGCAGGGTGCCTGCTCACTGGGACAGCTCAGCAGCTTCTCCCCTCCCACCCCGCACCAAATGGTGGAAGGACACCAACTACAGCCACATCACTTTTTCCAGTAAATCACAAATTTGAAATACAAATAATCAGGAAACCAAAGCAATTCATGTACTTGGATCAAATCAGGAAAGAAGGGGAGGGAGCAAAAAAAAAAATTAGTAAAAAAGAGAAACCAGTTATTTTGAGAGCCTCACAAACCATGTCTTTACCATCTTCTCTTCTTGAGCTTAAACAAAATAGAGGCCAGATAAAAAAATTTATGAAAAAACTGTTCTGGAATAACACAAACTACTTTTTTTGGCCTCAAACACACTTTCAAATTTTAGCTACTAAGCAACAAAAAAATTATTACTTGTGCAATCTTTTCCAATACCAACATCCACTTTTATAATGCAAAAGGTGAAGCTTTTTCTATAGTTTCTCAGCCTCGTTTTAGGGGCTTTAGAGCTCATTTTCCAGCGTCAAAAAGAAACTGCAGCGAGTTCAATACAAACAACACTTGGCAAGAGTTTACTAAAACCTTTAAATACCAGAAGCAGTTGCAACTGTCTGGGATCTTACTATTTCCATAGATGTGACAGGGCCCCCACCCGAGGCTCAAGCCTCATTTGGATGGCAATTTTACAACAGAGACATTTATACATACAGATATATATTCCTACTGACAGCAGTTACCAGTCAAGCAAAAAGCATAATGGATAACAGAGGACAGAAAGAGGACTGATTAATCTCCCTGCTCGGGCGGAAATCTGGCCTAATGAAAGCTGAGTTTCTGAAGAAGGAACTTAACGTTTCTCTGGTGGCTTGGCACATTCCCAATTTCTCCAATCAGGAAAATAAAACAAAAAATAAGAACGCTATGGGCTACTTTTGGGCTACTCTTCCTACTTTACTACTGGATTGCAGTTTCCTGCTGTTTCTTACAATGCCACTCTGGTCACTAAGCTGCATAGTCCAGTTAACACACAGCTTCAGAATATCCTGAGGTTAATTAGCTGAAGTAAATATGAGTTTCCTCACTCATTACTGGAGATTTCCCAGCAAGAAGCTAAGGATCATTTTTCATACACTAAAACATAAGTGGAGGAAGCAAATAGCAAAGAGGTATGAACAGGAAATTCAAAGCATGATTTTGAGGTGTGCCACATCAGACTAGTGAATATTTTTTCTCCATTTCTATATTAGCCAAACATATTCCCTAGCCCATGTGTGATAGTTACCTAGCAGAAAGCAAACTTAGAAAGTGACTTCCATTATCACTCCCTCCAACCACCTCCCACTAAAAGGGCAAATCCTCACCTCAGCAGAGTTACAGGAACTGTCAGACATGCTTCTGGATGACCTCTTGCAATGTGTAGGCAGCAAAAATGCTAAGAGGAGAAAAAGGGCCTTGCTTCATGTTAAAGGTTACTCCCCACTGCATCAAGAGTTAACAAGACTCAATTTCACTTGGTGCCAAGGTTTCACATTTGGCTTTGCACTCTGGCAAAGGGCAAGAGAGTGAATAGCAAAGATGGGGAGATAACTGATCCTTCATCTCCACTTTATTAAAAAAAAACTACACTGAAAATGAGCTGGGTGAATGTTCACAGCACCACCACGCTCCATCCTAACTCCACTGCTGCCAGCTGCACATTCCAATACTCAGAACAGTTCATCAGCAGACATTTGCTTTGAAAAAATGCAGTTTTTAGAACTGAGAGCTTAAGCATCTGGGTGGATACTTCGGTACCTTATAGTGTTTTGGATATTTTTAATTCCACCCAGGTCAACCTTTCATCATCCTGTGTGCAATCAGGACTGCTAGAAATCGTCCTCCTGCATCAAGTAATGCCAAGAAAGGCTCTCACACCATCACACTGCTCAGAGCTGAGGGAAAACACCAAACAGGAGAGCCCCACACTGAAACCACAAGACAAAGCATGACTGCTCCTCTCAAGAAGAGCTACGTGTGAAGACATTATCAGCCACCTCAAGTTACATGGAGAACTTCATAATCATCAACTCCTGTTGCGCAAACATTTGAATTTACTACCTGAACAATTTTTCAACATTATCTTTTATTTGTAGTATGCGTGTAAGGTTTGCTGCCACGCCTTCCATTTCTGCAGCAGGCTGTGCAGGAGACTTCTCAGTGAAACCCCCTACAAGGCTAAAGCGTTGACAATTCCTGGATTGCTCTGCACCACTAACTAGCTGGGAAACAATGCAGATTTCTGGAAAGCTGTGATAGCATCTCAAAACACAAGCAGCAATTTGCTACACAAAGTACCACCCAAGAAAATGGGTAAGAAAGAACAATTAAAACCTTAAAAATTATTTTCAGTACATGCTTATGAAATGTATTATCTGTTCAGAAGGCTGCCCAATTCAAGCTGTTGAAAAATGGAGAAACACCAGGACAAAGTCACCTAGATATTTCATTCTGCACACCAAGATACATGGGGGGAAAAAAAAAAGCGGGACTGAAGTTTAGCTCAGACTTTGACAATTTGCATGATCAATGAAAGATGTCAGCACCAGAATTCAAATGGAATGAGAACCCAGCTGGAGGCTAGCAGGAACTGAAATGAAAAGGAGCACCAGCCCCTCTTCAGCATGCCTAATCAGGCACTGTGCCGACCCCCTTCCCAGAACAAAGCAGTGTGCTAGCTGGAAACCCCACCTCCCCTCCCACAGGTTTATTTTTTTAAATTCTCTGTACATCTGAATTAAAACATCCATTTCAAATCACAGACCAGCAATTGAGAGGAAGACAATGGAGACGAGCGTGAAAGAAGCAATGAAGGAACACAATACCATTAAATCATTTTTCACTGCCTAATGTTACACTCATTGCAGAGCAATTTAACAAAGGCCAGAGCAAACAGTATTGACACCACATGGTTTAACACTGGAAGGCTGACAGAGCCAGATTTTCAGAAGGACTCAGAGCAGGACATAAATTTTAGGTTTATAACCAAATGCTTGGATTTTCAAAGCTTTTGGGATATTATTCACATTACTCATCATTTGATGATACCAAGAATTTCACAGAACAAGTTCGAAAAGCAGGAAGAAAGGAAGTTTTCCTTGTTACTTTAATGTTGTCCTAATATTTAAACAAATCAAAATGTATGTGGTGATTCTGTTTACTACAACTGAAATAACACAAAGCATTTGATTTCTTCTTAATGTGCAGAACAGCAAAACTTTGCAAAAACTAAACTAAAATCTTTATGATTACCATTGTTTTTTTCTAATTTCTTGCAAGTGCATACACATTTAAGAGCTTCCAGTAAAAGAGAAAAAATACTTGATCTAAAAGTGCATTTAATGAAAGCAAAACAGGTTAAACTTCCTGGTTTTCTAGTATTTCAGGAAAGTGATGCAATTATCCATGTGCTGCACTGGCAAAGCCTAATCTCTCAGGTTACACCGAATTTGACGAGACTACAGACAGCCCATACACCGTATCAGACCCTCCAGAAAATGCATTATTTTGCCACTGCTCCCTGGTCTCTAATCTACCCAAAGCTTTTCAGAGTGATAATATTACATTCATGGCTTAGGCCTTGACAACTGCACCCATAAATCAATTTTAAACCTCACATTAATCATCTTTCTGTAATCAGTGGCTATTCAGCACAAATTTACATCTCATTTCTGTTGGCCAAACAGCCACATTAGAGCTTTGAAGCTTATTCAGGCTTAAATGATTATATTCCCCTAATAAACACTGAAGTCCTCTCAGTCCAGCTGCTGTGAGCTGCATTAATGACATGCCGTGGCAGCAGGGGCCATCTGAAGTCAGCCTTGCGCAATGCTACAAGCAGCAGCCCCCTTTCCAAACAGATTTTCTGCATTTCCAACACTCTCAGCAGAAATGAGAAGGCTGCTCTGCCTGTGCAGACCCTCATATGGGAACTGGTGTGTGCAGTAGACACACACAACATGAAATTTACTACACTTTCCCTTAACAGCTTCATTTGCCACCTTTTGAATACAGGGGGCTACGAGTAAAATACCCAAAAGCAGATTTCCTATTCCCCACATGCTGAGCACTTTAGCTTACTTTGGTTTGGTGACAGTTCTGTTGAATCTGAACCATCTACAAAGCCCACTCTTCTCACCTGTCAGACAGCTCTAACTTTGTTCACAGCACCACCAAACTGTACCTCAGCGTGCTTTTCTTTGATCACCTCAGAATTAGGAATTACATTTTTAATATCTGACTACAACTTTTTCCCCTGTTTTATTGTGTGACAGATTATCACTCAGGATTACAGTAAGCAGCTAAAACATGATCAGTTCAGCGTAGTTTTTGCATGTACTTGCCTGCAATCCCTATAGTGAAACAATCTATTCTGATTGAACAATGAATAATTATTTAATTAAAGAACCTTGGCAGGCCTACATTATTAAACCTGCATAAAAAGCCTGACATTGATTGTATATTCACTTTCAGTTAAGGTCTGAATCAGAATGCTAAGATCTAAAAATGAATGAACAGAATGGGTTTATTATAACTGTTGTAAAGTACTTACCCCACTCTAGGTAATAAATTATACATGTGGATGTCTGGTATGCTTATTCCACAACATAATGAAACTTTTAGTTACTTTTTATTCTATGGGATTTAATTCCCATTGTGTCAGGCATCAGAATTACACGGATGTAAATCTGCTGGACAAAGATGCAACCCAGACCTCAATGTTCCTTTTAATCTGGAATTGAAGAAACACAGATGTGCTCAATTGTTTGTGACAGATGTCCTATATCCTAACCATTTCACAAAGTACATGTTTCCTATAACACAACATACAATGCAACCTCCACACTCTCCTGGTATCTGGCAACCACTGAAGAACCACTTGAACATCAACATGCCATGGCTAGGATAACAAATACCATCATGTGCTCAATCCCCAGCTGAGACCTCTGCAATGCAAAAATAAATGCTGTTTCCACAATCAGCTGTGATAACGCAAAGTCTAGGAAAGCTGCTGAAGTTTTCAGAAGAAACTGAAAAAACTCAAATTTGTTCTTAACCAAGAGGTAAACCATGGCTTAACTTGATGGTAATACTGCAACACATACACAGAGGAAAAAAATCTGATATTAGCTTGCTTTTGCTTAACCAACAAAAGATCCCAGAATTTAAGTTGAATGCTTTTGAAGAGAAAGGAAGATAACTTTCTTATTGTGGGGCAGGGCATAATCAACCACAGTGAGAACTTGCCATGGGAGTCAAACCATCATTCATCGACATAAGGAGGATCCAAGGAAGTTTCAGAAGGAAGTATCTGATCAGCTAGCCCAGCCCATGATGAGCCACATATATTCACCACAGAACTAAGGTGGGTTAAAGCTAGCACCAATGTGCCTATGCCACGTGGGAGCAGAGAGTGGGTACATAAATAATTAAGATTCATGTATATTGCCCTCACCAGGTTACAGTAAGAGTCTCCTCCAGACCCAAGTCCCTGAGGCACAGAGGTGAAGAACACAGAAATGCTGAAGACCTGCAGTTCCTCAAAGAACAAACTATCAAAAATAGTTTAAATAGAAAATTAATTAATTAATTGGTCTATTGCTACATTTCTGGCTGCTTGGTTAAGCTACAAGCTCTTACTACTGCTGTTTTCTATCCAGGGTACACTGGGATTAATGGGAGGTTAGAAGTTGGAGAGGCAGAGCAGAAAGAGGAAGTAACATATGGACATGGGAAAGGGCTACATTTCCTTATGAGATTCCAGATTGCCACCAACCAGCCCTTCCTCCAGCAGACTTGGACTAAGGTGGGAGATTGCAGTTTAGAAACACCTGGTGGCAATGGACCTGCTGGGTTTTGGCCACCTTGAATGTTCTGATCTGCCATCCTGCACAGCTCCAGGCTTTGGTCTTTCCTTTCAGTGCTTCTCCTCCCCTGCCAGTCAGAAAGGCACAGGCAAGGGTCTGCGACTTGGACTTGCTTATCAAAGAGACATTCTCACAGTAGGGTCATCCTTGACCATCACTTAATTTTGTGCAGCTTATGGACAGAACTCAGCTAAATTGCAGCAACAGCATTTTACTGCTAGGCAAGATAATTCTTGTCTGGAGCCTGACTCTCTGGTAAAAAGTTGAACATAATCTTCAGGAGTCCCTGAAAGGCATCACTTGACACAGAAACTACAGATGTTTATTTATCTAGCCCTATCCTAGGCCTTGCTCTCACTCTACACAATGGACTGATTGGCCATTTCACACTAACAGGAAATTACAACCACAGTTTCATCATTATTTAGCAATTAAACCATTGAATCACTCCTCTTTCAATTTTTGTCTCGTCAGCTTCAGAGCCTTTCAGCAAACCTGGATGCATATTTCACCAAGTTTCAAAGGAAAAGGATGAGTGAATGTACTTTGAAAAATAAATTGAAAGTACAGTTCTCAGAGGAAGAGCTAATTAGCATCGGAAACAGCACTTCTACAGGTTATGTGGTTAATTGACATAATTCTTCTTACCAATACACATACTCACTGCAAAGAAGACTGCTGAAGAAATGGTACTCTGATGCTGAAATGTTGCCCCCACAGTGCACAACACAAAGCTTTCTAATAATGTTTGCTCTCATCCATAAATTATTGTGCACAAGGAAACTTAAAACAGTAAGCAGTGAAAGAAATTTTGGACCAAGTAAAGGGATTAGCCATTTAGGGGAAGGACACAAAAACCTGTTGTTGCTTCTCAATAGCTTCCTCTTGCCTTGTGAGCAAGTGACATTGGACCTGGCCCAAAAGAACTCTACCACTCAAGCACACAAAAGGGGAATTTTCATATTTGTGTCGACTGAAGCAATCAGACAGGCCATCCAAGCACACGGTGATTTTGGTTCTGTCTTCTCTGCTCAGGGATGCACAGTGCTGAGAAGCTGCAAAGTCTTTGGCTTTACTTGCACAGCAACTGCTGCTGAGCCAGGACTGAATCCCACCTTTCCTAGGGCTTTAAGAGGCTCCAAGGTTATATCTCCCACTGTAGCAGGAGCCTGTCTTCCTACCAAAACCTGTGTAGGTGCACTCATGTAGTAGCACATTCTCCCCCTATGGACTCCCCTTGCCACATAACCATCCCACAGGTTCTCTAATGACAATCTTCAGCTCTAGCCCACATTTTCATGTCATAGAGCACCTTGCACTGTTCTGCAACTCCTACCTGCCACAGCGACCAGCTGAGCAGGCACTAAGATTTCCTTTTCACTTTTACCTGGCTTTCATCACAAGGATCATTTTCTTCCCATTTGCCTCGCAGAGCAAACAAGATGCTAATTTACTAATTTACTTTCAGAATTAATATCAGCAACAATTTACTAATATAACTTTCAGAAAGCCATTTTCTTTTCAAATGGCATCACTTCAGCTAGAATAAATTGCAAAGATCCCACAAGAGAGTCCACTGCTACTCAAGAGATCAAAGCCCTACTTTATAGCACAAAAACCCATTAAAAAATTAGAGAAGGCTGGGAGGTAGCTAACTTGCCTGTGGCCTCTTTGCCTAAAAAAGGGTTGGGAGGAGAAGAGAGAGAGGACTAGTATGTACCAGTAAAGTTAGCAAGAGGAGGCATGGAAAGATCCATTGACTGAGAACTGAAGTTTGGCCAACTTGAGCTAGAAAGATTAATTAGTCTTACAGTAAGGACAGATGGATGTTGGTACAAGCTACAAAGGAATATGGACTTAGAACAAGAGGATAACTCACTCAAAGAAATCTCTCTCCAGAAGATGTACTGTGGGCCAAATCAAGGTTACAGACCTGTTGCAAGGACCCCTGAACAAGTTTCTACACCATATGTGCCACGAGATTCAACTACATAACGTTAACAGACCCAGTGGCCTTAAATCCAATGAAGGTACACCACCACTACCTTCAGCTGACACACTCATGGATCTGCTCTTCTTTTTAAATAGTGAGGACTAGCAAATACTACAATCTTGTGCTTTTTCCCAACCAGTTGTTTTACCCCACCAACACTGAAACTGTAATGCACTAACAAACAGAAATAGCATGTCTAGAATGTCAATGGTTTTGCAATCAACATATTTGAACAGCAGGGTGTTGCCCAACTTTCTTCCTTAATATCATTTTGATTCCTTATGTATTTATTGTAATACAGGAAAAAAAAACAGTTCTCAGTTTTAAAACGCTGAGCAAAGAGGGAAGAAAATCTGCCAAGTAGTATCTTTGGTTGCAGCACTGTGTGTAAAAAAAATTGTTCACACTCTATTTTGTCTCTTTGCTGCTTTATTTTTAAATAAACATAACAAAGGTTGAAGAAAAGGAAGGGGACAATCTGTTTTTTAAAGGCAGTTTACATCAAGGCTTTGCTAACTTAAGTAATTCCCAGTTCAGTAAACCACAGGACACCTAGGGCATTAGCCCCCATTTTGGATTTTAGTTGCTTTCTTTACCCTTGATCAAGGGGGTCTCTATGGAGTCTTCCAGCAGGGTTAGAAGCACCAGGGAACTCACTTGGGAAAAGTTCCCTACATACAAAAAAAACTCAACACAGATTCTGGCTTCTGACAAGGACCCTCTGCAACACCTGGAGAGACACACAGGGACTTCTGCATATCCAGCTTCAGCAAGGTCAGCCTCTGCAAACTCCAGTGCTGAGAAACACCCCAGGTTAGCACTGGAGCAGACAGCCCTGCAAGCAAAAAATCTCTCAGTAGTGCTTTGCTCAAAAGGGGCAGAGAGGAGAGAAGTCCAAAAGGTTTGATATTTGATACCAATAGCCCAGGTATCAAATAAAATAGCTTTGCAAACACCAAGCAAGGTCTGCTTAAGATTCCCTGCTTTCTCCTCAACACCTTCACAGCAAAAGCCTTTTACAAATATTACAGAGGCAGCATCATAACCCAATCCCCCGGGGGCTGAAGACATTTGCCAGGTCAATACACTTATGCAGCTCTGAGAAACAGGCTCTGCCAGACTGACTTACTGTGACTCCAAAGGACACAGGAGCTCCTGCCTATCTGTACTGCCTGTCCACACTGAGACCACTCTTCTGACTTAAATACACCAGACTCTGAAGAAGCAGTGCTTTGAAATTGAATACACAGGGCTCGGGAAGCTGAGCTTACAGCCTGAGTAATCGACATGGATATTCAATTATCATTAAAATTAATAAGTAGGACAACAACCAAATCCCTGGATGGGTTTTGATTATCTTAGTCTGGGTATTTATCAGAATTACTCTGACACACTGAGTCATTGGGCTCTGGCTGACAGGCACAAGTTGCTCCTTAGCCCACTGGAGTTTCCTTTGCACTGGAAGCACCAGGACATCCAATGGCAGGAAGAAACAAGTACCACACAAGAAATGAGATGGGTATCTGAAACTGTACAAAAAGTTTTGATTTGGTCTGAAATCCATTCCCAAGTGAACTATTCATTTTGTTCCTGTTCAGCAGCTGTCCTCTGCCTCACTATAATTCTGCAGACTGACAGCAGTCACTGCTTTTGCAGGAAAGCACCAACAATGTACCAGTGATCACAAATCATTCCTTTCCTGATCGTGTGAAAAGACTGGTCTAGTGATGGACAAAACTAGCAATTCTTTTCTAAAACTTCATCATTTTAAAGTTGATATTCCCATCACTAGAGTGAAAATCAAGGCTTTGGCTAATTACTGTATTAATCAATATAAATAAATTTAAGAATGCAAAATTAACTCCAGAATTGGCAGAGATATTAAAAGTATGTGTGTTGCCATTTAAGTTAACTACACAGAAAAATTCAGTTACTCAATCTGTCATCAAAATAAAAAGCAAACAGTAAACCAGACAGAGATTATGTAATGAAGTAACTTTATCTTACAGGATTGTATTTGTGGTTATGACTTTAACTGTGTAGTCTGGAAGGATTTGTGACAAACTGAATAATCTCACATTATTGTAATGATTTGTAATCACAACACGGGCTACGATTTATGGGCTGACTTTACATTCACACTGCAATCAACTAAGAAAGTCAGCACATGCCCTACAGTTATAACCACTTAAAATTATGTCTTGCAAGGAGCCCCCAACAGCCCCCCAGTTTGGAAGTTTGAAGCCAAGGCAAAGCTCTCAAGTGTATCTTTCAGTTTCTGAAGCAAACAAAGCTAAAATAAAACAAACCTCAACACCCCAAGGCCTCTGAACAGAAGACCAAAGGTCATATTTTTGCTGTCCTTTACTGTTGACTGAACAGGGAGCAAGCCATGTTGAGCAGGCATCACACAGAGCACAAGTTATTTTGATGACCCTCAGCTTTAAGTGACAATCTTTAAGGACCTCCAGGCTCCAGCAGGAAACCAGGAGAATCACATCAGTGCTGTACCTGGAGTCTGCAGGCTGACCCCCTGCTCTTGCCCCACCCCCACTCCCCCAAATTAAAACATCAGGTCCCAATGAAAAAGGCAGCCAAGACAGACAGAAAATGCCAGTTTTTCTGAACAGCTGGAGAAAAAACCCCAAATTTCTTAAATCCTCTTTTTCAAAACCAGACAATTTCACCCCCACACTTGGTATCTGCTGAGTATAATTAGGTCTTGGGGTCATCATCCCAGAAGGAGTGGCACCTGTGTATCACAGAAAAACTCAAACACCTCAAAAAAAAAAAATTAATTCTAAAGAGCACTTTCAATAAATAAATATTTTAAGAAGTCCTGTCATCACCTCCTCTCCCACCCTGCCCTCACTCACCTGCTCTTGGCCTACCTCACAGCCTAAGTGAGGCAGAGGAGGGGCTGACTTGCACTAGAGGAACACCAAGTAGCTCTTTCTCACAACCGAGACAAAACTGAAAATAGATTAATGGTATCTCAAATTGCAGCAAGAAACACCCAGTGCCATCTTCTCCTGATAACTGCATCTTCTGGACCACATTCAATACTGTCAATATCATGGGAATAATCACTGGGGTTATAGGAAGATCTCTGAAGACAAGGATCAGGTCACTTGTCCCAAAATATTTTTGCTGAAGTCAAATGTGAATTTCCGCAGCAGAAAGTTCAATCCTCCCCCATTTTAGAGCCAGAAGTTCTGATCTTTGCAAGAAAACTTCCCAAGGAGAGCAATTTTCCAGAAACACACATTTTTTTCCAGAAAATACACATCTTTACATGATTCTGGTTTATCTTAGTGGAGAAAAAGTAACAGATCTACAGGACACTACATGCTTCAATATATAGGTAGCTTATATACATGGAAAACAATAAGATTCAGGCTTTAGTAATGGAGAACTTCTCTAAAAATTTAAATGCATCTACTTTTTTGACAAGGTTTTTTGAACTTGATTTTTTTGAATCCTCATTTTGTAAAGTCAAGAATTAAATGTAATCAAAGGAGTTGCCTGGCACTTGCTTAAATAATGATGACAAAGAGAAATAAATAAGAATACATAAGCTAAATGCTTTCCAAAGCATTTTGGCAAGAACCAAGTACCTAATAATACTAATTAGTATTATTAGTTAGCAAGAACCAAGTATACCTAATAAAGCAGCAAAGGGAAGCAAATAAAGGAGTGTGTGGAGGTTTCAGCCTGATCTGACAGAGCCAGGCTTTAGAAAGCCACCAGCAAACTTACTCCTTGCCATCATCATCCTTCTCTGAGCTGTCCCAAGGTTGCCCAGCTCAGCAGGCAATTTCTTCTACCCCTCTTCCATCACACCATGCTGATCCACAGTCCCCACTCTTCTCAGGGGAGCTTGCCTCCTTACCAACCCCAGGGCCCGATCCTGCCTCCTGCCTGCAGCTAACTGGCAACTCATCCATGCATTATTCCTTACTAAGACCACTAAGATTCAGGTGTAGGTGAGGATCAAAAAGCCATGCAAGATGTCAATCACTCCTAAATATAAATCACCACTACATCACAGATGTGTCTTCAGTAAACCATCTTGAAATAGAGTTACACATGGAAGAAATAATTGCTCTCTACCCTAAATACTCACAACTCCCCTCAGGGTGGCACAGTCTTTATTTTTTTGAGACGATTTCAGTAGATTTTTTCCCCCCAAATCCTCTGTCCTGGCAGAGGAAGGAGCCAAACCATGTTCTGCAATTCTTTTCTACTCACTGTTTGTCCCATGGGGTGCAGACAATCAATCACAACATACAATATGACAGCATACAATATCACATTGGTATCTCAGAGATGACTGATAGCCAGGTGTCACCCACGCTCTCCTCAACAGTGCTTCATCACTCATGTTGAAGAGCCTAAAGGCTGGAGAGAAGAAGCTACCACTTTTCTTTGGAGCAGACTTAACACAAAAGCCTCCAAAGCATGATTTGCATCCATGTGTACTGCTCATATTTGATCTCCAATCTGTTTTGCTACAGTACTTTCAGTATTAAACCAGCAGACCTCATGGTTACTGTTTTACTTGCACACACTAAATCATATAGTTCAGCATGCCTTCTCCCTCAAAATGAAGATGTCTAAAGATAAATTAAGACTATGAACCCAAAACATATTGGGACAAGAAGAGCTTTGAAATAAAACACCGGCATTTTCTTTCAATAGCCAAGAACCCAGTCCCACCTTCCACTTTCATATGTGCACGTAGCCTTCAGCAATGGAAAAACACCCTGTTTTTTCCAATCAGAAAATCTGAATGACTTCCAATAACTTGAAATATGGATGGAAGTTTTTTGTAACAATCCTAGATGTTCAGCTGCTGAACTGTTTCTTAGTAGTAGGATAACCACACATCAGGACTTTGCAGCAACACCACAGTCAATTGGAAAGCTCTTCCTTCAGGTTTCCAGCTAGGTGAAGGGTCTTCAAATTAGCTCTCTAATTTTCATTGTCTTCATTCACTGTGTATACACAAGGCAATGGCTTGCCATGAAGACAAAATACCAGCTTCCATCTTAACACTGTTTTCAGGAATTTTGCATTTCAAATGTTCTCCTTCTGGACACACCTACTAGGTGTTTAGGTTTTTGAAGCTAGCATTCTTTCTTTTTAATGTTTTTTTGGGGCTGGCTTTCCTGAAAAAGTAACATCAAAAACAAACAAACAAAAAACAAACATTTTTGAATTTAGTTACCAAAAAAAAAAAAAAAAAAAGCCATTAACCTGAGGAAAAATATATGCTATCAAATGGGGCCAGTGCATTTGAAGTCTTATAAAAGGATTATGCAATTAAGTGATAAGTAACCCACTGATACATATATTTGGTATCATGAACCAGTAAGAAACATGCTTCAAAAATTCATAAAATAAGTTATAAAATCCTAATGCATGTTTTGAAAACCCTGGGCTGTTGCATATGCATTTTGTAATGGTAATATTTTATTCTGTATAGTTTCAGATTTTCCATGACAGCACTACATTAATACATTTTAATTGTATGGTTACTAACTGTTGGCTACCAATATTTCTGAAATTGGCACAAAAGCAACAAAGAAAACAATGGTTTTAGAAGATAAAGCTCTTCAAAGCTCTTTTATCCCCCAATGTAATTCCTAGACACTAGAGAAAAAATAAGACATTTTAGCATGAAAGGAGATTATTGTTTGCCCAATGAGCCTGTGTGGAGGAACCTAATGCTGACAACAGTATTTACAAAATGATATACTGAAGGATCAACCTTTATTTTTTCCTGTGTAGAATATATTATTCCAGTAATACAGTTCTAGCCAAGATAAAGATTTGCTTTATTCCTAATCTCACTAGTATTAATTTATTTTACAATACCTTAGAGTACTCTAGGCATTTTAGATCTCCTTTTATAAGACCTACACCTCGCCAGATGCTGCTCCCAAATAAATGCTGATTTATGTCAACAGCACACAAACCAAAGGGCAGCCAGCTGAGAGGACAGGACAACAAGAGCAGTCTCAAATTGAGTGAAAAGATTAGACTTCAGATACAAAAGGAGCTATGAGAAAGGACATGAATTAAATGGTAAGGCTGTACAATGAGAACTCTTGTCGAGCATGAGTATCTTTAAAAGCAGATACATACTGCAGCTAATATGTTGCAGGTGTCAAGAGTGGATCTTAAATGCAGGTTGATGAATAAGTAACAGTAACCTGATTTTAGTCAGGCCAAGATTAAAAAAGTAAGAAAGAAAAAAAAAAACTAATAATAACAACAACAAAAAAACCATAACAAAAACACACACAACCCCCCCCCCCACCAAAACAAACAAACAAACAAAAAAAAAAAAAAAAAAAAAAGGCACACCAAATTTCAGAGGGGAAAAAAAACAGATCTCATCCTAGACAAAGTCAGGACAAGCTTTCAGACAGAAGGGCTTCAGACTTAAGGCTGCAGTAGGTCAGAGCAGACCACCTGGTTTGTTCCTCCAGAAGAGATGAACTCAGCTTGACCAGAGTAGCAGAGATAGTCCAGCCTGCTGTCAGAAACCTCCTGTGACAGAAGTCCCACACCTGCCCCACAGAGTAACCATTAGAAGCCACATTCCATCAAATCTCACCTGAACCAGTTTAGATGAAACAAATTCTGCTTCTCTTGCCCTACCCACTGCAAGTCTGGATGAAAGCTTCTTCCCTTCCTCCCTGGTGGCTGTGGGGCAGTCCAAGACTGTGCTACACCCAACTCCAACAGCCTTCTCACACAAGATGCATTTCCCCAGGCTGATCTCTTTAGATTTGGATTGGTATAATAAAGTTTTGTGAAACAAATGCAGCTCTATGAGCATCACCAACTCAGCAGGGAAATTCACCAATTTAGACAGAAGTCTGCTGGCCAAATCTGCCTCTCATGGCAGTGCCCTACTCCCACTGAACTCCAGCATCTTCATTCTCACTCTGGC
Organism: Haemorhous mexicanus; assembly: GCF_027477595.1. Classification (NCBI taxonomy): domain Eukaryota; kingdom Metazoa; phylum Chordata; class Aves; order Passeriformes; family Fringillidae; genus Haemorhous; species Haemorhous mexicanus. Next base: position 32,262,960 of record NC_082344.1, on the reverse strand, counting down.
GCTTTCAGAGTTGGAAACATGAAGTAGTTGTGCTTTAAAACACAGGGTAGTTAAATTGCACAAGGGTCTCATACAATTGCATTTTTAACCTCTGGTTAATAACCTCTTTTCCAACCCAAAGCTCAAGCTCTTTTGTTGGAACTATGCTGTGCAAAACAAGCATGCATGACTCTGGCACACTAAGCAGGCAGCACAACCAAAAGATGACACATGATCATGGCCCCATGGGATGAGTAAAAATGACCATGGACATAAACTACCAGACAGAGAGTCACAGAGAACAGATATATAACTATATCTATATCTATATCTATATATATATATATACACACACATATATAGATACTGAATATTACCTTAATAAATCCTAGTGGGGAAAAAACACCCCATATGTTTCAACTCTTGAGCTCAACATCATCCCACACATGGTTTGTGTAAAATTCCTTTATTTGGTATATAACAGAAAACATTAAGTACTACGGCTTGGGCTTGGATTACACAGTTTACTTCAAACCCTTAGACATGCAGTATTGTTTCTTACTAAAGTGTGCATGTACAAAAATGTGTACATATAAACAAAGCAGCCAAATTGAAGGCTTTAGGGTGCTATTAACATTTTCTCAGCTACTCAGTATTACTTATTTCCATCATGCTTTCTGTTTAAATTGCATTCTTGCATGTTAGCATACATGTTGGTTTTGGCTGGGATAGAGTTAATTTTCTTGGTGGTAGCTGGTGTGGGCTATGTTTTGGATTTGTGCTGGGAAGAGTGTTGATAATTCAGGGATGTTTTCCTTACTGAGGTTACACAGAGTCAAGGCCTTTTGTGGCTCTCACCCCACCCTACCAGCAGGAAGGCTGAGGGTGCACAAGGAGCTAGGAGGGGACACAACTGGGATAGCTGATCCCAGCTGACCCCAGAGATATTCCACACCAAATGGAGCTGGGGAGAAGAAGCAAGGGAGGGACTTCCTCAAATGCCATCAGAGCGATGGCATTGGAGTTCCCAAGTCACAGTTATGTGTGATGGAGCCCTGCTTTCCTGGAGATGACTGAACACCTGCTGGCCCTTGGGAAGTGGGGAAGGAATTCCTTGTTTTGCTTTGCTTGCACACGTGGCTTTTGCTTTACTGATTAAATTGTCTTAATCTCAGCCCAGGAGCTTTCCCACTTTTACCCTTCTGATAGTTTCCCCCATCCCACTGGGGAGAGGGGCAGGAGCAAGCAGCTGTGTGGGGCTCAGCTGCTGGCTGGGGTTAAACCACAGAGCAGATCCCTCTGAATTCCTTTTCTACACTGGTCACAGACGAGCAGCATCATTTGCAGGAAAAGAAACCACAGGCTGCCAAAAGTACTGCCCTGAAAATGCCAATTATAATCATAACTACATGACACAGCTCAATGGTGCCAAGAATCCTCCTTCTCCTTTCACTACTCCACATCCCTCCCCCTTTATTTTATTTCTATCCCTGAGGGCAAGCACTGCCTCCAATCCAGGATTCCTGTGTTAAATCTCTATCTGAAGTAAGATTGACAGAGAACAACAGAATCTATTCCCAAATCATGCTGAGTAATCTAAAACTGCTGTTATTTTTAACTTTAAAGAGGCACCCTAGGGTACCTGTCCTCAAAAAAAAAAAAAAAAAAAAAAGGCCAGAAATGCTGCTTGGAAAAAAAACCCTAACCAAACCAAACAAAAAAAAACACCCCAAACCAACCAAACAAAAAATCAAGGGCACCAATATCCTACATAAATTGGGAACAATTTGTAGAATCAGTCTAGCTCAAGTTACCCAACCTTCAGTATCTGGCCTTACTAACCCCCCCAAAGGAGGGGCAATTGCTCTCCTCCTTGCTATCCTCAGGCAAGAAATCATCTAGCTCCCTCACAGCTCTTTATTCCTTGCAGAAAATTAACATCTCCTCAGGTTCTTCAGTACATACTTATTTTCCAGTTTGAGCATAAGGAAAAAAGAAGCCATCACATGGAGCAGTGCAATGAGGCACAGCACAGAACCAATACCCCAAGGACTACAGAGACTTTCCTGTTCTGTGCTGCAGGCAGTTCAGGGAAATCAGTGTGAGGTGGAGGAGATGGAAGAGAACCCTTTGTGCAAAAGCAAAGCAGGTGTGCAGCACTCTGATTTGGACAGAAAAAAGAGTACTTCTAATCTCTAAATAGAGAAGTTTTAAAGAAACAGTGAAAGGAGGGAGGGTCAAACAAGTAAATCAGCCCTATAAGAGCCACTGGAACAAAAATCAGACATAATTGCTGAATAAATCAAACCAGCTAAAAAAAATATTTATTTTAATCAGCAACTTTGTTTTCACTTGACCAGACCAAGTAAAACTGCACAGCATGGGTTTGCAGGGTGCTCTGTAGCTATGGCTTTGCAGCAAGCTGAAATGCATGACACAGCCTCCTGCCAGTCAAAGGAGGAAGAGGATGCAATACAGCCCACAAACACTGCCTGACCTCACCTGACTGTTTCTGTCACAGCACTTACTCTTGTTCCTACCATGGCAAGCTTCCATAGGATAAAAATGTACGTTTAGCACAGAGAAGCACAGGCACTTGCTGCAGGTCAGAGCTGTCCAGTGCCACAGCCATGTGCAATGCACACACAAACCTCTATGTGCCCACTTTGGGCAATCCTAAGCACTGCCCCAGGAATAGTTCCAGAGGTAAAAGACTTCTCAGACCTGCTGTACAAGCCTTTAATAGAAAACCTGACTGGTTTTGTTCATGTGCTTGGAGGGCTTACTACTGCACAAGAGGGACCAGACTTTGCTGATACAGCCTCTGGTCATTACAGTAACCTCCTTCAAGTTAAAACAAACTTACAAGAGCTGCAAAAATAAGCCAAAATTGTCCCTTTGGCTTGCAATAACAGGATCAATTCCTAACTTGAGTACAAAAAGGACGGCATTTTCCATGCTGACCATGTTCTTTTGTCAGGGAGAGAGTCCCTTTTCTGAGCTCCATGGCCATGAGGACCTCACAGGAACTCTGCTCATGCTTTAAGAGATAAAATCCAGGTTTAAGAGCTGACTGCACAACTGCTGCAGGCTGCTGGACCCACACAGGGCAGCCAGGAAGGCACACTACTGCAATTTACTTATCCTTCAGGGAAAAGCAGCAGAAAGAAGACAGCCCTTTCCCCTGCTCAATGGCTGGTTCTTCACACCAGAGGCATGGTTTCAAAGCCCAGCTTGGCCATAGCATGTATCAGTCATCTCATTTCTATGCATCCCTCAGTACTCCATATGAAGGAAGAGGGGGATTTTTCCTGCCTTCTATGTGCATGGGGAATAAGCAGGCCAAGCAGGCTGCAGGGATGATGGCCATCACCCAAACCAGTCCCAAGTAAGTGCCTCGCCAGCCACAGCGCTTCAGAGGACAGCCTTGACTCAAGTGCTCATCTCCCTTCCCATAAAACCCACTTCTCTCAAGTGGGCCAGCACACACTGTTTAGCAGCAGATCAAGGTTTGATCTTGTGGGGACTTAAGCTGCTACAGCGCTTCTTCATTTGAGATGATGAGCAGAAAACAGGCCTACCTTTATTCCTGATCTGTTTCCAGGCTGCAGAGTCAGCCTCCTTCCCATTCAATGCTGCTTTCATTTCCCAAGTTAGATCACATTTTCCCATTGTGTTCAGCAAAAATGAGGTGAACAGGAGACTAAACAAGGGCATCTGGAACTTTTTGGAGCATGAAACGTTTTAAATACTCAATATACAAAAATTAACACGGCACACAGCTGTAATAGAAGTTTAGACTATGATATCTACAAAGGATCTGCCAAAAGCAAGTTCATTTGGCTTGCCTGGACCTCTTATCCCAATTGTCTCGGTAGGGGCTTTCTGTGGGATTTTGTTTGTTTGTTTTACATGTGGAAATCTGTTTTCAGAACCTACCAGCTTGAGCCTTTGTGGTATGAAGATAATTTCTCCCAAGCACTCCCATACAATGCCAAAGACTAAACACTTGCTTTCTTTAACAGCAACTGTGCCCCGCTACAGTCTCCTACTTCTAGCACTTATAGTTCTAAGAAAAGTATTTAAGTTCTGTTAATATTATAATAAAAACCAAGTGGAAAAGCAGCAGCACTGGAAGAGTACCAATGTATTGTCAGCTGGAATGGCACCACTGTTGAATAGTGACTGTGCTCCACGGGATGCTGTTCACAGCAATAGTAAAACACCATGCAGCAAAAAGCTTACTTCAGAACGTGGTTTGTATCTACACACTCTGGCGTTGCCAAGTCTGACACATCCTGACATTCTTGCTCCTTTCCTTCATGAGGGACTGTGCAGACAGATACAGAGGCCTTGAAAATTTTTCCCAGGAGAACATCCTTAGGTAACAAATTTGTATGAGAATGCCCCAAAACACATGAGAATGCCTATATCGGATGTCAGTTAAAGCTCCGTCCTTTTCCAAATTCAAATCCTGAAGAAGGAATGACTTTAAATACTTACATTTGGTAGATACTGTAAAAAAATTAGGCAAAGAGTGTGTAACTGCAGCGTAGCTGATTGCAGAGCAGATACAGCAATTAGAGAAGTAACTCTGGGAAGACCTTTTTTAGTGCTCATAAAATACTGCAAATATATTAGACAAAAAAAATTAAGACAGTTGGACTAACTCCCTGATTTTTATAATGTCCCATGAAAACAAAGAAAATTAAGATGAGATTTCTGGAAATTTGAAAACCAACTGCCTAATTCACTCTTAAACACAAAGCAGAAGTTAATTAAGGTAAAAAAAAAATCTCCCTATTGAGTCAGTAACCTTTAATTTGGCATTCCTGAGTGTACTTTGATGTGTTCTTTGGAAACTGAGCTTGTAAATATAGAAAGGTTTCCCTAAATAATGAAAAGATACAACTGTGGCTTATGTATAGGATAGTTAGTTTTTGATTTACTCATCTACACATACAGACTCAGAAGTATTCTGAACTTCTCAGCCCTGTTTTTCTAAGGATATTCTTTCAGGGGCATTGGGATATACCAGAACTGGGCTTTATACCACAGGAAAAATACCAGAAGATGTTAAAAAAGTTAAAAAAAAAAAAATAAAACCATCCTTTAAGAACTGGATATTGGGATCTTTATGGTGCACCATGGCATCAAAATATTGCTCTGCCAGCATATCTGGCACCAGCCATTCTGATGGCCACACCAGCAAGGGAGTGAGTTTTATTCTCAGCTTTAAATCAATAGATTAAAAAAAAAAAAAAAAAAGGTTATAGACTAACCCTAACAGGATTAGATCTTGGAATGAATTGAAAATAAAATCAGATCCCTGTGTAGCTTTCACATCCCTGCTGTAACCAGTGCTGGAAACATGCAGCTTGTCCAAGTGAGGCTGCCATTTCCACAACCTTTCATCCACACAGAATATATGGAAATCCAGACTTTAATTTACTGTCTAATATATATTTTTTTTCAAGGTTGGCTGAACTTTATATAAACACCATCTATACAACAATCCAGCCAGAGTCCAAGACAATTATGCAGTCTGTTTCATCTGGTGACTAAAACTCTGGAATAACACATTCTTGAGACTTGCTCTGTTGGGGGGGGCTCAGTCATGCAGCATTTCTAACTTAGGATGCTTCCTCACCTCACACAGTGCTCATGGCTTTCAGGAACTGACAGAAATACCCAGCATGGGGCAGAAATCAACCTTTCAAGACTGCACCAAATCTCTGTCACAGTACAGCATTGCAGATGCCCCAAACCAAGGACCATAAATCATAGCCAAGACTGCTCACATGATGCAGTCAGGTCAAACAGATACACTGGAGGGTATTAATGCATCTAAGCTCCACCATTTACTTGAAGTATAAAATTAGGAGGCCAGGTTCTTTCAGCTACAGAATGACAAGAATGGGTCAGGTTGGAAAGGACCACGGTGGGTCATCTGGTCCCTCCTCCCTACTCAAGCAGAGCCACCCCAGAGCACCCGGCACAGGATTGTGTTCAGAGGGTTCTTGAGTATCTCCAGTGAGGGAGACTCCAAAACCTCTCTGGGCAACCAGTTACCCACACAATAACCCATGATCACCCACACAATAACCAAGTTCTTCCTCATGTTCAGGTGAAGCTTCCTGTGCATCAGTTTCTGCCCTTTGCCTCTTGTTCTATTGCTTGGCACGACTGAGTAGAGCCTGGCTCCATCCTCTTGGCACCCTCCCTTTGCTCACAGACATTGCTGTTTCAGTTGTCTCTTCCTGAGGATGAACAGTTCTTAGTACAGGTAATGGTAAAGGACAGAGGCTCTTCAGGGGGCTTAGAACTCAGCTCCTGTTTCAGTGTTATCAGGTCCCAGAATTTTACCATGATTCTGAGATGTATTTGTGAACAGCCTTGCTCATTTAAAGCTAACAATCATCTTACGGATCTTCCTTTTCAGAAGCTAACTTCCAAAAAATTGCTTTCCACATTTACCGCAAAGGCTCAAGAAAAAACCCAAGAATTTATAGTTTAAGAGAAATTTAAATAACCTCATGGATTTTCTTGGTGACGGGGGAGGAGTGAGGAGGCTGACTCATGATTATTTTTTTAATCCTTGTGGCTGGCTCTGCTGCATAAATAAATCAATCCCCTAGCCATACAGCTCCATTTCTTCAGTCACAGCTTGTTGTTTTAGTTATTTTTTTCCCTCCATTGCCGACGCATCACTCTAGAGAGTTTTTAAACCCAGTAGTCTACTTTCCGAATGGAAAGATTAGTACAATCTGGGAGAGAGAAGGCAAACAACAGCAGAGACTTACCCCATTTTTTGGGTAGGCTATCCATCCTAGATCCCCCATTACTGTACGTGAGTCCAGTAAATTCACTGAAAATAAAAGAAAAAAACTGTTAAAGAACATGGGCTGATTACAAACTTCAGCAGATATTTCTAGGTATGGATGGCTCTGGTAAACAGATTGTTTATAATTAACCAAGGAAGTTGGACTTCTGTAAAGCAAAATAACAATGCAATAACTCCTCTAACAATGACGTCATACCATGAAAAAAATTCTATGTATCCATTAGTTTATTCCTTTGAGATCTGCCACAGAAACCAAGTTGCAAATGCACTGAACTTCTGCAAAATCCAGATCCTGCACATTCTTAGGACCTTGATCTTCTGGGGGAATAAGTACACTGTGTGTTTATGTGTCAGACACACAGTATATAGGTACAAATATACACTCACAAACACCCATGCATGTTTATACACACATTTCTTCTAAGGTGGCATGTATTTTTTTGCATAATCAGGCTCTTAGGACAAAAATGAAAGGAGAATTTTTTAAGTTTTATATGTGCAAGTAATAATCTCAGCAGCAATCTATAATTTTCTTCCTCTTCCACATTTTCCTCCAAGTTTTTGACATCTTCATTATAAGCTATACAAGGGATCTTTTTTCTTCTCCACAAAAATTCATGAATAGTTTTAAGTCACACAAGCAACCAACAATTTACATTAAACAGCAAAAAAAAAACCTGTTCCCAAATTTGTAACATTTTTTTTCCTGTCTTATTTCCTGAAATACTGGGTAAAAAGTGAGAAGCGACTAAATCCACACGAACTTAACTTAGCTAAGAAAAACAGTAGCAGCTTCTGGTGCTGAGCTTTCACCTCCTGCACCCAGGGCTCTCAATCTCCTAGGCAGAAGATTGTCTCTGAATCATCAATTATCATCCAAACTCTCAATTTAGGAGCAACTTTTTTCTACCTTAGGAAAAAATCAGATTACAACACTGACTTCTCTCAGTATATTTGCCTGTATAAGACCTCACTTTCTGTAGTCATGTCCTTCCTGAAAAGGAAGTGACTTCCCTGGGTCTTCAATTCCTGACCTCCACCCTGTGTGCTCTTTAAAAATCTCACTGGAAGTTTTGGTAATTGGACTTTCAAGACTACCTAGCACATGATTATCTAGACCAAGAACAAGCTTGAAATGCTTGCTGAGGTTTTGTGTTCTTTCCTTTAGAATTGCAACGATGTAGATACTTTAAGATTGCTACAGGAAAAAAAAACCCAAAACAACCAAACAGGTTGTATGCAAAAATTTGAAGAAGGCATGTATCATAACTAACCCTCAGGGTTATACCATTTATGGAGGCATAGTAAGAAAACCCAGAAGTACTATACTGCAAAGCTTTCTCCTTTAAAATATTAAGGAATATTTAAAAACAAAGGAAGGCTAATCAACTGATTTAGTTTGGAAAAAAACCAAAGTTCTCTAAATCAATTTGCTCTTTATCATTGTACTGCACTGAAGGCTGACTGCTGTAGTCCCTTGTACACAAAACCAGGCCAAAACACAAAAAATACAACACCGAGTTCTCAGATTGGGCAAATCTTAAAAGTGATTTGTCTATCTAGATATTTTCACAATGTATGCAAGTATTAATGCAGGACAGTACTGCAAGGTATACATATTCTGCCTGGTCAAGCACATTTTTGTTATGTTGAGCAAAAAACACATTTGGTGGCTCAGGGTTTTCATTTCTGGATTGCTTTTTCCTGCCAAAAGCAGAACCAGTTGGAAGCTGAGTGCTACCAAACTACAGGACATGTGGTGGAAGCAATACTCAGAGACTACACTGGACTATATATTCACAGTAAGTAAACATACAATCAGGTGGCTTTCCACGCCACAGCCCGTGCAAAATAAAACTACTGCTATCACCTACCACTAGAGATGTCACCCAGTTCTGTCCAGTCTATCCCCTTATGAAATCTCCAGGTGAAATGGTCTTTAATTTCTCCTGCTTCAGCTGAAGCCAAGCACTGTCATCCAAGTGTTCCTGAGCTAGACTCTATTTTCTTGGGATAAAAATAATGACCCCAAAGTATTCTTCAAAATAAGACACACATAAGTAACACGTCCTGTATTATAACTGTATACTATTTTAAAAAGCAAGAGACAGTAGTGAAGTTGCTAAAATGGCAGGTTTACTCAAATTCCTTCTATTACAATCACGGTAATTAAACTGTGCAGAACAGTATATTCCTGTCGTTAAGTTGCAATGGATGCAAAACAAGTATTGATCTACATTGTACAACTTAATTAAAAGTTGTCCTGGAGATGCTACTAATGAATGTAATTAGATGCTGTGTTTGATGTCACAAGCTTCTTCATGACACGCTAATTAAGGAAAAAGCAGAAAAAGTGCTTTATTCGAACATCAGATCATAAAAAGAACATGATACAACTAAATATTGTATTATCTTTCTATCAATGACAATTTTTAAATTGCTGTTATTAACTTCCAATTCAAAATAATTTTCTGCATATGAAAAGATAATACAGCCCATTCAACTCTAAGTCAAGTCAGTAGGAATTTTCTGACTAGTGAGTCAGCTAGCAGAGATGAATACTAAATCCCCAGCTAGAAAAGACTCAATTCCTCTTGTATGCTCTTGCATTCTGCATAAATAAAGAGGATGGAATACACCTTTTGAAGGCACCATGCAGTAACTCAAACTCGTGTGCCAGGAAGGCAAAAGTGACAAGTGACTTGAAGCTGTCCCTGGCTCTGGGCTGCTGTGGAGACCAGAGGGGCTCCCAGCACAGCTCAGACAGCTCTGAGGGGCTGTAAGGCACAGCAGGCACCCACTGCCCCATGAGCAGCTATTACCTACCCTGCTCAGGGCTGCTTCCACACTGCAGCCTCTGAACCACTGCACTGCATCCATCTGCTCTGGTGAATATATTTAGCCAGTAACCTAAACCACCTCCAAGGACAGAGATGTTTTGCTTTGAAAAGCCCCAAAATTCAAGTATGTAAACACAAATTATCACCTGCTCGGTCAAGATATGAGGTGTCTGCATCTTTCCCATCAGCACCCTCCCAGAATGTCACTGGGAATGTCTGTCCTTCACTTGCACCATTTGCAGCTCACTACCTCACCCCAATGCAGCCTCAAAACAGGGCCCCAGCATCCCCCACTCCAAGGGAGGGGTGCCTCCTCCAACACCTCCTTCCTGCCATGGGGAACTCTGACCAAGGTGCAGGAGTTCCCCATGGCAGTGGTGCTATGCACACTTTGGGGATGCTCTCTCAGGCAGCCTTCCTATCCTGCACTGCCACAGAGGTCACTGGAACACACACACTGGTCCCACTACAGAAGCCCAGACAGGCTCAGCACCACCTCTCTTCCCACCACCTTTCAGCCTGGCAGGAAGATTATTTTTCCTGAAATGATTTTTATCAAAAAAATGCTACTTGGCCAGGCTGGGGAAAAATCAGTGAGCAAGCAGCAGGTAAAACAGACACCTGGAACAGAGGAAAACAGGAACAGAACCATTCCTCCCTATTCAACCTGTTATGACTGTCAGCATGTATTTAGCTGTTGCTGTTTAATAACCAAGTAACCCAAACACTCAGGACACCAAAGGAGTTAATCCAGGAACACCACCAGCTATGTGTGCAAGGCTTGCACACTTCAAAAGGTCTGGTGCCAGATCCTGTGTAGCTGGTGGCTCCTGGACTTGCCCCAGCACTGCCTACTCCACATGCATAGCCCAGAGCTGTACTCAGGAGCACTTGGGATACTGCAGAGCTAACCATGCTCCAAAAAAAAAAAAAAAAAAAAAAAAAAAAAAAAAAAAAAAAAAAAAAAATCTGTCCAGAAATCACTAGCAATTCTGATTGGCCCATTATCTTAAAAGGCTCCAAAATAACAGAAGTCCTTTATCCCCACTTCCTTTCTCATCAGCACCAGCTAGCTTTATCTCAACAAAAAAGCAAGAAACCTCAGACCCCATAAGCACACACTTAGCACCTGTATCTTTGCCAGCAAACTTGGAAGAGAATATATTATATTTTTTGCTCATCTCCACCATCAGTGCATCCATCCCACAAGCCCTAATTATTTCTAATGCTCAGTCAAGGGGAACACAAAACCACACAGATCTATATCATCATTAACTTCCATGCCTTCAGGGTAGGATAAATGATGATTAAGTCTAAAGTCATACCACAGCCCCCTTTCTTTTTTTTAATACAGAATAACAGCCTGGGGAGTTTGCATACACTCTTGTTCTCTGACAGGCTGGTTACTACAGGTGAGCAATCAAGTTAGAGTAAAAACAGACGTGATCTAAACCTTTGCCCTGAACTCTAGCTGGTGAATTAACAGTGGTTTTTCACTTGGGAATCTCTGTCAGGAGCCTGGATATAGCTTTTTACTCAAATGCCCTTGTCATGGTCATACAACTGGCATTGAGCAGCTTAACCATGGCTGGGAGGAAGCACGTGAAATTCAACACTGACCTAAACCAACTCTCCCCAGCACAGCAGAGCTCCCCACCTGCACAGCCACCTAAAACATGTGGCAGCAGTAGCTTGCCCAGGAGAAAGCCGGACAGGCTTGAAATGATGGTACAATGCCTGAATTAGAAGCCACCAATTCATGGATTGCTTTGATCACACCACTGAAGTGAGATGGCTCCTGTGGCTCTGGGCTGGAGCAGGATCATCCAGAGCATCTTTTTTTCTTCACTCTAATTTCAAGTGGGGAAAAAAATCCTCAAGCTAAAAATCAAAAATGCCCCACCAACAGTCTAGAACATTGAGTATTTCTGATCCTACCAGCTACACATCCTCCTGCCATTTCAGTTTCAAAAGATCTTCCAGGAAATCCTTCACTGCTTACACCAGGGCAAATTCTCTGCAGGCATAAAAAAGCTGAACTCTTCAGAGCTGCTGTGGTCATTGAGCTAATTTCCAATCCATCATACACTAGAACAATCCCGCTCTTCAGTAGCACCATTTGCAAGCTGAAGTTTTCCACAAGGCATCCCCTACCAAAGTATACACTAAGAGCTCTAGAATAGGCAAAAAGATCAGGATAGCAAAAGCTGATGGAATTTTTATTACGATAAAGCCATATGTAAAGCCATAAGAATCTCTTTTTATTTTATCTCACTGAAATATACCTAAAGCAGGAGGGAAAGAAAATCCTCTTTGACCCTTTAAACCACCTTCCATCACAAAACAAACAGGAGTAAAGAAACCTTCCTGAAAGTCTGCACAGATATTTCAAGACATCACATGATTTCTAAGGTAGCACATTTCTAAACAACTAACACTAACTAAACTTCTTAAATAAAAACGTTTTCTTTTTAACAACTGAAGGAAAACTCTTCTTTACTAAAATTGTTACAAATTGATCAGGAATCTGAACGTTATTTTTGGTAGCCTGAAGCTGAAGTCTGTTGTGAAAGAAGGTCATGCTCCTACATCCTCCTCCAGGCTCCTGACCCCCTTTGCACACATGCTGCAGGACACAAAGTAGCTCCAACCTTTTTGTGGGTGGTCAAGGCAGCCCCTTCTCAGACCCAACACTCACAGCTCATGGGAACAACTGCATTTAAAGAAACCTCTCACAGGAACACTCACTGACAATTAAGCAGGAGGTGAAACGTCCTGCTGGATGGGGGACAAGATACAGGACAAGATGTGACAGAAGCACTTTGCACTTCATCAGAAGGTCTCCTGAATACCATCACAGACTTTCCACCAAGCTTCATGCCTTTACTCCCCTCCACCCAAAGGAGGGGGCACAGCTGCCAACATCATCATTAACAGAGCTGGTTTCTCCTTACAATGCATACACCCCCATCCTTCCTCCAGTACTTCCAGGGGTCACAGCACTACCAAGGCACATGGACAGTAGAGGAATCTTCATCATCATAATGGGTCAAAGTTTTCCTGCTTCATAAATCTTCACTGATTTTATTGCAGTTCATTGCTGCAGTTCATTCACTGTCCAACAGTTTTCCCTGTTGTGCCAAGTGTTTCTGTAAAAAGTATATCCAAGGTACTCCAAGAAGTGAAAGTCAAAAATAACCCATAAAAGCAAAAACAAATGAAAAAATATAACTCTCAAAAGAAATCAAGGGCATCAGGGAGTAGATGCCTTGAATTAATTAGCTACATTGAGTAGGGACAAAACACACAGAAGCAAGAGCCTCTGAAATATTTCCATCAGTGGAAACAAGCTACATCAGAGTACAAGCTGTAGCAGAACCTATTATTTATAGCCCACTGGAGGAGGAAAGTATACATTACTTAATGAACTTGCAAACTAATATTAACTGCAGATTTATATTTTATTATGTTGGCTTCATTCTGATCCAAGTTATCATGATTCCCTTTTATAGCAAGAGCCAAAATGCTTGAATCTGCATCACAGATTCATAGATTTTTAAGGCCAGATGGACAATTGCAATCATAACACCAACTAGAGAATTTAATCCAGTAATTTCTGCATTACATCTGTAATTTGCTTAAACACACTGTTTACAAGGAAATGATATTGCACTTTGACAAAGTTCTTCACGTTGGCTGCATTTTTTCCCCACATGCATAGAACCAGCTGTAGCACCAGGGAGAGAGAGACCCAAAGCTTACTTTGATAACCCAACCCACTAAAACAACCAGAAAACTGCAGAGTTTTTCCTTACAAAAATTTCAGGTCAAAACAAGAGGCAGTCATTGGTTCTTCCCACCATACATTACTTAATGGAAGAAAGTGGTTGGATTAGCCTGACAGCTAACTTAAAAAGTCCAGGAATGGTTTGCTTTTCTTTAATGGTAAGCACTCCTATTCCCACCAAAATCACCATGCAACTGAAAAGTGTTTATTCACCGTGAAGAAAGCCAGGAAAATGCTTCCATTCTCACTCAAATTCACTAGAAACAACACTGTACCAACACAACAGCAGATTTCTGAGCTGGCTGCAGCACCACTTTTTTGGGTAACCATCTGGGCAAGTATCACTTTACCACTAAGAAAGAAAAAGAAGCTTCCACTGAATGCCATATGCAACCAGCACCTGCAGCCGGACAACCAGCCTGCACGGAGAAACAAAACACCAGTGCTGTCCTGAAGATCAGGGTGTCCAACCACTCTCAAGGCATCTGCAAGCCACTGAAGGAGGCAATTTCTTCAAGACCCTGCTGAAAGCCAGCACCTTATCAAGCACACACAGAGTCAAGGCGAATGTTAGCACCCATACACTTTCTCAGTGCAATCAGAACACCTGCTAGCAGGGCTGAGATGAAATCTCACCTTCTTCCCTAAATCAACAACTAAAAGCAATACAATCTCTGTGGCCTCTGTTCCTAAAAGACAGTGAGGTCAATTTCTGTTATGCATATAATTAAACTGAAGAAATTTGGCACAGGTACATCCAGGCCTGGCAAGGCTGTCAGCTTTCACCACCAGTGGACTTGCAAGAGCTCACTGTCCACCACCAATAAAGCCTTCCTGTTAAAAATAATGACTACTCTGCTGCCACTGAATTCATTCAAGTAGAAAATAAGAGGAACTGACATAATGCTTAGCAAGCATTTGGGAGAAAAAAATGTTTAAAATGATCTATTGGCTTTGCAGGGGGGTTGACAGTTTATCCCTTCTATTTCTGTGGAGGGAAGAAGGTGGAGGTAGCTAGTGGGAACAGCACATTGTCAACACATTTTAGTAAGAATTTGCTTTTGAGTATTAGTAAAGCAAGGATGGATAAGCTAAAATGACTGCGTTTTTTTAGAAATTATCTTACAAAAGCAGGTATGTAGAGAATTTCCCCAAGTAGTTTCACTGTTTTGGGACATTTTAAGAAGTGATACAAGTCCACTCAGAAGCATCAAGAAATGCTCATTACTGATACTGAATAATTGATTTTCTCTCAGGTGTTCCTCTATCCCCTCTGGGAATTACAAAGTTCAGACTCGTTGTTCTGATCTCTTTCTAACATGAAGTGATCCAGGTTAGAGAACCCAGTAGTTAACACCTTGGCAAAACACTTCAATACTGCCCCCTGCACCAAAATGACATGAAAGCCTGCAAGCCCAGGGCTCTATCCTCTCTCTTACACATTCAATACCTGCTACACAGCCACCTAAACCCAGGAGCTCTCAACTTCTGCTGTTTGCTGTCCATGCACATCCCCAAGGCACAGTTTGCTGAACTGATTCTCAGGCACTTGCCAGCGGGAAAAGGAGCAGGAATCCCCTTCCTTCTCAGGGATGCCAGATCAGCTCACAGGGGAATTCCCAGATCTGTTGTCATAGTATCACCTTCCCCAGGAGGCATCACTCATCCTTCCAGACAGTGGTCACCTGAGCAGCTCTACCTGGCCAGGGTCCTAACACACCCAGCTGCACAACTCAAACGCCAGGCAAGAGGGAGAGAAAAGGAGCGTTTCCCACCAACACCACTCCTGGTCAAACAGCACCCACTGAAATGTTCCCATGGCAATTATTCTGGCCCAAAGCATCTTCAGTCCTCTCTGCAAGGCAGAAGCAGGAAAGCTGTGCTCATACACACAGCCCAGGGCAGCCTGCAGCTCCCAGCACCCTTGTCCAGAGCAGGCAATATGCTCGGCATCTCTGCAAACAGCCACCCACCCATCACCTACCACACCCAGCAGCAGCCAGGTGCTGTGAATGACAGTGCTTGAAACTCCTCCTGATTGCCTGCTCTGGAGCAGCTTCCTTGCAGGAGCCAGGGATAATTGCTTTCCACCTCCAAGATGATAAGTGCATTAAACCTTGGGAGAGGTTCAGATCATGCACTGACCAAAGAGATAGCAAACACCAAAACTGAGACTGTAAGAGATATAATAGGTCAAAGAGACAACTCAAAGGGTAACAAATCCCTAGAGAGAACTTAAGCTACTGAAGGCCAGTGCTCAGTTTGCCAATACAGCTGGCTGTGAAAGCAACTGGGGCAGCAAATGCTTTCACCTGTCACCTCAATGTCCAGCTAGCCACAGAGCAGAGTGAGGGACAGGCACAACGTGAGCAAAAGGGACAATCCAGCTCTCCGTTCTGCCTGTGCCAAAAAACAGGCACATCTTAAGAATAAAATATATTTTCAGAGGAAAAAAAGAATTTTCTACAAGCTTTTTAAATACACATCACTTTTTCTAACAGAGATCAAAGAAAACCAATTTAGTGAAGAGAAAGTTAAAAAAAATTGTTCCTTCCAATGCAATAATTAACACAGTATTTCTGCACCATTCTCTGAGGAAAGAAAAATACCCAGCTCGAGTCCATCTGGGTTGAAATGAGGCCTCATCTCTCAGCAGCACTTATGGTTACTCAGAAAGGTGCATTTGTGACAGATTTCAATTCTGCGTTTACATGTTTTACTAAAAGAAACACATTCTTTTTTAAACCTTTTTAATGGACAGTAGTAGGTTGCATTTCTACTAAAGAGCTGAGTGAGTACTTCTTCCTCCATAAAAGCAAGCACTTAACTAAGAAATTCAGTGCTTCTACAAAGTGACAATCTGTGCATGTTTGGGGTTTCTCTCATTTTGCCCTTATTCCATATACAGACTTCAATTTTTTTAAATTGCAAAATGAGTTTGTTTTCTTTCTATTTTGGGGCAGGGTTTAATTTTCCTGACATCCCTGAGCAGTGTTTAAAGCTGATCTCTACTCAAGTATACGCACACTCTCACACTTACAGGAAGGGACCTCTAGAAATGTAGCTCCAAGTCAGAAAGACTGGGGGCACCTAACAGACCTGTGTCTGGTCAAGACCCCAAAGCCAACAGGGTCCAACATCATCACTAAGCTGAGCTAATTCAGCTGGACTTCCCCAGGTCGAGGGCTCTGTGCTCAGCACATGCTGGACACCAGGATTCTTGCAGAAGCAGCATGGAAATCCTCGGAACAATAAAGCATAAAACCAGCAAGAACAGAGTGCAGGGCACCATGTCAAAAGCTGTCCCACCTTTTAAACTTCTGCCAGATTTTATCAAATCCTGCTCTTACCTCACCACCTGTGCCTCCCTCAAGCCTGCTGCAGGAAGCTCTTTGTAATTTCTAGTGCAAAAAATAAACATTTCACCGAGGGCAAGATTTTGTTTTATTATTTAGCAGAAAGAGAGCAGCAGACACAGAACTGGACTGTATACTGGAGCTAAAAAGTGAGGGAATGGTGGGAGAGTTAACAGTGGAGGGGGAAGAATCTGTCACAGAAGCCAAATAAATTCCCTTCCTTCCATGGTAGCTGCCAGTTAACCCCTCTGTATGTTGATGTGCAAATAGCTGCTTTATATATCAAATTATAGTATCAAAATTTACCACATTATAAGCAGTCAATTACTGTTTGAGACAGTTTGACTGTTTTCTACTATTTGTCACAATTTTTAAGATGAGCTTTGAAAGGAAACAGGCACTATCTTGGAGTCAATCTTTGCCATTGTTTATTTCCCTTTTTAAAACGTGTCATTAGGCAGCAATGCTTTTAGCCATATACTTAAAAGTGCTGAGTTTCAAATGTTGCTTTACTGTCAAAAGGATAGTAGTTCCATTTTAAAGCCATGACTGAGTCATTCTAAACCCCTTGAAAAGCCATAAATCACACATCAGACAGATCCCAAAAAGACCATTAGACATGAGCTGTCCTTCCTCATACCAGTAATTCCACTGCAGTAAATTTCAAAGTTAATGGGACTACTCCAGTGAGTAAAATAAACACATGGCACTGAGGCTGTGCTCTGCTCTCATGGAAAGCACACAGGGAACCATTGCAATACACCAAATACAGAACTGATAACTCCTTGAAGCCTCCTTAAGGCACTGTGAGCACACTGAAATGTGTCCAGACTTACCTGCTCTGCATACACTAGGCATATGCATGCCAGCAGCACTCAACACCTACAGAATTACACAAAATGCTATCGTTGTGTGAATGCATGACATACTAAGCCAAGCTACTAAGTACAACCTAATAAGCAGAATGTTCTCATAGTGTGTATTTTTATCTGAAGCATTAGACTAATTTATATACATTGATATGAAAATTAAGACTATTTTCCCACCTGCTTTTACTACACAAAAAAAAAAAACCTTCCTGAAAAAGACTTAATTCACTAATTAAAGATAAACATTGTGATGTTATAACTAAATATGCATTTATCTGTGTGCTATGACACAGAAATTACATACCACTATGAGACAACACATACAGACACAAATCAACACACTGAGAACAGGTAGGCTCATTTCAGGCTCTGGCATGAATAATTTGCAAATTACAACCTTTCTTTATTTTTGCCAGCACCAGACCCACCCCTTTAATTGTACTCATTTATTCATTCATTCAAATAACAAATGATACACTGAGATAAAGCAAGCTTCAAAAAGCCCTGAAACAATTAAGAGGGAAAGGAGCAAAGCAGGAGTTCATAAAAAATAATAATATCCTTCTAGTCTTAAAACAAATACAACACACTCCAAAGATCCATTTTGCCTTTCTCACCTCTGTCTATTTAAGTCAATGTTATTCTTGCAAAGTGCATTTCTTTTGATTTGCTTAACAGTACACTTCACTGTTAAGCACTGCCTCATCAGCACTTCTTCTGAAAAGCACAAAAATGAAATATACTCTGTATTTAATTACAATTATGCAAATATCTTGTGGAATTACTTTGTTACAAGCAATCAGATATAACACATTCCATTATTTTAATAATTTGCCCACATGACACTTTTTAAGGTCATCTAAGTGACGGCCAAATGTGATCTGCAAACCTCTTCAAATCCTCGGGTGATGTGTAACAAATCATACAGTTTAGGGTGAAGGGGGGGACTCTTCAACCAAATCCGTCATTCATTGTGTTTCACATAAATCATTTATACAAGCCACTTCCCAAACCCTAGTACTTACAACAGAAAGATTTAAAACACATGCATTTTTAAACCAAAGGCAGTGCAGGAAGCCCAGTGGCATATTGCAGGGCTGCCTCTGGACCCTATGATCATAGGGAGTGCATTTTACAGCAATCATGCACTTCTGGAATACCAGCACTTCACAAAATTGCATGATGCTTTCAGGGTACTCTTTGGAATACTTTCATCAGGACTAATTTCTGAATTTTAAACATTACTCAAAGCAAAAAGCAAGTATCTGGTTTTAACAATGGACTCTGCTAAAGAGTTAACAATAGTGGCTAAACAACACTTGAAAATGTATGAAATAGTATTGAGCCTTCTTCTTTCACAACATGTTTTGCTTTTAACATATAAACTGAGGAAAGGTGATTAAAATAAGAATCTGTTTTATTTCACCATAACAGGAAAGGCTGGAGAAAAATTAATTCATTTTTCCCAATGTATATCCTTCAATCCATTTTTTGAGATATCTATGAAGGCGACTAGATTTGTGATAGAGGTTGGGCACTCACTACTTCTCCATAAGAATGGCAGGAGCTTCTGAAACTCATGGAAAAAAGCTACTTCCGTGATAAGGAACTAAAACAATGATTTCACTTTTTCCCCCCTCTGAATCATAACTTAGATTTTTTTAAAGCATTTTCCCCTAAGTTCCCTCCACTAGAGGGTAAAATGGAGCATCACACACTGTGAAACGTTAACTGCATGTATTTTATTCCACTAAGTCATGGTGGGTTACAGTAAGATTTAAAGAAACAAAAAACACGATGCAGGGGTAAAGAAAAAAATTAATCTGATAATTTTTCATCATTTATGCAACTACTGATGTGCTCCATGCCTACACAGCACAGGTTATTGGCGAGCTGTTTACCCACGCTGAGTAGGATGGGTGATAATAAATCAAAAATAAACCCAGAAAACCCAATATCACCAACTTTTGAAAACATTATTCACTGGTCTAAGATGGCCACCTCCATCTCAGCAAAAATAAAGTTCCCAGCCAGCTGAAGAACCAACCCCAGGGGAAAAGCTCTCTCATCAGAACCCAGAAGCAGCCAAGTTCAAACCCAAACTGGTGACAAGTGTCAGCTCGCACAGGAGGGCTTCATTCCCCGAGGCTTCTCATGCACTGGGCTCCAGGTACTGCAGGGTGAGCCATTCCCAGGCACGGAGCTGCTCCCTAGCAATTGGCAAAGGAGACGCTGCGAGAAGCACTTGTCAAATAACGCTTGTTTACAAATAGATCTCCTCGCAGCGAAGGACAGCGCTTACTGAAAAAAAGTTCAGGTCCACAGTCAGACCCCTCCTAGCAGCAGCTTTTTAGCTTTGCATTTACTGAGGAGATGGAAATTAGAGAGCAGCAGTCAGAAAAGTAGCAGCAGAGACACCGTGAAGCAAGCGCTCACGCTGCTCGTCATTTCTGTAAGATTCCCTCGCAACCTCCCTGTAAAGATGCCACTAAAGCCGTTTGCAGGCAGCTTCATTAATCCTTTCCAGTAGTTTCCTATCGTGTAAAAGTCCTATTCTGCATCTGCCTGTTCACGCAGAGGCACCTCTGTGCTCGGCAAATGGTCCCGTTGACTCAGTCAGTAATATCCAGCTTTTCTGAGAACTGGCAAGGATGACTGAGACGGGGCTCGGAGCATCTGTTGGTCTCTCAGCACGGTATCATGGCAGACGGGCTCACACAGGATAGCATGCTTCCTAAAACGAAGGTGGGTAACAGGGAAAGCCCTTCTCAATCAGCTACGCCATCTCAACATCATTGCTCCCATGGGTGAAATCATCTGAAATTGCACGGGGGCAGAAGGATTGGGCCCACTGTTATCTAACCAAGGCAAAGCCAAACCATCTCAATCATCTCCCAAACCCATGCACTTCCTGAACACTAGATATCCTTGTACACAGAGGAACAGTATTTCTCCCTTCCTCTGCACTTTTTTTTTTTTTTTTAAGAAAACTGCAATTCACATTATTCTCGCTCTCGAAAATAAATTACAGCTAGCTGGTTACCTCAGGCCACATCTTTGAAATTCTGGTTCGGTTTTCCTTTACAAACCCCTGCATACCTCCTTCTCCTTCGAAAGGAGTTTCACAAATAATTACGGTGCATCACGACGCCAGCCTGCTTCGAGCCGCTGGCATCCCCTGCAGATGCTGAACTTCTCCACCCATTGCTTTCACATTACAGCCTGCCCGCGGACCCAAAAATATTAGAAAGCCCCGAGCAGTGCCCACACCACGCACGGAAAAAAGAAATCCCAGTCCAATTTCAAAGACTGGAAGCATCCTGCTAGACAAGAAGCCTGGACGCGTTTTTGGCCATTGGCCTCACAGAGATCAAAGGCATAAAAAAATCCGTCCCCAGCGGCCGCGCTCCGCTGCGGGTTACACACCGCCACCGCCGCGGCTTCATCTCCGTTTTATACGTGTATTTTAAGCCGCGAAGTAAGCGCACTGCGGCCAGCGCTTGCAGGGCTCCCCACCGGGAGCCTCCCCTGCCCCGCCAGAGCCCCTGCCCCGTGCGAACTCCCCCGTCCCAATGCACCTGTGCGACTCCCGGGGCACAGCGCCAGCAGGCACCGCCGTGCGCACCCACCCCGCACACATCCATCCCCCGCAGAAAGGCAACACCCGCTGCCAAACGCGCCCGTGCCAAGGCATCTGTGCACACCCACCCGTGCCAGCCTGCCCGCGGTCACCGCCGCCTCCCTTCGCCGGGAGCCCCCTGCCCCATCGGCGGTGCCGCCCGCATCCCCGCCGCGGCACCCGCCTCGCCGCGGGCAGAGCCCACCTCCA
Source organism: Haemorhous mexicanus (assembly GCF_027477595.1). Taxonomy (NCBI): domain Eukaryota; kingdom Metazoa; phylum Chordata; class Aves; order Passeriformes; family Fringillidae; genus Haemorhous; species Haemorhous mexicanus. Next base: position 32,241,456 of record NC_082344.1, on the reverse strand, counting down.
CTTTCCCCAAAATGTCCCGAAATTGAATCCGCCGAGTCCGAAGCCACGCACCGCCGGGCGGCCACCCTCCCGGGTGGGCGCTGCCCCGACGGCCCGGCCGCCCCGTGTCCGCTCACCCTCGCTGCCGGGGCTGGCCCGCAGGCTCCGGAGCGCGGCGCACAGCAGCAGCAGCGGCAGGAGGCACGTCCGACCGGGAGCCGGCGCCCCGGCGCGGCCGGCCCAGCCGCCGGTGCCCCGCGGCCCCATCCCGCCACCGCTCAGCGCATGGGGCGGCGGCTCCCCCCCAGCGCTGCCCGCTCGGGTCGGCTCAGGACGGGACGGGGCAGGCTGGCAGCGCGGATGGACTCGCTCCCCTCCGCTCCCGTCCAGCCGCCGACGCGACTGGGGAGGCAGGGGGCGGGGATGGGGAGGTGGCCCCGCGCCGCCGCGGAGACGCCCCCGACGGGGCGGACCCGCTGCCGTCGCCGCCGTGTGCGGGGGACGGCAGCCCCGAGCCTCCCGGTGCGCGGGGAGCCGCGGGTACCGCAGCGCGAGTGTCCGCCCTGAGCGACAGCTCTGGCAGCCCGTGATGCCCGTGCGAGGGAGCGGGCGGCAGCGCTGTCCCTGCGAGGCGCCCCTCGGGCCGCTCGGGGCGACGGGGAACACCAGATCTCCCCGCAGCAGGCACGGGTCACGGTGCCAATACCTACACACACAGCCCAGCACACCGCAGCCCAGAGCCGGGAAAGCCGCGATCTCACAAGGCTGGCAAGCCTGAGAGGAAGGCTCAGCCCTGGCCAGGTAAGCAAAAATGTCACAAACTCCGTGATGGAGCCGATAGAAAGATGAGTTTCAGGTGTATTTTACCCCAAGCCACCACCAGAGCACAGCTTTGAATCCAGCACAGCTAGTTTTAGAGAATCACAGAATGTGCTGAATTGGAAGAGACCTGCAAGGATAATCAAATCCAACTCCTAGCCCTACCCAGGACCATTCCCAAGAATTACACTACGTGCCCAAGAGTCTTGTTCAAACACTTCTACACTGAGATGTTTTTACCTCTCAGAACCCTAGTTGTCAGCCAGGCCATCTCCCTAAAAAAAGAAAAAACCAAATCCTCCCGAGAAATTAATTCTGGGAGGTTTACTCACTCACATTGTTCCTCGTTTGAGGGAACTTCTTCCAGATGAGCCAAAAAAGACCAAACCCAGCCTTGCAGGTGCATAAGCAGCAAGACAAGGTTAACCAGAGCCCTGCTCACCTCGTGCTGTCTTCTCCATTTCATCTCTGTTGATTTATATTATGAAAAGGTTAACCAAAAGTTCAGCACCCGCAACAGGCTCCCTCTGTCTCCAAGGTGCAACATTCAGGACTAAGGTTCCAAGCAAATTGCAATTAAAATATACAATCCCCAAAGCCAGTTTGAAGAGGACAAGCAGCTTTCAGCTGGGGAACTTTAGATAACATAGCTCTCTACATTGACATTACTCATCTTTAATTCCTTATTAGAAGGACAGCATATTTCTCTGTGTCTTTACAGCATATATACACCTCTGCTACTTCCATAAACATTGTCCTAAGCTGCTCATGCACATTATTTTCAAAAGTGTTGGCTCCTGTTGCAAGAGGATTCTCTACCTCAAGCTATTCAACATTTTTACTGCCACCAGGAGGACAAGGCAAGGACTGTTACTTTACATGAGGTACAACAGTAGAGTTGCCAGCCAGATGTGAAGTGTGGCATGCATCTCTTCACAGCACTGCCTCAGATCTTCACTATTTGAATATCTTCCGAGTCCAGATTTGAAAGGAGGTTTGCTATTGCACCACCCCTCTAAATGGAACATGACTGGATCCTCAGCTGGAATAAATCACAGCTTAGAATGTCTGACCCAAGCCCTGCATCAGGTTAAGGAGGGGAGTAGGACCATGGGGTATAGTTATTTCTAGGGATTTGCCATCTGCAAAAGCAATGGTTAAGTTTTGCCATACAGAAATTGGGACAATGCAGGGGAAAAAAAACCAAGCCACATCAGAAAAAACACCTTGCTAGCACAGTAAAAAAGATCAGATGACAAAGAACAAGTAAAATGGCAAGCTGGATGGGCACCTCTGCTGGACGAGGGGCAAGGCTGCTGTAGCTAGACAAGTCTCTTATCAGAATCTTATGTCAAATTGCTGTGTGCTCCTGATTTTCAATGCTGTTTGACAGTCACTAACTGCTGTTTGGACCGCCAGACTTATAATTTAGAGGCATTTCAGATGATATGTTAGTGACATCTTAATTTTCTAGGAAACACTGAGATGAGCTTCATATGATTCATAAGCTATTTAAGAATAGCCACCATGCTTTAGGTTTCATTCTAGCTGCCTCTTTTCTTCCTACAGGAAACAAGCTCCTGGTCCACGACATTTGTTTTGTTCCCCACCCTGCTTGTCACACAGCAAGAGTATCCCACCTCATCTCACTGGACATCATTGAATGCTGATAAAAAAGGAAATGCTGCCTTACAAAGAGGGTATTGCCTTGTTACCAAATTCAGGGTATTGAAATTTTATGCACCTGATAGTGAATCCTGTCTGCTGGGGCTGTCTTCTAAAACTCTCCTCCTGGTTTTGCCACCAATCTTATTAGTAATCTGCAGCAGGCAACTCGCCCGCCCCCGCCCCCCTCCACCCCCCACCACCCCCACCAGCAGATTTTGCTTCATCAGTGCACCCAGCAGGCTCTTAAAGAGAGGAAAGAAATTTTAGCAAAGTGCTGCAGCATCCCAGGTAGCCTTGATGGGTAATCAGAGAGTAGCTGGACAATCACATGGGATCCCTTCCTATTTCCCATCAAAGAGTGTATCCTCTATTGCTTTGAGCAAATTTACTGTGGAATTCACAAGGGGTTGGTCACCTTGCAAACTATTCAGGAACCTAAACCATCTCAGAATCGTGCCTTTTCTCCCCATATCTAACCTATATTTTGCTTTAGTTTAAAATTTTGTCTTTCTGCATCTCATTAACATTTCCCTGCCCCTTACATTTGTGTCTTTTCACCTATGCAAACAGCACTTCCACTTAATCATCACTCAGTTAATATCTATATTTCATCCTTTATATCTTTTTCTCATGAGTCATTCCTGTAGAGTGATAGTAATGCTGTTATACTACGAAGTCCCTCCAGTTTTCCCAACATCTCCCTCACAACATTTTGCTCAGAAGTGTAATCATACTATGCCATAATAAACAACTGTCTCTAAAATGCTTTTGAATATAGTGTCTGAAACTGAAATGACAGCTTTGCCCTGTGTAACTTGCCACTTCACATGCAATCTGCTGTCAGCTATTACATGTGTTTTAAACTATTTATTAAACCAGACATCTTTGGAGTTAGTGCGTTTCTGATTATTTCCACTTAGATATGCAAAAGCTCATTTTTTCTGAGTTTATTTTTTTCTCCTGTGTAGGTAGTTCCCTTCATATAATTTCTGTGTTCTGACTGGCTTCTAATTCTGCATTGCCAATTCATTTCATTAGCGTGCTGTTTATCCTATCATCAACAGGATACACTTGAAAAATAAATGAGTCTATCCTTCAGATTATTTCAGCAACCAAAAACTGCCAGCCAAATCTATTCCCTATATCATTATCCTTTACTGAAGTGTAAGGGCGAAATATTATTACATCTCCATATTCAACATGGCCTTCATCTGAGAAAAGATTCAATTTCATACTTTAAGTGTAAACAGTCCCACTAAAGCCATGTCTTCATTGCAATAATGGAATAGAAGACCCACTGTAATGTAGCAAACTGTTTAATTAGTTAGGTGTGTAAGCATTTCCATTTTCCTTTGAAAAGTCCTATTCTTTCAAGAGTTAGAGAAGATGACACCTTTAAGGAATACCCTAATGAAATTTAGTAACTTCGTTTTTTGTTTTTCCCCGCAAGCCCTTTGAAACAGAAGAATTACTTTCTGTTCAAAAACTACATGCATATTAAAAGAAAAAAGCAATCCAGGAGCAGCTAAGCAGCTTTGCATAGCAGATATATTTGGATTAGTACCACGACTGCAACTACAATTTGAACACAAAATGGCTGTTGTTCAACTCACACCACACCAGCCTTTTCAGGCTGCAGAAAGCAATCGCCAGAGCCCCAGTGGACAACAGACAAATCAGTGCCAGCAGCCAGCGGGGACAGGAGTGTTGCAGAGCCAGTGCAGGTGGGCCACCGCTTGGCCAGAGGAGGTATGTCCGTCCCTGTGCCCCTCGGGCTGCTGGAGACTTCACTCGGCAGTGCGGAGAAAGATCTTCACCAAAGAGCTCGTAATCTGCATGAGGAAAAATGAGCAATGGTACATAAAGCACTGCCTGTGCAAGTTCACAACCCAGTCACTTGTATGGTCTCAGCACCAATATATCTTTGCCACCCCCACAAGACACAGGAGCTATTGGCAACTGTGCGCTAAGGAAAATCTGCTCACTTCATTTACAGCCTGAAATTAGATCCAAACCCGTGAAAATACATGGGAAAATATATGAATATTTGTTTCAGTCAGAAAAGGCTTGGAGAAAGCATGACATTTCAGCCTGGCATTTTCTTTTGGAGTGCTTCATCACCAGCCTTCGGTCCTGATAAGAGTCCTTCCAAAAGCCATGACCTGGCAGCACACTCTCCCCTCTGCAAATGCTGTGTCACTGCTTCCCTCTCACTGCCTTACAGTGACCCCCTTGGAGCCAGATCCCAGGTGTCAGCTGACCACTGCAGGCAGAGGAATGTTCCCTGTCCCCGAGGGGACAGTGTGTATCACTTCTCATGCCTGTGTGGATTAGGCTGATCAGCAAAATGATCCAGGTCAGATATGGAAGTACACACTTGTGAGCACCACAGCTGGCACCACTTGCAGCCCACTCACTACTTAGCAAGTATTGAGGTGTTTCTTTGCATCACACCAAAGGAGAGCATTAAGGGGAACAAATGAAATGGCTTTGCAGAGATTTATGGAGATTTTCTAATGCAGAAAGTGGAGCACAGGAGAAAGTGCAAAGGCTAATTTGATTACACTGTTAGCCCTGTATAAATTTAATAATGGACTTGCTTCCACATTTCTCATCATAACCTATTTACATGCATCCACTAACTGCAATAGCTCTGCACCTCACACTCCTGAGCCAGTCTTCCCAACCCACCCCTGTGAGGAAGGGGAACATTACTACTCCTCACAGAGAGACGGAAACAAAGGAGAGGTTAAAGATTCAGATAAACATTACTGAATTGATTATAGCTTCTCTAGATCTGGGACAATCTAAATACTAGCTTGTACTACTATTTAGTTCTCTAAATACTAATGAAGTTATCTTACTCTTCTATCAGAATAAGAATCAGCAGACATTAAAGGGAACAGGGTTGTCTCCTCAGGACACCCAGTCATGAGCTATAGCAGATACTGCACAAGCTTGTGCCAGTGACTTGGGTGCATTTACAAGTACCAGAGTACTCTGTGAAAGTCTAGCCCTTGAATAACTTGCTCAAGGTCACACAGAAGGTGTGTGGCAGACCTGAATCAAGCTGAAAAGTTATTAGAACATCCATTTGCTTTTCATTCTCACTTTTCCTTTTCCAGTATGTCGTTTTTGAACAGGATCTGTCCTATCAAATGTGGACATTACTATAGGGTTCACATTCAGCACTTCACTCATTAAATGCACATTCTTTCAAGGTACAAATACAATAATGGATATAATGATGAAATTCAGTATATCATTTAATAGTGAACTACATTAATCTCCTGCATACAGTACTGTCCAGATCTCAGTTCCTTTCAGAACTATGTTTCATAAGGTCAGTAATGCCTTCCTTAATTTCTAAGAGCAGGCTGGATGGCTACCCTGAATTTTTTTATTATAGGCAAACTAGTTTCATTAGTTTGAGCCACTGCCATGCATTCCACATTGAGGCCAACTATATCTATTTTCCTCTTGTTTGAGGAAAGCAAATCCTTTTCATCTCACCTCACTCTTCCAAGCAGAACTGTTTGATACTGACTTCTATATTTCAATCTAACCCTAATAATTTCCAAAATAAATCACATCATTGTCAATCACATCATATCTCAAATACTTGCAAATGCTTAGCAATTTCAGCTGCCAGCACACTAATTTATGTTCTTTGGAGATGCCATCTGAATCACAGCTATCGTCTTTGAGCCCTTTCCATCAGTTAATTACAACTGTTTGTGAAATGCAGGAGCATATTTATTTTTCTCCTTCCTCTGCAGTGCTCAAGTTGTGCCTATAGGTAAGTCTTCCATTCCAAACTCAGAAATACTTCACTTGCAAAACTCCAGTGTCTACTCAGAGAGCTACTTCAGTAAGTATAAATAATTTTCTGGCATGTGGTCTGATAAGTAATTTTTAAACAACAGAATGATAAAGTAGGATCAATGCCACCTTTCTGGGACAGACTGCTTCATGTGACAAATTCTGACACAAATATTGCACAGCGACATACCATGTGTTTCCTACTGTCACTCTTAGCTTTCAGTGTTTCTTTCCTTACCTCAGCCAAGAATCACAAACAAAATATTGCTGAAAAAAGCCAGATTTTTAAAAATGGAAATAAAAAGAAAGAAATCCAGCCATCAACTCCAGACATGAAGTTCCCAAATTGAGGGTTTACCTGCCATAAAGGACCAGCTCTTCCAGACAGACTTCTGCTCATTTTGAGATAAAGTGTCCACACCAGAAGAGCTGGAGCAATTAGGTGGTATTGCAGTCAAGCTATAAGACTTGATATAAGCTTTGCTTTCAACACAGACACCCTGCATAATCCCAAGGAAGCTGTTTCCCAGCTGAGAATAACCCTTTCCTCAATGCTCAGTGACATGGTGTCAAGATGCAAATAATACCCTGTTAAAAGACGTGTGCTTTAAAGGGTCATTAGACCCGAGGTGAGGCTGAAGGGCATCATCAGACAGCCTGGCTCTTGGACCATGACAATTCCAGTAGCATTTTTTTATTAATGTTTGTTGTCAGTGTGGTTTAACACTGATCTCTCCTCTCTGGTGACCAGTGACACAAGGGAATGGCCTGAAGTTGTGTCAGGGGAGACTTAGGTTAGATGTTTAGATGTTCTTCACCCAGAGGGTGGTTGGACACTGGAACATCTTCCCAGAGATGCGCCAAGCCTAGACAACTCTGTCAGGCACATGGTGTGATTCTTGGGATTGTCCTCTGCACGGCGTTAAGGAAATTTTCCTGCCTGACTATTCACAGGACTCTGGCAGTCACACTCCTACTACCAGACATTTTAAATGTTGGGACCTAAGCCGTTTCATGATGAGTGGCTCCAGTGACCCAACAGGTGCCCCCCATGACTCCCTGCACACCCCACTCACACATGGTCAGACCAGGCTTCCTTACCAGTTTGACCCCAGGTTTCCCACAGCAGTCTCAGATGTCCCACTCCATAAAGCCCTTACTCACAGCACAGTAGCACAGAAACACCTGGAGCCTGTGCCTTCGAGGAGGATCCCCAGCAATGGAACCCAGGGGCTTTTATACCCTCACAGTCTCTGCTCTTCCTCCCCAGACACCTGCTCCTGCTGTGTCTCTGAGTGTCTGGTCACCTGGCTGAGCCCCAGGTCCCTGGGCCCTTTGTTGTGCAAAGGGGTGGCACCAGCTCAGGACCTCTTGCCTGGGGCTCCTGCCCAACCTGAGCTCAGTCTGCAGCTGGCACTGTAGCTTACAAATCAAGCTTTCCGGACCAAAAGAATTCTTCAATAAGGGCCAGGAGTTGGACTTGAATGATCCTTGAATGAGAATGATCTTGAATGAGAATAATCCTTCTGGTCCCTTCCAACTCAGGATATTCTATGATTCTAAGCAGTATCCTGACATAAGCCAAATCCAATTCTTGCAATCACTGGTGTGCCCCAATTCTGAGTACACCATTCCCTTGCCACACACCCTTTGCCTCCTCTTTCAAGCACAACTGCCTTTCAAGATAACCATTGTCCATCCCTACTTGTCACCCAGGTCCTCAGAGAAGCCAGCCCTTCTCATGACCTCTGATATCCCTTGCTAGATCCAAAAGGATCCATATCCAGTAGGATGTTGGCTTTTCTCACATCATCTCTGCGTGCTCAGACAATGTTTGTATTCCTCACAGATTTCACAGAGGTATTACTGGACAGTACTGAGATGTAAATACACCATGCATCATGGCATGCCTATAAATGAGAACTGGCAGCTTATTTCCTGTTATTTCTCTTTTATAGCCACTTCTCCTTGCTCTCTAAACATTACTCCCCTTTCTGTCTCCTGTGAGATCTGGGCTGTGGCACCTTTGCTCAGTCTCCAGTCAGTTCACCCACATGTGCTGTCCCAGACAATTCTAGCTGCCTCCATTTTCTGCCTCTAATTCTGCCCCCAGCTAAACAGAGGAGTAGGTGATTGCAATTTCATTCAATCAGAAGGTGAAGGAGATGGGACACATGCACAGCAAGCCGAGAAAGGAGTGGCAATCAGATTACAGCTGTAGCCTAAAGCACAATTCTTCATAATGTGAATTTATAATGGGTCTCTGGTCTAGGGCACATAATAGACATTTTACCCAGAGTGCCATAGTCACCCAAAGACATTTACTTCAGAAAATACTAAGCCTGGTATAAACATTTAAACTTTAATAAAACAATTACAGATGCACTGATTGCATAGCTCCCTTAGACAGTGAAGATATAGGGAAGTGAGCAGAAGACAGTATCAGGCCACTTACATAAAGATTTATTGAGAGCTCACCCTTGGTGAAGTCAATGCCTTATCCATATCCAAGAACTACTCACTGAGCAAAAGCTATCTCAAAACATATCCCATCTCAGACACACATTGTCCTTTGTAGGATCAGTGTATTTAAAGAAGGTAAATCAAGAACCAGTATATTTACTTCCATTTTGTATTCACACAAGAAAATTTAAAAATAAAAACAAAAAATCATTATATCTTTGAGGGCTTTTTGCTGTTTCTGCTCAGAAACTCTTTGACACTAACAAACAAGTTGTGTTTAAGTATGCCAACTTAGCTTGTCATATTTCAAGTGACAAACATTACTCTGTCCACAGAATAGAAAGATAAATAAGCATTTACAGGAAAGAGAAGAGTCCAGTCAGGAGGAGATGCAAATGTACCTCTCTGTCTTGTTAACCTATTAGTTGAACACTTATGTTTCATATTTCTGAACCAATTCAAATAGAATTATTCCAAACAAACATTTCAGTACTAAATAAGCTTTTTCCGTGTTTTGAGGGAAGCATCAAATCCACAGCCCCTCCTTTCTGGCCAAGTCCCCCTAACCAAATTACAATTATTCAGAAAATAGGAGCATCTCAGAACTACAGGGATTTGCACCAGTCATTATCCCTTGGCCTGCACAAGCATCTTCACAAAGGCTGGGTATATACTAAAATTCTGTGCACAGAACAGCAGCTAAACCTCTGTTCTCTTCTGCTGTGTTGCTGGTGGATGTTGCATATTAATTTCCCCCATACCAGGCTCCCCCATTTTGTTTACAGCAAACTCCATCCCATTAACTCTTTGCACAACCACCACCCCAGGAGCTGGGCACCTCTGCGTTGGGTACCCACTCTATGTCTGAGCTAGCCCCCAATCCAGGAGGTGGGAGCACATTCACATCATGTCACATACATGGAGAAGAGGCTGCTGCAGGGATGCCCACACCTCCAGGAGAATGGAACAGGCTTAGTTTATTTTTGGATTAGCAGCTGCTTTTTCAGTATTTGGGTTTTACCACTCCACAAACCCTGGAGGCAGGAGAACACACTGAGTGGAACACGAGAGCTGTACCGGCCATGAGATCTCACTCGGGCACTGTTGAACACAGGAGAAAAGACTCATACTTCTTAGGCTGCATTTATACATCAAAACAGCTCTCTCCATTCTGCAACTGACCTTTTCCCTCGGACAGACTCAAAACCTCACATGAACCCAAAAGCCCTCAACACCTCAAAAAAAAAAAAAAAAAAAATTCAATGCTGATTCCCTTATTTCTTTCTCTAGCACCTCTATCTGAATCATCCCTTAGTGCTCTGCTGGAAAAAAAGCTAATGGTGACAAGCACAAAAAAAAAAAAAAAAAAATCCAAGACACTCAAAGGAACTGTGTTTACAACACTAGAAAAACAGTAAAAGATGCCCAGGTCACTTAACATGGTACTATGTCATAACTTACTGTATTGCATACAACTTTTCAACTTTTACCTAGAAGGTCTCTTTGTCCTGAGACCAAAGCAAGCTGGACTTCCTGTGGCATTGGCATTGCTACTGATTTCTCTTGGTCTTAGAATATACATTGCTATAACTAGATAGCTTGAGAATCTCTTGGCAAAGTGCAGGTCATGGTTATCTTTTATTGTCTCCATTGAGAACAAAGGTTTGTCTTTATGTATATATCCAGCTCCTTGCACAAGTGTCCCTGCTTTCACTGTGATCTGTTCTCTCCTGATACTCACACCCGACTAGGTTATAGCTGGGTTCCACAATATCAATCTTAGTTCAATTGCATTCAGCTAGCAATTCAGTCATGTCATCTCAGTCAAGTTTTATTCACAAAAATCTTCATCTTTCATTCAGAACAGAAATCCACTGTTCTGATAGCTATCATATTTCCTGGCCTTATATTAGGAAAGCGTGTGCTTGCTCACATGCTGAGCAGGGTTGGACTCAGAGTGAAGGTTTCAAAGACATTTAGAAAACAGTGTCCTTGAATTGACTCAAGTAGTCTGTTTCTAGAAACTCTGTCCCAGGAGAAAGTCTTATTCAGCCCCTGTTTCCCACCACATACCTCCTTTCAGAAGAGAGCTTTATCACTCCCTCCCCAGCTCCATGCAAGCACTAAGGTAAGGGCAACATGCAGCAGAACAGATGCTGTGGCAGGAGTGTGTTTACATGAAGCTGCTGACAGCAGATGCCAGCTTGTAAAATTAGCCAATAAAAATACCAGCATCACTGTTTACAGCCACTCTGAGCAAGATGGGCTGCCAGCAAACTGGAAGGCACATTGCACAGGCATACCAGGTTAAAGTTACAGAATGTGGAAAAGCATCACCATTTTTAGGCTAGCCGAAGTGTGATTCTCATTCAAGTACAAGAGAGTCAACCATGAGCTGCCAAACAGTTTGAGTCCTTCTCCCTTTTGCATTCAAAATCAGTCCTATTTAGTGTTAAAACGTCAAAGAAACAGAAACACTGTAAATAGAAAAGCACGTGTATCACTAGTTATTGAAAGTTTTTGTGTGCCTTTTCCTGGTCTTAAAAATTGAGAGCCAGATATGGTTAAGGGATAAAGGGTTTCTGCCACAGTATTTTAATAATGATCCTTGTGCACCGTTTCACCAAGGCGGGATGCACGACAATGCACACACACAATAAATCACATATACAATTTGTAGCCCTTACAAATTAGCACACCTAACAAGGATGCCCCAATGAGAGGCTTGAATGAATAGAGTCATGTCTCTAGGAACTCCCCCTGGATGGGCCGAATCTCTAGTTTACAGGATAGGTTCTAGGAAGGACCTTGGTTTCTCAAGGTAGCATAGGGCTTTCCAGCCTCCAGCTGGAACCTAGACCTAGAAGGCCTTTAGGGTGTTTAGTCTCCTGGCCTAACACAACGCTAGGACAATGCTAAGTTGTCAGACTAAAGGAATTACAAGTAGGAGTACTGAGGATACATAAAAGGTATATAAAAGAACAGACAAAAAATCATCTTGGCATTACTATAACTCTGGTCAAACCTGAAATTTAGTGACACGCGCACTGCAAATGTGTTATAGACCAGTTAGCTGTTACTTGAACTTAAATTTCCTCTAGTATTCTTTGCAATCACAAATATAATTTTTAAAAGTCCTGATTTTTGTACAAAATTTTTGTCTGCACCTTACCCATGTAGATTTGGAGATATTCAGACTGATCCTTTCAGAATGTACTAAAATTTTTCACCAGTTTATTATCATTAATTCTTCTGAGTAATTTAAAATACCATTGAGACTAGAATCTAGACTAAAATAAAATTAAGGCCCTCAAGAAAATTATTAAAATTATGTTTTTGAAAATAACAGTCTGCCAGATAAGGCCGAGTTTCAGAACATTTTTTTTTCCTGTCCGTTGATTTTCCTACATTGGAAAATATCAGCCTTCATTAAAATTTCAATTAATACATTCTGTAATACTCTTAATTAGAAAACTAGAGCTATAAAAGGAAATGTTAAAGTAACTGAGCTATTTCAGAGATTAGGTTTGAGAACAAGTTTTGACAGCTTTTACTTTCATTTTAAACAAACAATCCTCTGGGAAAAAAAAAATCACTTAATGAATGCTTAATAAGCTATGAATGATTTCTGTAAGCCTGTTGGAGGTACAAGAAAGAAGTTTAAAAATAGGTAAGTAAGACCACTAGAAGAATTAAACATATTATATATAACCCATAGTTAAAAGTAGCTTCTTTTCCTCTATAATCAAAAGCTAATATCAGTTAATAACAAAACATACCTTTGGGATGCACCCATGAAGCTGCAGTCCTGGGTGAGCCATATATCTGCAATGCCTTTTCCACAAGAAACAGTCAACAGCTTCAGTCTTCTACCTTATGGAGAAATAAAAGAGAAATGGAATGAAAGGAATAAAATCAAAGTGCTGAAATCCTGTTGTCAACAGAATTCAAAGACTTGAATTTAAGCCAACACTTTCTTTCCATACACTGAAAAAGCTAACAAATGCAACCTATCCCAACATTAAATTATAAAAAAAGGCAACAAATCACCTTCTACTCTACTGCTCTCTTCCAAGAATAAGCAAGAGCATCCAGCACACACCCAAGCAATAAATAGTAGATTATATCTATTTTATGATTTTAGGCAGTAGGGAGACCTTTACAAGAGGTCTGTAGTTGGTGGCAATGGTGTTAATAAGCCCTTTGGGGTTTTTTTGTCAACAAAATAATTGGGCTTTCTCCATAAGCAGCTGTTGTTCATGAGTAGCCTGGGGTTTCTCACCTGTGTAGGTGGGCTCTGATACCAGAGCATGTTTAAAACATGAAGTGGACAATAAGGATTCTCAGTTTGGGAGCTGAAGAAACCTTTGTTTCATATTCTAGTAAGTAGAGATGTTTTTTTCTCTGTTCAGTTTATTCTTGTTAAGTAGGACAATACCTTTTTCTTCTTAAGGCTCTCTTTATCTTAGATATGTGTTTTTCTAACAAGTAACAGGCTTTTTTTGTTTGTTTGTTTGTTTTGTTTCCTGGGACTGTAGAGGGGTAGAGGGTGGCTGCGGCAATTGTTTCAGAAGATTAGGTAAACTTTGTGTCTTCCTTGGGCAGTGTGATTGTTACCCTAATTGTTAGTTAAGCTTTGCCTGCTAGGTACAGGAGGCTTTGCCTGCTCCATGCAGGAGCTTCTATCCAGAGCTGCTAATATATTGATCAATTCTGTGCTTAAGCATCTGCAGAACTTCATGCTGAGGAGAATGTTAGAGATGTACTGGTGCTGGTTCAGGTGCATAAAGTAGAGAATTCTGCCAGAAACCACAGGAAAGAGACTTGGTTCTTGGTGAGTGCAGAAGAAATGTAGTCTGCTGATAATGCTTGATGTGATTAACTTAATTGAAGTATATTTTTGTTCCTGTAAAGTTCCAGAAATTCGATTCAGACTGTTTCTCATATTATGATATGACCTAGGGACTTCATTCATGCTCTCTGTTTGTGAGCTGGTGTTTTATGGCAGAACTGAGGAGTCTTAAGATGCATGTGCTCATAACTATGAGCCTGAAAGGATTGTTTGAATCTTTGATGGTCTGTATATCAACTTTCACTTTCCTGGGGTTTATTATGTGTAAAGCAGGGGCTGCCACCAAGACTTCATGTATTCTCTTACCTAAATAAAATTTTGGAAATGGTTTCTCACAGATACAGTTGCACAGAACTGAATGGCTTTCCTTCTGCTACTAGTGTGCTATTTTTGTAAACCTGTTCAATAGCACTTAACCCTTTCACTTAATTTCATTCCGGTTTTGATCTGTTTATAGCAAGTTCTCCATCTGGATGTGTGTAGAGGCATTTGACAAAGTCTCTAGTGATTGATTCCTTGCTCCCGTTATGCGGTGTGTGTGATAAGGTGCTTTCTTACCAGGATCCCTAAGGACTTAGGGATTATTGTGCTAACAATAATTGGTAAGTGCTTTAAACTGCTCCATAAGTTATATGCTCCTGGATGAGGAGGGTGAGTGATATGTATGTGGGAAGGATAGGGCTCATAATTCCCCAGCAGGGAACTTTTTCTTAGCCAAATGCGGGGTTTATGAATCTGTTTGTCTCACCAGTGGTAAATAGGATTATATGCAGGTTGTAGGATAGGAAGGATGGACTCTTTCTGCTTAACTGTACATATTCCTGTTAAATGAGACCAAAGAGCACAGAATGCAACTGTCATGCACTTCTGAAGAGTTATTGTCTCTTTAGCTGTTGAGTCTAGAATTGAAATTAAGGTGAAATTAAGGCCTGTCAAATGGGAAATTTCTCTGAAACTTGTAAAAGACAAACATGGATCTTCCTGAAGGATTTAAAAATGTAACATACAGAAGCTACACTGGACATCTTAAAAGTGATTTTTAGTGCCTTTGTCTCCGTAATGTGCAGCATCTGAAGAAAGTTTCACTTCACTGGAAGTGATTGTTCATGCTGTAAAACTCAACCCCTTCACAGGTTTAACTTCAAGAAACTGAACTCATGCCTGGGTTTTCCTTTGACAATTTCACTTTCCTTGTTGGTAATGTTTCCACAGTATTTCTTAAATTAGTAATTAATACCTGAAAAAATTCTCTTATATAGAAGCTACTCTATTCAATCAATAATTTTTTCATTAATGTTCCTTTAGCACGTAGATGTAATGGCCAGTTGATTTTTATGGTCTCACAATTTTGTACTGGTCCTGGGGGTTCATGTTTTTTTTCTTCCTCACAGTAATGCTCTATCTGCTAGAAATAAATGTGGTGTGTCAACATGCAAATAATTAAAAAATAAGCATTTAATTCCTGTAGTGTGCTGATAAGGTCTACCTTATGTTTTATTAATCAAAGTAAGAAATACTGATTTGGGAGTTAGCTCATCACATCAGGCATGGCACAGACCATGGAAATGCCTCATAGCCTATGAATGTGAAGTCTGAGGTCTGATGTAAATGACCACCTAAGTCAATATCTTCTATTTAGACTTGAGTGTATAAAAGGGCAAAGGAGTAGGATTTCCATCTCAGATGTCTAGTAAATTAAAAAAATCATCAGGTAATATTTGTCAAGCCAACTTGGTATATCCACCTGTCATATGTGGATGGGAAACTGCATCTTTCAGCTGAAGTCCTGCTCTTCAGTTTAATATGAGTGTTTGGCTCTACTTCATCTGCTTTTATGTTATATTTAACTGTCCTTCAAGGGACCAAAGTGGTGTGACTGCAGCTAGGGAGGGAGCAGGTAGTTAAGCAGTAGTGTAGTGGTGGTTGGTGTATATGTCCAGGTATGATAGGTGTTTTCAACTGCTTTGTGGAAGTGGGATGAATATTTAGGTACTATTGGCTTCCTTGTTTTATGACTAAGAAGAACAGAAGTTGCTATCATGGTATCAGTGAGGTACAGGGCTCTTTTTTAAAAGAACTAGCTGCAAGTATTTTCTCGTGTCAAGTTTCTGATTTTTCTCTTGCTTCTATAGCACTTTGCAGTCTGGCTTCAGGGCAAAATATTCAGCAACTTTCATCTTAGATGGTGAGAATGCTCATGGGTTTTCCCCAAACCATATACTCCAGCATGAGGGAAATTGCAGTGCTATTAGTTAACTGTACAATATACTTGGTGAAGTGGAGAGGTTAGCCTTGGCTTAGGAGGTTTGCCTGATGTAAACATTAGTTTGGCAAGTTGTTGGACTGACACCCTTACTCTAATTGGTCAATGGTTGACCCAAACACCTGTGGGGTTTTCCAAAATGAAGACTGACTGAAACTGCTTGTAGTGAAATGCATGGCTTAAACCAAAGCTGAAATATCTTCTTCCTGGTTTAATTAAATTGTCTTCTTTTTTGTCTGTTTGGAATTCTAGATATGGTGAGCTAAAAGTTATTTTGAGCTTTACTCCCAGCAGGAAGCCTGAATCATGTGTGCTGTGGTAGGCAGTTCAGGGACGTCCAGAGTGCAGGACCTGGCTTTATAATTAGAGCAAGTGACTGGCCTTTGGTTTAGCCAGCAGGCTGTTCCAGAGGTGGGAGGTGGCTTGGGTTGTGTAGTAGAGGGGGCTACAGGGGTGGCTTCTGTGATAAGGGGCTATCAGCTTCCCCCACGTTTGACAGAGCCAATGCCAGCTGGCTCCAAGATGGAACTGCTGCTCTCCAAGGCCGAACCCATCAGTGCTGGTGATAGCACTCTGGGATAACAGAGTTAAGAATGGGGAAAATAGCTGTGCAAGAGCAAATGCAGCCAGAGAGAGCCGTGAGAACACGTGAGAGGAGCAGCCCTGCAGACACACAGGTCAGTGAAGAAGGAGGGGCAGGAGGCACTCGGGATGTCAGAGCTGTGATTCCCCTGTAGCCCATGGGGAAGACAATGGTGAGCCAGCTGTGCCCCTGGAGGTCCACAGCGGAGCAGGTGGATGCCCAAAGGAGATTGTTACCCCATTGGAAGGCCATGCTGGAGCAGCCTCCTTGGCAGGAGAGGGGAGGCTCCTGTGGCTCTGTGGAGACAATACCCCACACTGCAGCTGGTTTGGTCCCAGGACTGGTGACCCTCAGAAGAGTCATGCCAGAGCAGCCTGTTCTTGAAGGATTGCATCCCATGGAAGGGACCCGTGATGGAGCAATGGCTTTCTTTGAATGTCATTTTGTGAATGAAGTGCCAGACACAGAGTCTTCCTCTACGGTAGCTTCTCTGGCAGTTTGCAAGCAGGTGTTCTACAAAAGCAGCATCCAGAGTATCCAGAAACTTAAAAAAAAATCTTTTTGAATGTACTTCTGGCTTGCTGTGCAGTTCATTCAGACCTTGGTCATAGAAGGTGAGTTAAGGAGAGTGCAAGGGTCTAGCTCTTAACTGGGAACTGTGGAAGGCCTTCAAGTCTTGTATGCAAAAAACTACTTTGCAGGAGTGCAAGATAAATGTGGTTAGAGTGCAGGCAAGCTGCCAGCAGCCTGCCACAGACTGTTGTGTAACTGCAGGACACTTATATATAAAATCAAATCAAGTCCTTTGTATGCTTTTTCTCCTACAAGGTAGATGTTATTCCCTTAATATCGTAAGGCAATGACTCATCAGGTGTTAGGTGCTGTATGTGGGTTATCAAAAAGCATCTTGAGCATGTTTGTTGTTAACTCTTCTCACCAAGCAAGCAATGTTGCTTGCCTTTGATTTTACTGCAAGATATCCAGCTACTATAGCTCATGAAAAACCTTGTGCTGTATTAGTAGTGATCCTGTTTCTCATCTTAAACATATTGGAAGCATCTATAACATATGATATAATCAGAACAGATTGTGACCCTCATACCCCCTGATTTGAATTGGATTCTGGCAAAATTCAGCTCTATCCAGGGTGTTATAACTGTGTTCTTAGCAATCATGTTTGCTAATTATCTATAATCATGCTGTGTAGAAAAAAATTGTGTGCAATATGTGACTTCCCTCAAATGTATGGCTCTCCTAGCCACTTGGTAATGTTTCTTTTTGGATGGTGGCTGGAGAGGAATCTTGCTGACTTTTCTCTTACTAGTTTATTTCTCTTCTAAAAATGAATTGTAAGAGATCTGTGTTTCATTGGAAAGCTACTGAGCTGACAGCTGAAGAAATTCAAGAGGATGATGAGAAAGTTTTGTGCCTTGGGCATTTGATAGCTTAATCTGCTTGTCCATGAGTGAATAGGTCTGTCCTGTAGGAATTTATCCGGGGAGGCCTGTGTCTTTGATAGTATATGGAGACAGGATAATTCACCTCTGTTCATTAAATCAATGTGAGAATGTACCCAAAATAGGTTGGCATGGCATACACTGTGATTCAGTATGCCATTCATTTACTCCACTACTGAATCAAACCAGTATGTGATTCATACTGGTTTGATTCAGTAGTGGAATAATCGTAGAGTTGTTAAGGCTGGAAAAGACCTCTAAAGTAGAGTCCAGCCATTAACATTAGCACTGCTAATGTTAGTCCACCACTAAACCTTGTCCCTAAGTGCCACATCCACACTCTTCTGACTAGAGATTGTGGTTTCACTGCTTCCCATGGCAGCCTGTTCCAGTGCCTGACTGCCCTTTCCTTGAAAAAATTTTCCCTAATATCCAATCTAAATGTTCACTTGTGCAACTTGAGACCATTTCCTCTTGTCCTGCCATTTCTTACTGGTGAGAAGAGGCTGACCACACCTTGATACAAGCTGCTTTCAGATAGTTGTAGAGAATGAGAAAGTCCCCCCTGATTCTTCTCTTCAGGCTAAACAACCCCAGGTCTCTCAGCAGCTCTTTGCCAGACTTATGATCCAGACCATTCCAGGGCTCCATTGCCCTTCTCTTGATAGGTTCTGGCCCCTCAATGTCCTTCTTGTTATGAGACACCCAGAACTGAACACAGGATTTGAGGTGCAGCCTCACCAGTACTGAGCACAGAGGGACAATCACTGCCCTGGTCCTGCTGGCCACATTCTTGATCCAGACCAGGATGCCACTGGCCTTCTTGGCCACCTGGGCACACACTGGCTCATGTTCAGCTGCTGTTGACCCAAGTTCTTTTCTGCTGGGAAGCTTTCCAGCCACTCTGCCCAAGCCTGTAGCAATACCTGGGGTAGTTGTGGCCAAAGGGCAGGACCTGCCACTTGGGCTTGTTGAAACTCCCTGCAATTGCGGGACCAAGTTCGAATGTTGCGTCTGGTCTTGTGTTTTGCTGGGAATGCTATGTGAGCTCATTGGCATTAAAAATCACATGGAAGTAATTGTGGGACAGCTGGAGATTGATTGTGGCTCGGTGGTTTTTTTCTACAGAATATTCGGGAACTACCACAATTCCTTCTCTGACAACATAACTTTTATTTTAGACCTTTGTCCCCATAAGTAAATGGAACTTAGTCTCTCATGATGACTTTTTCGGTATTTCATCTGGTTGGCAATATTAGAAGCTGAAAGTAAATAGCAATAGCAATAGCTTTCCTTGCTCATTCTTTTCAGCTATTCAAGAAGACCTAAACACTTCAGCAAAACTCTGAAAACAATCCTTTCTAATTAAAAATTTGAGACTTGAAAAAAGAAACAAGCCAAATAACTGGGGGAGAGTGCTCTGCTTTTTCAATAGGATAGTAGTTAAGTCTGCCCAGCCCCTTTCCTTTGACTAATTTTTGCAAATGAAGTTTGTCCAATTATCTAAATACAGGCTGGTTTTTGCTATGAGGTCCAAAGTGTACCAAGATATGAAAAGGACTCTCTCTGGGGCTCGATCAAGAGAAGACAACTGGGAGTACTTTTGCTTTGCTGGCCTAGAAACAGGCTCCTCATTTTCTATATTCCTACTGGAGGTCTGTGTGTTTGACTCTCGTGTTGAGGTTGAAGTCGATGGGAGTTATCTTAATTAGACTGTATCATCATATATGCACAGACTAAGTGCTCACTTTTGTGCCTTTAGTCAACCTAGTCTTTTGAAAGAAAACCATACTGAGTCAGTGGCATTTGAATGTGTGGTTTTGATCAGTCTGGAGTTTGACTGCACCAGTTCATCATCCAGTTCATGGCAGTAGTGTTATTGCCCGTGGTGTGTCTTGGCCCCAGAGAGCAAAGGGCCTTTTGGCATGGCTGAAGGTTTCACAGGGGGTTACTGAGAGTGACCTGAAGGGTGACCTGATCTTTTCTTTCTATTCCAGGCCCAGAAACAAAATGTTTTTTCCATGGTCAGCCACTTTACTGTAAACTTGGCCACATTAGGTTTGAGTGGTCAAGTTCTGCTGTGTCCTGGCCAGCCCCTTTTCAGGATGATCAGTCCAGTTCTTGCTGGCAGGCAACTATTTTAACATCACTTGCTTCTACAGAGAGACTCCTTACGTCAGGTCCAGCCTATTTGACAATTTTGAACTAATGTCTGATTTAAAACTATTTTCAGCCTGTAATTACTACAATGAAAATACCAAAGAAATTGATTTCTTATATTCCTCCCGTTATATTACTCTGGATTCCTGTCTAAGTGCCGAGGGGTTAAATATGATTCATGTAATCTACTTTCCCACTAATCATTTATTCAATTACCTATTAGAACTCAGGCAAGAAAGACCAAAAAAGGAAAGGGGAGAGCCCAACCTCGAGTATATATTCAATAAAATGCTACAAAAAACAACCAATCATTAATTATCTAATCAGCATTCTGCGAGTCTTTTAGCCATGATCTCATTACTGTAATTAATTGCAAGAATCGTTTTGTAAACAGAGCACAATAAAAGTATATGCAACATAACAGCATCCAAATTAAATCTAAATCCCAGAATGATTAACAGAGAAAGCTGGAAGATATTACTAAGGGAGGGCGTCATTAAAGGAGATCATATTTCAATGTCAAAATCTGGTGGGCTACTTGTGCTGCAGGAGTAAATCAATAGTGTTGCATTGAAAGGACTGGGCCAGATCCACTTTGGTGCAATTAATCACTACTCCATTAAAGCTTGGAGAAGTAGGGGTGGCTTCTTAGCCAGTAAAATTGGATTTTCTTCTTGTAGCTTCTGGGACTGGCATGTGGCAAAGCTTCTGTGCTTGGCTAGTTTTTTTGCACCGAATAGGTAAGATAGTGTTCATGCACTTGAAGGATTTAGGAAATCTGGTCCCTTTCCTTGTAGAAGTGGAGAGGTTCTTGAAGGTTTTCACATGTCAAATGTCTTCCCTTTGGCTAGCTTTCTGTAGTCCTTCACTTCTGATAGTGGTAGCCCTACTCTATTTTTTAAGACTGTTTCTACAATAAATAATTAAAGTATGCAGACAGATCCCACAAACACCTGCCGGGCTTCCAGCAAAGTTATTTTATGATACTTTCAGGATTCTACATTTAATATTCCAGAAGCGCAGTATGTTACTGTCTTTGGCTTTACCAGCCTTTTGGCTGCAGTATTTTGTCATCTTTTTTCTCCTTTTCATTTAATTTTTCATTATTTTTTCTGAGGATCAATGTCAGGATTCATTTAAAAGCTATAAAGCAATATATATAAAACAGTCCCAACAACCATAGGCTTGGTTTTGCCATTGATTTCTTTTCTGAGCAGAATTCCCTGCTGTCTGCAGTGGTGAGTTGCTCAAAGATATTGATAGTGTGTATCCCTCTACAGGGAATGTAGATTTAAAACACGATACCCTCTAGCCAAAAAGGTCTGTGAGGAGTGCATTAACTTTGGGGTAAAAGCTGTACTGTACAAAAAAACCCCACCAATCCCCCTCACCTCCACCCCAGCAGACTCTAAACTTTCCCTGACAGTAGAAGTGAGTGTTGTGGCTGTAATGTCAGGGAAAGCCCTCATTAATGCTTCCACCTCTCCCTGCTGAGACCTGACAAAGAACTGGGCTATGGTCCAATCTGAGCTTCTTGGGACGGGGTAGGAGGCAAATATGCCTGATGGTTTTCTGTGTGGAGGATTCCCCTTGTCTGTTGCTCCAAGCCGTGTTTGTTTTACCTGGACAAGATTGGCCAAGGTCCAGATTTTGAGGAACTTTAGGGCCTTGTCTTCCACTGTACTGTTCCTTGCTAGCAAGTGCAACCTGCCTGCCTTGGGGTGGTGCCGTGCCAATGTGTGGGTCAGGATGTGCTTTGGAAGGTTTGCTGTGACACTGCCATGTATTTATTGAGCTACTGCATTCAGAGCACCCCTTAAATGTTCCCTCAGAGAAAATTCTTCAGAGGAAATGCAGAATGCCTTGGTAATTCAGTTTTTAATGGTGAATGCCCCATGGATTTCCCTTTGATAATCACAGTTTGCTTCCATGAGCAGGCGAGCAGGTCATATCTTCTTAAGTCTGCAAATTCCTTTAGGTAAAACTGAGTGTTAGCCAGTTCTGTAGATGAGGGGAATAATAAAAAGTGGAACTTTGGCCTCTGCCTGTTTCACAGGTATATAAATAGTGGAAATAGAGCTGAGCCAGAGAACTGCATTTTTTTGTGACTAAGACAAGACATTTTAAGTCACTGACTAATTTTGTTTTTAAAGACTTAAATGTCCTTAAAGCATTTTTTGCTTTGGAAGGGTGATTCTGATGTTTTATAGAGTCAGCCTCATGTTTAAATTCATTTGTCCTCAACAATGCACTGCTGTTGCGTTTAGCAAGTATATTTTAATAGTAGGGTTAAAATGAATGCATTTTTTTCCCCAGTAAAAATAAAAGTGCACCATCTATATGAATTAATAATTTCCAAAGTAATAAATGTTATGAACCTAAAATACACATATTTTTCTGGTTTTAGACCATTGGCCAATTTTTACATATGCTCTGGCATGCTGGAGAGATGCCACAGAGGGGGTCTGCATTTTTTTCTAGTGCAGCTGTTAGATCAGCTGCATTGCTTGATTGATGCATCATGTCAGCGAGCCCTGGGGAATATGCCCTCTTCTCTGGCCAGAGTAAGGGTGCCAGGACCCTTCACAGGACACAGGCGTGACTCCGCCTGTGCTGATTCCCTGTGAAGGCTGGGTGCAGAAGCTGCTGGGAAAGCTTTGGTGTGGGCAAAAGTTCTTAATTCACTTCTGAGTTTTGACAGATTGGGTATCCAAGTCCTGCTTTGGGTGCTGAGGCATTTGGGATTTCAAAGAGAGATAATGCCCTTCATGTAAGGGCATCTGTTTATTTGGATTATATAGCATGGAAAGCATTTGTGGTTATAGTGACCTTTACTTGTTTGCTGCTTCTGTGCAGTGTCTGAAATTAGATTATTTTTTAAAGTTTAGCTGCTTAGGAAGGTTTGGGAAAATGTTAGCTGTCATAAAATGTGGAGTGTTTTGTATTGGAAATAGATATTACCTTCTAGGTAGCAGTAATAGCTATTTTTCCTCAAAGAATTACATGGTACTTTCCATTGGCTTTAATCCTGACCCTCAAAGAATAGATTTTACCATCTGCATGATAACCAAGTTTGGGAAATAAGCTTCTAAAGGAACAGGAGATGCATGTGGGATTATTAAACTGGAACAACTACATGGTATTTTGTCAGTTGTCTCCCATCTTCAATTTGAAATGTGGACAGCTCAGTTTCTCCATTTACAGCTTTGAATATACTTGAGAAACTAATAAACTGAAATGACAGATACAGAGGGATTACAGGATATCAAGCAGTATTTTCCAAATGGGGTAACAACTGCTATGAAAATGCATTCTATTGTAGTAATGAAAGTTATCTTCTTACATCTTCTGCTTGCTGGTGTGGAATCACCAAAGAGATGAAAATTTCTCTGGCAGCAAAATACTCGGCAAACCTGCTGTGGGTGGTTTGCCAGTGGTTACTGCTCTGAATAACTAATGGAAATAAGCCTCTCACCATTACACTGGGAAATATCAGATGAAGCACTCTCTGCTGCTTAGGCTCACATGAATCCTTTACTTCTCTGAAACCTCTGTGAAACTAGTGAGAGTGATTCTGGGGGCATCTCGCCAGGCTCTGGGACAGTGATGAAAACCCTTGGAATCACTGTCCCAATTCTTTCAAACCATGTGTCCCTCTGAGGTGTGTGCAAAGACTAGAGAATATGTTTGATGGCTGTGCAGAACAGTCCCTTCCAAAGCCTCCATGGATCTGGGAACACTGCCTCTCTGACTGATGAGGCCTTACTGAAAACAAGTGAGTACTGAGGCCAGGGCTACCTGAACCGAGTTGCTAGGACCCCAAGGATCTCAGTGCAAAAGGTGCTAGCAATAGCCCTGTGGCAAGTGTGCAAAAATGAACACCTTAGCAGTGAATTGTATTTGAAGGAAGTACTCTAAATTTACACTAGAAAGTTTTACCTTGTAGAACACTTTAATCTTTGCTGGGTCTTGCTATACTTAGAATCTCAGGACAAGAATGCTGTTTTTTCTTTTTTGATTGGATTTCAATCTAGAAAATGTTTATTTGAAGAGAATCTTCAGGCATAACTGTAAGTACTTGCTTAGCAACCTTGTATTAATGGCCTTTCTGAACAAAGGTGACCCTGAGTACATAAGTATTTTTCTTTCTCCATTGTGTCTGGTTTTATGATTCAGCTAGGGAAGAAATTTAACCCAGTTTGCATAGAATTGCATAAGTGCATTGCAGGGGCACTCCGTAATGCATAAAAATAAATTAAATTTGATGAGGGCCAGTGCTGGATTCTGCACTGGGATGGGGCAACTCTGGATGTGTGTACAGACTGGGGAACGAGATGATGGAGAGCAGTACCGTGAAAAGGGACCTGGGGGTCCTGGTCAACAGCAAGTTGAATATGAGAATTTTCAGGGCAATCATGTTCCTTTATATTTCTCCATTGCCCATGCTGCCTGCTCTGTAGCTTCCCTTTCCTACTGAGGAAGCAGACATAAGCAAGAAGGAGATACCCCAACTTGCAGGAGCAAATGGGTTTTGCAGTTTCCTAGGGCTCTAAATTTTTGGTAGCATTATTGAGGAACTGGGTGTTGGGGGCAGGTTTGTGCCCTGGAAGTGGGGAAAGCCACTGGCATCTTGAGCTGTTGTGACTGCAGGCAAGGAAAGGTGGCCAGGTCTTCTCTTGTATCCTGTCCCACATACTCATATTCACACCCTCCTCTCCCTTTCCTGTCCCTGATGGGCAGCGTGAATAAATAATAAATGCATTGCAGAGATGGGGAAGCTGTGGGGATTGCAATTGATTTTGGTACACATCACCCTTCCAAAGGGTATAAAATGCTGCTGGAGACTGGGCTAACTGTACAAACTGGCCTTCCAAGGTTGCAGCAGCTTCCAGGTGTATTCCCCACCCTGACAGGGATGCCTGCAGGGTACTCAAGATGGGTAACACTCATGAGGATGAGGAACACTCACCTTTGGGTGGGTGAGTAAAAGTAAGCTCTAAGATTGATCACACACAGAGATCAAATTCCAAAGTAGCTCCATAGGTGCTTTGTTACTGTGACGTGTGCAGAGCCAAAGACTGTTGATGCCAGCCTGGTCAGGGAGAGAGAAACAGCAATTGTTTCTCACAGTGGCTTGTGAGAATTTTAGGGAGTTGTAGGAATGTGATAACATTTTAATAAAAACAATCTGCAAGTGGTGTTTCTCCACTTTGTTTTCCTGTTCTTCTCAAGGACGGTGTGTGAGAAAGATGTTTTTTATTAACTAATCAAGTAGAATGTATTGTATTGTTCTATATAAACAAGAGAATCCTTGGTAATAAAGTTTCTTTTTCTCCTCTTGCAATTGGGTCTCTTGTCTGTTCTTGTGTCATTCTTGGCTCAAGGGTGACAAAAACCGCAAATCTGTACATTTCTAGCCAAACCTACTTTATAATATAAACCTTTAGAGTATTAAATGCTGCATTGGAAATGTTTAGGTACTGTTATTAGCCATAAGTCTTGTCATAATCCTCCTCACAATCAGTGTAATATTTCTTGCACCCTGACTGAGAGCCGTTTCTCTGCTGTCACTGTGTAAGAGCAGGTGAAGTGAGGTGATATCCCCCTCTCCTACCTGATGGGCCATAGGACCTGTGATAAGGTTATCTAGGAACTTTCCTGTTTAGTCCTGTTCTTTGTGTCAAGTCTTCAGAGGCAGCTATCCTGCAGAAAATGCTCTTCCAGATCAATTCAGTGTGACTTATTTCTGTTGCTGCCCTTAAATTAATCTTTTCAGGGCTACACGTAACAAACTGGAGAATTGCTAATATTACATTTGTGCAAATATCTTAATTTCCATTTTGTGATTTCAGTATCTCTCTTCCCCCTCAAACAGTGCCAGCATAGAGTTGAAGCTGTCTCTATCATTCAGCTTTGTTTAATGAACTCCTGAAAGCTCTTAGAGAGTAGTATCAATGCATTTATTGTGGCTCCTCAGACACCTCTTATCCATCAGTTTTAGTAGTATGGCACAGTCTGTGCTATAAAGCCCATGTAACAAACATGTAAATTTCAGCTCTGCTACCAATTTTTTTTTTCTTAAGCAATACCCATAAGTTTTTAATTCATTA
Source organism: Haemorhous mexicanus (assembly GCF_027477595.1). Taxonomy (NCBI): domain Eukaryota; kingdom Metazoa; phylum Chordata; class Aves; order Passeriformes; family Fringillidae; genus Haemorhous; species Haemorhous mexicanus. The sequence goes on along the minus strand of NC_082344.1, from coordinate 32,215,280 downwards.
CAGGCCTGAAAAGGTTAAATTCAAATATAAAGAAGGGGGGTTTTTGGCTGGCTTTTTTTTTTTTTTTTAGGGAAAATTATTCATTACTTGACTCTGAATATCAGATAAGACTAATTTCTGGCACAGGACTTTTTGGAAGGTTTTGTATTGCAGAAAATCTTGCAGTCCTCAACACCCTCTCCATTCTCTGCAAACATTTAGAACAGCTATTTTCTCCTTCAGATGACAATTTTAATTTCAAGCAGGCTACAAGAGGTCATTTAGCTAATTTATGTGGAGATGAGGGAGGGTTGGTGGCACAGGCTTGAGAAATCAGGGAGATATGCAGCAAATAAGACTGCAAAAATAGTTGATGAAGTGCCATTGCTGTCAGCATTTGCAACTGTAGATTAAGGTGTTCACATCCTAATTTAGCCTTGTGCTTGAGGCACACCATTAACCTCCTGACAGCTAGCAAAGTGCATGCACTATGGATCACCTGATCCATTTTTTTCTTCCAAATGTTGACTGTTTAAGTGCTGCAGAAGTGTTAAAGCTCTCTGGCCACAGGCTCTTGTTCTAATTTTAAACTGGAGTGATTATATGGAGATATGGATGATGCTATTGAAGGGGACAGCATGTTGTCTCTGAAATACAGACAATGTTCCCAACTATTGTCACACACATCAACAGCCTGGCTTCTCCTCTCCAAGCTGTGTGTTTCAGCAAATTCCAGAATAATAAAAATTCAGACCATGTTATCTTCTGTGAGTAATTCTCCTGCTTATGCAATGTTATTCCAGGAACTGTACTCTGCCAATGCCAACAATTGGCAGAGATTTTTTTTTCCAACTCTTGCCCTGCTTTTAAGCAGATTTTAGCTATCGCAGTAGATTATGTTGTGTGGGCTATTTGTTTTTCTGTGACAGTTATGTGTTAAATTTGATATTTGAAAGATAGGTCCTGTTACAAACCTTACATGCATTCATCTTGATATGGGGTGAATAAGAATAGAATAATTTTCTCATGCTGTGCATCAGTCACACAGTTTCCCTGAAATGTTTTAGGTATGTCCAAATCCAGCCAATAAATTGCTTTCATAAAAGTTAGCCTAAATCCTCAGATTTGGAGGGCAGTCAATGTGAGATCCCAAAATCTGTTTCAGTAAGGCACGATGGATAAGTAGCAGCTCTGGGCTGTTCTGCACCCAGGTGACCACAGCAGCACCTTCCCTCCTCTTCAGCTTGTTGCAAGCTGATCCCAGAGCAGGTGTATCATTTAAAATGGCCAGAAAAACACTTCCAGTGGGATGCACTGTATGAACAGGTTAGCTTCAAACTGTTCCTGGATTTTCTTATTTTCCCCTCTAAGATGCAGAGGTTTTCATTATACTTTGATCCTGTCAGTATTTTTCTTGGTAGGAAGAAAATAGCGTCTTGAACTTGCTGAAGTTTTTAGCAGCCTCCTGCTGTGGAAGAGGTTTTTTGTGGAGGTGCAAACTGGTACAGATCTGTTAAGTGTAACATTGCTTCCTGCTCTTGCTGCAGCCCTTTTCCCTGTGCTCTGGCACGATACATGTTTGCAAGTGCATAAAACTTGTCACTTCCATGAAGCTTATGGGTTTTTCATTTGGGAACTCGCTTTCTCTAAAAGAAAACAAGCTAACAGGTGTATGCCTTGGATTCCTTGATCCTTGGTGTTTGAGTAGTGACTAGTGAGTTCCAGGAGGGTGGATGAAAATCAAAGTACCCGAACTGCTAAGTTTTTTTTCTAGTTTGTGAGTTGTGTTCAGGATGGATGCAGCTGCTAAAGGCTTGCTTTAGATTTTGGGGCCCATGAGGGAGTTAGATCACTGCCCTCATGGAATGAGTCACCTCCTAACTGGGTGAGTCACCCAAAACCAGCGAGGGTTTGAGTCATGCCTCAACTGGGTACTGACTACTGTACCATGAGGAGATGGTCCTTGCCAGAACACCAGGGCTGGAGCCCACAGGCTGAACCTCTGAGAGCCTGGCTTTTTGCAAAGGACACTGGGAGCCTGGATATTTCTCCATGTGAAAGAAGTATGGTTACATGTCAGTTCTTGGAACTGTGTGTGCAAATACATGGAAAAAGAAGAAAAACCTTCCACAGGTTCCACTCTTGGAGAATGACTCAGGAGCTGCTAGCATAATGGAATGACTCTTCCATGACAGGGAACAGTGGGAAATGGTGTTATCACTGCCTTTCCAATGAATTTCTTTACCATGATCCTCTCCTTCAGACATCTGGGCTGTTAAGGATGCTTGAGAAGAGACTGGCAGTCTCTGAGTGTGCTTTGGCTCATTCTCAAGCTCTGCTATTCACTGTGCCCTTATCCTGAGCCAGGCTAGGGTCATGCCTTACCTTGCAATAAAGTATTATTTCTGGTGATCTCTGCACAGAGGTGGCAGAAAGGCGAGATTTTTCTTCCAGTCCTTTACAAGACTATAGCGGCCCGATGAAGGACAAAGTCAGTATTCTAATATCACATGCTTGTGTCTCTGCTTTCTGCAGTGGAAGGGTTTTGTGCTCCTAAGAAACGTGAAGATAAAAAGAGGAGATACATTTTTTGAGTGTTCCTTGATATTGAACAAACATTGAAAGCCACTTTGAATAAAAACGGAAATAAATGGCATTGTTAGTGCATGATCCAGAGTGTGAGAGAGTGCAAATCTTTTACCATTACAGTGACTTTTGGTTTGGGGTGGAGATCAGAAAGCCCCAAATTCTCATACTAACTTTACTGATTGTAATAGATGGCTTCTAATGATTTGGCACAAAGGGTTAGAGTGACTGGGGTAACATCAGGCTGGTGACCGGTCACTAGTCAGGTTCTGCAGGGCTCCATCCTCATCCCAGGTCTCTTCAAGACCTTCATTGGTAACTTGGATGCAGTCCCACAGACAGGGACCTGGGGGTCCTGGTCAATGTCAAGCTGAATATGAATCATTGTGCCTGGCAGCCAGGAGGGCCAAGCATGTCTTGGGGGCCATCAGGCACAGCATCACTGATGCCTTGAAAGGGCTGACCTAGAACAGAGGCTAGACAGAGTTAAATAAAGAAGGTATTTATTAAAAGGCCTCAATGGATACACCTTGGGCAGTGCAGGAGCCCAGCCAGGGCTATGGCCAAGATGAACCCAAAATGGTCACAAGATGGATGACCAGTCATGAGGCCTCTAACTTCTGAAAGTTTTGGTCCATTAGCACATTGGAGTTAATTGTCCAGTTACAGCTTAGATTATGAAGTCACATCCTTCTTGTTTTCTCTCTTCAGTCCACATTGTTTATGCTCTTGTGTCTGACACTTGTATCACTTGTCCTTGGTCCAAGCTAGAAAAGGAATTGTTTTGTCTACCTACTTTGTGAAGAGAGCTTACCAACACTTAGTATGAAGCTCAGAACTACACACTAAAGCAGCACAGAATCTAAAAGTATAAAAGCTAAAACTTAAGGACCCTGCTGGGCAAGGGAGGGGATTGTCCTGCTCTGCTCTGCACTGGGGTAGCCTCACCTCCAGTACTGGGGCCACTTCTGGGTGCCACAATATAAAAAAGAAATTTAGCTGTTAGAGTGTCCAGAGGAGGGCTGTGAGGATGTTGAAGGTTCTGGAGAAGAAGATTTATGGTTATTAAAATGTATTCTTTCAGAAACTGTCTATGCATAGACGAGTCATTCTCAGTTCCACCTGTAGGCCAGCATTTCCTATTAAAACTTCATGCACAGAGCCTTTCAGGGTGTCAACCTCTGCTTGGAAGTAACAGAAATTACTGTGAGTTTCTGCAAGACCTTGTCCAGCAGAGTTCCACCTTGCACATTCCAACTTGGAAAACAAAACTGTGCAAGAACAGTTCCAAAGAAGCATGGCCATGGCTGAGATTGTAGAGTAGAAGGAAGATTTCTGTCAGTATTTCCCACTGGATCCTTTCTGAGGGAAAAAAAAAATCCCAATTTTTCTAGAATTCTGTGACTTTATTATGCTTCTGGCAGCTCTGTCACATGGATTTCTGCCCTGCTTTTGTGGAGCACAGTTAGAGGTGTTTACTGAGGACGTGGCGTTAGGAAATCTTCAGGCTGTGATGTGTCAGGTAAACAGTTTCTATAGCGGCTTTGAGCCACAGTTCAGAATGTTCCTTCTGATCATGCAGGCAAACAGAATCTTAGATTACGATGAGGTAAGTATAAAGAGAATATTGCTAAGCTTTTGTACAGCAGGGTTTGTTAGTTTTCACTTTAGTAATCCTTTAATAAATCCATAAGGGTAATGTGGATGTTCTTGGTCCCCATTAATTTGCCAATGCATCTGTTTCAAGCTGAGAAAAGCCTCTCCACTATTTCTGACCCTACTGTACAGTGCTGCCTCTCTCAAGCCTTTATGGTCTTGTGTCACTGTCATATTTTCTGAAAAATCCCTTTGCCAGGATTTCTTCTCCTGGGAAGCTGAGAAGCCTCAAAGAAAAATGAAAATAACAATTTTCTGATCCACTTCTCCTGTTTTGCTGCTTTGGAATGTGGTTTGGACATTGTTTACCAACTGGTCATTGTTTGATTGGTTTCATGTGAATTAATGACCAATCACTGTCCAGCTGTGTTGGGACTCTGAGGAGTCAGTCACAAGTTTTTAATTAGTATCTTGTTAAGCCTTCTGTAAGTATCCTTTCTCTATTCTTTAGTATAGGCTTAGTATAGCATTCTTTAATATAACATAGATCAGAAAATAATAAATTAACCTTCCAAGAACATGGAGTCAGATTTCCTTCCTGCCACGGGGGACCCTGAAAATACCACAGTCTTGCATTAAGAGGCAGTGCAAAAAGATGTTTTTAAATAAGGATTTTGTCCAGCCTACATGGTACAAAATACTGCTGTCTGTACGTATGCCTGTTACATGTGCATATGTATTTAAGTGCAGCTGACCTGAAACATCTCAATGACAAAAGCCATTTCTGTGCCACTTTACAAAATATGCTTGTGTCCTTTCCTTCACTTATCACCACCTTAATGTTTGTTTTAGCATACCTGAAAACCCACAACTGCAAGTGTTTACTCCCCTTAAATGTCTAACTAGCACTGTTTTACCTGTTTGAGCTATTTATTAATTATTTGTTTGAACAAGACCCCTGGGTCCTAGGTAAGGCAAGGTCCCACTGAGACAAGTCCTGTGTAAATACATGGTAAAAATCCCTGCATTGAAGAGTTTCAATATATACTCTATAAACTCTATTCCTTTGATCAACAATACACGATAGACTGCTGTGCCAATCTTGGTCCCCTCCAAAACTCTCAGGCTTCTAATTTATCCTCTGTTTGATCCTGTAAATTGCAGAATGGAGATCAAGATTGACAAGATGGCTGAGGTGGGAGGAAATAGAGAAGTACAGTGGAAATAGGGGAAACAAAAATGATGGAGTAGTTTTTGTAACTTAGCAATGGTTAAACATTTGAAAAATGACTGGAGATGTGACAGGTACGTAGTAATGAATTATATGGTGAATGAAAATAAGGGTGGGGTGTTGCCTTTTCTAGCATTAGAGCTTCAAGGCACTGTGGTAACCTAGTAGGTGGCTAGTAGGTAAAAGTTAAGGGAGAGTTAAAGGAGATAATAATCTGTCATGCAATGGGTAGTTAAGCTGTTGATGTACTTACCACAGGATACTGGACATGCAGAAAGCTTCTATGGGCTCAAAGTGCCACTGGACAAATTAATGCAATAAAAAGACATTGCAGGAGATTAAACAGAGATGTTTCCTCTGGCACAGGATTGAGAAACAAATTTCCAGTGGGCCAGGAGGTAACAACTTTGCTCTCCAGTTTTAACCCCATATGTTTGCAGATATCCATGCCTAGCCACTGTCTGTCATGGAACATTAGTCCTTGCTGTGAGATGGCACATCTCAGTATTATCATTCTGTGCTTTGTTATTTGTCATCATCTTCTTGGGGAAGTCTGGCATGCTAATGTAATGGTAGCCACTTGACTTTATTACTGTAAAATTTGCCAACATTTTTTGCTTTGTGGACAAACACTGGCCTTTATTGCCCTTTCCTCAACACACAGTTGGTAATTTCTGTAAATGAACCACTGCTCTTGGGCAGCTTGTCATGGCCAAACTCTTAAAGTAAATGGGCATGTCCCTACTGTGCCAATCAGTTGGACCTTGATCTCTCAGCTATTTCCAAATGCTGTTGGCATTCCTGATGTCTGCTGGTCCAGGGAGGTGCTGTTACTCCTACACTGAATTCAATGTAACTACTTCAGAGGTCTAGAAAGTCCTATAGCAAGGCTGGAAACAAACAAATGAAGCTTAAAAAAGGCTAAAAGCAGATGTAGATATGAATTCTAGTTGTGCATAAACGTGCAGATATCTTTGGCAATGGATAGTTTACAGTGGTAGATGCATCACAGGCATGGAAGGCCAGAGTAAAGGAAGTTTGCATGGATTGAGATGAATTCATGGCCTGCCTCTTTTGAACCCACTGAGATAAAATAAGGGAGCACAGGCATACTTCATTCCCAGGCGAAAAAGCTAGACATTTGGGTGCTTCTGCTAAAGGAGAGGCTGTCTCAGTTGACACAACAGGCCTATGAATTCTTCTTACTGCTATGCTCCTCTCTTATGGACCTGCCATGCTTGCTGCTTGTTTCTAACTTCCATTTATTTATGGGAAGTTATCACTATTTTTGTACAAGGTGTGGATTAGCAGGAGTACATAGAAAAGAGAAAGCTGAAGGAATATAAGAAATACCAACACTCTTCATGAAAGCAATATTGGCACTGTGCACTGAAGAATATTCTGCATACTGAATGCCTTTTCTTCTTTGAGACCCAATGGGTAACTTTGATGAGCAACAGTACCTGTAGAGACACTAAAATCATCACAGCTGTCAGTTAGGCCTACGTTAATGTGTCTTGAAAGAGTGATTAATGGGTTTTGACAATATCATTGCATTTCATATTTAATCAGATTATGCATCTGTTAGGAATGGTGCACTCCTAACATCTGCAGTCAGAGCCCCTGATCTGCATCCAGATCATCATTTTGGCAGGAGCATGAAGCGTGGTCTATGGCAGACTTTTAATGAGTTAAAGCTATGTGATGTCTAGTGTGCCTTTAAAATCATCTGTGCTCATCTGCACAGCTCCTGTATGTGTGTGTGTGTATGCTCATAGGCTCCTTTCCCGGTGAAAATCCTCCTATGGGAAAGCAGAGAGCCTGAGGACAAAGTGAATGGAATATTTCACTGATGGGCAGGGGTGGTGCAATATAGTGTTAGCACACATGTATCAGTATATGTATGCCTAATGCTTGCTTCCCAGCTCTGCTAGGGGCTTCCTGAGTGACTTCTCTCAAGCTGGCTGCAGTCCAGCCATAAGGGGTTGCCCTGATTTCCTCTGGACTTTATGTTCATCTCTAATTTGGTTGGTAGTGTTTTTTGGTATTGTGGGGCTGTGGAAGGATGGGGGCAACAGCAGGTACTACAGTGGTGGGAGTTTATCTGCCCTGCAGATGTTTAAAGGCTCATGATTTGAAGATGATCATATACCTATTTGAGAAGCTCTTAAAATAAATGGGATTCTCTGCCTGGAAATACATGGGGCTGTCCCAACACTTAGCTTTATTATCTTTTAAAATAATTCTGCATTGAATTCTTTCTGAAACAAAACAAATTGCCTTGGCTGTCAAAACACTCCTCAAGTAGAGAACTTGAGCATGGTATCAGAAATGCATATGGTCCAAGAATAAAAAAAAAATTCCATATGGACCTTCTTTCTTTGGTACTTACAGCATGAATGACCTCTGAGAATGCTGTCAGAAATTTAGCTCTGGGGTGTCCTGCTATACTGTGCAGTGACTGTGGATTAGGTCATCCTTGTTGGCCAGGAACAGGCAGGGAAAGGCAGTGGAAGTGAACATGGGATGCACAGAAGAGTGCATATAATGATTTTGGTTTCCCTAGGCACCCAGCAGGAGCACCCCATGACTGAGCAGCTCCCCTGACAGCAAGCTGGGGGATGTCCCAGGGGATTAGCAGTGCTCTGGAGTGAAATAACCTACTGGCATTCACACAGTGGGGAGCAATCATGATTCTGACCAGCCTCATTCTTTCATCTTTGCAGATATGTCTCAGGGCTTAAAAGCAGGCTGTGAAAATGCACTCCAGGGTGAGTGTGAGCAGGAGCCACGTGTGAGCCCTCACTGTCAGTGAGACACTGTCTGCCTAGGACCTGTTGGACTGTCACCATTGTTACACGAATGATACTCCTCTGTGAGCCTGCAGGGCATACACCCCCCACCCCTGAAAATGTGGGAGCAGGGCTTGGAAGGGAGCTACAGCTTTCACAGGGAAAGATCATTTCTAGTTTCACCTCGCTCATTTCTTCTTCCTGTCAGGGACTTCATGGTATGCAGGGTCTTAAGCAATCTCACTCTTTCTTTGGAAGGTGAAGCCCTGCTTTGACAGACTGAGAAGAATTAATTTTCCATTTAAATACCAGCTGTCACCCCAGACTAGTTGCATGACCATCTACATCTGCAGGGCAATTTTCTTTTCAGAAAAACAAGTCATCCTGTTTGCTCCGTGAATCTCTAAAATTGAGGAATATTGTTTTTTAAATAAACAATAAGTAGTTAAAAGACATTCTGGTCAACAAATACAAAATAACAGCCTATAATTCCCTTGTTGTGACTATTGTAAAAAGCCGTATTTTATTAGACAGGCTTATGTCATCTCTTGGTATATATTTGCCTTCAGATGTGTCAAAAGGTGTCCAAATATCCATGATCAGATGCAGGGAAATGCTTTGAGGAATAATTATACACTAGTACAACAAAAGAATATCAGTGATTCATAATTTTGTTACATAAGCCATCATTGTCATTTCTGGGAAAGGGGACTAGGATCACTTGTTCCACGATATTGTCTCAGAAATGGTCTTAAGGTTTTATTCCGTATTTCAGTACTTTCTGTTGTATTCTGATTATGCAGCCAGTTTGGAACCCTGATGTGGGAGATCCTGTTTTCATCTGATGTGGAAAATCTGCCTGTTTGAGTGAGCTATTATTCCAGACTGAAAAGACATGAAACAAAGGCACTGTTGAAGGAAGAAGCAGGATGAGGCACCTGGTTGAGAGAAACCTGTTCAGGAAAGCATACGACTGCCTGTATCCATACTCCCAAACAAGGAGCAAGGCATGCACTAACAGGAATGGTTTCCTAACTCAAGGCACTTCCCTGATGGTTTCCCTTGAGGGAGGTGTGGGGCAGGTCTAAGTTTTGGAGAGGATGGACTGCTTCCATTTTTGTGGAGTATATTGTCTTGGGTACACTGAATAAACTGGTGAAAATCTTGAGAACAGAGCCTGACTGCATTTGTCTCTGACTATGGCGTTGTTCTAAAGACACCAGGTAAATGTTGGCTTAGTGAATCCTGTTGGCTAGGAAACCATTCCCCCTTCCTCAGCATCCTGTTTGCCAACAGGGAAACCTGTCTGAATTTTGACAGTTGAGTTCTGGGCCTTGGTGTGGAAACTGTGCCTGGAGGATTTTCAGAATGTCCCTTACAGGCTGTTAGAATGAGGAATTCAGTTAGATTTCTTTTCCATGAGTTCCACATTTTACTGTTGAAGAATTTTGAAGTGCTCCCAATTTTTAGGAAGGGTGAGAAAAAACATAACCACAAAGGGTTGCTGAGCTTAAAAGCCTGAGAGCTAGTATAAAAACTGGTGCAGGGCTTCATTAGTTGTCCTTCATCCATTAACCTCTGGACTGAGTTTGCCATGGGGCACCGCTAAAAGCAAGTCTTGTGCCTTAGACACTCAGACCTTTCCTCTTGCCTGCCCTGTAGTCACCCAACACCTCAGAGAATAAATCAGCTCCAGGTTTTCCAAAGCCTCTAGAAGTGGAAGTTTCCACATCAGTTGTTAGTCTACCAAATTGGGATGTGGTGGGTAGATATTTGACTGAAACTCAGTGTACAGGTGTATTAATATGTGCCTATGGGAGCTGGATGGTCACAGTCTGTTTCTTGAGCTTGGTGCCAAAGATCATACCTGCAGGGGTATGTTTATGCCTACTGTGAAATGAGCATTTGTCAAGCATCAGGCTCTGGCAGTGCTGGTGCTAGTTTGAATACAGCTGAGACCAATTGTAGGCTGTGGGCTGCATTGTTGTGCAGAAGATTTTGTTTAAGCATCTTGCCTGTGTTTTCCTTCTTGGCCTGCCTCCCTCAGGATTCAGGCTAACATTACAAGCAGCTTTAAATATGCAAGATAAAAGCTGTTTGAAGAGTAGCACCTTGCCTGGTAGAGAAAAGTTTTGCTGTGCTGCTTAGGTCCGGTCACCAAGCTCAAATCTAACTTTATTTCAGAAGAGCTCTAGTCTAAGACCTTGAGAGGGTAATATACTGTGCTGGCATGAAGATGGGTGTAATAACATCCCATATGCTTAGAAAGAGCAGTAGGCTCCCTCTACCACTGGGAAGAAACTACTGTCACGTCTGTTAGAATAAAGCACTGCCTTGCTTCCTGCAACATCCTGCAGTGCTGTTACAGAGATCTACTTGAAAGAAATTTATCTTGTGTTTCCTCTTTTTTGAGTTCTGTAAGTGCCCAGAGTTCCACATTATGTCAAAAGTTTAAAAATGGACCAGTGGAAAGAATAGGAGTAACTTCCCAATGAAACCAAGGGTTTACTGTGGAGCAACATGGTATCAAGGTTTTAGCACTACTGATGAGTTTGTGGAGTCACCTTCTCTGGAAGCAATAAAAAGCTGTCTGGATGCAATTCTGAACAGGATGCTCTAGGGAATCCTGCTTAAGTGAAGAGGTTGGACTCGATGACTTCCAGTGGTCCCTACCAACCTTAACCACTCTGTGGGCAGTGGCTCTGCACAACTGCTTCATCAAGAAAATGAAATTATCTTTGTGTATTTAATTTCAGTGGTATTTAGAACTGCCTCACTCAGGCTTTTCAGAAGATTGCAGCCAATATCTGAGATGTGATGCTGCTCCATAGTGTGTAATTTCTGTGTCGGTAGGGAATTCACCATCCCTTGGGAATTAGATCATCCTTAGAGAACTAGATCTGCAATTTGAAATTTGTGCTTCCTGTGTATAGCCAAATCCATTCAACTCATCTGGCATTACTTTGGCTGTATTTTCTCTGGGCTTTCCAATTTTTTTTTTTTTTTTTTTTTTGGAAGTGTAGCAGCCTACTTGAAGCTAATACTGATATTTAGTAATTAAGATGCCTGAGCTATCCTGTAGTCCTGCAAAATCCATCAACCACTGTTCTACTTAAAGATAGGTTTTAGCAAAGCACTGGTATTAAGAAGATATAATTCTCAAGTTTGCTGCACTTTGGCATCTTTTGAATTGATTGATTTGAGCATTGATTCTTTGAGCATTACATGTGTGTGTGTGTGTTTATGTGTTCATATACATAATGGAATGTCTGCCAGTTGCAAGGAGTACAAGGCTCTTGTGAAAACTGATGAAGACACCAATGTCCATTATAAAAGCTGAAATTCATAATAACTACAGCAACGCAAAGCTGTTTTCTTTTTCAAGGAAATTTGCCATAAAGTAAGAATTGTGTTCCTTTTAGTATGCAGCTACAGTACTTACCATGCTGGAAAACTTTGAAAAATAATACAGAATAGATTTGACCTCAGAGAGAATCATGATAAATTAGAGTTGCTTTCAAGAATTCAAATTAGATTTGCAAACTGGTTGGTTTGATTGAGCCAAGATGATCTTGTAGAGAAACGGGAAAATAATGGTAGCAAGATAGATAGATAGATAGATATTTGGCCATTAAATACTACAGAATGTTCTTTGTATTTTCTCCTGCTTTTTCCCCTGGTTTGTTTACTCATTCGCAAGCATTTGTAAGTAAAGTCTTCCTACTGTTTAAACTAGAGAGGAGAATTTTGTTTTTTGAGGGGAATTAGTCTTTAGGGGTTTTGTCCTTGCTCCCTGAAACTCTTCAGGACACTGAATAGGGATCTGTGAAGTTTTTGTATTCTAAAAGCTACAGAAGCTGAAAGCTACTTTTCTGGCAAACTAATAAGGGAGAGCAAAGGAGAGAGCTGACTTGTAGGGATGACACAGAGGGACTGAGGGAAAAAGCTTGACATATTCATTGTGAATGTCTGGTGTGAGACATCAAGGACGGGAACGTCTCTCAGACAGTGGGCACTGTTGTGGGCTGAACACTTCCTGTGAAAAGGCATCCTCCAGAGGCCAGCCCATCCCAAATCCTTCCCAGATGAACAAGCAAAACTGGCTGAGCTGGGTTCCTTCAGTCCAGTCTTTTACCTAAGATGAGAGGAAAAAGCTGTCAGCGTTCAAAAAACAAATGACAAAGGCAAGCCTTTGCTTAAACTGCCCATTTTGCTCACAAGGGTCTGAATCTGTCTTCTGATTCTGACTAGTGGATTTGCTTTTCATTCACAGACATTTAACAAAGCAGAAGTATTGTAATAGGGTGAAAAGAAGGAACGAGAGTGAAAGATGAGGAGTGCTAATAGGTCTGAAAATGAATAAAATATAGCAAAAAGAATGACAACTGCAGCAGTTCGTCCTTCAGCAAGAGTTTTCCATCTGTAGTTCAGCTTGATATTTTGAGAGCCTTTTTGGCAGCTGAAAGAGACTTCACCTGGTAACTTTTTATTCTAGAAAGGTTGAAGTGTGATGGGAGGAGAAGCTTCTTCTAAATCACAAGAATAAATCAGTTGGACAAAATGGTTTCTTTTCTTATAACTGCTCATTTGCAAGAGTAGCTTCTTAGTCCTTTCACTGGTTGAAGAAGGGGGATTTGGGACTGAACAGTAGATTAGGTCAGGAGCACTGGTGCTGTCCCAGGAACAAGGAGCAGTTGGATTTCACTCTTTTAAGATTGATCCTGGGCTACAAACACCTGTGTGGTACCCTAGAAGGGGGGTTTGCCCCTGATGTCTCATTTCATGCCCTCTTCTTCCATTCTCTCCAGTTTTGTGTGCATCTTTGTCACTGGGTTGAGGCCAGGGCTGCCTGCTTGCATGTGTTGTGTGTCCATCCTGTTTAATGTGTCCAGCATCCCCAGCCAAGCTGGTTGAGGCTCAGCTCTAGCTGTGTCTCCCTGCCAGGGCTTTGCAGCTGGAAATAAAGCCTGAATTGAAGTTGGATTTCAAGTGTAATCTGTTTTCAGCAATTGCTCAACACTGATGTCTGCTTCTCACTCAATACTTGGTTGGATTCTTGGTGTCATCTTGAGCATCAGCTAAGTGAAAAGTAGTTGCTTGAGGAAACCTTTCACTTGATCTATACCCTAAAAACTCCAAGGTCCCTGCTTCACCAGGCATTTGGCTCTTGAGTTAGTAGAGTCATTTCTGCAAAGCTCAGTGCATCCTCAGTATGCTTTTAAAATGGGGAGGAGCAAGCATGCATCTCTACACTTTCACGGCTGTAAATCAAAATACAAAACATTGTCACAGCTGTAACTGGCTGGGGTGTGTCCTGTTCTTTTCTTATTCTCAGCTCTCAGCAGGTATGGAGTTGCCACCTAGTCTAGCATCTGATTTTTCAGGCAACTTCTCTTTTGCAAGGAAAGTTTTAAAAGCTATTTTAATGAGTTTTCAGTATGTGACCAGGTCAGTTACTACTTTCTGCTTTCATGGTGGAGGGCCTAAAGAAATAAGATCTCTGATCTTGAGTGCCCTGTATGAATAGGAGTAAATCAAGGGCAAACATAGGTGCAACACAAAGGTGAGTTTTTAAAAACAAACCTCTAACAGTTTATTCTAAATTATCAAAGACAGATTCTTAGATTTTCTGTTACAAACAAATGTTTAATGAAGTCTGATGCTTTTGTTGAATGCAACACTGATGCATGTGGCTTCAGGAGTGCCAGCTTTGGACTGGATAAAATCACGACCCCAGCTAAGTCCTCGCTATCTGCAGTGGCAGTCAGCACTGGATGCTTCAGGGGGAGATGTAAGCATCATGCCAGCAAGTTCTATAAAGTAAGTTTTCCTTCTATGTCTTAATAGATGTTGACTTCTAAAGTAACTTCATTTACCTAACCTATTCCCTAAACACTGATAATGTTTTGTATCAAAACAAACGCTGCTATTTTGAATGCTTCTGTGGTATCTTCCACAGACATCTAATGGTAGAGCTCTGCAGATTAGTAATGGGGAAAGTGTCCTATCAATTCTCCATCAGGCATTTTTCCATTTTACATGGGCCCCTAGACTTATTCATAATTTGCACAATAAATCTCAGGGGAGCTGGTTTAGAGTTATTCTCTCTGTAGCTGTTTTTAAAATATCACATTTTTTTATATAGCTGAAATACAACAAACATTTCTTCTCTGGCGCATTTTCTGAAATTTGTGTTTATCAGATCTCTGGAGTTTTGCTGTATGAACACTTACTTTAGAATCACATATTTATTTTTAAAAACTGTATAATACAGTCAGAACTTTGGAAACTGCACTCAGTTTAGACTTCAACTTCCAAAGACAGAAGTTAATCTTATATTTCAGAAGCCACACACTGCAGTAAATACACTGTACTGGTGCTGCTATTTTTAATTTACTCCAAATGGAAAGTGCCTGTGGTTCCAGCTTAGCACCTGCCATAGATGAACTTAAGGGTATCATAGTTCATGATTCCGACTGCCAAAACTGAAGGGGCTAAAAAAGCAGGGATAAGTCTTTTAAGCACTTCATTCTTAAGTAAAAGATGTTTCCATTTTTCAGGGACGTAAAGAAAATCTGAGTGCTGCAGGTGAAAATGACCCACAATCCAGACTTGTAATTAAGTTATGGGGTTTCAGATGCAGTTGCAAAGAGTTCTGAACTTACATTTATTATCAGGTTATTCTACCAGCATTATGCTGGTGGTAACTCTTTAAAAAGCTCCAGTGTAGATCCAACACTGAAACACTTGAAGCAGAAATGCTCACAACACTGCTCTTAATCAGCTAACCTTGGCAGCACAGTAGTGTTTCCTGTGCTTGTTTGGTGTCCATCTATTAATCAGAATCTGCTTCTTAGGTGTCTGAAAGCCAAGAATACTCTTTGGAAGCTGGAGTGCTGATAAATGAAGTGGGTTTTTAATTCTATGCTCCCCATATTTCAGTGTGTTATGTCTACTCACCAGACGAGCTTATTTAATATTGTTCATTCACTAAATTAATCCTTATTTCTGCTTTAGTGCACACTGATGTGGCTAGAAAAGAAAAAAGGAAGCACAACCATTTTAGCCATGAGTCAGTGTGGATAAGCAAACAGAACCAACTTCTTTTGTATTGTGCAATAAGACACTAATGCTAATGAAAATACTCTGAAATAAGGTGCTGTGCTAAGGAGCTGTACAAAAGAAGCTGGTGGCAGCTGCCAAGACTTCCCTGTGATGCTGTCCACACTTTAGTCCCATATCCAGACTACAGATTTCTATACATGTAGCCAGGGGATGTTCTTGAAACAGCTGCCTGTCAGTTAATAGACATGTTAGGGAGAATGGATAGGTGCACATGGCAACACAAGGAAGAAATGCATGTAAAGGCCAGAAAGCATTCCTCAGCTAGAGGTCATTGGGGCTTAGTGTGGAGAGAGGGGTGAGTAGGAAACCCATGATGAGACTCCTGCATTTGCAAATAGCAGTTAACAGGATTAAAAAGGTCAGAAGTTGAGAAAATAAACCCACAGCCTTAACATACCCGAATTAGGGAGATTTAAAATGGATTGCAGTAGGGAGAAAAATGGTCAAATTTTTCCACCTGAACCACAAGGTATATGGGGTGGAGGGTCCTGGGCTTTTGAAAGATCTGACCCAAATGGTGTCTGAGGTCTGTCTGTGAATATGGAGAGAGACATGGTCAGAGGTAGCCCTGTCCTAACTGTAGCTGTGCCTCTCTCTTGCTGTCCAAAGCATGAAGCAGTTGTTAGGAGTGGGGCAGTCAGTCTTGTGAGGTGCTGGCAGGGTGTCCCCAAGCTGAAACAGTCACAAAGCTGACTTTGGGAAAGACTTTCTTTAGCTCACTGAGCTTGTGTTAACAGCCCCAAGTCATGGGGAAAGGGGCTTTGCTTTCAAAAGAAGCACTAGAAAGACCACTCCTCTAGAAGGGTCTTGGAAAAAGCTCTGATGCCCAGGTTTTGCTTAACCTCTAAAAACCTGAAACCCAACTATTATGTCTATTAACATCTATAGCAGAGCTATTTCATGCTGGTCCTAACTGCTCCAGGACAGCTCCCTGTAGACACTATTCACTAAAAATCTCTTCTGACACCTTACAACTTTCATTGAAAAGAATTGCAGTGAGTCCAGTCAGCCTTGTCCAAGGCACAGCACAGGTAACAGACCAGCTCTAAAAATGCACAACCCCTTTATTTTTGCAATGAGTTCATATTTCTGGTTGCTAGCACAAGTGGGAGGCAGCTAATAGTTAATCCTCTGAGGGCATTGCAGGTGCTCTAACAATCATACCCTTCCTTTCTGGAGGCAAAATGCCTAACTGTGCTTGGAGCACTTTCCATTGAAAAAACACACTTTAAGAGGAGTGCTGATTACACCCTTCCATGAAAAATTAAATCTACAGATAATGTGCTGTTTGTAACTTGCCAAGAACATTGCTCATAAGCAGTGCAGGAGAATCAATTCCCTCATTAGTAGAAAATGAGCATACATCTTTTTATGAATGCTGAGGAATATTACATTATATGAGTTTTTTGAAAAAGGTCTTTTGATTGAGGAAGTGATTTGTATGTCTTGTCTTAAAATGTCTTTTCCGTTCTAGGACACATTTTGCAATACATAAGGCTCCAAATGTGCTGAAAAATGAAATTGCTAATGTAGATGAAGCTGCTGAAGTCAGGCTGATAATATTTTACCTGTAAAGTTAGTATACTTCCACTGAGGAACCTGCATTTCTAATCCAAAGCTTGTGAAGTGGTTTTTTTGAGGTGCATCTGAACTTATTCTGTGTATTTTTTCAATGCCATTCACATTGCTGCTGAGCTGAGGTTCAAAAGATCGAATTCTAACATCTTTTAGTGGCTTGAATAGCAATTAAATCCTGCTTAATGTGCCTATTATAAAATGTTAGAGGGAGTGACTGTAATTAGTATTTAAAAATATCAGTACTTATCATGCCATCTTGAAAATGAGACGGCAACTTTGTCCAAATCTGGTAGTTATTATGTACTTAATAGCAAAGGAATTTCAAAATTGGCCCAATCCTGTTCTTTCTGAAGCAAGTGGTAAAACTCCAGTTTGGTCAAATAGAAGGAGGATTAGATGATGACTGCTTGTAAAGTTCCATCCATTAACATTCAACTTCAGTAGAAATTTTCCATATGTTTTACTTGCAAGACTAGATGACTGTGTTAACTAATTAGAAGCACTATTCAAATATTTACTATCTGAACATTCAAACAAATGAAGAGATTAATGAGATTCTACTGATTTTTCAGAGTTGTTTTTGTAGAAATAAAATCTTCACTTTTCTAACTGAAAAATAAACCTATTAGACCAATCATTATCAAAATCTCAATACCTGTCCTTAAAAATTCTGAGTAGCTATGAAGAGCCTCCTCTCATGCCTCAATATCTGAATACTGGGGAAGGAACCTCAGGGAGTTGAGGGATCCTGTGTTTTTACACTAAATCTTCAGTGAGTGCAAGCCAGCTTCTGAATCTGAGATTAGCAGCCCTGGTGTTGATTGATATAAACCTTTCTGGTTCTTACCCTTGTCTGAGTAGGACATAGGCTCTCAGTCCCAGGCTGTGGGCAGTGCTCTAGAATTGATGGTTGTGAGGTGGTCTCACAAGTCCTGGCAGGGCCTCCTCAGTCTCCCTGCAGCTCTCACCCTAAGCACCTGAGCAAGTACCCACAGGTACAGTACCAAGCTGCTGGGCTGCAGACAATCAGAAAAGAAACAAACCAAAAAAAACCAGAACACCACAAACTGAACAACTTGAAAGGTCTGGTGAACCTGAAGCTCTTCTAAAATGTGGAATATTGAAATATCATTTGTTCTCCAACCTTAATGCATATGGTATTTGTTGAAATTGATTGTAAATGACATTTTCCCTGAGTGGCAAAAGCACTGAAGGCAGACAGATGGTTAGCAGAAATTTATAGTATATTCACAGACCATGACAATTTGGTCCCATAGCTTTTCTTGCTGGCAACTGAATCAACTTTTTCAAACTGAGCATCTTGATCTTAAGGGTCTTTCCCAACCTAAATGATTCTGTGATCTAAATGCACTGAAAAAAAAGGCAAGTTCCTTAGAAGTAATAGTACAGTTATTGTTTTTAGATGTCTTTTCCCTTCCACCTTTCCTGAGTACTACTACTTCTAATAGAATAAGTGGAAAAATATGTAACAATTTAAATTACTAAATTATAATATATTAGACTAAAGTTCCTTCTTTCCATTTGAGAGAGCTGGCTTGTGTCTGCATACTAAGCCATACGTTTTATAATCTCAAAGTGAAATCATATGTACCAGGAAACATTTAAAATTAACTGAGACCAGAAGGCATAATAATTGTCATTTAATCTTACATCAGTATTTTTCTCTGGGCTACGTAATCCACACTCTCCCTAAGACAAGGTATGCTGGCCATTGGCATAATAAAAAAGTTCTTCTTGCAAAATGCCTAATTTGACTCTATTGAAAACTATTCTTGAGGTGGACATATCTTCTGCATGTCTGAGCAGCTCTATCATGATATAAAGCAGGTGAATACCTGGCCTAAGTTGTTAGAAAACACCAATTCACAGCTCTGGATCTGGCTTGCAGCTTTAAATATTTTGATGACACCCTGGGAGGGAGAAAAGATAGTATGAGCATTAGTTGTAGAGCTCACTGCCATGCCAAATCAACAGGGGTTTTTCTAAATAACTCAGTAAATCATTGATGTGCTGCTGTTAAAAAAATCCTCAATAGGAAGATGAGTCCCATTGTGAGATGATGCTTCAAAGAAATAATTTGGAGTGGTTCATTGCAGACACTTAAATTGATGCCTTTCAACTTTGCAATGCAGGCAAAAAGAAATTAGGATTTAGAAAAAATAATAGCCAGAATCTTTAAATGATTCAGTCAACTCAGACACCTGCTATGAGTCTTATAAAAAGAGAGAGTGAGTAATGAGTGAACTGTTGTGAAAATCTTGCTATTTTATTGATGAAAATAGGCAAATTCCATGGGAGATGACATTATTGATTAGGCAGACACAAAGCTTCAGGAAATCTGGTTTCAGTTCCAGTATCTGCTGCAGACTCTGTGTGGTGCTGCTATCACTTCACTCTTGTGCCAAGTTTATCATTCCATCTACAAACCCTTACTGAAACTGGAGCCACACCATGCTGCACACAACACAAATACCCTGGAAAAGAGCCTCTTCCTCCAAGACCTTCCTGTGCAATTAAGCCACAAAAAGGATAAAAAGAAGATAGGGTTGCACAAAGCTGCACAGCAGCAGTATTGAATCCTGAAGCAGCAGTCTCCCGGTGCCCAGGTCAAGGCCATTCTTCTAGGTCCTAGCAAAACCAAGATTTGACCTAGGTTTGCTCATACAAATAGCCCACACATCTTTCTTTGCTACTACAGTGAAATCTTACTTACAGGGGAATCATGAGAAGTAAATGGTCTCTTCAAATACCTTCCAAACAGAATTTCTCTGTGATCACAGGATAAGGTTTATCTTGGTTTATTTGTTGCAAGCCTTTAGGGAAAAAATGGAATGGAAGACATTTGCTACATTTTCTGTAGCAGGCAGAGCTGAAGGGAGGATAATATCTTTAAAATGGTGTGGCTGTGAAATGGCTGTAAAACTCTTGCTTGACATAAGTAATAGAACCAAACTTCAGCCACATCTGCATATGCCATTACTTGGACTGATGTGCAAGTATTTGTCCTATACTACTCATTACTTGGAAGCCTCTTGGATATCTATCAGAGTGCTGCAATCAGCCTCCAGATTTTTTTTTTTTTTTTTTTGAACGGTTGAGTGCCAAACTTCTTTCAAGTATTTCAGTTTGTGGTGAAACTCTACTCAATATTATACTAAAATCAGCCAACAGGACTTACCCTCCCTGGCATTGTCTTATACAGGCAGTGGAAAAGAGATCTAGCACTCGAATACAGCCAGCAGTTACGGACTGGGAGCAGAGTGCTGATGTGCCAAGGGTGTAGCAATCTGAAAGACAGATTCATTGCAGATCTGACTTATGCATCAATCTTTATCCATCAAAGTATTTAAACTTTGCTGAAGTTGTAAGTACATGCAGATGATTTCGTGCTACTCCAGAAGATGAACCTAATTATGCTTTCTGCTGCCATCATTTGGAGACCATCTTTAGGGAGCTCTTCCCATTTGTCCAAATTCAATATCCAAATAGATACAGGGGAAAATATTGCAAAAGGTTTGTTTTGCTGATAGTGAATTAGACTGAGTGGTATGTGATAAAAATGTGGTGTGATACATAAAGCACTTGCATCCCACACTGCAAGTGAATGCACTGCCTAAATGAATATGGTGAATTCATAATGTGGTGCAGTAGCTGCAGAACAGCACATGAATCTTTTGCTTATGTTTATCTCACGCTGGAGTCATGACATGTTGGAATTTAGCCAGAGAAGAGCAAGGGCTACCTGCTGAAATTAACTATCTTTGTGCCCTGAAAGGAAACAGATCCCCTGCCATGCAGCAGAAGTTATGGCCACTACAGAATGATGTGAGTGTGAGGAGTGACCTGCCAGACAAGGAGCCCAGTTTCAGAGTTTGCTATGGGACTTGCCTGGTCAATGGACTCCCACCACTCAGGCTGAGTTTGCTGAAGGAGCTTGAGACATTCAGGCTCCAAAACCAGCAACTCCTAGGTGAAGAAGGATTTTATTTGTGGTACTTGATGGCTTTAGCAGAATCATGATTTAAGGTATTGTCCCAAGAAAAATGAAGCAATTATTTCAGCTGAAACCCAGGTTTCTATGTGACTCTATCATGGCTGCTGACAGGGGTTTTTTTGTTAAACAGTTGAAAACTGCCCCTCTAGTGAGGATCCCTCTCTACATGGTGCTCAAGGTGGCTATGTGATGGAGACGAGGTGTCAGGCAACTAAAAGACAGGATAGTTAAGGACTTAAATATTCTAGGAGGATTTGTGTCAGGGATCTGGGGGTCTTGTGGAGTCTAGCAAGGATCCTCAGAGCAAATATTTTGACTTCAGAACATATTCATAGCTTATTTGGTCCGCACCCCAATAAGACCTTCAAACAATATGTAGTCCTCCTGTACTGCAAAATCCCTGGGAAGTAGAAACAATTTGTCAGGAAGAGATGTGAGGTGGATCTGAACTTATCTAATGATGTGACACTGCCATTGTCCCAATATTTTGTTGCAGTAGTTAAAGTCCTTCACTAGTAGGAAGTAGTAGTTAAAAGCAGCACTCTCTTTCATTTAAATTTGTGTCCCTTCTTCTCTCAGCTACTGTCTCATTACATCTTTCTCCAGCAGTTAAATGTATCTTAATACCCAGAACTTTATCCACATCAAACTGTTCCATTCTGAAGTCAACTTTTGATAATTGTTTTGGAAATTAAAGCAAAGTACACTCATTAAGCCTACTGATGCAAGATTTTTTTCCTTCCTCAAACCGCAAAATTCTGCTTCCTCTCTAACTTTTCAGTATCTTTTGTGAAATGTAAAAATGGCTGCATGTACTATTTTAGGGGTGGTGTCAGACATGTCCTAGCAAACACTGCTCTTCATTTGCAAGGTGCAGAGTTATGTAGAAGCTCTGTGGCAAATAGTTTGAGGCAAAGCATATGTAGAACACATTTTGAGACTCCTTTAAGGACCCAAAATTGGATCCTTCTTCTGGCGAGAGCTCCTAAGTGCTCCCACATAACATGTCTTAAGTAGAAGTACTTGCTTGGAACAGTACTTAGCCCATATGCAAACTCACTTGGTAGGGTGCTGTTGATGTGACTGAATTACTACAAGGAAAAGCCTTACCCTCTCTAGAAATCCCAATGCATAAATATTCTGCATAAATATTCTGCATCGGCTCCAATTAATTTGCTGAAGTTAAGACGGGAAAAGATAACTTTACATGGGTTGAGTTTTCCTTTTTTTCCCCTTTCCTCAGTGAGGTGGGCTGAGTTGTCATTTTGTCTGGTGTTTTATACAATGGAGATGCAGCAGCATGGCATCCTGGGGCAGGCATCCTTCTTTCAGTAACAAAGTCCTTGGAGCATTCAGGGTCTGCATTGATG
This sequence comes from Haemorhous mexicanus, assembly GCF_027477595.1. Taxonomy (NCBI): domain Eukaryota; kingdom Metazoa; phylum Chordata; class Aves; order Passeriformes; family Fringillidae; genus Haemorhous; species Haemorhous mexicanus. Next base: position 32,193,008 of record NC_082344.1, on the reverse strand, counting down.
CTGGGCAGTTTTCCCAGTGGCTGCCAAAGGATTTAGGAGTGCCAAGCTCACCATTTCTCAGTGGTATTTCTGCTTCTAATTTCCTTCAGTGTTTTTTTCAAAGCTCTGCAGCCACACACTCCCATCATGGCAAAGGATCCAAGTGCTGAATGCAAGACAGAATTTGCTGTCTTGCCTTTGTACAAAACAAGCACAGAAATTAGGAGAGATTTTTCAGGACAAGAATCTCAAGTTAAAAAAAAATGCTGTCATATTGGGCAATGTGCCTGTTCCTGGAGATACTGTGGGTTTTGAAAAGCTTCTGATTTATCTAGTCTGTTTTGTAAGCCACAGGGGACTACATGACATGCTGCAGTTCTGCTTGCTGAGACGGAGGCTTTACCACTCTCTGCTGCTCCTGTCTGCCTAACAGTAACTCTGGGAGCCTGGTTTAGGTTGTGCATTGGGACCACAGACTGGGGTCCCTGGGAAGACCCTTTTCAGGGAGAAATTTTGTCCATCCCTGCATCCTTGCAGCAGTATTTCTTAGGTAAACAATAAGGTCTACATGTGATTTTGCACATTTGCATCCCTACCTATCTTCTCACTCAGGCAAACTGAATATTTGTCACCACTCAGTTCTTTCAGGCCATTGAAGCAGACTGTGAGCACCTCCACCCCTCCCAGTGCACTGGGAGCAGCCTATTGATGCCATTTCATAGAGTGAGCAGCAGCTCCAGTGGTCTGAATCCAGCCAGTACTGTTTGTTTTGCTGCCAGGGGAAAGGACAAATCCTTGAACAAAATGGGCCACTTTAGGGGCATGATATGGTTTCAGTTCAGCTTGTTGATAGCGTAAGAAGCCAGAATTGTTTTGCATGAATCCATGGGGGCAGAATTTCACTTCTGAAGAGGAAGATTAAATTTATCCCTCAAATTCCATTTATCTCTCTATCAGGTGATCTGTGAATGATGCCCCATGGGTGTTTCACCCCTGTGCTGGGACAACATGGTGTCATTGCATCTGTTGCCTATGTATATTTCTTTCCTGACTGCAGACAGGGAATCTCTCCCCTGACTTCCCAGACATGTAACACAATCCACCTTCCCCTCATGGCTTGGCATATCTGTTCAGGCAGAGACCGTGTTCATTTCCTCTCGTCCAGCTCATCGTTTGCTACTCTCAGAAGTATCTTGGTACTTCATTGCTGAATGGACTCAGTAAGATTCCTTGAAAGAAATGCACAGCTTTTCCTTCTTCACTTATATCATATGCTCTGAAATTCATACCCAGGTGACATACAGGAAGGAGTGAACTCAAGTCTTCAGTAAGAGCATTGATGGAGAGCTTTGGCTCTTCGTGGTGCAAGGCAAGCTCGCTCATGCTACCTCCGTGCAAGCACACACCTGCAAACCCAGAGCTATCATGCACAGAAAATCAGGTTTATGTGGAGCAGGGAGGTTGAAAAGACAAATTATGGAAGCAATTCTGAGCTATCCAGCATGAGGACTCGCTGGAAGATCAGGGAGTGCAATTTGTATGAACTAATGGTCTAGCAAAAGCTTACACTGCAATAGGAAACTTTGAGGTTCAGGGATGTCTTAGAATGGGTGTCCTCAAAGCCAGAGGACATAAAGCTACCTCCTGCAAAGTAGAGACCTGCTGGAGGTTTTGCAAGGTCTTCCATGTAGGGAATGAAAACAGGATTAAACAAATCAATTTATACATATATGAATATCCAAATGTTTCAAGATTACATGGAGATTGCAACATTCTGCCTGGAACTGGAGAGTTTCAATGAGGAACTGGTGAGGCCAAAGTGACCACTGAGCTTCTGGGTGTCTTGGAACATTAACCTTCTCCAAAACAAAAGAAATATAGTGTTTTTTTCTGCGTGCCCCATAATCTACTGGATTACCAGCTTTGCCCTAATAAAAACCTGTTGGGAGGGAAGTCCTTTGAAGGCAGTACCACTTATTCACAGCAAAGGCATCCCTTTGCCTACCTTGCCCTGAGTGTGGTGTGCAGGGTGAAGCTTGCAGTTTCCATCATCATTGAGCCTGGAAAACTGGAAAAGATCTTTAAAATCACTGTATCCAACCAAATCCCGTGGCACTGTTGTAGTTTTTCATTTTTTCCAGGACAAGAGAAAAAGTAGTTTCTCTTGATACCTTCCTATCCATTTGTGCAGCTAGGGGAAATGTAGGATTTTGTCCTCTCCTACATGAAGGGCTCTGAAACTCAGGTTTACTTCACTAGAAAGCATTTAATCATGGGACTGTGATCTCTTTTGGAGTGGATACAGCAATCCCTCTCCTTCTGCATAAGCGTTGCATGGAGTAGCTAAGAATCAATGGATATCACAGAGGGAGAGATAGCTTGCGTGCCTCTTTACTCGGGGGAGTGAGACTGTCTGTGAGGAATAGGAGCTGGGATTAGCTATAGGATTTAAATGCAGCCATGTGCTCTTAACCTAAGGACCGTATCACCCTTCCCCTTAAGCAGATGCTTCTCCTACAGTTACAACCAGCCTGGACTTTTTAGTCATGGTACAATTCACTGCCACTGAGCTGATCAAATTATCACAGTGTCTGGTTTACAATATCACTGATTAAGTCGCAGAGGAGGAAGCTAATTATAGAGGAGCATGCTATTTGCACACAGGGATGCTGTAGCAAGCTCTGCAGGAGGCAGATGGAAGTATTTTGAAAAAAAAAAAAAGGCATACGGCAGCAAAAAATGTTTGTAGGAAATGCTAGAGCTCTTCTTTCTCTTGAGGCATTTCTTTGTATAGCAGAGATGGTCTGAGAAACGCTCTCAGAATTTGAGGGTACAATTCCAAGAAGCTGCCTTAATTTTATTACTGGACATGTGATCATTATGCTACAGACTAGAATAGCTCAAGCTTGGCTTTAATGCCAACCTGTCAGTGTATTCATCACTGAACAAGCATTACATAATTACACTGAATCACAAGATTAGAATATAGGAGATTTTTTTGGGCAGGCGGAGGTATTTTAATCCAGAGTCATCTAATTAGTATTGATCCTTCTTTCTTTAACGTGTTTAAGGGTAAGTGTACTTAGGAGCCAACCACATCATAAAAACAAGGTCTGGAGTCAAATGGAGGAGAGCTGTGGCACAACCACACTGTGGCTACTCGCTCAGAAGATTCATCGAAGCAAATGGAACCATAAACTCTGTACAGTGAACTTGAAGTGAAACATTTTAAGTGCAAAACAATCTAATAGTGTACTTACAGCTGACATTTTCTGCAATGGCCAAGGGTGCTCTTGCACTCCAACTTTCCAATGGGAAGTACAAATTTCCAGAATGTGAATCTGCCATTGCCTTACTTTGTCTCTTGTGTGATGGCTTATAAGGGAGTGTAATAAAGAACTGTTGCTACAACAGCTTTTAACCCCATTTGTATGTATGTTAAGGCCAGAGAAAGATACAGGGCCAGCAAAGGTTAACCTGCTTTATAAATCCTGTGGAATAAAGCTTTCTGACTTGTCACCATAAGATTAAAAAAAAAAAAAAAGGTCTTGACCAGGATTTCATGAAAATGCTGCTTTGACAGCATTTTTTGTGAAAGCTGGCAGAGTTTAGCTCACAAACCATAACATGCTACTTTTCTTAGAGAAGATTAACAGACAAGGGGGGTTGAAGTAACTTTCCTATAGGACATTTATGAATCCCCTGCAGCCACATCATTAAACCCCCAATAGGTCAGCAGAAGTGTAGATAGCACAAGCAGAAGGAGGAATCGGATTACTCCACTTTGGCTAGTTCTGGAAGGGCATTTAGCAGACCATTTTCAGTTTGACAGGATCAGTTAGCGCAGTAGGATGGAGGAAGGCCATAATTTCCTCTCAGTGGGAATGACCATTGAGAAATCAGGTGGTAGGAAAGGTGTAAGCATTTACTTTGTGAGGGTGAGCTTTGAAACAAGAGTAATTTGTTTTGTCTCTGCTTATAGAGGGCCAAAGTAACAGTCAGCTGGATGCTGAGATTTTATTTTGTCCACAGACTGGTAGGTAATTTTTGAAGGAAGAATGGGACTAAGGAGAAGGAGATGTTGTGTGAACTAACTCTGTCTGGGTTATCAGTCATACCACACCTTCCACATCACCAGTTAAAGCCTGAGCTATCAGCAGACTGTTGCTGCTTGCAGCACAACGCCCTTGCCTGCGATGCTGAAGATGAGACAGAGAGACAGGCTGTCAGCACATGTTCACATGCAGGAACAAACAAACTGTTTGGAAAAAATGTATCTGAGACAGGTGTGACTCTCCTTCTGCTGGCATAGCCTTAGCTTTGTTTGGACCTGTGTGCAACCTGGAAATGCCTGGTGGGAGCACCCCAGAGCCAGAGTAGTCTGTAGCCTCCAGTTCTCAGAAAGGAAGTGTCCTGGAGATGTCATGGTTTAACCCCAGCCAGGAATGAAGTACAATGCAGACAACCATCCTCTCCCCCGCCCCCCACAAGGGAGGAGAATCACAAACAATAAAAAGTAAACTTTGTGGGTTTAGATAAGAACTGTTTATTGATTGAAAGAAAACAAAATATAATAACTATGATGATAATGGTAGTAATAACAGCTTTAAAAGGTTCCCTCCAACTCAAACTATTTTATGATTCTCTGAATTGTAATGAAAAAGTGACAGAGATAAAATCTGAGAAAAAACAAGTGATGCTCACCACTCACTGACAAATGCCTAGTCAGTCCCTAAGCACGGATTGGCACATCCCAACCAATTCACTCCATTTTACAGACTGGGCATGATGTTCTGTGGTGTGGAATATCCCTTTGGCCAGTTTGGGTCAGCTGTCCTGACCGTGCTCCCATCCCAGCTTCATGAGCAATTCCTTACTGGCAAAGCATAGGAAACTGAGTAAGTAACTTATTGGAAGCACTGCTGAACAACCGCCAAAACATCAGCGTGTTATCAACATTATTCCCATCCTGAATCCAAAACACAGCACTACACTGGCTACTAGGAAGAAAATTAAATCTCTCCCAGCTCAAACCATGACAGGAGGGAACATCGGTAGCTGGCATCTAAACATTTGGTACGTTGCAGCATGAAGTTTGAAGAGAGAATGAGCCTAACATATTTTTCTAGCTAAAGGTAATTAATTATGTGGGAAAACCCGGGCATGGAGAATGCCAACACCCTAAAGGATTGATCCTGTGTCTGTGCCAGAGAGGCATCCACTGGTGCCAGTTTGTGGCAGAGTTTGCCTCTGTGTGAGTTGTTGTTCCTCAGGTAGAATCTCTTCTGCTAGTGAAGGTCTCGCTTGTCTGTTAGAGATGCTTGCAAGTCCTGATGACAGCCATACGAGCTGTACAGTCTCTGGACTGATGTGTCCAATATTGCCTCCCTTTGACGTGACCTGTGGGGCACTGGAAACTGTTTACTGGAGTCCATTTTCTTTCACAATAGCTGGTATGGGGCTGTGTTTGGCATTTGTGCTGGACACAGAGTTGATAGCACAGGGATATTTTCAACAGTGCTGACTACTGTCAAAAGGCTTGTTCTGCCTCTCACCACACCCCACCAGTGAGGAGGCTGGGGGTGGCAAAAAGCTGGGAGGGGACACTGCTGGGACAGCTGATCCTAGCTGACTCAAGGGATATTCCATGCCATATGGAATGAGCATGGCATCATGCTCAGCACAGAAAGCTGGGCAAAGAAGGAATGGCGTACCTTGAGAATGATGGCGTTTATTTTCCTGAGTAAACTCTACAGGAGGAGATGCCTGCTTTCCTGGGGATGGCTGAGCCTGCCCATGGGAAATGGTGGATGAATTCCTTGTGTTGCTTTGCTTGTGTTCACAACTTTTGTTTTAGTGTCTATCTCAACTCATGAGTTTTCTCACTTTTACCCTTCTGATTCTTTCCCCCACCCCACTGGTAGGGGAGTGAGTGAGCAGCTGTTTGGGGCTAAGTTGTTGGCTGGGATTAACCCATGACACTGAACAAGTGTGTGACTCTGCCACGGGGGTAAGAAAAACATGTCATGTCCAGCTGTGGCAAATTCAGCATTTGAAATAGGTGATAAAATACATACAATTATTCAGCTTTAGTCCTTCAGTACAGTAAGTTGCAAGACACCTGTAACATAAGCTTGAAAATAAGGCATGCTAGATAATTGTGTCCTAGTATTTACTTTCTGATCTGGTCTAAGGAGAATGTTTAAATGTGGAGGACAAGCCTGCTTAAATGTTCATAAAATCTCTGTATAAAATCCTAATGAGCAATAATCTGTCTCTAATTCCTCTAATGTAGTCTCTGGTCTGAATGATAGCACTGGCATTACTTTCTATGAAACACATTTACCTCCTGCAATTCATTTGACTGTAATTCTTTTCTAGTTTATATTTGGCTGGTTTTGTTTTATTCTTAATAGTAATTCTATCTAAGCACAGATACATTTCTTTAAAAAAAACCCCTAAACATATTTAAATAGTACTGAAATAAGATTCTTCTAGCTGTAGCTATAATAACACCTCTAATGTTTAACAAGCCACAAGAACTGGAAGAATAGAATAATTTATTTGGCTCATAAAAGAGCAGAAGTAGTTACATAAAATGAACATATTGGTCTGCTGTTATTCCTACTCTACACAGCTCCCTGTGGCTTATTTCATTTTAAGCTTATTTTTCTCTTTTTGAGGAAAATTAATTCAATGATGATACAGTTTCTTCTGGGTCAGAGAGACCAGGTTAGCCAGAAAGAAATGACTTCTCAGAAACAGAAAGATGATATGCTTCCTGGCTTTCAACCCTGTTACTAGGACAATAAATGGATATAAATTTCAACAAATACAAAATAAGCCCAATTGGAGAGTTACTCCAAGAGGGATACTGAAATGAGACAAAAACAAATGGGCTTATAGAACTGTAAAACAAAATACTACATTACTTATATCACTTTTCCTGAAGGCATAAAAAGATATTAAAAAGTCATTAGCCATCCTAGCTTAGTCACCTGAGAATCTTTGGGAATTACTTCAATTCCACATTCTTAATGACCATGTGGATTTGTGAAAGTGGAAAGACAACAGAATTAATTTTTCTGTAGTGGTTCATTGCTGGAAAGGTGGCAAAGTGTCCCTAGCAACTCTGAGACAAGTGCCTGCTCCAAGCACACATTTAAAGGTCAGGCCCTGTGTCAGATCTAGTCATTGTGGCTGATAGTCCAGCCTGTGCCAGGACTGCAGAGATAGTGCTGGCAGCTTCAGCAGGAGTCTGGTTATGTATCTAGCAACCTTCCCAGTCATCCTATCCCTTCATGTCTTCTCATTTCATAGGGCTGTGCATCGTGCCTCCCTAATTTAACACTCTTTTGGGGAAAGTGTAAAATTTGGGGCTGGGTAAAAACTACTATTAGCTGTCTGATGTTGGCCCTTGGCAGTCAGAGGTCTATCTTCCCAGGAGGGAACACTTTGGAGTGTTTTCAGGAAGAACAGGGTTTGGGGACCAGATCTGCCTCACTGAGTGGTCTAGTGGCTTACAGCTGGTACACTGGAATTGAGTCCACACACAACTCAGCTGCCATTGACTTGTCTCCACTGAAGTGCACAGGGCTCTGATCGCTTTCCTTTGGGTCAAACAGTTCTCTACTTGTCTAGGATGATGTAGGGGGAAAAGGAATTTGTTGTATTATATTCTACATTTTAGCCCAACTCTTTGTCCTGTTTTGGTGAGGGGAAATAGCAAAGTCATGTAGAAAGTAACTGCATTCTGTGACTTGTTGACTGGAAGCAAGAGCAATTTTCGTAGTTTATTTGCTAGAATGATTTCCAACTCTTTGAATGAAAGATGAGCTTGCTGAATCGAAGCCTACGTTTAAGGCCTATAAAACATGACATGTTGAGAGAAGGATGTGTATGTATGACTAAATTTCCTCCAAGGGATTACACAGAGCCCCAGGCTGGAGCTATCAATACTGTAGGGAAGCGTTTCTTCAGCCAGTGACCAGATGAAAGCTGATCTTCCTACTGGGAGTGAGGACTGCTGGTGATTTCTGTTCTGGAAATCCTTATGGTAAAGGGGATTGCTGAGAGCAGCCCTTGCTCTGCTTTGTGAGGCCAGAGGTTTGATCATATCTCTTGCTCTCCCTCTGCACACCCTTGCTCAGACTACAATTTTGCTGTGGCTTCATTGACATGGTACTAGAGTATCTGTGATATCATGGACAGCAGGAAGCCAAGGTAATGATAGGACTAGGAAAATAGCTATTAATTCTGAATATAGTCTATCCTCTGCTTAGATCTTATTTGTATTGCTTCTCTCCATCAGTTTTAAGTCTTCAATAGCCTGTCATTGTTGATAATTATCACAGCTGAGGAATCATTGCTGAATAATAAAATGTCTCTGAAGGAGACTGAGGGGCAGCAAATGAGGAGATCTGGTGTTCTGGGAATTATGGCTGTCTCTGTACAGCTTTGCTCTACTGGGAAGATATCCTGTGCTTGCCTTTTGGCTTTTCCTCCCAGTCCTCCAGGGTGAGGGTGAGGGGACCAGCCTTGTGAGGGCTGGGCCTGGGCATTGTGCAAGGCTTTTCCACAGGGGAGGGGTGCAGCAGGGTGCAGATATCTCCCTGAAGCACAGAGGCTGCTTTCCCTGGCATGAGGGCTTACCTGCCTCTGCTTTAGCCAGGTGTAGAGCAAACTCCTCCTGGCTATGCCAGCCACACAACCAGCGTGAGAAGCAGAAAAAGAATTGATGATGTGCAAGCCCTGATTGCACATCATCAATGTGCAAATTTTTTTTTTTTTTGTTATCGCCGCTGTTTCCAACAAAAATCCCAAATACAGGCCCATGCCACCTGCTGTGAAGAAAATGACCTCTACCCCAGCCCAAACCAGCACACCGGGCTGGTGCAGAGATTCACCTTCCCACCACCTCCCCGTGTGAGGGCCGCAGGACTGAGCCAAATGGCTTTCTGCTGGGCACAGCCAAGGTGGGGGAGCTGGCTGACTGGAGCTCTCCTGGCAAAACGAGGGCTTCTTTTTTCCCCCTGACATTTATTAATGGATTTTGGGATGTGTAGGACGACAGGGAGCTGTTTCTTCATGCTTAAATTTGCCTGGCATCTCACTTTGGACTTTAAACATGCCAGCAGTACAACTGGTTATGTTTTTAACTTGGGGGCAGGTGTGGTGAGGGTTGTTGTGGGGGATGCTGTTGGCTGTTTTGTAGGGGTTTTTTGTTTTTTTTTTCTCCCAGTAAAACCATGAAAAAAAGGTTTCTATTGTTATTAAACATACTTAGGCATTTAGAAGCTCTAGTTATCTAAGGATTATGGTCTGGTAGCAGTGGGTTGCCCTGGGAATGTGCCAAGATTTCTTGCTCTCTCCAGGTAGAATATGTGAGTTAAGTGCCTGAAACTTGTTGGGATGAAACTGGCCCTCAGGACCTGTTATTTCACAAGAGTGGCATCAGGCTTGTACTTATTTAGGAATGATTTCAGGATGTGTTTTGATATGGCACCAAGTGATACTTGGTGTCTCTCCTGCAGGGCTGTGTCAGCTGAGTCTGTCCATTTGATGAGTAGCTAAAGGGAGACAAACTACAAGGAATTGCAATAATCAGGTTGCTGGGGATGGGGCTAAATCAATATCTAAGGCAGAATTTCAGTATTGGGAAACAAATGTCAGCAAAGTCAGGTAATATTCAAGAGATGGAGAATGTACTGGGGGTAGGGAGAGAGGAAATAGTGAGAGGCTTTTCCCCCTATTTAATTTTTTTTGTTGTATTTTTATTGTGGGCTTTTTGGTTTTCGTGGGTTGTATGTTGGTTGGATATTTTTAAATAGCCTTTAAGTTCTGCAGGTAATCCATAGAGTGAGTTACAGTCCAAATTGATTTTGAAGGCAAGGTTTTATCCAAAAGGTGAATCTGTTGAAAACAAATTGAAATGGACTATTAACTGTGAGGGCAATGGGGTGACAAGGTATCGTAACTTCAGATTTGAATGCATTTATGTGTAAGAAAACTTGATTACATTTGGGTTTTCACTGTTGTATGGAGCTGGGGAAAAGACAGCCCAGCACAACAGCATCAAATGAGGTAAAAGTGAAATAAATCTGCAGAGTAATAGAAAACTGTTGAGAAATGCAGAGTTTCAGTAAAGGGCAATATCATAAAGGCCAGCATGGCCTATGGATTCAGAGCAAACTTAAATTTCAAACAACTTTTTATGCAGTAACAAGCTGAGCTGAAAAGGGAGAGGAGGAGGATAGCAGACAATAGGGACTTGTCTCTCGAGTGCAGCGAAGTTCTAAATCAATCGTACGGCGCTTTTGAAATGCCAGTGAACGCTTCCAAGCATTATATTAAAATTTCATGATCAATAATGCTGAAAGCTGCACTACACACAGGCTAAAATAACAGCTGATAATTCACCAGTATATGAATTTAATAAAATGTTGTTCACCAGTGTTAGCTGTGATGCACTGTCCAGGTTATCCTCTTGATTGGAAATTTCCTGTCAAAACAGTCCTTTTTTGTTAGGTGAGCATAGATCAAAGACAGGAGGGCTTGTTCTCTGGTGTATTTGCTGCCAGAAATAGGTGGCTGTTTATTCAAAGTTGGTCTAGCTGCTAAGGAACATAGCTTTTTTCTTTTCTGTAAGCATATTATGGTCTGCATCAAAGGGATGCCTGCAGGCCCAACCTAGTTCAGGACTATCATGCCAGTCAGCAACAGTCCCTGTCCTAAAGACTTACAGTATAAATAGACAAGAGCCAGAGGGTGGGGAAGTGGAAGCAGATATTTTAAAAGCAGTAGAATTGATTACAAAGACTCCTTTAGTTATCCTTGGAAAACCCAAAGAATTGATTATTGAACCTATTTTCAACACATAGCTTTATCTGTCCAAGATGCTTCTTGAAATGGGACTTAATTATCCAGGAACTTCTTTTAAGATTTCCCTGAAGAATTGGATTTTTCTTTTTCATTAAAAACATGATGTTTTTTTAGACTTATCAACTTGAATATAGACAGAAAGTTTGTGTGTTATGATACTGAGTGCTAAATTACTTAACTTTAGACTTCTAGGTAGTTACAATCCCTGTATGATGCTGAAGCTGACTTTGTGTTTACTTGCTACCTCAGTGGTACTTTGTGTTTACCTTGCTACCTCATCTTTTCTTCTTACTGTTTATCCAGCATATGAAAAACATTCAAATCCCTCATCTGACTGAGAGATTTTGAAAACAAGTGTTTCCCAGGACTTGCAAATATTTGGCTGTCTGTAGAATATTTTAGGATGCTTTCACTGGTTTTTGTTGAACCTCTTCCACTTCTCATAAATGAGCAAGAATTTGGTGGAGTGCAAGTAAGGGCAAGACTATCTTTCAGTGTGGCAGCCAGGGTGGGTGAAACCAGGTTATTTAAATGTGCAGAAAGAGCTATTTCTACTTTTTCATATTTCAGGGTTATTTGGGAATGGAATCTAGAATGTAGTGACCCCTCTGCTCAAGGTATTGGTTTCAGAAATGCAAGTGTGCTGATTTATTTGGGGATAATTAAGTCCATTATGCCATTTGAAATAGCACCATTTCAGGAATAAAGTACGTCAGAATTTTGTCACATCTTCTTCTGCCTAAAGGCATACTATTATTTAATGATGATGCATTCTCCTGACATACGGGAAAACTGGATTTACATCACTGTTTATTTTTACAAGTTGCTATGCTTAATAAAGAAAAAATGAGGGAACAGTTTTCATGAATGTAACACTCACATTCTCTGAGGTATTTCGTCTTTATTGATATGTCAGAGCTTTTGGTAATTCTGCAGCAGCTGGCAGTTCTGGATGGCATTGCCTGGAGGATGTGGGTACAGGCTTGTCTAATATTGGGGATTACATGATGATGTTGAGTAACACAACAAAATATTACATATTTTGTACAAGGAAAATCTTTCATTAACTCCAAGAGACTCTGACCATTAGAACCTTTGATGCACTCCCCTAATTAGCTGCTGAAGCCCCTACTTTGATTAGATGTTCACAACTTCAGTGCATTGGTTCTTTATGCCTTATAATGGCAGAGGCTGCTGTCCAAAACAGTTATTTTGTTGAAGTTTGTGTGTCTTGATATATTCTGGTGTTTCTTGTATGGTTGGATATCTGCCCAGGATTTGCTTTGAAGTATGAAACATTAAAAAACAAAATCTGATTTTATTGTATTTGTCAGGGATATGGTAAGCCATAAAAATAAAACATATTGTAGGGCTACACTAACTCACAGTAATGGCCTTGAATCCTTCTGTGTGAAACTAGTTGTTACAAATTAGCAAGAAAATGTGCATTCACAAATAAGCAGTATGTTGCTCATTTATCTGGACAATTGTTCTTTAAATAATTTATGGCAACACTTCACAGTGATCAAGTAGTACAGATAGCCCAGTAATATGTCTTGCACGTGTAAAGAGGGAATGGTAATACACATTTACTACTAAGTCTTTTACTAGACATGGGCTGAGTCTAGTGGGGAAAATTATTCAGGAATATGCAGGGGAAAATATGCAGGATGTTCATGAGTAGTGGTCTGTACACCCTGGAGATCCTGATGAACCTACAGAGAAAACTACGGAAGACAGGATGTCCTGCTCTCTATGGGTCCTGGTCCTATTACGTCTCAGGGGTTTTGCTTGTTTTATCCTGCTTTATATTATTGCAAGCACTGCTAAGGCAGCTGTTTGGATTCATATTATCAGCTGAAAGATTGGTTAGGCATTGGAATAAGTTGCCCAGGCAGGTAGTGGAGTCACCATCTCTCTAGGTGAAGGAAGTGTTTAAGAAGTGTCTGGAGGTGGCCCTTGGGGATCTGGTTTAGAGGTGATTATGATGGTGCAGGGTTGATGGTTGGTCTGGATGGTCCTGAAGATCTCTTCCAACCTTGATGGTTCTGTGATATTTAAAGTTATGTTTAGCTTCTACTGCTAAGTGTGAAACATATACATTGATGTATGTCACCGACATGTTTTAGGAAAAATCCTTTCTTTAGGATTTTTCCCTCTTGAGAAGCTGAGAGGCTTCAAGAACAAATTGTAAACAATTCTTATCTGCTGCTGTGGAATGCAACAGGGGGAATCTGTGATTGGTCTCATCTGGTTGTTTGGAACTAACGGCCAACCACAGTTCACCTGTCCAGACCGTCTCGGTCCGAGACAAACCTTTGTTATTCATTCCTTTCCTATTCTTAGCTTAGCCTTCTGATGAAATCTTTTCTCTCTGTTCTTTTAGTATAGTTTTAATATATTTTCTATCATAAAATAATAAGCCTAGTTTGCTGATACATGGAGTCAACTTTCTCGTCTCTTCCCTCATCCTGAGACCCTTGTGGACAATACTACAGATGTCCTCAAAGCTTATCTTCTATTTTCAATATAACAGTTTTGAAAACTGCCAAGGAGAGGCAGGTTGGCGCAGTGCTAGAGCCTGGAGGACAAGCGATGATTTCCTCTGCTTCTCTTGAGTTCTGAGACATGGGGCAGGTGCCAAGATTTTTCTGTGCCCCAGCTCACTCAGAGTCATCTTATCTCACCTGATAGGCTGGGATTAATTACAACAGGATGCCATGTGGATGGATATGCTGTATGTATTTTAGAGTAGTCCAAAAGTTGCTGCTAGGGAGTTTGGCTCTGAAGCTGTTAGAAGCTATGATATTGCAAAGGCAGATTCCATTACCTATGGGAGTCATTGTTCAAAACACTGGTGTTCCATTTCAGAGATTGGCTGAGCTGACCAAGAGTGGAAAGCAGTCTTGGAAAATTGCTATGCCCAAATAAATGAACTGCTGGGGCAATCAGGCTGTACCTTTCACAGAACAGAAAGTGTGAGAAAGACATTTTAATACAAGTATCTTCTCCTCCTGCCCCTTTGCCAAGTCACCAGAAAAAGATTATTCACAGTTTGGGTTCCCAAAGCAACAGCCATTCTAATGATTCAATGACTTTTTTTTCCTATTTTTGTCCAATGAGGTGGAAGGAAGGTGCCACTTAGAATCACAGAATGGGTCAGGCTGGAAGGGACCACATTGGGTGATCTGGTCCAATCTCCCTGCTCAGGCTGGGTGATCCTAGAGCACGTGGCCCAGGATTGTGTCCAGATGGTTCTTGAATAGTGAGGGAGACTCCACAACCTCTCTGGGCAACCAGTTCTATTGTGAACTTCTTCCAGCAAGGACTTCTAGATTTTGTTTTGTTTTGTTTTAAATTTAGACTTTCCTTCAGTACTATCTTCTGATATCAAATTTCCACTTCAACAAAAATAGATATTGAGCCTTTCTTTGACACGGTGACAGGAGGCATTTGCTCCTGGGAGAAACCCTTGCTGGATCAAAGGATCTCAGCATGGCAGGGCAGAGCAGTACAACATATGGTTAATGGAGAGGAGTGACACCCAGGGAAAATGCTGCAAGAGACAGGGTTACAAGTCCTGACTGTCACTTGCTCACATACAATAGCATATATTTGCTTCTAAATGCAAAAGACTTCAAAGATTCTTTGGAGGATCTGGCTGTCCTCTAGGTAGGGTGGTGATTGAGGGACTGTGGCACAGGTCAGTGGAAACTACAGCCCCAGTTTGAATCCTGGAAAAAAACAGGCAGGTGAGGAAATGGGAAATTCCAGGCTATCACAACTACCTCCAGCTGAATTAGTTGATTTCAGCTTATTTTTTTGCCTGTTACACCCCACCTGTGGGAGCTCAGCACATCACTCCTGATGTCCAGAGCTACCGAGAGAACCCTTGGGGGGCTCGGGAGTCCTGGAATGTTGCCAAAAGCACTTGGTGGCTTGATTTTGATCCATCTAGAGATGTGCCACCGATGTATGAGGAAATGGAACCTGCGAGAATCACTCGGGTGTAAATGGTGAAGGGAAGATATCATTATAGGGTGAATCACAAATTTTGGGGTTTTGGTACAGGGGGGTTGCAGAGACAAGATGGAGGAATCAGGGTGTGCCACCAGGCTCTTCTTTCTTCTTCCTGTCTTCCATCTTCTGGAGTGGTGTTGGCATTTGGGGATTGGTCTGGGATGAGAGTGTAGTTAGTGACGAAGATGATAGGTATTGGGGACAAAAGGTAAATATGATATACGTAGTTTTTGTTATAAAAGATGCGACCGCCTTGGGGGTGGGCAGAGTGCCTTTGGCTGCCGTGCTGGTCAGATCCTTTGGGCAGAGAAAGGACTTTATAGATAAGAAATAATAAACAATTCTGAAGACCGAAAAAACCTAGCGTCCAGACTCATCCTTTGAAGCCCAGCGTGCAAGAACCATCCTGAGCGTGTGTGGGGGCAGAGACAGACAGCCGACCCCCATACCCACCAGCTTGTTCTACCCCTGCAGAAAAAACCACTTTTTAAAATTTTCTGTCTCATTAATGGCTTCTTCATTTTAGAAATGGAAATTCAAGTGACTACAACCTCTCCTGTACTAAGTGAATGTGATGTAAATTAGATTTAGACAAGTTGTTGAGGTTTTTTTTTTTTTTGGTGTGGTTTGGGGGTGGGTTTTTTTGTTTGCTTGTTTTGTATTTTAACAATAGAATCTCTGTACAGTGAACTAGCTTGAAGTTTTCTGGCTCAAGGGGACTGCAATGTCTTGAAGCATCTTTGCTTGACCAGAACACAGAACATATGTAATTTCATACAAGACAAGCTGAAAATTTGACAGGTTGTGACATAAGAAATGTTAGCTCCTTCTTTTATCAGCTGCTCCAACTGAAAAGATCCACATCTTCCTTGTTGCCTCTCTGAAACTGTCATCTTCTCTATATGCTAAGTCACAGTTGGTCTAATACATGCTTGGTTTTGGGCCATCATTTGTTTGAATTTAATATCTTTTTTCTCCACAGGGTGCTTCCCTGGGGTTAAGCTAAAGAGGACGTTTCATTCTTTTCAGGAGCAATGCTCATCTGAAGTCCTAAAGCCCCCCATTCCTTTATGCCAGGAGCCTTCCTTTGAAGCTCTTCTTTTAAATAATTTATCCTAAACTGAAGACTGATTCTGAATTACTGCTGTCAGGAAGGATCTTGGTTTCAAGCTGACTTTCACTTTGCCCTGTTTATTATTGATTGCCCTGTGACAATCCATGTATGGATAAACAGTGCATAGATTATTTATCTGCAAAAATTTGGACAAAATAAAGTTCATTTTTCTGTTAGCCAGTGTGGTGGCTGTCACTGCAGAGTCAACACTTGCTCAAGGTTACTGTGCATTGAGATTTGGGGATCTTTTTTCCTTTCCTTTTTTCTTCCTATGCTAAGAATAGGGACATATCCATGGTAACTGTATGTTATGTCATGGCAAATGTTGAATTTCTGTGTGTGTGTCAAACAGTGACAGCTGCATGGTACCATTTCTAAGCATTTTCACCTTATGTATGTTGGGCAGGACGAGAAGGTTACCTTTACATTACCAACTTTAAAGCATCTGAAATTCAGCATCCTGTGTTTGTACTTCTCTTCCCGCTTGGCTTTTATCTACAGCAGTGAGGTGCTGGGAAAATAAGCCCTGCCATCGAACTCCCAGAGCTTGTGAGTCTCTGGAGAGTATAATTAATGTCCTTTGAGACATGTACAAGTGAGGAGAGAAAGAGAGAAGTGTAAATTCACTCCTACTCTTTATTATTTCTGGATTCAAAAGCTCTCTGTCCTGCTGGTTTTACTCAGAATCAAATGTCACTTCAAAACATCCTGGAATTATTGACAACTTCCAGATTGCTGAACAGGACTGTGGCAAGTTCTCACTGGATGATCAGGTCTGGATGGCATCCCATCCCTCAGGGAAAATTGTGAACTACACCCCAGCTTGGTTTTGTCTGAAGAAATAACTTCTAAAAGACTTTGCAAACGTTACCTGTTGATACCAGGGTGTGGAAATGTAAGCCTGTCTATTCTTTCAATTTGCATGGGGTAGGGCATTTATTTCTTTGTATGTCTGGTCCAAACCAGCATAGCAGCTGAAATGGTTCCTGCCCTGTGAAAGAAAAGTTGAATACAAATTTGTTTGTCTTTTGGAACATAGTTGATTGGGTTCTAATCTAATTTGGGATTGAAAATCTCTTGCTGTGCCAGCCAACTCACACAGGTAAGCAAGGGCTGCCTCTGGAAGCCGCAGTATGCAAATGCAAAGATGAGCTCTGAAGCAAGAGCCCTGGCTTATGCAGAGTGCTCCTCCAGAAACTGCTCAATGCAGGATCTAAAGGGACCCTGATTCCCTTTATAATGACCACCTCCACAGTGTGGTTCAGCCTCCTGGAGTCAGAAAGAGTTTTCCTTGCTGTTAGGTGGTCCTAGGCTGACTGGGATCTCAGCTTGGGCAGGTCTCTTGGAGGGTCACCTCTACTGGACACTTTGTAGCAGTATCTGGCTCTGAGCTGAATTCTAAAGCTTCCGTTTTCTGGTATCCCTCAGAACTCTGTGGTAGATGAGAAACCAAGACACAATTTTTGAGAAGGTGTGTCAGTTCCTGCTCAATGCCTGGCACAGTTCTTTTTGAGTCAACCTTCTGCAACAGATTTCTTCCTGGCAGTGCAGACAAATTCAAAGAATTGAGTGTGTTGCTTTGTCTTGAAGGGGGGCAATTGCTGCTGACTTTAAAATCTGAAGGGTGCAAATAGTGCTTTTTGTGAGAGGCTGCAATAATAGGACAGCTATGATAAAAATTATGTTACAACAATTCGTTGGATTTTCAACTTAGAATGTTATTTAAAATACTTTTAAAAATTTATGCTTCAGATTTTTAGTTTTATTACTGAGCACCTGTTATAGGGCTGCCTCACATATATCCTCCTACCTGCTAATGTTTGGTAGCCAAAAGTCACTAAAGATGGATTTTCTGTGAAAATATGAGTATGGCTTTGAATTCTCCTTCTTTGGTCCTGATGGGCTTTTTCTATGGGATATGTGTGTTGGAAATACAATGCCAGTTGGTCCTTCCATTATAGGTATTTTTTTCTCCTGCTAAAGTACTAGTAGCAGTACAAGTTGATGACCTTCTGCTGCTCTCTCTTGCCACTGAGGACAAAAGGTTTTGGGATATAAGAGAATGTGAATAGGCTCTTCTATGCCAGGGTAATACTGATTAATGTTCAGAGCCAGGTACATGGCTCTTTTGACATTTTCAAGGACATTGTATATGTAATTTTTAGAATTCAGTGTACCTGTTTCCATTCCCACTTATTTGACTGTGATTCCTACAAATTTGGCTAGGACCAGAAATCCTCCAAGTTCAATAATAATACACAAATTTCATTACCCATATTCACTGTTTGTCCCAGCCCAGCATTTAAAAAGTAAGTAAGCAGTGAAATTCATTATAATGTAAAATACTGGAATTATTTCTGGACATAACATTGAGACTCTAGGGACAGTAATTTTTTGATTTCTGAAGTACAAGAAGCCTATTTAGATTTCATCTGCAATGCTACTTACTCCTTGTAATAGATTTCAAGGAAGTCTCAGCTACTTTTTTTAGAGGAATGTTGCACTGTACAGTAGAGTGTGTTTGGTAGATCATAACCCAAACCACATGGGTTCAGAATTTCTTTTTCTGTGTTTCTAGCGATGTTAGTGGATTTACATCTTAGTGTGAACAATGTGGTTACTTGTTTGCATGAAAAATGAATTAATATTTTAGCTTTCAAAGAACAATTGCCTATAACCTGTTAATGACTTTAAATACTTTGGTTAAGGGAAAATGAGGAGAAAAAGTCATTCACAAGAGTACTTGGCTTGCTGAAATAGGTCAGGTGTTAGAAACAAACCTCTGACCTGTGATTCTGCCATAGAGAACTGCAACAGCAGATCTGAGAGCTAAATGATTGGATTTTCAGGATTCTTTGTGGAAGCACATATGTAAAAGGAGACTGTTCTTTGGAAAATCACTGCCACAAATGAGTTACTCAGGATACATAGTGGTCTGCAGCACCAGAAACTTCTATCCATGCCCACTGCCCAGTGTTCAGGATGTGACTTACATGTCTCAGTTTGCCCACACAAAGCAAATGGGGGAGACTGGTGGATTGCCTGCTAACTTCAGTGCAACACCTTATGAGAAGGATGGATGTGGTATTTGATGCTTTTAGTAATAAGAACGCTCTATAGCCTGTAACCTCAAAAGGTTCTAAAAACTGCAACTTTCAAAACTATCAAATTACTTTGTAATGTAGAATCCCCAAGGCTAAGATTGTTGGGTTTTTTCTTTTTTTTTTTTTCATTGGGGCCAAGACTACGCTTTAGGTACCTGCAAAGGAACAAGTGAAATAAAGAAGCATAAAAGTATTGAAGGGAAGGGAGACCTCTTGCCTGCTACTTGCTACTTGTCCTGGGTATTAAAAGTACTACTTAGACCTGCTATAAGAAGATCAAGTGTAAGCTTCTTGAATCTCTTGATGGTCAAGTAAATTATTTGGATGTGTGTGTGTGTAGATGGGTTATTTAGAATTACGTTGTGGATTTAATTTAAACTGATCTTCAAGAGGATATCAACAAATGGTTTCTTTTGCCAGGGGAAATCACCTTTTATTGTCTTTAAATGAAAATGGTAATTAGGAGGAAGTTTGGGTGAAAATTGTTTCTTGGTCTAGCTTGTTACTTCACTACTCACTACTCACGACATTACCAAGGGGATATAGCCTTGTCCCTATCTAATCTGAACTCATCAACAAGTGCTCAAAAGCACATGTGGCTTGTTAGTAAAGCCTATAATTAAAAGGAGGAAGGGAAAGCCTTTTAGGACTAGCATGTAATAAGGATGGGAATTAAAGTGTTAGCTTCAGCCCTTGCTTCAAAATCCAAATGGCTGAGTCTCACTCAGAAGTGCTGCTCTCCTTGAAAATGTTGTTTGCCCATGAAGTAGAAGAGAAAATTGAGAACTACAGCCTGAGCAGGTTAAGAAAAATGGTGCCGTGTTCTATGAAGCTGAGAAGCATATAGTGATGAAATACCAAGGTTGCTGTAGCCTTAAGTGGATGTTCAGAACCAGCAACGTGGAACGGTAAGGGCCAGAATCTAACCTAAAACCTTAAAGTAATAGAATTTGTCAAAAATGTAGCACTTAAATTTTGACAGCTGCTGAACACTTAAAGACAGGATCATCTAATGCTCTTGCATCTCCAAGATGTTTATCTTCCTTTTATACTTTAATAGTGTTGACTCTCATCCTGGCAGCCTTTTTAAGGAAAAATGCAAATGAATGCATCTCATTTTAGGTGTATAGGTGTTTAGGTACTTGTGTGCTGAAGTTTTGAGATGGTCCGAGGTGGCCTCTGTTGGTAGGACTTTGTGGGAAAAAAAAAAAAACAATGCCTTTGGCTTCATTTAATATTTATGTTCTCAAACATCTCTTGTCTGTTTTCACAGCAGCATAACACATATATCTTAAGGAGGAAATGGGGTTTTAATCTTCTGGTTTTGAAAGTATGATTATACATAGGAGGGGAGAGGGAGGCAAAGGGTATTGTGGGCACTTTAACAGACTTACTTAGCTGTGTTTCTAAGTTGTTCTAGCCTTCAAATACAATTCCTTGTTCCTGCCAGCAGTGACTGCCTGAATCATACACAGAGGAGAAAAGGTGTTTGGGTAGGTGTGGATTTCTACCAGAATGCAGTTTTTGAAACATTAGTGACATTCTTTAAGTGTGCATACTCAGCATAACATATCCATTCATCGTTGCCTTCTCATTCTTTTAGCTAATTAAAGCAATTTATTGAGGCATGAATATGCAACAAAGATAACTCTCAGAAGATTTTTCTTTTTTTGTTCTGTCTTGGTTTTGAATGTAGTCTGCAATTTTTTTCCCATATGCCATTCTGACTACTAGCACGTGGTTTTTAGTGTTATAATCTTGCACCCTGTTTTTTGAATGTCTTTGATTAAAGCTTTGTACTTTTCTGGTGAGGGTTATTTCTGTAGGTTTAATGAAAATAATAATGATACTAAAAAGAGAGTAACCCCTCCTCCCCAAAAAAGCTTTCTTGTATTTATTGAAGGAGATGTATTAGGAATTTTAATACACGTTGCTTCTAAACCCACACATATCATAATAGGTGCATTCATAGATAGCAGAAAATTTTGTGAACAGCTACTGATGTGGGAATTACAGTGGAGATATCTGAGGCTAAACCATGGGAGTTTTCAACACTAATAACTCAGCAGGAAGTATAAAAATCTCAGGTACGTATTAACTATAGTACTTAATAATTGTGCAATCAAGACATTTAATTGTTAATGGTATTTTTTTTTTTGTCTTGCATCACCAGATACTTGACACCCTGGAAAGCACACATAAATATAGAACAAGTAAGCAGATTTGCTTCATAGAGGCATCTTAATTCAGGTGGAAGTTTAGAATCATTTGTATTCTGCTTCTGTTGCTCTTGAAAATTGCTGGAGTAGTCTGGATATAAGAGTTTTTGTCGTAAGATTGTAGATTGTAGGTGTTGCACTTTTATAATGTCACCTTGTCAGCATGTACCTGATCCAAAGAGGACTGGGAATATTGTTTACAGCTGTTGGGCCACATAATGAATGTCTGTAACTTAAGTCTGTGAAGTGATGCCACTTTACACTTGTCTGTCCAGAGTGGGTGCTGTGGTTGCTGAGCACTTTTGAGGAAGCAGCAGGCACTGCAGTCGGTCAGGTCCGCTGCCAGCAAGAGGCAGAAGACAATTTAATAATGATACTGTCCACACAGATAGGCCAGCTGGAAGCTCCCAAAGCAGGTGGTAGAGTCTTTGTACTTGAAAGAGAAAAATAGAATGTGAGAACTTTAAACTGGGCACATCATTCCCTAGTAAAAACTTATGCAAATTAGAAACCTCTCATTAAACGCCAGCTAGAAGGAGCAGCTTCCCCTTTTATTTGATCAGATTGTGTGGTTTTGATTGAAATAATTTCCTTTTGTACTGAGGGTTTGCCTTTTTATAAATTATGTTTAGTTAACTTAAATGTAATGTGAGATGTCTATCCCCAGTCCCTAGATAACACTGGAATTATACTAGTTACAATTTGACAAATCTGACAAATCCCTGGTAATTGTTATCTTGGTTGAAATCTAATTAATAGTAGTATAGCATTACTGTCGTACCTCCTCTGTGAAATTTAATAGTCACTTGGTGACTTTCAGACTGTAACTGCCTGGTAGGCATACATGCTGCAGTGGTAGACTAGGAATATGCAAATCCCAAACACCCAGCAATTGCCCTTTACTGTGACGTCCAACACTTCTAAGGAGGCTTCTCTTGCACAACAAGGCATTGAAAAGAGGTTTTTTTTCCTTGGGTGAGGAGGAAAAAAGAGGACTAATGGAAGATCAGTGCACCCTGGAGAAGTATTTCGCTAGACTTTCTTTGCCTTAATTCTCTGCATGTGGCGTGCGTATAAATTGGAGAGACCTGGTTTATTTTTTCACTTTCTATTTCCATATCCTCGTGAAATATACACTGTTCCATATGTTTGCAGGATTACACTTTGCTATGCTGTCTTCAGTTCCTTAGGCAGAATAAGCATCTAGTACTGTTCAGCAGAAGCTAAGTTTTCCCACTGAATTTAGCTCTGTTTGTCAGAGAGAGAGAGAGAGTGGAAGGTTCAAGGGATAAAACATGATACAACTATTCAATGAAAGGTCAGAATTTCAATTCTCTCATTCTGAATTCTAAAACGAGTCTGAAACAATGCATGCTGATCATCTAATTCTCTACCAAAGCAATGGGGTTGACCTGAACTCATGCAGTATAGGGAAGAAAAAGGAAGATGAGTATTTGGCTGGAGTTTCTCATCACTCACACCATAAAGTCTAAAACAGTTCTAACCTATTTTCAGTTCAGGCAGTCGAAATTTTTCGTTTGTAAAGGACTTCCTCAGCCAAAGAGTCAAATTTTTGTGTGGGGGAGTTACATTGCAAGCACAGTGCACAATGGTCTGGGTAGGCTGTAGGAGAGTTCAGTTTTGGAATATGCATCTGTGATCAAAATAGACCCATAATGCACCTAGAAAGATTACTAAGGAAAAAGTGAAGAGCAAGAAGGGGCTTTACTTCTCCAGAATCTGTCGCTGTCTCTGGCTGCTACTGGCTGGAAGTTTAGTTAGTGACTCATTTCTAACAGCTGACTGCTAGGAGTAAGCCTGTGACTTTCTGGATCTGTTTCAGGCTTGGATGCGCCCTTTGGGGTTCTTTCATTAAGGTAGTGTGGCAGAAAGGAATGCTTCATGTTCCTATGCAATGAAGTCAAGACCACCTGGGAGCCACGGCAGCAAACACAGTGCTGCATAATTGCAATACAATAAATAATACCTGGTAGAAAATATATGGTCCCCCATGACTGCACTGATCATTTCTCAGCTTATTAGTTGTTACACACTCAAACTCTAATCACTGCTACCACAATGTGGGGTTTTTTGTTAGGCCACCTAATACTGAATGCAGTATCGGGAAGGCTGCCTGCCCTTTTGCCTTGTGTGCTAGCACTTTTTTGAGGAGATAGAAGTTGATTGGTGACAAGCAACCTCTGTTAATGCAGATGTAAAGCTGAGTGCTGGGATACTGATAACCAAGGAAAACACTTTGCAGATAAGCAAGCTTTACATTAGATAGCATAGCATAATTACTCAGGAATAGTACCTTTTCCTAAGCAGTTGCATCTGCCCCATTACCACTTCAACCCACTTCAGATGTTGGCAGAAGCAGCAGCATCTTTGCAAAAATCTTAGTGAACTAGTTTTCATTTTAGTCTGATAAACACCAGCCTGAAGTGAAACAACAGGAGGGGAGGAGATGAGAAGTAAATAGTACAGCCACTTTGAAAATACCTGGCATTCTTAAAATACGGAAGACTAAAGAAAACTAGTCACAACCTACAGGCAAACCTGACTTGTCTCTAACACGCATCTAGTTTGGAATTTCATCGTACTTCTGATTGAGGAAAGAAAGACCAATTATCCCAGGAAAACATGGATTGCATTACATATGCATTCACTGCCAAAGGGGGAGAATGTCGATTACTTAACACAAAAGTGCTGAAGCCATTAGCACAGCCTTTTAAGAGTCGAAATAAACATGTGTATTATATGCCTGTAAATCCCAGTGGACAGCACAACTGGTGTCATATTCCACAGTGGATCCATTAGCAACATAATGTCATCTAACCACAGGCCACACTAATGGTTTAAATTAGAATATGTGTGGATTTTTTAATTTATAAAAGACACTGCTGCCTGATTAGAATAACCCTCTTCAGCATAAAGCTGCTGCTCCCGTGATACATCACTTCAAGCAATACCAATGGATATGGGAAGGTGTGAAACTAAGCTTTCTGAGTATGCAAGGACCAAGAGTTAACCAAAATCAAATGTGTCCATGCAGTACTTTATGGCACATAAAAAAAAGGCTGAGACTTTTTTAAAAACAACTGGGATCTAGTGTGAGGCAGGTGACAAAGGATGTACAATGGCAAGTTTGTGCAAATCCATTTTATAGTCGAAGATAATTGCCTCCACTATACGCTGGGCAACAGTGTCCCACTAACAGCAGTGGTGCTAATTGCTTGGGTAGAGAAATTGGCAATTGTCAAGGGTCTGATGTGGAAAAGTAGCTGTGTAAAGCAAGACTAAAAATCAAAATGATGACCTCAACACAGAAAACAGAAGGACGTGTGAAACTGGGGACTGCTGTTCTTTGTCATGATTGCTATAAATGCCTCTGCCAGAGGTATGGAGGCTACTGCTGCAGCTTCAAACCTTTTCAGAGAATGTGGCACTTGTACTATACAGCTTCCCACATATATCCTCTGTGAAAGCATTTCACCAGACAGCTGTGTTACAGTAGGACACTAGTAAATCATTCTCTCCTATGGAGCTGGTGGGCAGACTGCTGGTCTTGATACTGTATGGCTGACTAATAGTACTGAAAGCAGTTCTTGCCTTAAAGTCTTCTATCTACACAGCACTCCTTCTGTCAGAAAATGCATGTGTATTTTCTCTCCCCATACTCTGTATCACTTATGATCCTGAAAATTCGTGCTCATGTTAAGCACAATAAATAATGAGCTGCTCGCAAAGCATCTCATGCATTTGGTTTGGGTTGAAGAGAGGAATAGATAGAACCCTTTTCTGATGAGTAGAGGAAGCAGGATGGGGATCTTGTGCTTGTAAAAGTCACCTGAAATAGTTCTCATTTCTCTTAAATGAGCTGCTAACTTCACCTCTACTAAGAGAGTTCCCCTCCTAGGGTGCTGTAGAGTGCCAGTCAGCTTTGCTCTGATACTTTGAGAGCACTCCTTCTTACTGCAAAGATGATTTGCTCATAATGAGAGAGGTGTCAGTTTTAAATGCAGTAGTGCTCTTACCTTGGGCTGGCTAGCCTATTGGAGAGCTTGAGCAGAGCTCACAGTGCTTAGTGAACCACATCCCAAGCTTGCTTTGCTGCTGCCCCAAGAGACACAACTTTTCCTTTCTCAGTACAAACACTGTGTAGTGGCAGTACCCGTTTTCTAAATGGGTGTTCGTGAGTCATTTACTAGAGTGGAACAAACCCATGCTGTGCTCACACAAATCAAAATTTTTAAGTGCCATACCCCTGAGAGGAGGAAAACTATAGTCCAGTTTGTTGTGTGGAGATGACAGCAGAGGTACAGACAGGAGGGCAGGTGAAATTGGGGTGGGAAAGTGGCCTTCTTCAATCTGTATTGGAAAAGAGAGTAAGAAAGCCTTCAAGGGAGTAAAGTATGCAAGTATTTCCACAGTGAAATAAGCTCTATGCAGATAAATCCTAACTCCTCACTGCACAGGGTCCCTCTGTTGCATTTTGTTCCTCTGAAAGGATTTCTGAATTCTGCTGACTATTCACATGTTTTATGTAAATATGTATGCATGTTTTAGAAGGGCCATTCATGGGACTGTTTTAATTTCCTACTGATGTGCAGTCAGACCTCCCATACATTACTGTTTACACATGTCTTTTGGTGAAAGCCAAGCATACTTTTGGAATTTGATCTAATGTCTGTAGCTGAGATACTGGCCTCTCTCTACAACGAAAGGTGATACTTACTTCTTTTTAGTCACTTTCTTAAAGCCCAAAACAACTTTCAGATAGTTTGCCCTTTCCCTGAAAGAGCTAAAGGAAGCAGAAATGTTCATTTAGTTCGCTTCAGCACAAGGGACAGGTGCTTTCTATGAGAACATAACAAGGGCATTTTAAAAACTACCTGTAGTTGACACTCAGTGCTGTGTGATTTCTTTTGGACAAGCTAAGAAGGTTAAATTGCAGCCTTTGGCAGAGCTGTGATACTGTATGTGTGACTCCTGGCTCTGGATTCTGTCAGGGTTGGCTGATGGGACTGGAGGAGACTTCATCAGACCCATGCTGAGCTCAGGTGGTGACAAAGTTCTGCCCTGTGAGCCTGGTCTGTCAGGTGCTGCTCTGTGTTGTCCTATTTTAGCAATAGCACAGAATCATAGAATATCCTGAATGGGAAGGAACCCACAGGGATCGTTGAGTCCAATTCCTGGACTTGGTTAGGACAATCCTAACCAACCTCCAGCATACAGAAGTTGGGAAGGGATACTCTCACAGCCAGCCTTGGTTGCTGCATTGGTAGAGGGCATTTCTAGTCATGATTCTAAGCCTGCTGTGGCAGCTGCTGGCAGGTGTTGGGCTGCAGGCTTTTGCTGCTGAGGTCCTGCAGCTGCCTTTCTGGGCTACTCCTTCACTAGGGAGCATGTCCCTTTCCATCTAGGAAATGTGCAAAATAAAGCAGGAGATAACAAAATAAATAGTTATTCACTAGGATCTCTGACCCTCTTAGGAAGGCTCATCACACCTCACTAGCACCTTGCTTTTGCTGCGGCAGGGGAGGTCTGCGACTGCGCTGTTTACTCAGCACGTCCAAAGTCAAAGCAGCAGGGGCTGGGTAGGGTTTGCCATGGCCAAATGGGAAGATGTTGACTGGGTTTGAGCTGTGCAGGGAAATGCTGCATTCCTTTTGTGATTTCTGGGTGCTGTTTTTGGAAAGCTCTTGCAAAGCCCATTTCATCTGGCTTAAAGCAAATGCCCTGATTTTGGTCTTCATCCTTGAATGCTTCTGTTAGAGCGGTAGGCCTTTCCATCAATCTCCTCACTGGTGAGCTGGGTTGCAACCTTGGGAACCAGGAATTTTGTTTTTCAAAATGCTGGGAAATGCAAACATGCAAGAGCTCTATTAGCATCCACTGCGAGAGAAAGTGTTAAGCTAGCTGAATACAAGTGTGGGTTTCCATTTGCCATTGTTGTTTCAGGATTTGTCACATGGCTGTGAACGGTCCCACGTAATAGACCTTGTTCTGTAATACTACCTTCCATGTGCACTTTCTGCTTCAGAACCTTACAACCTGCTTGACATTTTCAAAATTACCAAAGGGATCTGTGCAGGAATTAGACCCCAGTTTCTTGAAATGCTTAAAAAAATTAAATAAGGCAGCAGCCCGTTCTGAGCTATACCCAGTAACACATCAGGGTTTTCTGTGAGTCTGACATCCCATCTTTAAGTGAAGAATTTTTAAGACTTCACTGAACCTTTTCCTAAGAGGCTAGATTGCTATTAGTATAGCAGCTAAACCCATTCTCTCATTCTGGCCTCAGCATATAATCAGTATTCAGTGTTGTTTGTAGTCTTTAACTGAGCCAGAAAATCAGTCTTGCAGTTCACATTTGCATGAGAATACTAAAGAAATGCATGTTCCTGTTTTTTTCCTTAATTTGACAAAAGTTACAATTGAATTTGCATTTTCCCAGTTAGGGAATTTGTTTTCACTTGGGTTAGGAAGATAAAATGTCAAAAACTGCTCACGAATGGGAATGCAAAATAAAAATTGGCAGCATGGCATCGTTTGCTCATCGTATTTTTCAATATCAGACATTAATGTGTAATGCAACAGAGGTGAAAATAAAACACTCAAAGGGAACATTTGGTATTGGAACGTAGTTGAGATAACACTGATCAATCTTTTTGGTAGTTATCATGTTTTTGCAGATTGTTTGAATATTCCCTCCTCAGGGGGGAAGCTGATCTACTAGGGAAGTTTGGGGTGGCTTGTTAGAACAGCAAATGCCGAGTGACTTTCTTTTGAGACATTCTAGTCTACCATTTCTTTGAGTTCTGATCTTTTCATGGGAGTCAATGCCTGTGTTACTTTTTCCCACCATGTACAGCTCCAGTGGCAATCCTTGACATGGGATTATTTTAGCTTGGTTATCCACAGCTAGAGTTCTTCACGCATGAAAACACTGTATAAGAGACAAATTAAGCAGAGATTTGGCTTGAAACATCAAAATCAGTCACTGAAGTAAATCTAGAAGGGCAGCAAATTTTCTTGAAATTGTTTTCCCTTCTTTAAGGGAGTCATCTTTCATTAGATGTCTTCTTTGGCACCTATGGTAGCAGATACTCGAGGTTCTCTGCCTAGGCATGGTAACAGCGAGGAAAAGCCAGGACAGGCAGGGGAATTGAAGCTTTGAAGCTGCAGTGAGTGCCCAGCATGGGGTGGGTTTGGAGTATGAAGCTGATGTGTTTCATTGCATTTGCTTGAGGCAAAAGGAAAAAGTAAACTTTTGAGAAGCTTGGGAAGCTTCAAAACAAATTTTGATCCTCTGGTTTTTATCATAGTGTGGAATGACTCAGAAGCCTTCAGAGACTTCACTTTCTCATCATTGATGAGATCCCCACTAAGCTTTTCAGGGTTGGGTTGCTGCAGCTACAACTGAGCACAATAAAATATGAGATCATCTGTATTACTTTTTTTACCATTGATCTTGATGATTTGCCTTCAGTAGTGATGTATGGGACTTTGTCTTCCATGGTAGATTCCTTTCAGCATCAGACTTGGAGAGCCTTCAGTGCCCTTGCTGTAGCTTTCACTGGAGTGCCAACTTAGCAGAGACCTCTCAGTTTCAAATGACGTGATAGATTGCTATGGTGACAGTTCTGTTGTGCAAAGCTGCCAGCAGGGATGGGTTACACTTAAATGAAATGAATTAAAATAAACGAAACCAGTGCATTGTTTTAGTTTAAAGCTTATTAGTGGTGAAGTAGCTCCTTTTTGAAACCTGATTCTATTGAAAATGGGACAATAGATTCTACAAGTTCTAAAATTCTTTTGTGAGGTCAAGGGTTTTACGTCTCCTTATGGGGCCCCTTTATCATGTTTGTGCTTTGTTTTGAGCTAAGGTGCAACTTCAGAAGCCTCCTGTGAGTCTTGGATCATTTATCAAAATAGTAATGCTCAAAAATTAAATTGTGCTCTTTCATTTCTAAGCTGGAATTTCCCACTTTCAATTTCTATACCTTTGTTTCTCCAGTGAGGATTTCCCTTATCAGGGATCTTTCTTATACAGACAGGAGAGACAGTTTCTTACTTCCTTTTTGATTTTCCCAGACCTTAGCTTATTTATGTGGGGCTTATTTTACCCCAGAATTCTGCTGGTATGGTATACCCTTTGTATTTCCCTTCTGCTTAAGTAAGGACACTGGAACTACACAGTGCATAGGTAATTTTCTGGGCACTTTGTCAATCCCACCTTGTATCTCCTGCTTGAAGACCTGGCAGTTGGAATATCTGTCTGCCACAACTAAAGGAAGTTTTTGTCCCCCTTCTGCCTTGTGCTCCCTAGTCATTTACTCCATGGCACTGTATTTTAGGATTTCATATTCTTTCCCTCTTTTACAACCAACATATTTTATCATGCACTTGGTTTGTTTAACAATCCCTGCCATTCAAATGAATCATTCTGAGATCAAATTCATCTATGTAACAGACACATTGTTATTAACAAGCCTTCCAGTTTCAGTACTGCATGAATCCTACTTGCAAGGATTTAATAATGATCTGAAGGGAAATGACACATTGTCACTGAACATTTACCACTTGACTTTTTTTTTCTGTGCTCTATTGCTGTTGTAGTTTCTGGCTTATGAAGTCACAAAGGTACTTATTTTTCTGTATTGTCATGTAGAGCTGAATCAAAGAGTCTGGAGTCCTCAATGGCTATAGAAAAATATCAGAAACATAACTTTTTTATCTTGCTTTTTCATACCAGTTTCTACTACATTTAAATCAATGTCAAGATTATCAGCCTAGGCTTTGCCCAGATATCTCTTGGAATTTCACAGAGAGGTGCAAAACATTTCAGAATGCCTTTGAATAAAGGCACTACTAATGTATGAATGAAGGACTACTGATAAATATATTAGTATCTGTCTTTCTCCTTATGAACCTGTATTCCAATCACTCCCATCCACTGAAGGGCTGCCACAAGTAAATAGAAATGATAGAAAGCACCCCACCCCCACCAAAAATACTTACGAGTAAAGGAGAACTGAAACTGTATGATGAGTATGGTCTGTCAGATGTATGTATGATTTCCTTGTTTTGTTTTGAAGGAAAATTACATCAGGAGAGAAAAAGATATCCAAAATAATCCTAATCCTCTATGGTGTACCTGTTTGGCAATTGGGCTACCTATGCTGCCACACACGCAGAGGTGACTGAAGCCTTTGCTGTGACCTTCTCCCAAATGATACCATAAAAACCAATTTAGACAAATTTGGACTGAGATTTGGTGAGGATTGTCAGGAGGACTATAAATTACAAAGACAAAATGTATGATGAAGGGAGGAGTGTGACTGCTGAGGGGTGAGGTGCTCCTCAGCTCTCATTATTGCCCATGAGAGGAAGTAAACAGAACTTGACTCAGTTTCACAGATGCTGCTCCATTCCAAAGGACTGAGAATGCTTTTTTAGAGCACCAAAAACAATGCAGATGGGAATGAGTGGGATTATAAACAAGGAGAGAAGATGGAATAAAAATATCTAGTCTGTGTGTCTGGAAGGAAAGACTATAAAAAGCATGCATTTGTCTACAGTCATAGACACTGTTAGAGGAAAATCTTCAGCAACAGGAATGACCAAGGAGATGTCTATCCTCTGGCTAAAAGATTGAAAAGATTGTTGGAGTGAAATATGGCCATTCAGTGTTTGGAATGAAATATGGCTACAGTGCTTCTGCTGCTGGTCAGTAGCAGAAGCATACTGTGGGCAGTAGAGCATGTGTGTTTTCAGGTAAAGTGTAAAATGAGCTATCTCCATGAAAAAGGAGTTCTTTGATCAGCAGGTCTGTTCTGTATGGCAGGGAGGTGAGATTGTCAGTCTTTGCTGTTGGCCTACCCAGGACATTCTTTTCACACGACTGACACTGTTGGGCAGATGGCTAGCATCAGGAAAGCAATCTCCTGGCCCCAGCCACCAGCTGGCCTGGCCTCTGCTGTTCATGGAGGCCCTGTGAGCAGAGAGTCATAGCAGAAATCTGTGGGGTCACACTCCTGGCTGGTGATGCTGCTGCTTGAAGCACAAGGATAAGGTGATGGGGAGTCTCACGGAGGAGTTATGCATAGCTGGAGAACCAGTTCCTCTCATTTCCTTTTGATTCAAGCATCTCTGGATTTTCCCAATGTCCCCTAGTGTCTTTCTTGGGAGAGATTATGAACAACCTTTTTTCCTTATTTAAGTTTTTTGTTTTCTCCAAGCCTCCTCTTGTTTCCCTCCCCATCCCCTTTGCCATCCCTGAAGAGTCCTGTTCTAGCTGTGAATTCTTTGGATGGAAGCTGTTATCTTTGATTGCCTTTTTGCAATTTTTTTTTTATTACTGTAAGAATACTTGGGCATGTTTTGAACAGAGAGTTTTGGAAGGTTCTCTCTTAATTACCATCAAATATTTATTTACTGTTCCCTATCAGTGCAAATTCAGATTTCTGAAAATTGCCTAGATAAAAGATTAGAGCAGAGATGGTCAATTTCCATACTCTGCAAGTTGAGTACCCAAAAGCTCATTTGGCAAAGCACAGCACAAGAACATGAGAAATGAGGGCAGAGAAGAACTGAGGAGCTGATTGCAAACCGGTATCCTGCTGCTTCCCAGGGCTTCATCTCTTCCCTTACAATAAGGGAGGGAGGTAATTGCTTTGCAGCAGGCTCTTGGAGCAGCCTTTGGCTGTTGGCCTCACAGATGCTCTTGGGTCACTGTTCCTCACAGATATGGATCAAGATTTCCTGTGCTATGGTGTTGCAGAAGTGGCACTTTACATTTCTGTGATCTCTTGTGCTGGGCTGTGTTTTTAAGGAATTTTAAGGGCTGGATTTGGTCTCTAACAGTGTATCTACAATCCACCAGATTTGTGCTCTGTGTGCTCAGATGCAAGCATGTATGGCATACTAACATACTGCTCCTACATTGCCTAATGTTAAGATTATGGAAAAGCATAAAGTGCTTCAACTAAGAAAACTTATTTTTTATGCTCTGTTTTGCCACCTACTGCAAATATATTTGGCAAACCTACTAATCAATGTTGACTGGTCTGCTGTGGGCTGTCTTATCTGTGTTTGACTATCTTGTCTGTTATGATTTGTTGAATATCATTTTGTTTTGTTATAGCCTAAATCTCAATGAAAATTCTTTACATGCCGGCTCACTCAAAATGGGATTTATTGAGGGTGATAGAAGAACACTTATAATGTGCACTGTACTGAATGAAAATATGCGCATAATAATTGCACTTGTTTTACTCTGTATTTGTAAAAGGTTGCAAAGAGTTTGAATTAAGGAGAGAAAACTGAAAAGAGAACAGAATGCAGATTATGAAGGAATGAAGTAAATGTTCTGTCACTTTGCTATATTTCTTTCAAGACTGAGTATTTTGTCTCTAAGCTGCACAGTACTTAGGGGGTCGGTTTCTTCTGAACCCTTGATTTTTGTAAAGAAAAGTAGTTCAGATGTCAGTCAAGCTTCTGAGGTTTGTGCCTCAAACAAAACAAAAAAGTAGTTTTGCCTGCTCTTGTTTCCAGTCATGTGTCGCTGCTCCCTGGACCGTGAGAAGAAGAGGCTGTGGGCAGAGCAGCACAGCTGCATCAGCATCAGGATGCTGCTGGGCAGTGCTAACGAGGAGAAGCTGTGCTACAGTCCTGCCTTAGCCTCAGCCTTCCCTCCCCTACTGGTGCCTTCCTGGCTCATTTGCTCTCTTATGGCTGCGATAGCTGAAGCAGAGACTGTCTCTTGTGAGATGAGGGTCTTGGACAATGAAATCTTGAAGTGGAGGTATTGGTGTACAGTAAGGGGAAAAGAGAGAGAGTACAGGGGAGTCTGGCATTGATTCCATCTGGCAGCCCTGAGGCTCAGGGTTGTTTGTGATTTGGTAAGATCTTGTTGGTACTCAGAGGCCAAGTAATAATGATAATTATGTTTTTCTGTGCCTTCTTGATACATTTTGGTGCATTTGTCATTCTATTCCTTCCCCTCCTCCCTTTTATGGCTACTGCATGACTGTTACTTGTTACTCTTAAAAGTCTAGCAAATTTTCAGTAAATTGCAAATTTTGTAAATAATTCAAGATATATAAAAAAAGTCTTAATTTTAAAAGAACAAACCAAATCGAAATTGCACGACAATCCCCCCCAGTCTCTCCCTCAACCATAAGAATATTGCCACCTTGCTTTAATTTTTTTTATAGCACTACATCAATTAATCCTAAAACTTCACTGTAGCTCTGCCATCTACACAGAAAGCCGGTGGTGTGTGAGATGTGTCAAACAAAACAGAAGCATGCAAAGTGGACACACTTGGTCACTTCAAAACCATCATCATTGTCTCTTGCTGTTACACTGTGCTCAGTACCTGGTGTTGGGCTGTGCCCTGCAGCAGTGTCCCTTCACACGTGTGTTCAGAGTGCCATTCAGTGAGGGTAACTGCTGTAAAAAACACATAGAGAAAATGGGGTGTTTTCTGCATAATTCAGGAATTTGGAAAAAGTTGCTTCGTTTCTTTCCTTTATTAATTAGAAGTAGATAAAAAAATATACTTATCTTTAACTAGGTTAGTCCAGGGTAAATGGTCTCTTTCCTTCCCAGAATAACATTATTATCTATAACTCTCTAGAAGCAGGCTGGCTGTGACTTCTTGCTCTGCTCTGCACTGTGGCAACCTCACAGGTCCGGGTGCCACAACATCAGAAAGACACTGAGCTGTTGGAGAGTGTCCAGAGGAGGGCAACAAGGATGGCAAAGGGCCTTGAGGAGAAGCTGTGTGAGGAGTGGCTGAGGTCACTTGGTCTGTTCAGCCTGGAGAAGAGAAAACTGAGGGGAGACCTCATTGCAGTCACAGCTTCCTGGTGAGGAGAAGAGGGGCAGGCACTGATCTCTCCTCTGTGGTGACAAGTGGCAGGACCTGAGGGAATGGCCTGAAGCTATGGTCAGGGAAGGTTTAGTTTTGATATAAAGAAAAGGTTCCTCACCCAGAGGGTGTTTGGGCACTGGAACAGCTCCCCAGGGAAGTGGTCACAGCTCCAAGCCTGACAGAGTTCAAGAGGGGTTTGGGCAACACTCTCAGTCACAAGGTGTGACTCTTCCAGCTCCACATATTCTGTGATTCTGTGACTCGAGTCAGCCAGGCCTTGGATCTAAAATGCCCAGCATCTCTCTCATCATCTGGTTAAGTCAACAACCTCATGATTTGTAAGGTAAAACCTGCAGAGACTGTGCTTCCATTTCTCAGTCCATTAAAGTGAAGGAACAGAAGGCTTGCAGCCTAAAGCTTAATTAAACAAGTAGATTTTCAGCTAATGTATTGGAGAGAGGAATTGCTGTGTGTAAATGATAATAAGAGAGTTCCCTTTTAGAAAAAACAAACCAGGGAACTTAGAGGAAAAAAACTTACAGAAAAATAGCTGTCAAATTATTCTGAAAGCCACTGGTTACATGTCAGTCAGGGGATCTTGCTGCTCATGGCAACAGCCTTTACTGACACAAGATTAGAAGCTGCTTTTTCAACTGTCATCCAGGAGTGTACAGGTAATTGATTTTTAGGTTCAAGTGCCAAACGAAAAATAACAATAATAATAAAAAATTACTTAGATTTGATAACATGTATGGCTTCCCCCTCTTCTGTTTGGAAAACCAAAATTATTTTACGTGAATAAAATATTACATTTTGGTTATTTTGTCATAACAGTGAAAAAACAAATGGATAGATTCTCCTTATTATAGGTATGTTAATTGGTTTCTGTTCTATTATGGCAAAGATAGGTTTAAGCATTTCATACTGGATTTGAATATTTCATAATATTAGCTACACTTTTCCCCATAAAGGGTCAAATTTTAAAAGCTGTGTGTGGCTATGTACTGTTTCATTCTCAAAGAGACAACTTGAGCATCTGATTACTTCTGATTGCATGTTCATAAGATTCATAAGGGGAAAGACTGTGATGTGAAAACTGCCTTTGA
Source organism: Haemorhous mexicanus (assembly GCF_027477595.1). Classification (NCBI taxonomy): domain Eukaryota; kingdom Metazoa; phylum Chordata; class Aves; order Passeriformes; family Fringillidae; genus Haemorhous; species Haemorhous mexicanus. Next base: position 32,157,699 of record NC_082344.1, on the reverse strand, counting down.
TATTTGAATACTCATTTTCCCTTGAAATAATCAAGTAATTGAAGCCTCTAAAGTGACAAAGCACAAGTGAACATGTACAACTCCCTTTCATCTCCTTGTAGGTAGATCCAAATAATATTTTGTGACAACAGAGTGGAATCAAAGGTGATGTTTGTCTTCAGGATGCCTTGAGATGCCTTTTGGAGCCAGCAGGGCATTAGACCCTCACTCTCTCCAGACAGGCACCCAGACTCATGAGTCCCTGTGGCTGAAGATACCACTTCAGCTGCTGACACTTCAGTTCATTAACCCCAGTCTTTCCAGTTGCTGGCACTACAGACCCCCATGTACACACATGAACATAGAAACAAGAATCCCTCACCCAGAAAAACAGAAAAAAAAAAAGGAATCAGATAGAAAATAAGACAGACTGTGGCAATCAGGAGCAGGGTGTTGACAAAGAACTGTAAAGAGCACTGTTGACCTTAGATTGCTCCCTTTTATTCCCTTATGCCCCTCTATTTTCCCACAATTTCCCTTTCTAAATCACCTAGATCCATCCTTTTCCCTGCTTTCAACTCCTTTCATAAACATCCCTTGAATCCTATGTGATCCCCAAATATCAGCATTCTGTAAGACACACAAGAGAACCCACCATGCTGTTTTATGTGTGTGCAGACCAGCCTTTATCGCATAAACTACTGCTGTTATCTTGGCTTATTTTTTCAGTCAATTCCTATGTTTAAAGGGGTTATGATGCCTCAAGGGCCATGTGCATCTCTCTACCATCAAAGTCTGGAGGTTTTTTTGCTCAGTAGGACTGAAATATGTTTCAAGAAAACCATCTCTGGGACTGTGTTGCCTGAGTTTTTGCTTTCCCTGAGACTCTGGTCTAGGAAAGACTGATATCAAGTGACTAAGTTTACTGGCTGTGGAATAATAGATTAATTCAATATTTTTCCGACATCAAACTAGAATTTTGTTCACTTCTGAGCAAAATGGGAATATTTGTCCCAAGTCTGATTTGTTGTTAATTTTTAAACTTAGCTGTGTTATTGAGTTCTTAGTTCTTGTGACTTCTGGTTTCTATCAGTTGCAGATGCAAGAAAGCCCTTAGATAACTTTCCTCTGTTCTGACAGATCCATCTTCCATCAGCTTTGTTCTACATCTTGGTATGACAGAAGCTGCATTAAACTTATGTACCAGAACATTTTTACTATCAAATAGTTCTGATGAAAAGTAGATTCTCAGACACTGTGCTGTTGATAGAAGAATTTTTATTTTATCCTCTAAGGGGACATCAGTCGCTCTGTGGTGTTGAATAAAGTTAGAGCCAATGGAAACCTGTTCTCTGCATCACACTGGGTCTCCATAAAATAATACTTGTGGAGCTCAGCTTCCCTAGTTAATTCTGTTTCCAGCAATACTGGAGACAAAAACGATTTTTTTGGGGGGCTACCAAAGTCACCATGCTGTAGGGTAATGGGAGCTGCCATGGAGTGAATCTGTCTGTTGACCTTTCTCTTTTCCAGCAGAATTCTGTGACTTTTGTTGGCTCTTGCTGTCACCAAGGAGGAGACAAAAAACCAAGACATTAGTTCAGCAAAACCCTGGCCCAGGGTAAAGAGTTTTTCTAGCCTTTTTGGAAAACCTAACTTTGCAGTTGTTATGCTCTTGGAAGTAGCTGTAGATGTTTCTTCTCTGTCACAGCAGCTAACCTCTCTGTGCTCTGGCTGTGCTCCCAGCCTGGGTGGTTGTGGCTGCAGCCTCTGAGTTGCACATGGAGATGAGGTAATTTTCTGCTCCTGTGCCATCTGCACAGATATATCTGCAAGGAACAAAGACCAGCAAATAGCAAAAAATCAGAAGACCAGGAATGAGAGAGGAAAAATAAGCAGCAAATGTTAATCACCGAGATGGTGGTAAAGCTGTGCTTAAAAATGCCTTTGGATGTCTTCTGTTGATTTTTCTCCCAGGTTTGTTTGGTCAGATTTGGAGGTAATGATTTTCATAACTTTCTAGATGACTTCAGTACATGCCTTGCAATCTAAGGGAGAAAGGTCTTTTATCTTCCTGTGTACCTCAGCTGTGAGACTGGTTTCATAGTAGTTAGCTTACCTTTGTCTAAATGAGCCATGTGTGATAGTGCTGAGAGCTCTGTTCTTTTCCCTTGCCACATGGCAGTGTTCACACCTCAGCTGTTCCCTGCCTATACATATTCAGGAGGAAGCTGCAAGAGCGTGGATTTTTTATTAATATAAAAAAACCCTGTTTTTACTGTCCCTGTGTAAATTTGTACCTTTTTTTTATAGCTGCAATTCGATTTTTTTTTTTAAATTTAATCACAGGAATCCAAGGGTAGGAGACTTCAGAAAAACGGAAACCGTTGTGAGCATCTCAGTCAAATTCCTAATGATTTTTAGAAACATAAGGTGAAAGAGAGGCAGATTTTTGCAAAGTGGACATATTTCAGATTTGACACTGGTGAAGGCAAGACTTACATGTAACGTGTAAATATCTCTCCGAGTGATGGGGATAATATTCAGGGCACACCTGAAATTTTGGATGCACGTGTTCACTTTTGTAACGCCGGTAAGTTTCTGTTTGGTACAGTGTACTGTGCCTTTTGTGATAGGTGACAATCTGTGGCTAAGCCTTTCTGAATAAAAGACAGTTCCTCTGAGGCTCTGGAGGATCTCATCTCTTTGCAAAGAAACTTCAGTAAGTTCCCAATGTTTTCAACCCAAGTTGCATGGGCTTCTCTTACACCTTGCCCCTCTTTGCTGCTTTTATTTTTTTTCAAAAAAGGATTATTTCTGCTCATCAGCTAACATGAATTCACATTGGCTGCTACTCAGTGCTTATCAAAATGGCTTTGTTCTGTAGAAGCAGCACAGAGGAGAGATTCCAGTGCCTTTCCCTCAGCAGAAAAATCTTGTATTGTGTAAACCTTTCCTTTATGTTCTATAGCAAATGGAGCTGTTAAATATGTTATTAAGAGGCATAACTGATCATCTCCATAGAAGCTGAAAAGTGTTTCAGAGAGCAGTTTCACAAGGCAGAGCTGAAGGCTAATATATGTAGTGCCATGGGAGCCCCTGTTGCTAACAGGTATTTTTCAGCAGAGCCTGTCAGCAGAGGATGAGGCTCTTGTCTATCTGCTTTAGTGTATCTGGAAAGCAGAGCTCCAGGCAGCACGGTGTGCATATGCCAGGGTGCTTCCCAATGTGAATCTTGGTCTGGTGTGTGCAGAATGAACAGAGGAGAAAAACCTGCTGTCTGTGTGTATCCCTTCTTTCCTCTTGAATCTGCCCTCTTCCACCCAAGCATCTCCTGTACTCATAAATACAATTTTTTCCTTTAATGTCCTGTGAAAACACAGGCCTGGGGAGGGCTGTATGTTTCTTTGCTCAGAGGATTTTTTTTTTTTTAATAAGGAGAAAGATTAGGAATGTAGAGCATCTGGGTTGGGGTAGATGTAGGGGCCACAGGCTGTGGGCATGGACATGCACACATTTGTGGCACAGGGCCATTGTGGCTTCTGGTCCCCTTCCACCCCAAGGAGGGGCAAGGCTTGTCCTTCTTCTCAAAGCTCATCAGACAAGGACCCAAGCAGGCTGTGCTGCCACCTGTGGCATGGCTCCCTAGATGCCCTTTAAAGTTCCTTAATGTCTTAGCAGGCAGGCTGCTGGAGACCGGTGAGGCCTCCCTATAAACTGAGAGTATTTCAGCTGTCCTAGCAGGGATTTTCCATTAAATGCATTGGATTTGGTGCATTGCCCCCCCTTTAGTTCCATCAAATGCTTTCTCCTCTGGTCTAGCTGGGGGCATTATGTTGTTCATAAAAGCACAAACCATAAGAGCAGTCCTGTGACAATGGCAGAATTTGAGAGCCTGGTCTTTGCTGTTTCCTCTGTGGGTAAAGAGGGAAGTATGGTTGAAATCCAGAAGTCTGTTCAGCTTCAGCTGCAGTGGCCCTGACTTGGCCTTCCTCTGTAACTTGTTGCTCTACAGGGCAGGGCTGAAAAGTAAAGTGGTGTCACCTGCACAAGGGGGAAATGGAAGCAGTTGAATGATCCACACAAATGTGTCTGCTCTTGGTCTAAGGCTCTGCAACATGGAAAATTCTTAAATTCTTAGGGTTTTTGTTTTTTTTTTTGACAGAGGTGGTTTTAAAAAACCTGGGCACTAAATAAAGATTATTAACAGGAGGCATCTCTGAAAATGTCATTCTTGTGGGATTTGCCATTGTTACAGCCCTGGAATCACATATCTAGTCTTTTGTCTCAATCCTTATTTACAAGAAATTTAAAGGAGCTGGATATTCAGTTTGCAATTTTATTTTTGTTACTTCACCCAATTCTCTTATTTTGACTTCTTAAACTGCCTTTAAAATTATATTTCAGCCTTTTGTGCCTGTCCTTTGACAGCCTGGACTAGATTTGCATGTTAAAACTTTCCCTGACCTTTGGTCACCAACACTGGACCGCTACCTAGCTATTGAGGACAACCTCAATCTTCTAATTTCAAGTTTCTAATTTGTCCAATATGAAGAAAGAGTATGTTCCCTAGTGTTGGGGTTAACTTGGTAGAATGATAGCACATCACTTGAAATTACTTACCATACCTGGTGGTGAATGGTGTGACTTCAGAGCAACTCTACCAGGTTTTTTATTCTACTGGTAAGCATGCTCCTAAATGTTCTGGGGATGAGTTCTTCCTCTCTCCCCAACAGCAATAAGGAAAAATTAAAATCAGGAGAGGGTCAACTAAGTTACTGTGCCAGGCTGAAAGCCCAGCACATTAAATGTGAAAATCCATTAATTCAGTTTTGATTATATCTTTCTTTCTGACCCAGGACAACATAGTCATAGCAACCTGAATAAGTGGATGGACATCGGATCACATAATTTTTAGGGAATCTCTGACTGTGGAAGATTTTGTAAATGTGTGATTAATACCTCCAGTTATCATCTCTAACTGAACAGACATGGGAAGGGCCCCAATAAGGCCCCTGCACTGCTGTGGGGAGGGATGGAGAACTGACGGGACCGAACCGAGATGCATTTTGTCTTTCGTAAGCATAGCAGGTTGTTGAAGCCTAGAAGAAAAATATGAGTGATTATTGAAATTCTGTTCCTGTAATCTGCTGAGTACTGATGTCTGAGAAGACAGAGGCTGTTTAGGAAATACGCCCTCGCATTGTCATTAGCATTAAGTAATGGGACTTTAATATATTTGGTTATTTAGCTCATAATAGTCTATCAGCTTGATATCAAGTACTCAGCATGAAGTCCTCTGCCTTAGTCCTACCTACTCCTCTTCATTTCTTAACAAATAGAAGCCTGCAACAGTGCAAATACAGCATTTGTTGCAGGACAGAAGCTGCTTGCGCTCTGTGTTTTTTTCAACCACTGATATATTGGGCATGAGAACTGTTTGAAGACCTGTTTTCAGGTAAAAAATGTAAGTTTTAGAAGAAAATTGCATTTTTTCCACTCAAAAAAGTAGTTTTGATCCATTTGGAAATGGGATAAAAATTGTAGTTTTCCTCTATTTCATAAGGCAGCCTCTTCCACCTCTACCCCGTACTCACACATGCACCAGTTTTTAAATCTGGAACCAATGTGACCATTGGAAAAAAAAAAAAAAGTCTTTTGAAGACCTCCAACTGAAGAGATATTTGGTTTTTTGTAAAGTTTTATCTGTGTGCAATGGGGAAATAATTTTTCAAGCATGTCTCTGTGACTTGCTTGTATTTGTAAAGCAGTGGCAAGACTGGAATTAGAAATCACATCTGCCAAACCTCAGCTCTGCATTTCTAATGCAGCCTGTGCTTCTCCCAAGGTGGTTCTTTTAAAATGATGGCACAATCACTGAAATCTGAGATGTTACAAAAAGAAAAACACATTATTTTTGAAAAAACCTTGATAGAACACTGGGGCAGATGGCAGTGGGAGAGAGATGAAAAGCAGTCCCTTGTGCGAATGAAATACATTCTATTCAGTTCACTTTGGCTATGGAGCACATTGCGCTGAATTTTATAACACAGTTTTATCATATAAAAAGTATGTGACTCAGTGTCTGTGTTGCTGCAGCTGTCTGCACTTAAAGGCAACAACCTTTGTACCCTCAAGCACCCACAGGAGCGGGAAGCCCCTGGAAGGGCCTTTATTAGCAGGAAGGTTTGGAACTAGGGGCACTCAGTCCATTGGACTGCCAGCTCTTGTGGTCAGCTCTACAACTTGCTTGCGACCTTCAGGTCCCCTTCAGTGCTCCCTAGCTCCAAGTTCTTTGTGCAAGCAATTTAGAGAGACCTGTCAGTTCAGAGAGAAGATTTTAAGAGCTGCTACCACGCGTTGCCATGGGCAGATTTCAGACTGGGATATTTCATTCATGGAGGATGCTTTTTAAAAACAAATGGGAACAAAATGGGATCTAAACATCTTCATGCAAAATGTTTGCTGCTGTACAGCTTCAGTGTAAAAGTCAGATGAGATCACACAGATGAGCACAACACAAACAAGAAAGAGCCACAATCATGGAATCATGGAACCACAGAATGGTTTGGACTGGAAGGGACCTTAATGATCAGCTAGTTCCAACCCCCTGCCATGGCCAGGGACACCTTCCAGGTGGACAAATGCCTGAAAGAGTGTGCAGGAGGCAGGTGTAAAAATAGACAGTCAAAAGCTCAATGACAAGATCTTCCCTGGACATCATGGCTAAAGATGAGCTGGTGGAAAGTATGGAGTTACTTGGTTTTGTTACATGTAAGACAAAATGTTTTCCCACTGGTGGAAAGAGTGATTATCTCCCAGGCACTAAAGGAATGGGGCTCTGCCTCTCTCTTGAGATTGATAGCGGGGGAAATGATGGGGCAACACACAAGACACTGCTAATCACTCCTCAGGGTATCTCCTACTGCACACAGAGGAGAATACTTGAGTCATGCTCCAAAACCCCACCTGCCCTGAGGCTAGCAGAAGTTTTTGATCTCTCTTCCCATTTTGAAGTTGTTCATTACCAGAGTGAAATGAAAAAAGTCAGTGGTTCACCAAAAAAATAGGTGATTGCTTTACTTTTAGGCAATTTGAGGCAAGTTCTTAAAAGACAAACCCTGGGAGGCAAGGTGGAAGAAAATAGTTTCTACTGTGAAGGAGGCTTATTAAAAATAGGGAACATGGAAAGAAAATTCACTCTCTAAATATAAGCTGTGCATGTCCAAATTGATTTCATGAATCTATCACCTTTTCTCACCTTTCTTTCCCCTCTGATGAGGTCACTTCTAATAAGTTTCCTGCTGTGATCCCAACACTTGGTGAAAAATCTATGGGAAATCCATTCAAGTAGCTCTAGTTTGACATAAAGGCCTTCTATTAATGAAGTGACACCAGAAACACAGCTTTCATCTCCTGCAGGGTCATTGCTATAAGGAAGTACTTATGCTAAAGTCATTCTTTTGTTCAGGAACATGGTCTTGACTGAGGTGCCAGACCCCTGGGAAATTACATTTCTGTGGAGCTCGAACATAATGAGCAACAAGAAAATCCTACTAGCTCAAAAGCCAGGTTGGTATATTCCTGCTGCACCAACACCCCCAGGTCAGCAGCGTTCAGGCAGCATCCAGTGTGCTCACCTCTGCTGAGATAATTGCTAACCTTGCAGCTCATTCCATGGCGTGGGGAGTTGACCCTGTCTGGACACCAGGTGCTTACCAAAGTCTTACTTTGTGGTGGCTTCTCTCCTCACTGGGACAGGTGAGAGAAAATGTAGGGAAAGGTTCGTGGCTTGGGATAAGCACAGGAGGGATCAACTCACCAATAGCTCTCACAGGCAAATTTGACTTGGGGAAAAATTTATTACCAATCTAATTAGAGTAAGATGATGAGAAATAAAAACTAAATCCTAAAACATCTACCACCCTCACCCCTCCCTTCTTCCCAGGCTCATCTTCACTCTCTTTTACCATGTATAGTAAATTCCTTGCTGCTGCCATTGGCTAAGAGATCAAATTAGAGTGCTGAGTGCTGCCTGCATCCTGGTTCCCCACCTATAAAATATGTATCTCACCACCCAACTCACACCAGCAGCACGATGTGTCTCAGTGATTTCACACTAGCAGAAACCATGTAGCAGCACACTGATGTCAAAGCTGAAGTACTGGTGCCACCCACGTTCTTCTGCCATGTTTCACCCCAGCTCCCCACTCTTCCAGTCCTAAACACTGAATCCCAACCCCAGGCAGCGTCTCTGGGGAAACCAGAGAGACCTCAGCTCAAAGCAAGAGGAGATGGCTCTTCATTGAAATTTATCTGCAGTGCCAATTGTCACATGGTATAGTGGTTGCCATTTATTGATGAGGAAAGCTTTCACTGTTTGGTGGGGATTCTTGAGCTTTATTGAAAATAAGTTGATTGAAATTTGCTAAATACATTAAAAAAACAACATTTGGCTCAAAGTCCTGGAGACCACCAGAGGTTGTCTGTCAACCACAGACCATGATGAAAACACCATATCTGCTTGTTAATGGATGCCTAAAGGGATGAGTGGGAGATGTCTTCTGTACAAGAGCATCTATGGATGCAGGCATGTCCTTGCTCTGACCAGGAATGACCATTCCTATGCTTTTTTTTGTTCTTAACCATGTGAAACTTGTGTTAAGAGGGGCCTGCCTAGCTAAGGAAAAGTCCCTGCCACTCTGCTTTTAGAAGTTATGCTTTTACTAGGTCAACAATTTCTCCCTGCCATGCTTGTTAGAGAGCACGTGCAAATGTGAGTCAAGTTACAGGATCCTTTCTAACAAGGAAAGGCTAGCAAAATTAACCACTTCTTCTCCCCCAAACTTCAAAATGTGAAAAGGGCTGTCTGTTAACCTCATCTATAAGACACTTGTTATCTGTCCTGATTTGTCATGTTTTTGTTTTTTTGCCCACACTACTATTTTTTCCTAACCGAAAAAAAAAAGGTAATAATGCTTAAAGGGACAGAAAGGAGAGGAGAAAAAGGAATAAAAAGGAGTTCCCTTTTTCTGTCCCTGCTCATGGTCTTGCATGGTGTTATACTTACCCTTGCTTTGCTCAGTTCTGTTTGCCCATCCTGGCCACTCAGTTTTACCCAGGCAGGAAGTGGTACTGTGTTCAAGTGAATTTTGTGTACTGCATTCAGGTGGGCTTCCAGTTGTTAAAGCCTGTGTGTAGCAAGCAATAGAAACATTTGCATTTTGTGCTTGGAGCAATTTAACAGGAGACACAGAAAAGGTGACTCAGTACTACTGATATTCATCTTCATTGTATTGATCTCATATTTTAATGATATAGGAAACACGTCCACTGGGTCCTAGTTCATTTTCAGCTAATCCTAATGGGAAAGGTTGGGGAGAAAAATGATTTTTAAATACTTAATCTCTTTAGCAATTAGGTGATTTGGGCTTTTAAATAGTATAAAAGGCTGTAATTTACAATTTAAATAGTGTAGTGTGTGGTTTCCCTGAGTCAGGAAAATTAGTTCCGTGAAAGATTTAATAGAAGTTGTCAGATGATGGAAAACTTAGTATCTGTATGATTAAAGTGCTCCAAAGTTTGCATTTTGGCAACTTTATTGTACTAACACCACTAACTGCAGAATCAGGCTGGAGATGGATCATGAAAACACTCGTAGAGCTGGAATGTTGTGCCAAAAAATATGAGCATCTAGGGAAAGGAAAAAAAGCTGTCTGATTTCTTGCCATTATTTAATGATAGAGAAGCAAGCACTGGGCAAGAAGATAAAATAGCAGAATGTTCTTCCTGCAGGACTTTATTCATTCTGTTATCTCCAACCCTAAACAGAGAAGTTTTGGGCTCATACCAGAACTCTGAGGAGAACAGTTGTTTGCCTTCCTCCTGTCTCCATTTTTAGGAGCTCAATGGTCTCTCCAGACTGGGAGATTCCAATTGGCTCTGCAGTCCCAGTGATGGGAAGAAAACCAGCAACATTCCTCTGTATCTGGGTCAACAGGGGAATGGCTACTCCACAGGCACACAGAGTGATAACGCTGGGAGCTGCCCCGTGGCATACAGGATAAATGTTGAGAACAATGGCATGGTTTCCTTCAGGGCAGTTGATTTCTCAACAGAAAACATGACAATGCTGGGTATTTGGTAACGCAGTTTTTGATAAACTGCTGAAAATGCCACACATTTTCATATTTTGTCTAAAATTTTAGTGACAAAAATTATGTATAAGGTAAAGAGATGTATTTTGGCTTCTTCCCCACCACCCCCTGCTCCTTGCTTACTGAGGAGATTGTTTTCCACAAAAAATAGAAGTTTTGCTTTGTGGTCCCAGCTATTTCTACAAGCAAAGGATGAAGTGGGGAGGCTAAGGTCCGTGAGGAGTGTGAATCAAATTCAGGGTGCTGGCAGCTGTGTGAAGCAATGCTTTTCAAGGATCTGAGTAACCTGACGTTGTTGTGTGGCAAGACAGATGAGCTTGGAAATGTGAACTCAGAAGGGATATATCAGCTGAAGATCAGCTCTGCTGAGGCTCCACAGCGTGGAATGAGGTCTACCTGTGATTTGGAGACATGAATGTTTAGTTTGCTGCTCTATCTGCTTTTGTAACAAAGCCAAGATGCAAGTACTTTTACAACAATTTACGTTGTGATATGTGAATGAAAGACTTAAATAGGTTTTGAAATGAGGCCACAGTATTTTTGTTTAAATGGGAGGGGGTGTGTACTGATTAAGAAGGCTAGCCAGTGTGAATCTGTTTGCTGTGCAGCCACTTTCCCATGTCATTTGGAAGTTTTCTTTACCAAGAACTGTGTGGCATATGAGGAGATGATGCATCCTCCCAGTCCTGTAGAATCTGAAGTGGCATGTGGTATTTCCATGTGCTCCTGATGAAAGAGGGAGCAGTGACTCTGCTGTGTCTCAGGCAGGCCTGGTGGAACAGGATTAACATGACTGGTGTGTATTTGGCTCAGCAAAAGGGAGTGCAACTTCTTCAGGCAGCAAGGTAAAACAAATCATTTCAATTGAGAAGCTGTTCAATAAAAATGAAACAACTTTTTTTCCTGAACTCTTTTATTCTGGGGGGGAAAAAAAAGCGCTAATTCTTTCTTGTAAGCACTTCTATTTTCTCTTACACAGAAGAAAAAAAAGATTGAATTTCCCATTCAATAGAAACGTTGATTTCTGCCTGCCCTCCTTCTCCTGCCACACAAGGCAGAAGATTATTGTTGAAACTCGTAATAAAGGACCAGAAATGGACCACTCAGTTACAGAGGAGAGTGAGACAATTGTGTCAATATTGCCATTTAAACATGGATGATGTCAAAGAGAAGTTTTTTTTTCAGAGGTCTGCTCCTGCAGTTCTTGGTTAGCCACTAATGCTGAAATGTATTCCTGCCTCTGTTTGCTGTGCTGGGCACATCTGAAAACTTCCAGCTTTCCACACATGCAGTTAAAAGTGAACTAAATCTACCTGAAATGCTGCTTGGAATCATGGGTGCTGAGAGATTTTCAGAAGCCTGGACTAAAAAGGTCCAAAAAACTTAGTCTTGACTTGGGAAAGCACTTATCTGTGGAGGGAATAAATCCAGGTAAGGGTAAGATGATAGTGAACAGAACAAGTCATGCATGGCAAAGAGCAATTCACTGCATTAATGCTTCCTTTGTCAGTGGATGTGTTTTACAGGGCTGGGATCTAGACAAGGCCAGAAATGTACTTAGATCTAGAGCTGTTCCCTCTGCATATTAGAAGAGAGGAAGGATAGTGTGGATAAGAAACTGATGGATGTGGATATCTTTTAAAGTAATGAATTTGTGAAAAGGCAGAAAGGAATTTGGCCCTGATCTGAAGTGGGTTGGACACAGGGTGGGGAGTATAGCCAGAGGAAAGAATGATGCTTCTCCAAGTCCAGGGGTGCCCCATGTAGATCTGGTAGAGACACGATACCCTCTCTGGTGTTGAGTTTGATAGCCATGAATATTGTGCTGGCCTAGGAAATGAGGTTTGTACATTTTTTGGGAGACTCGTCAGCTCCTTTACTGTCATGGCATATCTTCAGTGCCTGGGCATCCTAGCTGAGTACCAGGCAGAGAGATGGAGATTGCAGCCAAGGTTTACTTGGTGTCTGCAGTGATGTATTGACTTCCTTGCAGGATATTTCAGTGTTTTTTCCTCCCTAGTGCAAATATGAACTCTGAAAGTTGCATGAATATACACCTCTTTTATCTTAGCATTTGTGCAGACAGTTTCTCTGTAGATAAATCAGAGTCTTCTGTTGCTCAGCTATCTTAAAGTGTAATATCTTAACACTTCAAGGTAATAACATTCTCCTGCTATAATTTCTCTAGCCCATTAGTTTGAAGAGTGATTTACACTTGGAGGAATTAGGAGAGTTGTGCAGCCCATTCAAAATGAAGTGGCTAAAGTAGTATATCTGTAATGCAGCTCTCTATGGTGGTTTCTCATCAGGCCTAAATGAGGTAGAGGTCAAAGCAGGAGACGTTCAGGACTTGCTTTGAGATCCTACTTTATATTGGTGATACTCCTGCTTAAAAATACTGAACAAAAATAATAACTGTTTCACGTTATCTTGCATAAATAAATCACAGAATGTGTAACAGCAGTGGCAGTATTGCAGATGTACCAGTTATACTCAGGTGGTTATTTAGTCCAGACACCCATTCTGAGCAGGGCTAACAGCACCTTCAGACCAGGTTGCTCAGGACTTTTTCAGCACATGAGCAGATTCCTGCTCTGAGCAAGCTGCTTCAGTGCTCTTATTATATCTCAAATGAAATCAGAAAATAGCCAAAAGGCAAAATCAATTCCTTGTTTGCCAATTTTGTTGTTTTGTAATGTTATTATGTATTTGTTTCTTTGTGCAAACCAGTCCCTCTCCCCATTGTTTTTTTGTATGTTTTTGTGACTTGAAGGGTGTCTTATCCATCTTATTTTATTCACATTTTTTTAAACTGAACAGCAGTGGAGGGGAAAAAAAACATAGGGAGGAAATTTCAGTTTCTTTCTTTTAAGTCCTTTTCTATCTGTGCAGAGGATAGAGCAGGACTGGAGATCACCTGCTGTTTCTGACATAATCCTTTGGGATTTGAAGATGTGAGAGTAGAGTCTATTTCTGATCTTTGTTGCTTTCAACAGCAAAGGCAGCTCTTGGAACTGAAGGACTGAGGCTCAATCCTTGATTGTATTGAAAAAGATGCAGTTTACTGTCTCATATCAAACCTATTCCTAACAGAAACTACAGCCCAGACAGGTTGCTGCTGAGGGTATAGGCAAGTGTGTTTCCAGGAAACAATTGTGTTGTGGTAGAGTGCTGTAGGATGGCAGCAAAAACTGGACTTCTGAATTGCTAGGTTCCTTCCTCTGAACCAAAAAGTTACTGCCTTGACTACCACCAGACCTGTGCTCAGTCACACCCACCACCTTCCACTGAATGGGTATTTAAAATCTGGCTGTGCAAGGGACAGCTTTTTTGCTGCTGCTGGACAAGTGAGGCATCAGGAGGAAATGTCATTGGAAGGAATTTAGTCAGGCTCCCAAAGCTGAGCTGCCACAGACTATGCTAACAAAAATAAGGAAGCAGCAAGCAGCTGCATGCCAATTTCTTGCACAGAAGGAGATGCAGTGGTGGGCAAACCAGTGTTTGCCAAGTGGGAAAAAAGATGCTGACTGGCAGAGAGAAATGTTACTTGGTGGTTTGAGGGACAAGCAAGCAGAACAAATCTAAATCCCTGCCTATTCATCAGAACGAGACAAAAAAATTTAAAATTAATTTGGAAATTAATTTGTAGCTGGCATTTTCCAATTATAGGTCTCTTTAACCTTAGTGATTATGCTGCAATTTTTTTTCCAGACAACCAGAACAAGTTTGCCTTTAGCTCTGCTCTTTCTGGTGATGATGGACACACTGTTAATTTCAATCATTATCAGCCCAAGTGTGGCAGCAGTAATCAAAAAGGGATGCTTAGGGTAAGGAGGCTAACAAAGCAGTAAGAGCAAATATTGGCAAGTATTAGCAAATATTTGTTAGTACCACTGCTGTCACACAGTACAATGTGGGTTCCAGCCGGAAGTTTCAAATCCCAAAGGATTACATCAGAGAAAGTTTAGAGCTGTGCTGGAACAAAGCATAAACTGGAATGGAAATTTTGGGTCCCCAGCTGTTTGGGGAACAGCTTGAACATTCTGATAAGTGGAATTAAAGTGGGATTGGGGTGTGTGACATCTTAGATTCCTTGAAAAATCCCATCCTAAGAAGTTGCTTTCTGCTTTGCATCAATTCTGCAGGTAGTCTTGGGTGTGTTCTTCCTCTGCTCTCACCAGCAGGAGCTTTGCCACATGCTCTGAATATGTCTCTGCTTTCATTCTGCCAACTTTGTCAGGTTTGCTTTATATTCTGCAAAGGCTGAATTGATTCATTTGACATATTTATGGATTTGCCTCACACCAGTTGTGATTTAATATGGAAAATAAAGAAGTGGATTTCAAGTACCACATGTTCTAGTATCTTTGCCAGTAAAAGAGTATATGGAGGGACAGAGCAAATCTCAACTGATATCCATTTTTTATTGTCTGTCTGCTTAATCAGTGGAGGCTAAAAGTTGTTTTGATTCATCCCAAAGAGACAATCAAAGTTCACAGACTTTAAGTATTGATTTAGTTTACTGAATTCAGAGATACTCCTGGAAACTACAGTCAGATCCTCTCATGTATTTCCACCCAATATTGGATAACTCCCTTATACATCATTACTACATTAAAAAACATTCTTAAGAACATGGGATTGCCAGAAATGTTCTAAGCTGTTTTAGGGATGCTATTTCACTTTTATAGTAGAAAAATTCAGAGTTAACTTCTAATTTGTCACTTTGGTTGTGAAAATAGTGCAGTGTTGTGCATGTCTCTCCTCTGTCCCCTGTACAATTGTGGATGTACAAGAAAAGAGAAGTCTTGTTCAAGATTTGGAAAAGATCCCTGTTGTGGAGCAGACTAGTTTCACAACAGCTTTCAGAGTTTCAAAAAAAGTTTCAGAATTGGTGCTTTTTTTGAAAACCAGGAACTTCTGAAAGTTTTCATGATACTACATAGCATCAATAGCTGTACCTTCAACTTACAGGTCTTTCTAATAAGAAGAGAAAAGGTGACCCTAGAGCTGAGAGGTCTTTCTTTGTCAAAATGAAAAAAAGTTGTGGAGGCATCTGGAATATGATGTGTATTTCGAAAAGAGTTCCTGGAAAAATATTTGTCTTAGCAAGAAGTATTGCAACCAGCTCTGCATTATATCTAAGAGCAGATCTAGAAATTATTTCAGAAAAGAGGTGATGTGTGTATCTTGCCCAGGTGTTGGTTTACTAACAGAAACCATGCAGATTATGCAAATAATAAAATACACAAATTTGCTCTTGCAAACAACATTTCTGAGTTGCATCTGCAATCCTAATTTCATATGTTGGTTAAAAGGGATGATGACTTTGGAATATTTACATAGTGAGCTCTGCTAATTGTCTCTCCTCAGATGTTGTAAGGTCAAATTTGGAGGCTGCAACTTAGACACTAACATCAAAATGCAGAACACCTAATATTTCATTACTGGGAGCTTCCGTGGTTCATCTAAACTAGGGTAAAAAAGCTACTTTAATTTGCTAGTGCAGTAAGCCTGTTTTGCACAGACATAAACTAGAATGTCAATGTGAAACAGTAAAATGAGTATTAGAGACCTGAATTTCTATTTGTAAAGTATACACTATAGCAAAAAAATTACTATGGTTGAATGTGGGGGTGACAGTAAAAGACTGTTCTCACACCAAGTTTTAATTAAGGGAGCATCAAGCCTGAGAAACTCCACTGAATTTCTCAGTTTTGCTGTATTTCAGCAGAGATTCATTAGCCATGGCTTGTATCTGTAACATATAATCCTGCTGCAGTTACACCTGCAGTGCTAAAGGGGCTAACATGAAGGGGATATTTACAGTACCTGTAAACATTTAAAAGTCCTTTGAATGAGAGGTGAGATGGAAGTTCTCACTTGCTACTCTAGGTTCCTGTCTGTAGAGGTTATGAAATGTTTTCTTCTTCTTCTCCAAATCCCTTCCTGTAGATTTTCCTTTTGATTTTGGAAAACCCGTTGCTCTTCTGAACCTACCATCTGTCAGGTGGAATCGTCCTGTTTTTTGCAAAAAAGGAATGCAAATTGTTGGGAGTGCCTGAGAACAGTTTAAACATCATTGCTTATAGACAAAAGGAGTGCAGCTTTCTTTGGCCTCTGACATTTGCTCTCCTTTATGGGTGATGTGAACCTAAAGTATCTGTTGACATTCAACAAGGGATTGCTCTGAGAAAAGCTCCAAGAGATCTCCTTGAAATCGAAAGGAGGGATGCAGCATTTACGTGGTTATCAGGGAAACATCTCCTGCATACAGCAATAACGAATTTTTGACACCTCCACTGGTGTTCAGTTTTAAGTGCAAGACTGCAGGGGCAAAAAAGCCTGGAGAGAATTTGCTCTTTTGCTTAAATTTTCCATGTTTTTTCCACTTTTCCCTTTCTCTGCACTGAATGCCATAGGGGCCCAGTTTGTCAGCTGGGCTTCTTCCAGAACATGGGATATGAGATGTTTCAATCTTAGTCTTTGCTCTGGCATGGTTGCTGAAGAATGTTGGATCCAATGCATATGACACTGCTGTTGCTCTGTTTTCTTCTACTTCTGGTTTCATCTAAGAGCCTTGAACATGTCACCAAGTCCCTAACCAGCTCCTGCACCTTTTTCACTCATCAGGCATCCAGCAAAGAAGGCTACTGTAATTTTTTTCTCCTGGAGAACAGACACAGGGCTCTAGAAAGCAGTCATCAGGCACAGAGCCTGGAGAGAAAGCTGTGGGAGGGGATTCTGACTAGTAAGACTGCTGCAGAGCAGGGACTACTCAGAAAAAGATGGTCTGGGCAGAGACTAATGAGGAAGAGGTGAATCTGGATGTGTGGTGCGTGGATGTTGTAGAAAAAGGATAACAGGGAAGAGGTAGTGAACAAGTAGATGAAATTGCCTGAGACCACCTCCTCTTCACTGGATGGGAAATGTGGTTATGACAAAGAACCTGTAAGGGAACCAGCTAATACAATACAGAAATGGGGATAAAAGCACTTAATTGTCCCCAAGTGCCTTCTTGAATCGAGGTCCCCCTGCTGCTAAAGTGTAAGACAACTGGATTTATCACTGTTTAATCAATTTCTCTTTACTATTAATCTGTCTCTATTTACGAAATCTATTTACTAAATCTATTTACTGTTTGTCTGTCACCTCTCTCTCACTCAAAGAAATATGTAGAGAATAAGCCTAGACTTAAGGAGAACCACAGAGATATTATTTGAGATAGTCACAATCCAAGTCATTAGTTTCTTGTGCAGCTTTGTGGTTGAAGGCCTCTCCTGAAACCATCTTATGAATCTGTTCACCTTCCCAGACTTTTGGTTTTGTTTGGACAGTAAATAAATCATTAGTTTATTAAACGAAGTAGTCATAAATAGAAGCTGAATTGAAACTGATCTGGGATGATATCCTCCGTGGGCCTGGCCTCCTGAGGCAATGGGCTGTGAAGAAGGCTGCCATGTTTCGGATGCACTGCGGCAGCTTCGCGCTCCGCATGACAAAGACCTGCTGTCAGCCACGAGCTCAGCCTGCCTGCACGCCGGGTTAATGGAGTAACAGGGTGCGGAAAGAACAAAGAGTGGGTGGGTGGGATGCCTAAAAACAAAAGGTAAGGTGCAAGGAGAAGCTTTGTTTGTTTGTTTGGAGAGATTCTCATCATCGATCATTGATCTCTGTTTCCTTAAAATCAGGGATAAAACTTCCAGTGACTGCCTGCCCTTCTGAGTTTTAGTATGCAGCCCTCCTGCACACAGCCCTTTCTTCTGCAGGAGCTGGCTGTACAGTCTGTCTTGATTAGATGCTGTAGCTTTGGTATTCTTTCAAATTCTTCTGATACCCATCTTGTCAAATCTGTCAATTCTTTCTTAAAATACTGACAAAACACAAAAGACAAGGTAATGTGCTAGCCTGGTATTTAAAGCTTTCTTTGTTTTGATTTGCTATTACATCTTATTTTTCTCCCTATGAGGGACACAAAAGAGAAAGAATAGATACCAGATCAACAATCAAATTACAATGCTTGCTTTTCAGCAGTCCATGCTGTCATGATTCACTGCAATCAACTGCCTGTGCTCCCGGTGCAGGAAAGGAATTGAGATAACTTGATAAAGCACCTCTGCTGTATTCAGGCTTCATCTGGCCCAAGCTTTTGCTTTGTTAATACTTCAGGTTGCACTAGGATGTAACCTCCTTAAAAGAGATCATTTGGGGATGAATTCTCATGGCTTCAGTTTTGTCATAGTACTGTAGTGGGTAAAAATGTGTAATCTTTTTTTAGTAGAGTTGTTCCATTGAGAGGCTTCAAGTTAAGGGTTTGTTATTTTTCACTCTTCTTGGGAGTAATGTATAATTTATCTGACTTTGGGAGAGCAAAGGAATAATATTCAAGAGCAGAAGTATGGTCTTCCATGTTATTGTTGATTGTGTGAATTTGTAGAAGAGCCTTTGTAGGTGAGGTCAAACCATGCACACAGTGTTTGTCCTGACCATGTGTTGTGGTGGTGGAAGTGAAATACAGATGTAAAGAGTGGGTGAGAAAGCTGCAGTGGCTCTGGGTGGCTGAGTGGCCAGGACTGGTTATATATTTGTACAGGAAAAATGCCTCATTGGGCCTGAACTTTTGCACAAGGGGAAGCAGCAGTGAAGCAGAGATAGGACAGTGAAACACCAGTGAACCTGTGGTAGGACAGTGAAACAGCAGTGAAATGGTGATAGGACTTGGTCCCAGCAGTTGTGTAATATAAGGATCCCGTCCTGATGAATCCATATAAACTCCTTTGTTTCTGGACTCTGCACCTCTTTAGGTGGCTGAGGATTTGTGTTACCTCCTTTCTAGACTGTGTGTTTTATGGAGAGGGAAGTGACGGGCCTTACCTGGCTTCTCTTCACCTGAATGGGGCAGCTGCATCCAAAACTTCCCTTCTTTTTTTATCACCCCTCCTAAAGTGTGGGTGCATGCAGGCATGAACTAACAGTGAAAAGCTTGTGATGGCTTCCTCTGTGGCTGGGAAGTGGAAGAGGTTTTACAGCTGGGATGACATTTCTGTGCTTGTGTGAAAGAAGCAGCGTAGCTTTAAGAGCCCATGAGCCCCGATTAAGTGTCTTATTTTTTTACATACATCATAAATAAAACTTCAAAGCTTTGAAAGTGAGGAAGGGGGATGAGAGCACATTCTCCCATTCACGAGAAGTGTTTTTGCCTGCCAGAACCATTTAGTAAATCTGCTAAACAGCTTTGTTAAGGTGTTTATCCCACCAAGACAGTTCATAGCTGTGGGCATTCAGGGATATAGAAACGAATTCAGGCTATGCCAAGCATACAGGACCATGTTTCTGAGCCTGACACAATATAGTGGCTCATCTGCATAATCCCTCCATCCTGCTTGAGATGGAGAATGGAAAAGCAGTAGATACTGTATGTCAACCCTGACAGCTTTATTATAACTAGAGAGTCTGTTCTTCTGGTCTTGCTACTTTCTTCTTGCCAGCTTCAGTCTGTAGAGAGAGGGCTGCATTGCCCCCTTTGGGGAGCTGGGAAAACCTGGAAGGGTGGCAAGAGTGCAGAGATTTCACTTTATACTCTCCCTCACTGTATCTGAAGATGCTGGAGACTGTCACTGTGCAGATACATTGAAGAGAACATGTGTGGCTGTGTGGGCTGGCCAGAGTGCACAGTGGGTGAGCAGAGGAAGGCAGGGGCAGGTTTCCAAACCTGCCAGCTCATATTTAAGCATGCCCATAAAGTGGCTAGATTTTTCAATCGGCTACTGCTCTCAGCAGGAGTTGCTGGGTGCTGAGGCCTTCTGAAAATTTGGCTTCTTGACAGCACGATGCATCACTTAATTGGAAAGATTTCTTTCGGCACCCTGTGAACAATCCATTCTGTTTGAGTGTAAATAATATCTCTAATATTTCCTTTTTGGCTTTTGTGGAATATCACGGGGTTTTTTCCCCAAAAAAGCAAAGAGAGACTATCTCTATTTATTGAAGTTGGGTGAATAATTTTCAGTGAATAATTTATTCAGGGAATCAAATCTGTTTCTGCTTACAAAAATCTCCCCCCTTCAATTACTTACTCAAATGCATGTGACAAAATTTTTTTTACTGGTGCTCACTTCAACCCCTCACATCCCCCCTGCATCCCTTCTCATGGGCCTGGGACAAGTTCAGTTTGGGACCTTGTTGCTCAAACATGTTGAGTAATGTGGCAGCAGCTTCTTGGACAGGTAATCATGTGCAGCTGTCATGCAAGTATTTAAAATGTTGTTGGTTCTAGTAAGCATTTGGGGCAATATGAATCAATTGTTCATGCTTTCCAGAAAGTACCAGGTGACAAACCCTATAAAAGTGCTCCTCTGTTGTGCAATCATGTTGTGTCCACTGGGCAGAATTTTTATGCAGTTCCACTGAGAGTTGCTCAGCACCTGAATGCAATCAGTAGATCCAGCAGACGGCTTATTTGTTTTGAAGGTGTTTGTCCTGTGCTGTAGTTGGACACCCAAATCAAGGCTTGCAGGTACCCATATCCACACTATTCCCAGCTTGCTGCACGTCCTTATCCCCAGTTTCTTTGGTTTGGTGTGTGCTTCCTCTACGTAGATTGTAAAGGTTTCACAGTAGGGACTCCCACTTATCCTGAAAATCTGCAGGAGACAGAGCAATGAGGGAGTGACTTCCGTGTCCTGCTTCTTGATGGCCTGACAGCAGATGCAGTCCTGTGGACTTCAGGTGCACGATCAGTCTTAACAGTATTTCCAACTCCTTTAATTCCACTGAGCTACTTAGGGAATAAGGTGCAAGACGTCTAGGAGCAGAATTACTTGAAAGGTTGAAGTGAGATACTTTGTAGAGATAATCCACACCTCCTACAGTAGCTGGCAAAAGGGACATCTCCATCAGAGGCTGACATGAAACTGGCAGACTCACTGAGTGTTCTGGGGCACCCTCCAGCAGCCTGATCAGTTGAGTAATTTTGGCACCTAACTTAAGAGCATGAAATGAGATGGTGTGAACATGTGTGTTCAGTGTAGTCTCAAGAAAAGTGATTGGAAGTCCATACCAAATTTCTTTCCCAGTCAGTATATTCCTGTGGCATGAAGGCTTTTAATAGCCAATTGAGTTATGGCTGGGCAAAGACTGAGCTATCTGATACTGATATACAGGTCCTGTCTGAATTTTTATGTGATGAGCGCAGCCCTGTCCCAGATTTCAGGGCACCTCTGCAGTGAATGCTGGCACCGTGTCTCTAGCACAGATGAAAATCAAATTAGTCAGAGTGTAAAGGCTCCATGGACACCTGGAGAATATCTTAAATTGTCTAAATTTTTAAACAAAATTTAAGCTTTCCAGAAGTTATGTCAAGGTTAATTTGCTTTAGTGTTCTTTTGTCTGCTTGAACCCCTTGCCTGTTCTCGTTCACCTCGTCCGTCTGTCTTTCTGCTAGCAGGAGACAGGGTGCTTTTGAGGATTGCTCTCCTCCAGGGGCCATTCCAGGGACTGCAGGAACTGAGAGAGACTCTTAATCTGCATTTACTGCAGCACCCCTGGACCTGCTACATTTTTCTTCAATAGACAAATCTTTGTCAGAGAAACCAAGCAATGAACTTTATGCAAGCATCTTCCATAAATTACTGCTAACTAAATCAATAGCAAGCCTCTCCTGCTACTCTGAGTTCATTTCCTTCTCTCTCTGCATGAGCAAATGCCAACACACCTGCTAACTCCACAAATAGCACAGAGCAGTGCAGGGAGTCCCTAGGATGAAAGCCACAAGCAACTTGGGCAGCGTGGCAGTCAATGAGTGAGATCAGCCTTGCAGTGAGAGGAGAGCATGCAAAGGGCATTCTGGAAGATGCTGGATCACATGAGGTGTCTCACCCCAGTTTATGTACCCATATTTCCCCTTTTAAATTGTTATTGAAGGATTTAACTTGAACAAAGTACTACTGTATACACAAGATGAGGGAATAAATTGCTCTAAGTAAGGCACCCAACATTGCTCTTGAAATGTCCTCTTGAATTTTGGATTGTGACTGGCAGGTATCAATGTCCATCATGTGCTTTTCCTGTTAGCAGAAGTCTTGTGGAGGCTGAAGCAGTGGCTTTTGTCTGCCCAAATGACTCTGCCTGTCCCCTTAGCCAGACCAAACTCCATGCCTGTGTACTGAGGCTGTTAATCCTTCCCTAAATTCCAGCAGAAGGATGAGTTAGAGGCTTCTCTGACATGAAAAGTGTTTTGATTCAGAAGTATTGAAGCCCCTGTAAGAGAGGAATATTGTTGGTTTAAAATCATCATATTTCACAGAAAGTAATTCATGACATTTTATACCTTTGGGGAAAAAACTGAAAAGAAAAGGAATTTTCCCTAATTCCTGAGGGAGAAAGATAATATCTGATAAGTGAAATTAGTCATAAGTTAGGGAAAATGTATGGTAAAACATGAAAGCATGTTCTTATGAAATAATTTTGTAGGATTTTTCAAAATATTTTTTTCCATATCACTCCCTTGCATATTTTCCTGTATAAGAGATTGCTAGTGCTTACAAAATGTGGTAATCTAATTGCTTGCTATGTTCTTTCAAGCTATTTCAATTAATTCATAGAGAGAAAGGTGCCTTTCTAAACATTGCAAATGCAGGAAGTAAAAAACATCTAGTCAGAGATACCAAAGCAAACACAATAAGCTTAAAAATCATGGCAAAATCTTGATTCTAATCAGATAAAATGCTGCTTGGATCCCCCCATAAACTAAGCCCCAAGGGTGCAAACTACATTTTTATGAGATGGTTCCCCAAACACCAGTTTTGTAACTGCATATAATCTAAATGTGCATTTCCATAGACTTTCTGCAGCAATTTGTGTGAGGCTTATTGTATCACATGGATCCAATATTAAAAACAACATTTTAGTTAGAAAGTACTCACTGGGCAGCAAAGGAGAAGGGGCCTGTGGGAAATCCTATTTATTTGCATTTGGTGTTTGCATTTCTTGCTGTAAATGTTAAATACATGCCTCCTGTTTCAGATTGCATGAGCCCTTCATTTGGGTTTTCCAGCTCCTTCTGCAGTCAAACAGAATGCAAAAAGAGCAGAGGCAGTGCTCTGGCTGTTGTAATAGCTAAATCAATTTTTGTTGTCATTTTTACACGCATATTACATAGGTGCACAAATTAGGTGCCAGGTTCTCTGCCAGCAGTATTTAGTGATAGGTACTTGTAGAACTTTGGGGGCTATCAGGTATGAGGAAGTTGTCCATGGAAAAAACTGTTGAACAAAATGAACCAACAGCAGGAACCATTCTTGCTGCCTCAGGCAAGAAAATGGCTAGAAGTTGAAAGAGACTCCATTTATATTTTTTGTTTTGAGTTAAAATTATGGGGGAGCTGCTGTGTGGAGCATGAATTAATAACACTGACCAGCAGAGCACTGAATGTTGTGTTGGTAACCTGAACCAGCAGAAAGTGAACACAGGTTATTGTCTCTCTGGTCTGGGATATGCACCGGATATGGGCTTTAAAAGAAAGCCAGTGCTTCATTTAAAACAACAAAATTCTTTACTCTGGTTTGGAAATGAGAGGAGAATGATGACGAGATTTACAAGGCATCAAAAATCTGAGAATTTTTTGGCTAACTTTCATAAATTTTCTCATGGGCACTCTGCATGTGCCTGCACTAAACAAAATTTTTTAAAAGTATTTCCAATATTTTTGAGACCAAAAGACTCAAAGAAATCTTCCTCTCATCTCACAATTAATTTAAATATAATCAGTAAAAAACTCAAGCCAAAAAATAATTAAGCAAAAGGAGATGGAAATCTCTTGCAGAATTGGTTCTGCCAGAAATATATTCATTGTAATATCCCACTAGTGGCCAGTAAAGGAAATGGAAAGTGAAAATCATGCCAAGATTGCATATTCACAGCTCTGCCTACTCCGTTCTCGGTGCCCACAAGCATGAAGGCCTGACACAACACCATTTTTAACATTAAACTAACTCTTGTCATGTGGAAGTGGAAGATGAGCTAGATCTAAGATATATATAGCCCTTCTGCTACAGAAGGTTGGATTCTAATTATCAAACTTGTAGAGCAGGCAGTAAGAAGCCTCTGCTGCTGCTGAGAAAAGAAATGACCCTTAGTGTCTTTTGAGTGGTTTAGGTGCCTAGTTGTCCCAAATGAGAATAAATAAAATAGGGAGCAAGCCCCCTGTGTTACAGTGCTACAGATGCAATGCTCACCTGTTACTAAAGGTGAAAAGCAGCACATGATTTTTGGCTTGCCAAGGGCTGGGAAAGGCACAACAAACAGAGGGCATTCTGGATAGGTCTGAGATTGTTACAGGACCTGGCACCTCCGCCTGCCATGGTCCATCTGGTAGGAGAAGCAAAGCCTCTGCAGTGGGAATCCAGGGTAGTGGTGGTTGAGGTGAGTGGTCCTGCTCACCTGTGGGTGAGTCAGGATTTTCTGTAGTAATATCCAGAGTGAAGTTTGTTTACTCACTGCACCATCAGGGCTCTGAATGAGCTATTACAGCCTATAAGGCAAATATGTATTTATTTAGACAATTTTTTTAAAATTGATTTTTGATCCAGTACGTGGTAAAAGCTCCTAAGGAACCAGCTATGTAAATCCTTCTTTAGCTGTATAAATACTCTTTTTATTCTCTCTGTAGTTAACTTTCATGTGATGGCACGGAGGATGAATGATGATTAGCTGGAATCAGTGCTTGGGAAAGAGGGATAACAGGGAAATGGATTTTCTATCATATATTTTCTTATGAGGCTTTGGTAATTAAACTCTTTACAAGCAGGATAATAACCAGTAGCCTTTCCCTGTTATGGTATTTATTCCTGGCTCTGCCATTCAGGTTGGCCCAGTCGTATCACCTCCATTTCCTTGCCTGTACAACAGGAATAAAAGTATTGACCTTCTTAATAATATCTCTCAGAGATGGAAAGAGAGGAGATGCTCTGTAAGATCTGCATAATTATTGTTAACTTCAAGCTATGAGCAGCTCTCTTGGAGCCGATGGGAATGCCCACATGTGGAGCTAGTTACAGAACAGGGAGCCACTGATGGCTGCAAATCGTGGAAAACTGGCCTTCTGCTGGATCATCAGTCTGCTTCTGGAAAACTGTTTTTGCTTTCCATATGGGCTGGGACTTTCAGCGATGCTTTAACAAGTTATGTGCCTGGGAGTTGGATGCATAACTCTTTCAAGGTTTTTGAAAGTCCTTGCAAGGAAGCAGGGGGTTGGTGTTGGAATTGCAGTCTAAAATTACAGACAAGCACATACAAAAAAAAAAACAAACAAACAAACAAACAAAAAACCAACCAAAAAAAAAAGAGGAAATTGTAGAAGGAAGGGGGGGAAATCTTAAGTTATTTTGGAAATGGAAACTTTACTGGAAATGAAAGTGAAAATTCAAAAAACCATGTCAGTAGGAAAGAAAGTGTGGGTTTGCTATTCTAATGTAAGTATGAACATTGTATACGAAAATGGACACTGCAGGCTGGAGGGGACATTCCGAAGTACAAAGCACATGGGAATATTCATGTGCTTAGTTTTTTGCTTAGTTGAGACTGTCTTCAATCCCTATTTGGATGGACTGAAATACCAAAACAAGTAACCTGATTTTTGACACTGCCTTGAGCAGTCTTCATTAAAGAGAAAACAAGTGACTGTAGCCACCTACTTTGGTAAAAAGGTCAGCCACTTCTTTGCTTTCTTTTAGTTATGTTAGTACCAGAGAATCCTCTCACTTGAGCCACGATTTCTCTTCCTTCTCTTCCAATTTAAGTGGGTAATATCCATATGCAAATTTGCAAGAAAGGTCTCTTGGCAAATACAGGGGGGAAAAAATCCAGCAAAACTTCTTAGCAACAGCTGGGAAGAACACCAAGAAGGAATCTTTCTTTCTCAACCTTGGAAACGTGTTGGCATTCCTATCTCTGCTCAGTGCTCTACTGGAGCTGTGTGCTTATTAGTGCTCTTAGAGTGCAAACAAACTCCACTGATTCAATATATATGCTTGTCCCACGTTCTTTGTTCATATTTTAATCCAAAAGTCTCTATAGGTGCATGTTGCACTAATCCAAAGCTCAGAAAAGTTAGTCCTTGCTGTCATCTTGCATGTCTTATACTCTCTTCCCTCAATGCTCCTAAATCTCTGTGCTACATTAAAGGTACTGAACCGGTTAAGAATGCCTTTGTGCTTAATGTTGCAAATGCCTGCAACCTCAGTGTGGTCTGGGCAGTAAAGAAGTCCTTTGGCCTTTTTTGGGAACTTCTCCAAACAGCGGTTTGCATTTGCAGGCCTGTGATACCCTGTTCTTTATCTGCTCTTTACGTCAGTGCGGTGCAGGGACATCAAGGGGCTTATCACTAGAATCAGGCTGCAGTGAGGACAACCATGGGAGGATTTTTTCCAGCCTGAAACACCAAATGTGTGTTCCTCTTTTATGCAGAAAAGCCCAGGAAGATGGCCCATGTAATTACTGGAAATCAGCAATCTGTCTCCTGTCATTCAATTTAACCCATGTAAGCTTGCCATGTGCAATGGATACAATCCGTGGGTGTGATTTCAGAGAAGGAATGGTCCATCTGGTTTATGCAAATGCTGCTTTAAAGGAGGATGACTGACAGGTTTTTCCAGGCACAGAGTGCAGCAGACAGGCTGGAAGCTGGTTACTTACCAGCTTGGATACAAAAGATCTCCGTGTTAAGCATGCTGTCAAAGTAATGGAAGCTGATATCATTAGCAGAAGCAGGCAAGTAGGCAGTGGGAACGTTGTGGCTGAGCAGGTAAGCCAGAGCTCAGCTGTTTGTAATGTGAGGTGACTCACATGGAGGAAGAAAGGCTCACCTCATCTGGATGGACAGTGATTTTTTGTGGATAGCTCTAATTTGTAAAACCTGCAGTGGCATTTGAAGATGTGCCTTACAGCAGAAGTGATCCAAAGGGGTCACAAAAATGAGGAGTGATCATCAGCACAGCTGCAGCCTCATTTCCTCTCCTGAATATGGTGCTTCTGTTCTGATCTAGCTGTTCTTGTATTACATTTCAAAATAATTAAAAGACAATCACATCTGTTTTTCTTATTCAAAGTTCAAAAACATACTGCTAAGTATATTGTCTTGCACATTTGTCTGCTTAATTTGTACCTAGAGATATTTTCTCTTTATTTTTCCTTCCCTCTTTGAGATTCCAGATTACCGATCTGGAGAAAATGGGCAGTTTGCCTTTACATTGTATGAATAGCAGAATAGGATCCTGTCACTGATGAAAGTACTATATTTATGACTCATTATAATCCATTCATTGCTTCACAGACCCAGAGCCCTCCAGGGAACACCACAAACCCACATAATTTTCCCAAGTGCTCCATTTCACATTTGGAGCTTTGGTTTAGCTGACAGATTTGAAAAAGGAAGAAAAAGGTGCAGGAAGGCAGGGAGTCCATGCAAGTGTGCATGTGCCAATGCTCAGCAGGGATAGCAGGAATTTCAATTCAGAGCATCCCTCTTGTGCTCCTGATCCCCATTCCTTTTGATGAGGAGCAGAGGGGTGGAATTTCAGGAGCTGACAGATGCAATCATGCCTTTAATGGTTGCAGGCCCATTGAAGTAGGCAAGTGTTTGGCACCACCAGCCTTGTTGGAACAGGCTAACAGAGTGGCTTTATGGACCTTTACACATTGGGATGCCAGCCAGAGGGACCTGAACGTGCTCAAGAAATGTGCACCTCCTGGGGTTGAGCAGGGCCAAGTGCAGGGTGCAGCACCTGGGCTGAGATAACCCTTGGTACCCACATGGCCTGGGGGATGAACAGATCAAGAGCTGCCCTGCTGAGAGGGAATTGGGTGTGCTGAGGGATGAAAACCTGGATGTGATCCAACAGTATGCACTTCCAGCCCAGAAAGCCAATTATAACCTGGGCTGCGCCCAAAGCAGTGTGAGGGAGGGGATTCTGCCCCTTTGTTTTGGTGAGACCCCACTGGAGTTCTGCATCCAGCTCTGGCGTCTCCAACACAAGAATCACATGGACACCTACTGATTGAGTCCAGAGGAGGGCCACATAAATGATCTGAGTGCTGGAGCAGGTCTCCTATGAGGGAAGGCTGAATGGGTTGGGATTATTCAATCTGGAAAAGAGAATGTTCCAGGATGACCTTATAGCAGCCTTCCAGTACCTACAGGGAGCATACAAGAAAGGTGTCAAACTTTGTAAAAAGTTGTGTAGTAATAGGACAAGGGTAGCAGCTTTAAACTGAAAGAGGGTAGATTCAGGCTGGAATTTGAGAAGAAGTTTTTTACAATGAGAGGGTTGTAGGGCATTGGAACATGTTGCCAAAAGGCAACATGGTGGTGGATGTCCCTTCCCTGGAAGCATTCAAGGCCAGGCTGGATGAGGTTCTGAGCAAACTGACTTAGTTGAAGGTGTTCCTGCTCATTGTGAGGGGGTTGAGTTAGATGATCTTTATAGGTGCCTTCCAACCCAAACCATTCTACAATCTTCCTGCAGAAAGGAGCTCAAAGTCCACTTGTTATGAATATGAACGAGGCCAAACTTTCTTGGGAGAAAGAAGTTCTCGTTTATTAAAATAGCTACAGGGAACAGAGTATCCAGGATAAGCCTGAGCACCCACACAGCGAGCCAAAAACAGAACAGTGCACTATCCCCAAGTGCACCCAGCTCTCCCCAGAAAACAAGTTTCCAAAAAAGAAGAACCCCAACCCAACCAAACTTCCCCCATTTATAGCCCCCTTTGAGTCCAGGATTGGTCCATTTTGGATCTGCATGGTCATTGGTCCATTTCTAGACTTCCCATTGGTCTTTAGCGCCATTCATTCTGGTCCAATCGTTTCTGCAGGGCTTCAAATGATTGGACAGATCTTCTTTCCCATCCCTCTTCGACCTCGCCTTGCCCCGCCAGATTGCCCTTCCACCAAACCCTGGACCCTTCTCCTAGAACATTCTAATAACCCCCTCTTAACATAATAAAATTAATATAACATAATTCATACAATATAACTGAACTAACTATGACTAATAACTAATTGAATAACTAATAACTAATTGAACTAATTTAACATAACTTTTACTTACAACCCTCTGCAGGAAAGCTACAGTGCTATGTTTTCACAGTGCTGTCTGTCAGTCCTTGGAATAGCATGAAATTGCAGCTTCTCATTCTGCAGTGCCTAAAAACCAGTGTTACCTAATCTGGTGTTACTAAGTAGATTCCCTGGCTAGGAAGGTGTAGCTCTCAGATAGGTGCTATAAAAGCTTTATGCAAAATGTTTTGGGCAAAGGGGACCAAGCCCAGGTGCTTTGGTTGTGCCTTGCAGGTGGTCTGATTGCCCCTTTAGTGCACAGCTCTCTGAGGGCTGTGCTCAGTCTGTGTGCTGGTGTGGTGTCTGCAGAGTGGTGCTGGGACTGAGTAGTTCAGCATTAGCTGAGGAGAAGAGGAGGGCTGGCTTTGAGGGTCACTTGTACCTGAGAGTTCTTTTCTGGCTTGATTTTACAGAATACAAAATTCTCTCTCTCTCCTTGGCATGGGAAATAGCTCCCAATCCATACTTACCTTGCACAGGTTCAGAAAGATCTGCAGCAGTTTGGGGAGGATTTTTTTTTTTTAATTCTGATGTTATTCTGTGTATTGACATGCCTTTTCATTTGCAGCATGTGCAGAATTTCCAGAGCTGTGCATTTCTTGGTGGAAATCTGACTGATGCCAGCCCTACTCTGTCAGTAACCCTCTACATGCCTTCATCAGAGGAGATATAATTGTGGATGTTTGCAGTGGGGAGTGTGGTTGCCTCTGTTAACTTGAGATGCCTTCACTGGGATTGAAGTGTCACCTCTCTCAATGAGGCACACAAGGAGAGCAGAGGTAGCAAGATGCAAGTGGCCAAACTTGGGCCTTTGGGGAGATAAACATAGATTGGGGTAAATGAGTGAGAGGTTCATATTTTTTACTTCCACATACAAAATCTGTTTTTTGACTTTTCTAACATGATTTGCAATCCCATTGCCAGGTTTTGTATGAAGTCTGAAGAATCTCTTGCCATTTCTCCTTTGATAAGTTTCACAATTAGTGTCTCTGCTTCATGATTCCCCTCCTCTTTTTCCCTCAAAGCTTTGTTTTTTCTAGCCAAGAGGAGACAGTGAGTCACTTCTGATCACTTTGTGGTACCTTTTAATTTTCTGCTGTTGCTTAATGGAGCACTTCACAGGAATATGCTCCATTTCATTCTTGTGCCACTGTGAAATACTGTCACACTGTGTGTAATGGTCAGGGCAAAGAAGAGGAAAACATCATAACTCTTTCTTTCTCTAGGAAGTTCATTGAAAAGTAGCAGAGATTCTGTATCTGCCAGGAATGAAGGTGGTATGGAGTCTGGGGAGTTCTCTGCTGTCTGGAGTAGAGTGGATCTGCAGCAGGGACTAGAGTCCTGTTTACCCCAGACTCTCACTGAGGTGGGATCGCCCTTAAAACCTGGCAGCTTTTGAGAGCAAAACGTCTCTTCTAATGGCACGTCAAACCAGTGGCTCCACAGGTTTCCCTGGAAAGTCACCTGCCAAAACTTAAAAAAAAAAAAAGGTCTTAAAATGATTGATTTGATCTGGGAAACATTTGATTTAGAGAGCTATTCAGGAATTCAGGACACTTATGCACTGAGTAAGTATGGATTTAATGGCTTAATTTAAAGCATCCAAGTTTTAAAACGTTAGACTCGAGGTAGTAATGTTTCATATGATTACTTAGAAGTGTTTGAAATCAATCAGGATCCGTCCCTTTGCTCTGCAGGCAGGATGGTGGGTGCTGGCAGGAAGGCAGTGCTGTCCATGTGTGTGCACACTGCAGATGGTGCTCACCCCTAGTCACCACGGAAAGCAATAATGATAACAGAGCTGCGGCAGCAGCACGCTTCTGGCTTGCGTGCCCAAGTCAGGGATGCCTCTCTGAAATGCTGCTGCCTCTGGGGAGTCTCAGCTGCAGTTATACTTATGGCAGATGAGGCTGTTGAATCAAAAATCCCTCATCCTAATATCCTCTGCTTGGCCAGCTTTATGCATTGTGATCACTGTATGGGAAAGCCTTAGACGCGTGCGTAACCAGACGTTTTCAGGGAGGGCGTACTGGAGTTCCTTCCATAAACTCTGCAGTTCTCATAAAAGTGAAAGCACGCAGATATGTACTTGTGTGCTTGAGTTTTGTGAGTAGCAGTCCACTCTATTTTAATCCTACTTAAACTGTTAGCAGAAAAGCCTCCAAGCAGCATGACTGCCCAAGTTCTTATTTGCACTTTTGATGCCTCAGTGACTGCAGATGTACTCAAACCTATTTTTGTAGCATTTGCATTGGCTAGCATAGGTAGATTTTGGTGGTGGTAAGAATTTGGCTAATACAGAAATGCATAATTTAAATTAATGGGACTTCCTGGGTAGGAGGCATAATATCTAAATATTTTCAAGAAGACTTTTCACAAGTGACATTGAATAATGTCCCTATTGTGCTGTTCTCCTGCCTTTCAAAAACATGGCTAGGAAAAAAAGTCTCTGATTAAAAAAAAAAAGCTAATAATCCCCGGTTCCTATTCATCTTAATTTTGCAGTATTTTATTTAAACCATTTTAACATACTTTTCTTAAGCAGAATACTAGGACATGGTTGATAATTGTTATGCTTAACTGAACAATCCTAAGAAATTAACCTGAAAAATAAGGATATTTGCTTTTTCTTGGGCAGGTTTGAAATGATGTGATTTTGTGAGGTATCAATGGCTAGGGTTTCTCAAAAGAAGCAGTTGTTTACCAAAAATCATAGTCACTGTTTGTCTCCCTGGGTTGTTTCATGACTGTATTAATAGGAGTAGTCGTTGTTTCAAACATTAATTATTGTTCTTAAGTACAGCCTTAAACTTATCTACTACAGAAAATTTCTTTCTGAGAAAAATCTTCCTGAATTAAACAAGCTTATGTCAAAGGCCCAAAATTTCCCATTAAACTATGGTGAGTCCAAAATCATTTGATCCATCAAAACCACAGGAAAAAAATTCTGAGTTTTTAAAATGGGGGCCGTTTTAGAAATAAAACATGAAGAGCAACTTCAGCAAGAATGGAAAGTTTTCAATCCTTGGCAGAGGAGTCCAGTTCCTTGTGGGGCTGAGGTTGAGGGTAGTGCAACTGTGAGAATAGATTTGGAGTGGTCTACAGGAAGCAGACTGTTGATGTGCTGGTAGCAATGAGTATGGGAGAGAGTTGGTGGGTCCTTCTGACTCTTTACAACTCTGTCCCCAGCAGCTTTTCCATTGTCAACTAAGGATGTGGTTAAACCCATCCATATACAGCTTCTTGCTCTTTGAGCACTAACTTGGGTCTCTCACCTCCCTATCCAGCTGTTTCCAACAACTGCATGAAACTAGTATTTTTTGAAGTATCCATCCTTCTGTCAAATGTAATTAAGTAGAATAAAAAGTTTTGAAGTTTTGATGGAGGATTACTAAACGAAAAAGAAGAAAGCATGCCTCCAGTTTCTTTACGAAATCACAGTATCCCCAGCTAGAGGGAATCACTGCCTCTTGAAGCCATCTGCTTTTATAAAGACATTGCTGAAGTTTCCCTAAAAACTAAGCCATCCTTAGAAAACGAGATTCTGTGTTGGCATATGCCAACGTATTTCTGACAAGCTCAAAAACTGACCACCCTTCTGGAGTTATTTCTTTAGCCATTTTCAAATTATTTAGATTTTTAATTAGAATCTCGATGATATTGAGATTTGGCAACTTGATAGCAGGAGTAACTGCATCTTCTTTAAGGGAACAGCTTTCCAAGTGACATAACCCTGTATGAGGGAGAGTGGGGAGGAGGCGGGAACAGCCTTTCCCATGGTATCCCAGAAAGAAAACAGCTTCATGGATTAGGAGCTTAATTAGGACTGAAATCCATAGCAATAAGTGGGGAACAAATATAGTTAATTTGATTAAGCCTCAGAGTGAATGAGTTGCACACTGCATTGATTACTTTAAAGCAAATAACAAAGGCAAGGCCGTTTACTTTATGGTACTATTACTGCAAATGAAATCAGTATCAAGCAGGTTGCTGGGGAGTGTAGCTAAGACAACCTCATAACCTCATCTGCTGATAAATGAATCTTTGGCTAATCAGTAGACTCAGCATGGAGGCTGCTCCAGCAGACTGTAAGTGAGTCACAGCAAGGCAGGTACCCTCCTAAACAAGAAAGGTCAGAAATAAACAGGCCTTGGATAGATGGTAAAGGTCAAACAGTCTCTGTGTTTGAAAGGGTTCCTCAGAAAAATACAACTGCTCTCCCAAGGAGGGCAAGAAGGAATGATATTGATTATGAACAGTGCAAGAGACTGACTTGTAGAGCTTCACAGCAGTGTTTATATCAACAGAGAGACACCAGAATAACCTGCTTAAAACAAAATGCTGGCAAGTTTTGCTGCTGACATGAGAAGTGAGAGTTTCATAGCACAGCAGGAGAGCTGAGGAGCAATCTCTCTGATGGTTCTTCACAATATCAGTTTTCTCCTACCACTCCCCATGGTTCTCTGTAGGGCTGGCTGGCTGGAGATATCTGCCATTGCCTCTGTAGATGGTGCTGCCTAAAAGAGAAAGAGGGGAGGCTCTTCCCCTTCCTCCTCTGCTCCATGTAATACACTGAGCCTGCACATATTGAGTGAGAGAGAAACCAGCATGATGGTTTGCCTAAAGTTTGCATTGATCAGTCAGATGCTGTGATGGGAGTAGTCTGTGGCAAGAGTGAGGGAGCACTTCTGCTAAGCTCCTTTTGTTGGAGGGTACTTCAGTGCCACCACCAAAAGGGTGGTCCATCACATACACTGTTGTTTCTTAATTAGCACCAGGCAGATCCTGACTGCACAGCATTCCCCGAGGAGGTAAACACTCCATGAAAAGCTTGTTGGTTTGAGTGTGTGTGTGAACCATCCCTGCAGAGATTTATGCACTAGGTATTAGCACTGGAGAAATAGCTGCCCTCCCACCCACTACAGATAATTTTATTGCTTCTGCATCTCTGAAAGTGGGATAGTCAACTGCTTGAAATTTGGAGACAGAAATTCTTCAAAAGCCCCTGCATCTGTTCTCAGTCCAAGCAAGCACTCTCCAGAGGCCAGCTTCCCATAGGCCATCATGCATAATGTGGATGAAACCTCTTGAATTATTGATCTTGCAGAGGCATATAATTGTAGCTTACACAGTGTGTTTACTCTCAGTGCTTTGATTTATCAGATCTTATAATAATGTTCTCACTTTTGGCACTTGTAAAATACAACTGGCTTGCAGTTTAATAAATATTGACTTCTAGCCATTTGCTGCTTTGTGATTATTCCTCCTAAAGAACAAACTGATTGCTTCCTTCATTCAGATCCACTGCAAATGGTGCAGGATTTGAACACTTCTAATATTGCATTTTCCCACCAGGGAAAGGCTTGGCTCAGCAGTGACCTTCCCATGCTTGTAAGATCAGGTCACTGTTTCTCAACCTGATGTGCACTTGAAGATATTTATGGTCACCCTAAGAGTCAGCAGGTACATCCCCTCCATAGAGAGAGCCCCTTTTCCCACCCCCCTTTTTTTTTTTTTTTTTTGTTCATCACTTTTAACAAATTAAGATGTTCTGTGTTGATCTGATTAGAATGAGGAGAATCCCTGTGCTTCCCTTGGTAGGTTTTGTGTTCAGCCCTCTCATTACTGAATTATTGGTGTGTGCAGCACACTGGGCCAGGGCTGGCTGTGGAACTCCTGCCAGAGGGGAGGAGAGTCTGAGTGGATGCTTGCTTTAAGCAAGACATGTAATCCAGCCCCATCTTCCTGCAGCTGGAGAGCCATTTTCTGCTACTGCCATACCAGTGTTGGTCACATACCTTAAACAGCTTTTTAGATCATTCCCTTTCTCTAATCTGAGCTGCTCATTTTCCAGTTTGCATCTATGCAGTTTCTCTCTCTTATGTATCATCATAAATCCACACTCCTATGACTGACACTAACCATAATATTAAGCACAGTGGAAGCATGTAGCAACTGACAGTCATGAAACCTTTCCAAGAAATGGCAAACACTTATCTTTTTGATGTAAAACCAAGAAGATAATGAGTTTTTATCATTTGAGGGGCTCCTGCTGTCCTAGAGGCTTTTTTCTGGGTTGAAGACTCATTGCATTAGGTGGAATCCAGACTCACAGTGGGAGCTTGTCAGTCAAACTGCTCATAGCTCAACAAACTAGAAGGCGAGGTGGAAAAAAATCACAGATGATATCCTGGATGCACAGTCTGATTAAATGACCTTCCCTTGGCTCCCACAGCAGGTCCATTTCAGAGCCATACAATGAATCTGCTTTTTTTTTTTTGGTCAGTCCCATATTATGACCTATAAGCTCTCCTGTCCCCCACCTGTCAGCAGAGGAGTCAGAATGAAGACTAACAATTTTAGCCAAGCCAGCAGAATCATGTTCTGGGCTGCATTTGCAATGCTGCCAGCAGTGAGTTCCCTGGATGTCTTTCTGTTAATTGATAGTAATATCAGAGCAGTTAGCTCAAGTAAAAATTACTTGTACTGTCTTTTTTGTGGAGAATCCTCTATCTGTTTGGTTGGTACATGCTGCAAGATGGCTCTCGGAATTTGATTATATTTTTAAATGAGTTTAGTTCAATATAATTTACTTGAATGAGATATATAAATTAGAAAATATTGAAATTAAAAAGGAATCTCTTGTTTTCTAATTAGATTTATTTTTGTGCTTAATTGATATATTTCCTTTCTCTTTGCCCATTGCTAAAAAGTAGATACATTCATCCCAGAAAATACCAATCTAGATCCCCTTTACTAGGCAAGCTTGCTTGGCACCAGGTCAGGACTTGGCCTATAGCCATGTAACCCCCTTTGTGTTAGGAAAGTGCAGCGTGTTTTTGTGAGTCTCTAGCTCTCAGGAAGGATTTGCCAAGATGTAACTAGCACAGGTACTTCAGTCTTGGGGAGGAAACATCTCCCTGCAGGCACTTCTGGCTTTTACCTGGTCTTCCCCAGCCAGCGTTCTGCAGGCAGCAATGAGATGCTCCAGCAGGATGTGTGACAGGAAACCCTGGTGTCACCTCAACCTGTCTTCCAGCTTCCTGCTCGTGCTTCCGGCCGCACACAGAAAAGTGGCAAGGGTGCCCTATGCAATTCATATTTTCTCCTGGTATCCTCATTTTCCTTCCTGAGATCTACTTCTCTCCTGCATCCCCTGGTTAGTGGAAAGAGGATGCTGAGCAGGTGGGAGGCACAGCCTTAGGTGCTGTGCTTACATTCCTGTTTCCCGGGGCCCGTACCTAGTGTGAGAGGTACTTGATCCAGCTGGATCTCCCATGGAGCCAACATACTCTTAGATGACAAAACTGTGACCAGGCCTGAGACTTTTTCTTCCTGCTGCATTGTGGCTGTAATTTTTAGAACATAAGGTATGGAAGCAGACAGACGTCAAAAAGAGGGACATTAATGTTTGACTGTCACCAATTTGGGAATCCCCCCTGATATCTGTGAGGCTGGTGTCAGTTCCTGTTATTGGTCTAACAGGCCTGATGTGTTCTCTCAGCAAACATAGATCTCCCCATCTGCTTTATCCACTAGATGGATGACATAAAGCAGCTTCCCTTGCAGTGAATACTTTATGACATTTTTAATCTGAAGTATATTTCTGTAGTCTGCCAGAACACTTCAGTGTGAATTTCTTGTTAGGTCAAATATATGTTTGGAAGCCTTGATCAGTGATGCAGAGAAAGATTTGTCTCTGAGAGAAAGATTGGCGCAGGCAGACATTGATATAATTGTATTAGCAGTCCCATACTTCTCAGCACGTGTGCTCAGTGTGTAACTACAGGAGAGCTGAGAAACTGGATAGCACAAGGACAGGAAAGGATAGCTGGTTTCATTTTCTGTGTCTGTATCTATCATCTGCCTGCCTGCCTCCTGGATTTCCAAGATGTGATATCCAACCTCTGTAACTGAGATCTTTAGCACCAGCTAATGGATCTGAAAGCTTCAACCCCCAGCTACTTTAGTGGGAATGAGTATTTTTTTTTTTTGAGAATTGTTGCATTTTTCTCTGAAGATTCGCCTCACTGTGTTCATCCACATGGGTGCAATTTCCTTAAACTCATGCAGTCTTATAGTTTTATATTGTCAAATATTGCCTCAGGAGAATCTCTGAAGGTTAGCTCCATCATCTCTGGGTCAGTAATGTTTTGCAAATATACCATATCAAGTTAGAGTAATCTTTCCATGTGATCATCCCTGTTCATCAGCAAAATAGTAACCTGAACTACAGTGTGTTTCTTCTTTCTTGCTGCAGGATTGTCACTGCCATTTATTTTTCTCTGCCTCAGACTTTTGTAAGAGATACCAATTGCATATTAGCAACAAATTTTTTGTTGGGTTTTTTTTTTTTTTTTTTGGCAGAGATGTCAGCAAATTCAAGTAGCATTTTGAAGAGATGCAGCATTACATAGGTGAAATTATAAACATGAGCAGACTAAGCCTTGCACGTTCCTGGGGAGGGTAGGAGGATAGTGTCCTATCTTTTACAGAGGGAAACTGAGGATCAAAAATTTTCATCAGAAGTCTTAAAGGAGTCATGGTCTGGGCTGTCCAGACAGCTTCCTCTTGAATTCCTCCCTTCCAACTGAATCACAAAACGACTGCGTGTCCTCCCTTCTTCCCTTTGGAAAGAGATGTATAGTTCAGAAATTCCTTTCACAGAATTGCATGTCCTTAATAAAATTCAGCTCTAGTTATGACCCTGTGAGATGATTAGTGAATTAGAGTTCTTAATTAGCATTTTGCATAATTCATGGCAATTACAACATTCTCATGGATATGATTGTCAAGGTGCAGATGTGCAAACATGCAGCTATAATTTTCTCATCTAAATAACTCTTTTGGTGAAACCTCTAATTTTTACAACTCTATTGTGTAAGGGCCATTATTCCTGTTGTTATTTTTAAGGCATTAGAAAATGGATGTGAATCTCACTTCAGCTCCAAGCACTGCAACTAACTGTTTTTCAGAAGCTTTAAAAACTGTCATAAAAGTTTGCTTCTGGGTGTGAATTAGGCATCTGAATTTTCTGAAGAACCTATCCTACCAATTTAAACATCCCACAGGGAATTGTATTGCAGTTTTTCAGTTACAATAATGAAACAAAAGCTAAATCCAGTACGTGCACTAGCCAAGATTTATATGGCTGGATTGTTAATAGATTGAGCTCCCATTCCTTCTTCAGCTGAAAATAGATCTCAAAGTTCTTTGTACTGTGAAGATCCTTTTGTCAGAAATGTATAAAGTATTATGTATCTAAGGTTATTAGGACTAGCTTTTTGGGCACAAAAAATTCTGGCAGTTACATAGAGTGAGTGGCAGCTAAATGGAGGAGGAAGATGGTCATGGCACAGTAAGAATCTCTGAACTTTCCAAAATCCCATCCATCAGAAATGGAAGGCAATGGCACAGAAATCAATGAGCCAGATGATCAAAATGCAGTTGTACCCAACTCAACACTTCCAGGTACAGTTCATATTAAAAAAAAAAACAAAAAACAACTACTGTGTTCCAAGTGACAAATTTGAATTTCTACTTCCTTCATTAAATGCCTACCCAGACAGCATTAAATGTAATTAATTTTACCTTCATAATTATAATCTAATATGTAAATCCATTTACAGTATTCCCTTCTATTAAAGGTACAAATCAAAATGATAATTTCTAAACAAAAGTTGTGAATTTCCTTAAATGAAAGGCATTTGTAATTTCCCACAGGAAATTTTAATCACTTTAGGATGTGTAGTCACAGAGAACGTAGGAGTTTCATGCAGTCAGGATGTGATGGAGGGAAAGTGCAACCCTTACATTCTTATTAGAGGCAAATGGCACTCAGAGGAACATGCATATGTATGTTTGGACACATAATTTTTAGCAGCTGATACCATCTTCTAGCATCCCCCAAAGCAACTAGCTTGCAGGAGCTTACCAGTCCTTTCTAGCTGGAATTAATACTCAGAATAGAAAACCTCTCCTTTCTGGCCCTCTTCTGCCAATTGAACACTAAGGGAAAGTAGTTGCCCTGATCAGCTGGAATTTGATTGGCTCTTTAAGGCTGGACTTTCTTATACTTCATTTATATTTTTCTCCAGAAATTTATGCCTGTGATTTAGGTCCCTGTCTTCCTGTGTTCAAGTTTCACAAAGCACTGATACCAAAATAAAAAATCAGATCCAAAAGAAAGCAATTCCTTGCTTTTTCCAAGTGAAATGTTGAAGCTTCTTATCTATTTTTACCTCCTTCTTTTAATGTCTTTGTTGTTTTGAGCACTATGATACTGCTTACAGCAGCTTACTCCCTAAATGTCATTCATGCAAATTCTGCTTTCAGCAGGTTTATTCCCTTCCTTTCTTTCTGTAACTCTTTTCTTAGCCCTAACACAATATGTGGAAATGGGTGCTATCCACATATTTATTTGTTTGCTACTTTCTGAATTGTCAGCATCCCTACCCAATGTACTTACATTGGGAAAGATTTTCATGGATTTTAAGCAGGTATATTTTAAATTGTTCATCACTGCAATTAACAGTAGGGGAAAAAAAAAAAAAAAACAAAACAATGAAAACCCCCAGTGAAATTTAGCACTTTATTCCCCAGTGTAAAAGGAAAAGTGAATGGTAATTTGCTAACCATGGAGGAGAGTTAGAGGACACAGGAAGCCAGCTTTCCTTCCAGTGAACACAGTGACAGTTTTGCCTCTGGCTAGAAATAAGGAAACATTCAAAAAAAAATTCTTTTCTTTATGTCTTTTTTTCCCTGACAGTGATACCTTGTTCATGTTAGCCAAAAGCATTTATGAATTAGGTCAAATAATTTCAGCCAAGGGAGGATAAGGTTGATAAGAATTTTGGAAAACCTTGAAATATTTCAGTTTCTCTTATCTGAATGACATTTCTCTTCAGTTCATTTCTAGCTTTTCAATGGAAAAGGCATATTCTTCTATAGAGGAGAAGCTTCTATTTTCAACTAAGTGAACTATTTTGACAAATCAAGAGTGTATTGTACAGAGAGAGGGGAATTGGTTTCTGTAGAAGACAAATGTTAGTTTTGTTTTTCTCAACCTGAGAACTAATTTTCTCATTTCAGTACTTACTGGAGGAGTGGGACAGGCATATATAGCCATGGAAAAAGTATTTGAAACACTAAATTATATGGTAATTTAACACAGTTTCTATCTGTAACCTTGAAAAATCTTATCACAAACAAGCTGTTAAAATTAAATAAATAAGTGACGGCTTCCATCTACAGTTTGTCACATGGGATTGATCAGTGATCCAGTGACATGCTGCAGTTACTGTTCAGTTTCTCTCTGAGCTAAAACACAGTGGGGAAAATTTTCAATGTCAAAGGGTACAGGGGAGTATATAGTTCACAAGCATGGCAAATGGGAGCCTGGGAGCTGATATGATCCTCCTTGAAATTGAACTCCTTTTTACATGGATCATCTTCAGTCAGCAGAATAGCTTGGCAAGGTTGTCCTTTGTATGGCCAGATCCTGTGCAATCCTAGCTTTTTCTGTAAGAAGGCTCTGGACTGTCCTCCCATCACTTTGTTCCTCATGGGAGTGCTTCTCCT
Source organism: Haemorhous mexicanus (assembly GCF_027477595.1). Taxonomy (NCBI): domain Eukaryota; kingdom Metazoa; phylum Chordata; class Aves; order Passeriformes; family Fringillidae; genus Haemorhous; species Haemorhous mexicanus. The sequence goes on along the minus strand of NC_082344.1, from coordinate 32,116,869 downwards.
TTGTGGCCTTGTGAGACTGTAGGAATATTGACTCCTCCATGTGGCTGTGAAACACATCTCTGAACCCTCTGATTCTGAAAATAATGCCATTCTTTTCCATACTCAAACCCCATGTATCTGACGACAGTCTGTGAGACAAATTTTCACCCAATTCTCTCCTCAGCTGGAGTAAGAGGCTATAGCACTCTGCTCTACTTTCCTTTTGTTTATAGTGCTGCACAGTTTGGTTTCCTGTGCTGTGAGCATTAGGTTTGCTCTGTGTTAGCAGTATTTTGTGGTCACTATCATGTGGCAAAGCTGGCATGGAGTCTTTTGGATTTAGCATGTTTCTTTTAATTTCTTCCACTTGTGGGATGACAGTTTGATGATCTTGGAAGTCCCTCCAGTTCAGTGGTCCCAAAATTTTGAGTTCCTTTCAAAATTGCCAACATATCAAACTTTCTATGTCAAATTAATTTCAAAATCATAGAACTGTTCAGGTTGGAAAAGACCTTTAAGATCATCAAGTTCAGACGTTAACCTAGCAAAAAGCCAAGAGATCAGTCATGAGAGCAAGGATACAGAAGCTATTTAACCCAAGTTTCCAATGTGTTGGCATCCACGGGCTGTATGACAGAATCCCTGTCAACCCCTCCCTGCCAGTCCTCCAGAGGTCTTTGCTCAGATGTGTCTCCCTAGAGGCAAAAATAAGGAGGAGGTTGACAGTGATGAAATGCAGGCAGCATGTACGGAAGAGCTGAGTGGCAGAGCAAGATTCATGTCTGCTGTTACGTGGGGTGATGGGGGAGTAAACAAATGGGTAAGGGAGCAGAGCAGGGTGAAGGACATCTTGAGCACAGATGGGAGCGCGATCAGCAGACACGGCAACAAACGTGTGAGCAGAAGGATTGTGGATTGGAAAAGAAATTATAAGGGGCAGAAATCAGCAAGGAGCTGCAGAGACTTAATTTTATGTCTTCCAGGAGCACTTCATAAACAGTGTAAATTTTATTGACCTGTCCACAAATCTTAAAGCATCTCTCAATTTTCATACTTATAAGGCGCTGAGAGCATTGGGCCTGACCTCTTGAGTAGTACAGACTATTGAATTTTACCCTGTGATTATTGCATCAAGCTTTATGCTTTTCTGTTCAAGTTCCAGTAGTAAACTTGTTTTCAAAGCCTCCCCTTAGAGGCAACGCATTCCATTCATCAGTCCCCTTTGAGTCATCTGTATTGTCTTTCTCTCAGTGGGCTTTGTGCGGGCAAGACAGAGTGTTGGGGACAAAATCAAAGGCTGGGAGAGTGAAACAAAAGCTGAGTACAGTTTGATTAGTGCAAACCTGTTAATTGCTCAAGTTGGGAACACACTTTGTCAGTAAAACACAAGAATAACACGGGATCTACATTGCATCACTGTACCATTGCAATGCTCTGAATGGACAAGATCAATTCCACTGCACTTTCCATCTAGTCTTAATTTAATTGATTCCTGTATTATTTCACTGTAAATAAAGTTGTGTGTGTTTTCTGAAATGTAAAAATAATGTTCATGTGAAGTGAAATGAGAGTTATACACCAGCAAGGTTGCAGTATATTCTCAAAATGGTAGGAGGAGAGAGTAGTAAAAGAAGATAAGGAAAAATATATTCTCCATAAGGCTGTCAAAAGGGAAAGCATCTGTGATTTAAAAATATATGGAATGCTTCAAAAACTGCTTAAAGTGCAAGCAAGGAGAAAAAATAAAAATTCTTTCACAATCTAGTATTTGGACAATAGAGAATCCTTCAAGCTTTAATTAAGAGTTCAGTGTTCAAATTAAAGGCTGTCAAATATCTTGAAGGAAAGACAGACTTGTACTCTGAAAACAGCCCACAAAGTTTTTCAGACTTCCAGTAAAGGATTTATGGTTTTTTACACATAGCAAGGATCTGAATCTCCAAACACTTAAGCATATACTTAGTTCTAAACATCCACAAAGTCCAGCTGAAATTGATGATCCGTACTTTCAAAAAGGATGAAGCAGTATGAACAAGCAGATGTCAGCTCTTCTGTGAGCAATCTTTGTATTATTGTCTCCCACAGTCGTGTAATTTGGCTGAAAGAGCTGCCTTAAAAAAAGGCTAAGGGTGGGAGCATGTTCTTCTGCAGCCCTCTTTGAAAGTGGTACAAGTTTTCCTAAGGTTTTTCAGTAAAACCTGGCCATCTTCTGAACTGTTTTGTTCTGTTAAGTCTTTTTGTTGGTTTGGTTGGTTGTTGGTTTGTTGGGGTTTTAGGTCACTGATTAGTTTTATTTATTGTATTGAAATTATACTTTGAAATGACTCCATGGTCCCTGCACACATTTATATATATGTGGCTCCATCCTATATCAGCTGTGAAGCCCTAATAGATCTGAATAGTGAGACCTGGTTTGTTTTTTTTTTTTTTTTTTTTTTTTGCAGCACACTGGCACAATATGCACTTGAAAGAGAATCCTGATGTGTATTTGTAATGTGGACATGACTATAAGAATCATGAAGTACTATGAAGTAAATTTTCAGTTTGAAAAAGAGCATATTTTTCAAATCCAGAAGTTTCACTTTTATAGCTTTTTTTTTCTTTACTGTTTACTGTATCAAAATATTTACAGCATGAGATCTTTTTCTCCTTTATGCCTTGGTAATAAGTATTTCATTGCACATATGTTTCTCTCACCAGCCTCGTTGATCAGTATGTTAGGGTGAACTCTTCCTCCTCCTTTTCTTCTCAGCAATGCACCCCAGTGCCCTGACCAGCATTTTTTATTTATTTAATGAATCCATGTATCAGACTGTTCTTTCTGTGGAGGGAAAGGGGCAAAGAGAGCACTGGTCCTGATGGCAGCAGGTTGATTTAGCAGGAAAGGAGAGGAGTGGCTGACCAGCACTGTATTTTCCACTAGGTGCATGTTGCAAGAGGACTGAACGCTGTCCTCTTTCTGCATGGCTGCTGATGCTTACACCAGAGCTTGTATCAGCAGCAGCCCTTGAGTGCTACTCAGCTTGGCCAGCATGACATCTTTGGCATATAATTAATTTTGACTGAAAGCTTTGACAAATAGAAACACTGAAATCATTTCAGTGTCTCTTCAGAGAGCTCTCATTTTCAAATATTCTGAGAGCCAGGTGAATACCAGTTTAATGAAAAAACTCAGCAAGGCCAAAAGCTGCTTTGATTTAGAGCACAAAGTCTGGGTTCCACCCTTCCCACTAAGATACTTGAAGAAAGTCAGTGTTCCCTTCTCTGAGTCTTTGTGGAAATCTTTGTGGATTGGAAATGAGTGTGTGACACCAGTATCTTCTGAGGACCCAGGTCATCCTTCTGTGCATTGACCACAGGGTGGTGCAAGACCAGAGCTCTTTAGACACCACTTCTTGAATATTAGTTATGTCATTAAGTACTCCAGTGACTGTGTCTAGTGCACAGCGAGTAGTGGCAATACACATCAGGGTCTGAAACTTATTTCTGCAAAACAGGCTTGTGCCTGGATGAATATTTTCTGAGAAATTGGGGTTGTTTTGCAAACTGTGTGCTGTTTCATGGTGTGATAAGTGGTTGACCAACTTCACTGACAACCTGAGCAAGAGGAGAGAACAGGGTAACTGGTGGAGCTGTTAGTGTCACACAAACAATTGTGTGTATGTAGCTGGCTGGAAGAGTGCCCTGTCTCTGGTAGGTGTTAGCAATGCTTTTTGCAGGCATAACAGTCCAAGTGCTCTCCAGGTGCTAAAGGTCCATGCTGCTATTAATAAAGCAGTTCTCCCCTAGATGAGCATTTGATCTGAACCAAGCACACTATAGCATGGCTCCTTTCAGTTTGCTCAGTAAATCCATGTTTGCTTTTACATACTACCAGTGAACTATTCACACAGAGAGTATTCACTGTGGGGCTTTCAGTACAGAAAATTCTCCCAAATACACTTCAGATGACTCTTGCTAAATTCTACTGGTCCAGGCTGTAAAGCTCATGCGTCTACTGTTAAAATATGGGTTTGACGTGCCAGGTACCCACTGGCATTCAGAAGCCTCCAATGTATTGTTATTATTGTTATTTGGAAGAGAGATGGTGAGCCTAATTATGCTTAATCATGACAATCCAGAAAGATATCAGTGGAGGGGCATGTTTTACCCTAAAGTGCTATTTGAACTCTTTGGAAAATGTTGAATTACCCCTACAGCTATTGCCGATTAGCTACTTAATGAAGCATCTGTGACTGCTGGCATGTCCCAGCCATGTCACTGTGATGCTTGAAGGACGATGGAGATTAACTAAAAGATTGATCATGGTGATTTCTTATGTAGCAGCCAATCAAATCTATTAAGGGGCACTTGGGATTGAAACTTGCTTTGGAAAACATTATTTTACTATAATATAAACAGTTTTTCTAAGACCTACCCTCTTTGTATTTTTTTAAAAGGTACCTGTTCCAACCTCAGCAATGTAATCCCTTTACCACACTGAGAGTTTTTATTTGCAGCCACTATTTCTGCCTGGTTTTTCCACTTGCTTCCGTACAAATAAAGAGCAACAGGACTAGGTGTGTGAATTTAGCTGAACAATAGGTAGAAATTCCATGCAGATGTAAATGCCACATCTTGTACATTAGCATAAGTAAATCTATAGCCCTGTATATCTTTATGCACCACATACAGAAAGGTATTGTTTAGATACATGCACATAGATTATATATTTAAGATTTTAAGTGTGCAAAATCCTTAGTTAATTAAAAAAATTAGAAGGAAAGCATGCACTCATGGATTTATTTTTGTGATGTATCAGATATTATTTTGCCATAATTCACAGCAGTGCCCTGCATATTCACTGTAATTTTAACATTAAATGCTTTCAACATAAAGCTTATTGCACCTGGGAACAGCGGTGTTTAAATCAAGGCAATCTGTCATTTCCAGAAGAGCTGTTCTTGCGTTGAAATGGAGCCTGGCTCATGTAGCAGCTGGACTGCCTGATATAGAGTGAGCTTAAGACTGTGCTGGGCATTCCCCAGGCAGGAGCAAGGGTGTGTTTCCTTCAAACATTGCTATGGATCCCCACTCAAGGGAGAAGGCGTTGATGCATTTTCAGCTTTGAGGGTTTCCACTCTGCCAGGTCTTACCATTGGATTAAAGATCCCATTTTGCTCCCAAATGAATGAGAATAGGCAATCAAGAAGAATTCTTGTGATTACCTGGGGCTCATGTTGCTATCAGGAGATCTGGTTTATTTGCTGCGCAGCTCCACATGGTTGAGCAGCAACCAGGCACTTTCCTGATATGGATATTCTCTAAGCTCCACCATGAGAACTTTGAGAGTATTGAGTTGGTGAAAACAAACAGGTTTTTTGCTTAGATTATTAATCAGTCTTCTTCCTTTTGGCTTGTCTTCTGTATTACTCTGATAACCGTGATATATTGTGCTAATAACACATCAACAGCTTAATCTCACATCAAAATTTCCTGCCTTTTACAGCATCTGTATTTCTCTGGCAACAATCAGATGCCATAGCCCTGACTGGATATACCAGAGGTACATGGGGGAGGGATTCAGCTGGGCTCAGGCTTTAGAGAGAAACTGAGAGTTTCTCCATCTGTGAGTCACTCTTGAAGCTTGAGAGAGCAGTTAAACACATTGAGGATGGACAAAGATGACCAAAGATTTTGTGAGAACACATCTCTTGAGAATCTCATCTGGGACTTGCTCCATCTTGAACAAAGCAGGGTTTCTGTATTTTATTTCCCTGTTATGTTCTCAGCTGGACTAGACAGGGTTAGTTTTTGCTTGGAAGAGTTCAAGGTTCTGTGGGTGCTTATGCAGCAGGGCAGTCCCTGGATGCTCATCCAGCATCCTCATGGATGCTGCTGGAGTTGAGGGAAGAGCAAAAATGACAAGACCTAGGTTTCTCATTAGGAGTGCACCTGGATGTGTGTGATAGCACAGCTGGACGTTTATATCCATAAATCTAGCAATCTAAATCTCTTAGGGAGAGGCTAGAAAGCAGAGCCTGCTCTGGGTATTTCTGAGCACATTAGACATGTGTGTGTTTTTTGAGGACCATGATTCTATTGCTATAGACAGCACTGGCTGGAGTTGCAGTCAGAGATATATTTTAAGGTGCATTTCAAGCTATTTTGCTTTTCATGTGTCTGAGATGGGAAGTTCAAAATAACCTTGAAAAACTGAAGTATTTCTGTAAAATAAATAGTCTACTGTAAAACAATTCAGTTGTCTTTGTTTCATGAAATGCCAAAATGCCTGTTCAAAGAGGACTTTGTGTGGTTTATCGTATTTTTGCTTCCTGCTACTCATGAAAGATTTGCATCATTTCTCCAGAGTTGTCACTGAATGATTTAAATTCCAACAATTATTTTTAACTTTATGTATTGTGAGGGAAAATACACAACCTGAAACGTTAATATTTTTGTTGGTTTTCCTTGATTGCTGGTGAAGACAGCAACATACCCTTACTATAAAAATCCAAATATGCCTTTCCTAGCTGAGTCATGATGATGTCACTGCTCTCATCTTCCCTATGCTGACCTTCTTTCTTGCATTAAACCAATATTGCTCTTCAAATAGGGTTGAAATCCTTTGTCATAGATCTCTTCATAGTTGGTCACTGTGAGTGCAGGCTGTGACTGCCTTCTGTATTTCCTCCTGGCATGAAATAAAGTTGCTCAGATCTGTGTGTTTAGGACCTAGAAAATGTGTCCTCATCTCAGGAAGTCTCTAGGTTCAGTTTATTTTTGGAGTGATTGTTGGAGATAGAGAGTTCGGGAAAAGACAAAGGAAGTAAGACGCACATGGCAGGAGAGGTAAGGAAGGCAAAGTTGCCTCAGCCTTGAAACTTCAGTGGTGATTACAGACAATAAAGTGTGTCTTGGGGCCTGCAAGGGGATCTGCACCTTTATCCAGATGAGAGAGGTGGAGCTGGGACAGAGCAGGTCTCCAGCATCACCGTCCTTGATGCTGCCTCTTGAGGAACAGACACTGAGCCAGGTTCTTACTGCTGGATCCTCCTCCCAGCTGCTTGCTTGCCTTGCCCTGGTCTGTGCTGTCTCTGCCCAGACATCCTCGCTGCATGGGGAAGAAACCATGCAGACAAAGGCCTGGCTGAGCCACTGGAGTGGGTGTGAGAGGCCTGGAAGCTGGCTGATACCTGATTTGGCTGAGGCCAGCATGGGCAAAGAAAAGGAAGAGCAAATTTTTCTTGCCTTCTCTTGTTCTGTGCACATTGATCAAGACCATACAATGCCCATTACATTTCTGTAATTTTTTATTTGTACCCTTTGCCACAGGCACACTGACTCCATCTCTTCTCACAAGTGTTATGGCTCAAGTATTATGAGTTTTTTGGCATTTTCCATTTTCTGAGTGTCAGACAATGAGTAAGACGAGATCCTGACATATCTGTAATTTAGCTGTCTTTTTGTTGCCTCTACCTGTTGCAAAAGGACATTTTGTAAGAAATACAGAAGACTGAGCTATCAAGTAGATCCCACTTCCCCTTCAGACACAGCAAGAGATTTGTGTTTAAATCATCCAGGATTCTGAAATTCAAGTCTAAATCCCTTATGTTGCTCCCTTGGTTATTCCCCATGTAGTACTTCTGTTGCGTTCTTTGCTGTGCCACACAGCCATGGTTATCCTTTACTCATCTGTGCTTTCTCATTGCATCACTGTCTTGTTGCTTATTTCATTCATAAAGATGAATGAGCAGCTTTCCCAGGCCAGTGGGAAGTCAAGATGTCAGTACCTGGAGGTTTTATGGATGCAAACAGCTCTGAATAAATTGACTTCATCCTCACCTGCTCTTTGAGATTTGTCATAAGTAGCTACAGCTTTGTGTAATAGTAATGTGCTTTTATCTACTACAGATTGTTACCAGTGCCCTCAGAGGACCCATTTGCTTTTAGAAAGCCATTCTAGGAATATCTCAGTTTTTCTGTTATTGCAGGTCTTATTTCTCCGTGAAATCACCACACTCAGGTCACAGCTTTTAATTTCTAAGATATTCACATCTTCAGAGCAGAAAAAGAAATGCTGCTCAGTAACAGGCTGAATTACAAAGGTCTAAAGCTTCTCAAACTGCTTCTCAGCAGGTGATTGATATACAGATACAGCAATATAAAATTAGAGGGTATCCAGTGAAAAACAGTCAGTGATCATAAAAGGGAGCAAACAGGCTGAAATGTATTTAAGACTTATTTAAATAATAGCAGGGGCTCCTGCCTTAGTTCATTGAGCACTTAAGCTTGTGGCTAACTATAAACACAGTAGTGAGTTACTATGTCTGAGATACGACTGGGGAGCAGAGCGTACACCATAGCTTGTGTTTCACACCTTTGTGTGAGAAGATGGAGCGCCCCTAGGAGCTGCACCTCTGTTGCATCTCCAGGCAGGTCCTCCTGAGCAAAGGGAGTTATGCCTAAATTAGATTCTTGGTTTTCAGCTCTTGGCCCAGAGGTCCCCAGAAAGTAGACTTTGAGAAGATGAAGAAAACAGTGTATTTCCCTGCAATTTACTTCAGTCTCAGTGGTTTGGTGGAATATTTGGTCTTGGGCAGCAGGGACCTCTAGGGCCCGTGAAGTAATATTGTTAGTACCTGCACATCCATATTAAAAAACTTGTGTCTGTGCCTGCAGATCCCTTTGGGACTCCAGAGCCCACTCAAAATAAGAGCTGAGCTCATGCCTGTGGCCCGTGTTTGCCAGCTGCTGCCGGTGTGGAGGTGTTGGCGGAGGCTTTCCCTGTTTCTTCCCTTTGTCTTGTGTGAAGAGGTTAAACAAAAACACAATAAAACTCTGGGCCAGAAATTTTCACTGTAGATCAGAGAGACATTTTATTCATAGTAATTTCCTTATTTGTATCATAAATCCTTCTCCTCTTTGTGTTCCTCAAAGAGATTAAAATTAAGGGCATCACCTCTGCCATCAAAACCTAGACCCCCGAGGCCAAGGAATAGTTTCACTGTTTCTTCAGCTTCCCTTACCCACCTATTCTTTGATATCTGATCCTTCTAGTGCATTGACTGTCTTTACCTTTTCAATTTGTATGTGCTGCAGCCTTAGTCTGTGGCTACAAATAATGATACCCTTCTCCTGTTTACCTGGTACTTACTAGCAGACAATGTGTGCTCAGCAAGGAAGGAGAAAAGTAGAATCAACTCAGTAATAACAGTAGAAAGGCAGCAACATGGATAAAATCTTAATAAATTTTGCTATTGTTTCTCAGAGCATAGCAGAGTCTGGTGCACTCCTTATTATGCTAACTCTTGGGAGCAGGGGATTTTGGAAGTGTCATGATGGTTTTTTTTTCAGGGATCTGTTTATTTTTGTTCAGCTTACTTGTTGATTAATTTACGTAATGATTTAAATTTTTTGCCAGCAAAACTGCATACCAATTTGTTTCTTAAAGACTTAAAACCAGAAGGTAAATAAAAACCAAATTGGAAAATTGGATCCTTATTAAAATCTCAAGTAGGTTTTAACCTGTTGTAGAATTTTAGGTGAGGGGAAGCTTTTTGTGTTCATTCTCAGATGTGTTGGACTCCTCAGAATGAGGGACAGCAGGTCCACATCAGCAGAAGAAGAGGATATTTATAAATTGTATCCTCTCCCTGAATTTATGAGATTGTAAGAAATGGGTACAGTTCCTAGCAAAACACTTGTTTCTGCAACTACTGACCTAGAGTGTCAGATTCTTCTGGATGAATTTGAGTTCTCTTCTGTCACAGCACTCTCATGCCTGGAAGGACAGTGTGAAAAGTAAAGAGAGAAAGTGACAATGTACTAAATGTCATGGTTCCTCGTGAGTGGTGATTACCCCTGCATGTCACCCTCTTTGTGTCACGCTGCCTGAGCTGTGCTGGGTGGGTGAAGGGCGTGTAGCCCTGCTTTCTCCCTTCTTGTCACATGTCTGTGCTTGTTTCAGACCCCTGATCTTCCAAATCTTGTGCAAGTCAGGGGTGTAATGAGAAAATGCCAGGCCACCGAACAGGGGGGCTTTCCATCCCCTTTGTTTCCCTTCATGGCCAAGAAGGGTGAGCAGAATTACCCTGTTTGTCCTTTGGGACCTGCTGAACAGTCCCCTGTAGAGGGTTTCAGATCAGAGCCATGCTATTCTTGGTTGATCTCGGACTTATACTGGCTCATCCTATCTCAAAAATGGCTTTTCTTCTTCCTCCACTTGCATTTCCATTGCTGTTGATACAAGGGTTAAGTGCTTCCCTGCCTACCAGGCTGTATTTGCCCTGCTGCTCCTGCATTTTTACACATCCCACAATCCTTCCCTCTCTTCTGTTCGCAGGCTGGGAGAGGAAGTGGGAGTTGTGTCCTCCTTCCTGGTCCCAGTGCAGTGTAACCAGCGGTTTTATTCCCTTAAATCTGGTACGAGAGGTCAGAGACAGGCTCTGTGCTGAGAGCAGCAGCACAAGGCCACCTTTGTGTCCCATCTCTTTCCCTCCCTTCCCGGTGAGCCACATCTATATCTATTTGCCTCCGTGCTCCCAGTCTTTCCTAATCTATCTTTCTGACACAAATGCACTCTCCTATGATACAGCTGCTGTCTGGATAGCAGTTGTTTTTGTCTAAGCCTACAAAGCCAGCAAGCTCGACTGAAAGGATTGCTTTTTCCATAATAACTTTTAGTGACTCTTGAGTTGCGCTGGCCCCTCAGCTTCCAGAGGCTCCTTTGTGGCAGAGGATGGAGACTCCTGGGAAGCCTGTCCGTGCTGGCTCTCTCATGCTCCAGCTGTACAAAGAGCCGTGCCTGGAAGCAGCGGTGTCCCGGGGAGCAGCGGTGTGTGCCCTCGGGGCCTCCACACCCTCCCCGCCAGGCCGCCATTCCCAGGGGCCCGGCGCACGGAGATGAGCCGAAGGGCAAAGCCGCTTGGGAACCATCTTTCCTTGTTCTGCTGCCATCTGCTTGGGAAGGTGATTGACAGCCACAGGGTGAAGGGCCAGGGTCTGTGCTAATTGTCTGAGGCCCTTGCTCAAACATGGCTGGAGAAGGAGGGGGTCCCAACAGGCAAGGGAAGAATGGGAACCTTTGTCAGGCCCAGCATAGTAAATGCTACTTTTGTGAAGATTTAGGCTTGCTGAGGTCAGTTTTTAACAACTTGGGATGCTCCAGTCTTTTCCTCTTTCCTTTATCTCTAAAGGCTCCTCTTCCTTCTTTATTTCTGCTTCATCAACAAGCATTGTTTCAGTCAGGCTTGAATCCCCTTTCAGTGGCTTAGCCAAAGAAAAGACATCCCATCCTCCTAAACAAGACTCTTTTGGGGCCTGCTATTTTTTTTCTTTTCCGTCTTCTTGTCTCACACACTGTAAAGAATGCTTCAGTATTCTCAGAGGAATGGGAGCATTTGCATATTAATTTAATTGTGTGTGTTCATGCAAAACTACTCAACTCACAGCAAACTAGCCACAGTTATTAAAATTAATTTGCAAAGGAAGGGAGCTATTGTTTTTCAAGACAGGAGTTGTCAAAGCGTATGTTTTTCTGTGTGCTAAAAACACCTTCCTGCCTTTATAGGCACTAGAGCACAGCTGGAGAAACATAACAAAGTTCTTTGGAGAAAGTGGTTTGTAGAGGAAGTTACACAGAGGCGAGAGCCGAGAGAAAATCCGAGTGGTTTTCAGTTGATCTCAGAGCAGGATCTCCCCTCTATCAAACATCTCTGCTACTTGCCAAAAGGAGCAAAACAGCCCCTACTGCCTTTTACATCAGAGATCAACCCAGCTCAGCTCCAGCAGCGTATTTCCCCATAAAACTGCTTGTAGTGCTCTTGGATATATTTCCATCTGCTTTGGGCATGTCTCTCAAAAGAAACCTGTGTAAAGCTTGGGGCTGTTGTGTTTGCAAGCCCAAGCACTGTCTCTGTGTGTATATATACAAGTAAGACAGTGGAACACATCATCCACAGAAGGAATTGCCAGGCTAGGGCTGGAAAGGCAGCTCATGCAGCATTTTGTGATCTGCAGCAAGAAAATTTTGTCAAGACCTCATGGTGCTTTTCATTGAAAATACACTGTTAGACAGGAGGAACTTTGTGTTGTCTCTGTATACACTCCTTTTTGGTTTTGCTTTCCCTTTTTTATGCTTTTCAAGATGTAAAGTGCACATATTTTTAAGGTCTGTCATGATCAGCTAGGAGTCAATGTATGTTGTTATCAATATGTGCACGTCTAAGTCCTAAATGTTTTCCCATGTATATACTTGTTGGCACTTTATAATTATAAATAATATTGCAGATTTGGCTACCAGCACACAGATGAGCACACACAGCAGCAGAAGGTTTTCTGGGAATTCTGACAGTTTCATACATAATCCATGGATGTGACATGACCCATGTCCGGTCTTAAAATATATTATCAGAACTATCACTGGAACAATATCCAAAGTAATTTAGCTTCAGACCATGCACAGGAGCATAATACGTAGGTGATTTTGCCACATTGCTTTTGCAACATTTGCTCCTGTGTCACTGATAATAAAACTGTCAGAACGACCTTGGAGAGGTAATAACTGCTCATTGATTTGGATGTAAAGCCTCCATAGTGTTTTTCCCACTGTGTGGTATTCGTTAAAGGAAAAATAATACCAAACCAAATCTTGCTTCCACAATCTCCTTTAAAAGACATAGACGTAGGGTTTATAGAGATGTAGTTATGTTTATTAACTGCACAGACCTCTAGAACCTCCCAGAGACTTTGAATTTCCTGATCCTGGGAGAGGGGCACTCAAAAGCTGCATACACAGAAAATGCTGGTTTCTGTACTAGGCAGCCTGACAAAAAGCTGGGTTCTGAGCCAGTTTTGATGGAAATTTGTTTACTAGGGTGAGTTAAGGAAAACTGTCTTTTCAACTGATCACTTTGGTTTTAGTAAATACCCAGATCCTTTCCATGGTGTCTGCTTTCCTCTTGAGAGCTGCAGCTGCAATTTCAGCGGCAAGCTCTGGATGTTTAAAGATAAACCTCCTTAAGTTGTTTGTCACTCGATACTTTGGAAAATCTATTCACCAATTTATGAATATTAACATTGAGTTATAAGGGGGATGCAGGACTGCTGGCTTTGACAGTCAGAGTGTGCCTGGCTTGTCCCCAGTCTGGTACACATCACGTCTCTGACAGGCTGGGAAATCTGGTGGATAATCCCAAACAGTGCCCATGCTTAAGGAAGTCATCTCAGCAGTTCTAAACTAGAAATTTTGATTTCATGCACCATTCCATAGGGTGCAACAGTATAGTTTGTATTCTCTTCAGTAGCAGGTTTTTTGGTGGAGAATAAAGTTTTGATCACCCAGGGTGGAAGGACTTGGAGGTTTTAAGGGGAAAGGATGGGCAGCAGGAGTAACTGTGATCCGAAGCAACTCTGCTGTGGAGCGAGAGCAGAGTGAGAGCCCTTGCTGAGAGCAAGACTCAGCATGATGCTGTTAGTTCTCATCACTTGATTATGAATTATAAGCATCATTCCAACAATTTAGTGTACAAATCAGGTTTCTTTGGTTAGAAGGGAAAGCATATCTTGAGCCACACTATTCATGCTTGTGGCTGCTTTATGTTTAGATACTGCTATGCTATTTTGAAATTGCACATTCAAAGAATATTTTTTCAAAGTGGCAAGTTTAAGTTCTGCTTTCCCATTCCTGTTACTTCAGACATTATTTGATGAGAACTTTTTTCAGTGAAGTGTGTTCATCACTAAAAGAAAAGAGGCATGAATATTTTTAATTGATTTGCAGAAGACAGTGGCTTATATTAATTACTCAGGGGATTTCAGCTGAAATTTAACATTCAAAAGGGCACAGGAGTCTAGGAACACATAGAAAACACTATTTCATATATACTGACCATACAGGCTTTTTAACCTTCCACATAAACTGATGCAAAATATAACTGTTTCTGGTTTCCAGCTTGCTGCATACTGCACTCGAGAGTCAGAGTTGGGTTAATTAATTTGAATTAACTACAGGGATCCTTTCCATTGATTTTAGTGGACTGTGGATCATGCTGGTATATAATACAAATTGCTACTTCTTAATTAACCCCTCTACTCTTATCTGATCTCTTCAAGTTACTCACCAGGTGTGCAGGAGAATAGGGCCTGAAACCTTGGTCTTGTGTATCAGTGAATGTCATCAGGAGTAGGTTATCCAGCTGGTCCTTCTGCTGTCCTCCAGCCAAATTAGTGCCTGGGGTGGGGTTTTTCATGCTAGTGAAAGACAGCCAAGAGAAACAGAAAAAAATCTTGCTCTGTTGGAGGAGGTATCTCCCACTCTTCAGACAGACTCCTGATGCAGGAACTTGATTCAGAATTTGTCAAGGCAAGTCTGCTACCGCTTCTACCAAGTTTTCTTTTCTGCTAATTTTTAGCAACCTGTAAGATTTTATGCTTGCCCAGTTAGAATTTAGGGATCCAGAATAATGATGAGCAGGGCTAAGTGCTGTTCCAGAGAGTGCCTGATAGGATTTGAATGAGGAAACATGGTCATCTTCCACCGAGATACAAAGGATGCCTGATTCAGAGGTAGGGAATCTCAGAAGTCTTTTGGAGGTGAAACTGAAGATGCAGAAGGCACTGACTATGCAAACTTGGTATGCTCTTAATATACACTATCTGTTGTCACAAGGATGCTTTTTGCTCTGATAAATTCTTTATCCAATTTACCAGACCAGAAATATATTAAATGCAAAAGGGCAATAAAATATAGCTATGACATCATATCCCAGCTATTGCCAAAGCTATCCATGCCAATGAGGCTGTAGACTGAAATGTCTGAAGTCCAGTGGTTTCTGGAACAAACTTTATTTGGAATTGCTAAGAAATTTTGGATGCAAAGTGTGCCATTCCTATAGCTGTCACCAGGTTAAATCCTCACAGACATCTTACTTGGATGCATCTTGGGGAACTCTAAGACTCCAGGTTCCTGTGGAGTTTATTGTTTGTCCACTTGCCATTGTACTTTCAAGTGGCAATTGAGCTAAGATGGCACTCTTGCAATTAAATTATTTTGATCTTGAACCACAGAACTACCAAATTCAATTTTGAAAGCGGTATTTAGGCTCCTAAGCTGCATGGACATGCTGAAAATGCTGCCATTGATATGTCATGATATGTCAGCACAGAACTGGCAAAATTCTCCTTAAAATGTAGGCGTATGTACTGCAGGCTACTCACTTCCTTATGTCATGGGAGATTGAGCTAAACTCCCCAAGTTAATGCATAGTAGGCACAATAGCAAAGATGCTTGCTTGCAAGAAAAAAAAATCCTAAAAAGTAGATTTAGCCTGCTTTGCAATAAGGAAGCACAGTAAATTACTGTAGTCATTTACCTGTGTACTTTTGCATCCATTCTCTTAACACAAATAATGCATTATTGATAACCCCACTTCAGTGAAAAAATTGATGTCATGCTCTTTTGTCAATTTTGTTTTTAATTAATGATGGGTTTGAGAGTGATGTTTTAGAAACTGCTGCATGGTTTCAAAGCCAGCTTTTGTGCATTGTTTCTCCATGATCTAAGAGTCACAGAGTGAAATAATCTGTAAGACATCAGACTGGGTGATCACAGGAGTCTTGAAATTATCTTTGTGGGTTAAATTATGCATCTTCTTTCAGAGAAAGCATTATGGAGTCACATCATCCTGCAAGTAAATTGCCATCCCAAGCAGCACAGCAGTGTAGCCCAGCAGAGGAGCTGACCATTGGTTATCAGCCTGGCAGAGACCACATTTGCTTCTCATGCCAGTTTTGTGCACAGTGGTATCACTTATGTACCTCTTAGTTTCCTGCTGGGAATAAGAGAGTCAAAGGGTAGAACGATAATTGAAGGAGGAACACTGGCATTTCTAATGCAAATACAAATCCTGTTATGCTCTAACTGGGCTAACTGGGCTGGGTCACCATTTATCCAAGGACACAGACTCCCAGGAACTGCCAGGCTGGATCAAACCCAAAGCCCAGCTGGTTTCCAGCAGTGGGCAGAATCAGAAATACCAGTGGAAGGGTTAAGACCTGTGCTGTAAACAGATAACAACGATAATCACATACTCCCATGGTCATCTACAGTGAGTTCTGCTGAGCTGTAATTGAACAATTTATCTCCTGGAGCACACCACTGGGTAATGGTTTCAAAGTGCTTTCTGATGTTGATGGTAGATTTGGACAGTCTTGGTATGCAGAAAATGAGGAAACACATGAAGAGGACTTAACATGATGCACATTCAATGCAATTCCACTGGCTGGGCAGGTTGCTGTGCAAGAGGAGCATGCCTGGAGTAAATAAAGCGGGAGGGCAAAGAGGGGGCACCAAGTATTGTGTGTTCACAGGGACTGCTCCTAAAGAGCACAGTCTCAAGTAGAAAATGCTCAGTATTGCTGCTTTGCTAGTGACAATGAATATATATTGTTGGAAGAGGCTATATGGAAGATTTCCCATTTATGTTCAGGGATAGGGGTATGCCTTGTACTACAGATGTTGGATACTGTCTTATAGCTTAAGTGAAAGTATGCCTTAGATAGTGTTTATTCACAAGCTCTTTCATACCATAGTGAAAAGGAAATGCTTTAGCTGCTCAAAATACTATGCTAGTGATTTGAAAGCCAAGAAAATGCTTCTTGGTGAGTTGATTCTTTTTCTGCTTTGAAAAAGGGCTAATTTCTTGAAAAAGCAGGGATAAAGTCAGCTCTTCAAGCTTTGAATCGATTATATCCACACCCCAGAGGCACAAGGTGGGACAGGTAGAAGACAAAAATGCTTTTTTCTCTCCAAACAAAGCTGAAATAAAAATGCAGACCTGTTCTAAGGTAAATGCTCACCAAAGAAGTTTGGAAGCATGTGATACAATTAAGAAAGAACCGAATTCCTCTGTAAAAAGAGTTTATCACTGTAATGCCTTTGAGACTAGTATAACTTAGTGAATTAGCCTTGATGTGAGGTTGGGATAAGATGTATTTACCTTAAGTGCCATAAGCTTGCACGTGGAGCAGAGATAGTCATGCAATTGGAGATTTCCAGCACTTTCCTAATGCAGTATTCAGAAGAACAACATAAGGAAATTCACAGCTCTGATAATTCCCCCATGCAGAAAATGCACACTTGACTCATACATCCTATTTTACATTGTCTGAAAGAAAGCAACACTTTCATCTTGATAGTATTAAAAATGTGGGATCTCTTGAAATAGCAGAAGCACATATAGATTGATCTAATACTGTTATTGTAACTGAAAAGACAAAATAATATCATATGTGTGCATTTTCATAAGGCGATGAAATGTTAAAAAAACTAAGATTATTAAAAACTTGAATAAATGACAGCAAAGGAGAGAGAAGGAAAACTGTTCTGCATGATATTGAGTTCAGGACATACATTTCAGCAGTGTCGTGCTACATGATTCAAGTGCTAAACTAGTAAATGTTAATATAATATTAGGAAATTATAATGATGAATATAGCTGGATACCATCTGGTATTAACTCAGTTCCCAGGGCATTTAAAATTCTGATTGCACAGTTCTTTGTAGGATTACTGGGTTGGAAAGCTGTAGTGAGGAATGTTGTAATTTGTCTGGTGCTAGGATTACTGAAAAGTCAGCCAGTGCTGATTTTTGATGGCAAATACCTTTTTTTTTTTTTTTTCTTTTTTTACCCCTTCCTTTAAAGAAATAGCATATTTCAGGGAAAGAGTGGGCTGCATATTTTTCCCCAGAAATCTTGGCGGGAATGGATGTTTTGTTTTTTTTTTTGTTTTTTGTGGGTTTTTTTTTTTTTTGTTTTGTTTTGTTTTGTTGTTTTTTTTTTTGTTGACAGTTGGGTTTCTTGTTTTATTGTTTTTTGGGGGGGGGTTGCCTTTATTAATGATAGTGCATTCTGGAAGCTGCAGCTCTGATGTCTCAGTCTCACTCTTTGTAATCTAAATTAGTCCCAAGAAGTCAGGCTGTGTTTATTGTGCTGCACCATCCTCAGACTTTGCAATGCAATGGCTTTTTCTCCCTCAGAGACAGAACTCACCACATACATGGGGGAGAACCAGTATGTGAGAAACACAAACTGCACCTCTCAAACTACTGTTTCTAACTAGACAGCTTTCAGTTTTAGAGACAATTTTTCTAAGACCAAATTTGCTTTGCATACCCCTAATAAACTTTTCTCAAAGCGAAATAAAATACTTTTTCATTCATAAATGATCCTTTATTTTAAAGAAACTTTATTTTAAAGAACTGGAAACATTCGATGTCTTAGGCCAGTGAGAGAAGAGCTAAAAATCAGAAGAAGTAGTTTGGTGAATATGAGTAGGCAAAGCCTAAGTCAACTGAATTTTTTTGGTTACTGAGAAATAACAGACACAGAAGATACTGGGGTTGCAAGAAAAGTGTTAGGTTTGCTGTGCAGAAAGTCAGCTCCAGTGCCTCAGTGCCCCATGTATGTTATGCCTTATTAAGATAAAATAGGATTTTAAAGCACATCTGCTAGCGCTGTAAAATTTCAGACAATAAAAGACATATCTGGTAGCTTGAGTGCAATTCTTCGTCCTTGAGTTTGTGTTAGAGATTTCCATCTGCAGATGTTGAAATTCTCTTTGAGAACTATTTATTGTGGTTGCAAAACATCTGTTTCTCTCCAAACCAATAACTTTTTGTGAGTGTTTTTAGGGGGGAAATTCTCTGATTGTTTATATTTGCGTTATTTTACACAGTTTTTCATTTCCATGCTGGCTCTCTCAAACTGTAATCTTTACATCTTTCCTGCCTTTTACTGACACACACAAATTGACTGTCTTATTTTATTTATTTATTTATCATTTTATTTACATATTACTGAGTGAATCAGCTGTGAAATAGAAATTTTGTCCATCCTCAGACCTTTGGGATTCTTTGAGAACTTGTGATTTCACTGTTAATGTCAGGGGGTTTGTACCTTGGTTTGTCAGAAATTGATGCTATGATGAGAACAGGGTGGCTATGATGCAGAACAGCTCTCTCTTCTGATACTGTCAGTGGCCGCTGGAGTCCCAGCTGCCTTAATTAGGCCAGTACGTGTGCTTCAGAGGGCTGACAAGTGCTCCCACAATCCTGTTCTCAACAGTTACCTTCAGGCAAAATGAAGGTGCATCTCAGCTTTACATTGTTCTGATAAAACACAGACCTGAGATTTTTAGAAGCTGGTAGAGGATTGGAGGGCCTTTCTTCTTAGGCACCTCTCTAAATGCATCAGTGGGAGGACGGCTTGAAATTTGGAAGGAGAGACTGAAAAAAATTGTGAATTTTTTTTTAAATAAGTCTTCGCTCTCTGTTTATTGCTCTCTGTACACAGAGATTTTCTGCTCTTACCCTTAAAGAACCTTTCATTAGCTCTCTTTGTATATGCTTTTCAAGAATACACAGCAGAGGAAGAGCAGCCAAAGTGTGGGCATCACAGATGGGGCAAATGTCAAGATATGTTCCTCTGGAAAAACATTTATTTGAGTAAAAGGCTCAGGTGATCAGACTGATTGACTTCCTCCAAGCCATTCCTTTAAGATCGCTCTGTTCTATGCCTCTTGCAGGACACAGTCCCACTGTCCCACTGGTTTTCCCTTGCAATTTATTTCTTTCACCAGTCTGTGGTCTGCCCAGTGCAGGCACTCAGTTGTTTCCTGCCCACCTAGAGCCAGCCACCCTTGCTGCATGTGTGCTTCTGAATGTGTTATGTGCCAGCAGCTCAGGTGCTGAAATGCTGTAGTTCAAGAAAACTCCTCTCTGGGGTCTCTGCTGGGTCCTCACCACCACCATGGCAATGAGACTGATACAGGGTGCAGACAGGTTTTCCTGTACTGACTCCACCTGCAAGGCTCTGCCTGCTCTGTCCCCCAGGACAAAGGCATATTGGTCAACTTATCTGTGGCAGACACTCAACAGAAAGGCTTTTTGGCAGTCTCTTTCACATGCTCTTGCCTGCTATGGCACATGTTCTCACTTTTTGTCCTAAGCATCCTTCTTCTGTGCTGTGTAGCTTTAGAGACAAGGAGTAGCTCAGGTATTTGATAAATTTCAGCATTTCTTTTAAACCCATTTCACTTAATGCCTAGGGGTTTTTTCCTGAGACACTGGTTTTCAAGGGCATTTAGGCACTTGTCTGTATTGCTGGTGGTTTTTCTATAACTTTTAGTGGAGCTAAAGTGACTGTGGTTCACTCTCCCTTCCTTCTGTCTCCACTGATCCCTTCTCAATCCTAATGCTTTTGCTTTCCTAGAGAGAAGTGATAAATGGCTGAGAGTGGAGTTTGATGAGGTCAGATGTTACTGTTGGCTGTAAATCCTTCCTGCTTGTTGGTTCAGCAGCAGTCTCTGGCCTTGGACTTTTATGGGTCTCCCAGTGGGGGAGGGACAGGAGTGGTGTCACTGTCAGCACACCAGAGTGATTTGCAGGAGGGTTTTATTGGAAAGCTTCATGCACATGGAGAAACTCCTGCAAGCCTCAGGAACAGAAAGAAATCTTCTAATCAGCAATCTGTTCCTGTAGGTAGAGCTCTCCCGCTTATGCAGCCTAGGCCTGCCTGCTCCTTGTGGGGCAAAAAGTCAAGCAGTGCCTCAGGATTAAATGATCTCACACCACAGACAGCTGAGATACAGATATAGGTGTTCAGAGATGCTTTCTGGGGTCACAATTGTAGCCATTCCTGAATCAGTAATATGTTTACCTTGGTTGACATCCAACTGCAAGCACTGTGAGGATGGCAAAGGACGGCTACACGAACTTACTCCCAAGTTCTTGTGCCACTGCTGCATGTAACATAAGAGATAGGAAGAAATTAATGGACACTTTAAAATGTAGCTTTACCTGTGTCCTGAAAAGGCTCAGAGTCAGCCTGAAATTCTGCATGAATTAGAAGATGCGAGTATGAGTGGCAAGAGAAAATGCTTCCCTAAAGCCCAACAAAATTACTGTTGCCATTGGCTCAGAATAATCAGTGCCACTCATTCTCCCCAGATATTGCTATCATCAAATATGTCACAAACTTTTAAATGTAGTTAGACAACACTTGAACAGAAAATGAAGCATATCCGTTAGTGGGTGGTGCAGAAATTTATTCTCTGTGCAAATATTTTTTTATAATTAGGCAAAAGAGAAGAAAATATGCCTTTAATGATTTTTTAGTGATAAAAATCAAAACATACCAGATAAAGAACGCTTGCTCAGAAACAGCTTTATTCTGAAACTAGCCAATTAAAGAGACCAAATATACAGCACCACAATAGAGGAGCTGTTCAAAATGCAGCATTGCTCTCCATTCCTGATGCATTTTAGCTTTGATATTGGTAACACCTTTTGGGTAAGATTAAAACTCTTCTGACTGCTTTCTGGTTTTGTTGGCTTTTGGGTTTTGGTTTTTAGTTTTTTTTTTTTGTGATATCCTTAATACTCAAGAGGGGAATCATTAGAAGATTGACATCAAAAATGATGTTTATTTATTGAATTGTTGCAAGGTGTTGATGTTTTCTACCTTCTCTGTCTTGTCTCTTTAAACCTGCAGGATCATACGTAGGAACATGAATAGCGGAATTTGCCTCCAGAACTTTTCATTATTAATGATGCTCTATGACTAAATTGGAAATCTGCTACTGTACCCCAAGGGGGTGATTAATTTAGCAGACTAGGAGTTTTGATTAAAAGGGAATGAAATGTCTGACACATAGTCTATTTATCAGTTATTATGATATTAAAACACTCTAATCATTGTGGTGCCTAAATTAAGGCTTCACAGCCTAAATGTCACTTCATAGTGTTCTTTTAGATCTGTCTGTGTGATACGAGTTTATTTTCAGTGGGAGCATGAGAATAAAAGTGTATGTAGTGGTCTTTGATAAAAACTAAGCAGTCTGGTAAGATCTCTGCTATTTGCCCCTTTCTCATTAAAAGAGGAGATGAGAGAAGATTTTATAAATGTGATTTGTACAAGCAGTGGATGCAGGATGAGATGAAGTTATCCCTGATGTCCCTAAGGATTATGACATAAACTTTGGAAAACTGGACTAGGACTAAAGGACACAGAAAAACCTCTAAGGATTTAAGTCTAAACCATTCCTTCCAGAAACCATGCGTGCTCTGAGATATCACATTGTCTGAGAGGTGAAATCCATGTCCTTAAACTAAAGGTCAGGACAGACATGGGCAGTGATCTACCAAGAATGGCAATCAACACTCAGTGCTAAGTGTCACTGAAGCCCTTTGCAGGCAAGTAGGAGGTGAAAGCAGTGGATCCAGTGTTTCCATGTAGGGGCACAAGAAACAGCTTCAAGCCACAGTATTGACACACCAGCCTTGCAAGCCTCTCAGAGGGAGGAGGCAGGGCCAAGGAGCAGAGTGTAAGAAAAGACGGTCAAGTTCTGCTGGAGGAGTGGTGCTTTGCGTTCATGAAACCAAATCACATTCCTAAACTGGCCATGTCAGCAACTCAAATATAAGTTTTAGGCCTCAATAGGAAAAATGCCACCTTAGGACTAAATTATCCACTGATTTGAGAAAACAAACAAACAAAAAACCAAACCAAGCAAGCAAAAAAAGCGCAAAGAAACTAAAGTGGCTGAATGGCAGGTAAAACATACCAAAAAAGCAGGAAGCCATTTTTCAAGTAGCTGCGGCTTGACAAAGGAGGAAAGTAGATAGGCTCATAAACCCAGGCATTTTGTAGGGGAAAATGTAATAAGAAAGGCCAGAAGAATTGGAGAAACTTACAGAAATCACAAAAAAAATCCCTAAAGTCCTGTGTCAAACATGTTAAGCAGGAAGCTTGCTGGAGTCTGCAGGCTCAGTAAACAATAAACATGCAGAAAGAGTGTTCAGAAAAATTAAAAGTTTTGTGATTTTGCTGTGGAGGAAAATTGAGATGTTCCCACAGAAGAATTCTTCTCCTATCAGATGTCAGGGATGAAATAGTTAATGTGGTAATTATACCATCCCCTAGCTTGAGTTCTGGTACCAGAGGGTAAGGACCAGTGTAACACAATTTTTTTAAAATTGTTTCCTGAGAGAATCCCACAATACATACATTGATAGAAGTTAAAATAATAACAGAATAGTAACAGAATGAATGAGGTCATCAATAAATATCATAGTGGCAGAAAGCCAGGCTCTTGAGATTAAAAGTAATGACTTACTAATCAATTGGGTAGCACTGGGGGAGTGAATGTGTGGGCAGGGCAGCCCTCCTACCCCTTACCTCAGGTTAGCCTGGGCACAGATCCAGGAGTTGGGTTTGCTTTGATCTCCAAGCTGTCCTGCAGTGCATTGATATATCTCCCAATCTGAAGACAGGCACAGAAGTGAGTACCTTACTAAAAAAAAGACCCAGAACTGTAAATAATCATCATTTGGAGCTGCCTGGAGATTAGGATGGGTTTTTAAGAGAACCAGGTTGTGAAATAGAAGTGAGGTAGATACAGGGGATAAAACCAGATGTTAAAAGACATGTTATCAGAGAAAACAGCATTTTGCAGGCAATGCTTTTAAAGACATGAGAGATCAAGGGGAAAGTGCCCTCTGAATTAGTGGCAGATATGGGAAAAGGAATTCTCATCAGTCTCTGCTTTTAGGATTCATTCTTCCCTTAACTGAAAACCAAAGGACATCTGTGGGAGTAAGAGATCTTAAGCACAGATTTTGTTTGTAAAGAAAACAAGTAGAAAACTGGCAGAAGATAAACACTTCCTTAAAAAGGGAGTGTATTCCAAACCCCTAAAGCACCCAGCTCAAGTGGGAAGGGCAGCACTTGCCTCCCCTCCGCTGGTGCAGGCTGGCTTGCTGCCCACTGCTGGAGCTGCTGCAGGTGAGGATGTGCGAGAGGCAGCCCGGATGCTCTGCTCCCTCCCTCCCAGTCCCGCGGGCCTCGGCAGCTGTTTGCGGCTGCATGAGAATAACGAGGACATTGCTCTGGATGTGACACCGCCTCGGCTGGGTCTTTAGGAAAGCTCTCTAGAGCTATTCTCCTGAGTCCTGCAATAATCTGCAGCCTGAGTAGACAGTGCTGTTGGGCTCAGCATTTTCCTTTTTTTTATTTGCCTGTTGAGGGAAAATATTGCCACTACTTCTGTGGTTTAAAATGATGGAAAGCAGTAACACGTTAAAACAAGGGGCCAACATTGCCTGTCAGGATAAGGGTGAGGAAAATTATGCAGACAGCAAGTAGCTTTACATCACCTACTCCTATTTAGTTATGCCAAACCCAAATGACATCACTGGACTGGTGTGAACATTGCCAGGCCAGCAGCCAGATCATTGGGCAGTGAGTCCTATGCTGTCCCACTCCTGCTGGGACAGTTTAAATACTCTGTGACTGCTGCTGTCATCCCTGCCCCTCTGCTGGGGTTTGTGTAGAGGATTTCATTGGTGGTGTCTCAGCTACTGGACTTGCAGCCTTAATGGTAACTTAAACCACCAGGGACTGTGATGTCAAGTCTCTGACCACATGAGACCAGACCTTATTCCCTGTGAATAGCACAGAAATTCTTAAGTGAGAATCTTTGGTCCGTAGCCTCCTGGGAATCTGATCAGACGATTGGGATGGTCCCATTTCTTGATAAAATTAATACAATTTATCTTGTACAATGAGTTTCCATTCTTTTCAGTGGGATTTTGCACAGAAACCTGAAGCAGTGTGTGAGTGAGGCAGAAAAGTGCTCAACCTGATGGAAGCCTGGGGTTAGCCAACACATGGAAATAGAAGGAGTTTCTACATTTCTGTGAGAACACTGAATTTTATGTGATCTTTTTCAATATCTTCAATTCATTGTTCTGGGTGTTGATTTAGTGACCTGGAGCTTTCCGAGGTGGAAATTGTTAGAGAGAAAAAACCTATCCATGAGTAAGTGATAGAAATATCGCTAGCCTTTTATCTGCTTTCCTGCTTTGATTTCTCTAGAGCTTACCTGAGCTGTCTGTCATCCAAAGAACATTTTTATACCTGTGCCAATAAGCAGTGGAGTGTTCATGAAGGGCACAGCACAGTGGCAGTCTGTGAGGGATGCAGTGAAAGGCTTTCATTTAACACCACCGTACATGGCAAACCCAATTTTCAGCTGTATGTATCAGCATGGCAAGTCTTCTTGTTCCCAGTCAGCATGCTACAGGGTAATTCAGAATACAGCTTATTGCAGGTTTTGGTTTCTCTTCCAAGATTCATTCCTTTTCATCCCTTTCTGTGCCAAGTATAATAAACAGAACAGGAGCTGAAGGCAGTTTGGCTGGGGAAACAACATTCAATAATTTAAAAAAGAAAAACCTAACAACAAAAACCAACCCTGCAGAAAACAAAACAGAACAAAAAGGCTGGTCAGTAAAAGAGGTAGAAAGACACCTTTGCCAACAGTGGAAGGGGGAAAGAAGAAAAAAGAAAAGGCACATCTGAGCTGTTCCTCCTGCCCTTCTCAACCAGCCTGAATGGAGACTGAATAACAAAAAGTACAGAGATCTCACCTTTTCCTATCCAGGCAGGCCATGCTTTTCCAGTGCTCCCTTATTACTCCATTGAAACCAGAATGGCTGAGAGCAGAGTGTCCCTGGATAGCCCTTTCCCCATGGAGTGAGAACACCAGCTAGGTGGGAGGTTAGAGTGCAAGGTGAATGCTCTGGTCTCAAGTGTCTTTATGAAAATGAATATTGGCATTTGGCCCTTAATACCTTTAGCAGCCTGGACAGAACTCTAGAGAGCTGGTGCATTTTGGGGGGAAAATGGAACAAAAGAGCAAGACAGTGAAAGAAAGGCACACTGCTTCTGCTTTCTTTGTATGCTTTAATCTTTTGAGTACGAAGAAATGCAGATATATGAGCTCTTAAAATGCTGCACTTCTATCAGCTCCTTCCCTAGTGTTGAGTGTGAAGAATCTCATAACTGCCAGGTACTCCTTTTGACAGGGGGAGGATCATCACTGGGATTGAATCCAAATGCTAACTATTACAGATGAGCCTAAATCTTAACTATTACAGATGAGCATTGCAGTAATAACAAATTATCCTTCATCTTCTTATAGAGATATTCTCATCTGTGCTTTTCTGGGCATTATGGAAGAAGAGAATTACATAGATAAACTGTGGAGTTGATGAACTTTAGCAATTCCTGTGTTTCCATGTTATATCTGGACTGCTGTGGTTTGGTACTACTCCCTGGAAAGGGTTGAATAGTGCTTGGTACCTGGCTCTGCTTCCTAATACCTGTTGGCAGTTTCCTGTGGGAATCTGGACTGTGCAGTGGAATCACTCAGACTACTAGGCCAGTCAGTTGTGAAAATCTGCTGCCTGTGACCTCATTAAAACAGCCTGACTGGGGCTGCTAATCACATAAATAAAGAATTAAATCATAGCATTAACCTTCTACAGGGAAACCTGCCCTGGCAACACTGACAGAATTAGATCTATTAATTATTTAGAGGGTCATTTGATAGAAATGTATATAGATGGTAGATTATGAGCACTTGAAGCAATAAGTTAACCATAAATTTTTGCTCTGATAAGAATATTTTCATATTTTCCTCTTAATGTCACAAACCAAAAGCTACCTTGCATTTTTTTTACTAAGACTGTATCATCCCATTTAATTGATTGTATGTGTATCAACTAAGAGTACTATGCCCCAACATCAAGGATTTTTGTGCTCCTTTTAGCTCTTGAGGCTCCTTTTTTATTAGAAATTCTTCCTGTGCAAACAGTTTCCATTGCTTAATTCAGGGCCAATTTCACACTTGCTATAATGCTTGGAGCTTTTTTAGTGGCCAGGGTGTTCAGAGGACCTGAGCACATTTCCTGTCCACTCCTGAACTAAAGTCAATGTGCAGGAAATCTGTCTCACCAGTGCTGTGGACTAACAGGATGCTTTCTGCAGTGGTCCTCTGCTGTCACCCATGGAGGTGTTAAATTCCATTAAGTGTCTAGCAGATTTTCCCTTCTTTCTCTGAATTTCTTGGGGGAAAAAATACTCTTGAATCAGATGGGATGATGGGTTCATTGTTTTACTGATTCTACTGGGCTTGCAGGAATGACAATGGTACTAGATAGGCTTGTTTACTGACCAGAATTTGAATGTATGTTTGCAGATAACACACAAAAGATTTGGGCATGTGGAGTGGAGGAGGGTGGGGAGACTGGAGGGAAATCTGTCATTATTTATGGAAATATCCAGTATTCATGGAGCCATCTGCTGTGAATGATTCAAGTCTGAGAAGTGTCATAAAATGAGAAAGCATAATGTAGAAAGAAATAAAAAAAACCGACCTGAAAAAAACCTTTAAATTTATATCACTCAGAAACCTGAACCAGGGAATATATAACCTCAGACTCTCTCTTTCTAAAGATACTCTGTAAATTTTCCTGCCAGATTGAGAGATAAAGATAGATTATATTTCTCAGGTTCCTTTCCTCACCCTTCTTGGAACAATTAATTCCATTTGTTCATTTCCAGCCCTTTAATTATTGATCACATCGTTTCCTTTTTTTCTTTCTCACTGTTCCGGGCTACAAGGCAAGGATTGAAGTTAAAAAAAAAAAAAGGTGTTTAGGAGACTGCTTAAGCCTTGAAGCATTGAGAAGATCTTTACCATAGCCACAGTTTGCTCTCTGATAGTGAAGCCTCCCTTTGTCAGAATTTTATCAATACTAAGAAATTTTATTAAGGGCAGAACCTTCATAGCACTTCTCTGGAGAAAGGCAGAGGATGGCCTGCTTCCCTGTACTGTGCTCTTTCAGTTCAGATCATTAATTTATTGATTTGCTCATTATGTTCTGTAAAAAGTGAATATAAACGAATAGTGGAGAAACTGAGGCAAAAAAGAGGAAATTATTTGTACCACCACACCAAAGGCTGCTGAGAAAATCAGGAATAGACTGTATCTTTTTCAGTCATTTATCCTAGAGACCTGGTCCAAGTCCTTGCCTTGGGAAGACTTTGGAATCCCTTTGAAGCATTTTTTATCTTTCCTGCTTCCATGTATTTTGGTTACAGTTAGAGTGGCACATCACGTTACCAGCAGGTGCTGTTGTATGGCTGGTTGTGATTGTCTTGCCATGTCTCTTTTCATCTCTGTCACCTTATTCTCTAACAGCTCATCAACCCTTGCTGAAAAAAGGCTGATTTACCAGAACAATGGTGTGTTAGAACAGAAATTTATCTTCAGCCTTATTTCCTCTCTTATAGCGTCACAGTCCAGGATTGTGAGTTTAAAAATCTCCTTACTATTGTATTGGCTTTTAAAAATACTTCCTTACCTTTAATTTACTCATTCATTCATATTGGATTGTCTTGACATCCTGCAATGTTCCTGTTTGCTATGCAGGGCTATCCTTCTTCTTCCACTATTCCAACTTCATGCCTTAAAAATCACGTCTCTCCTCCCAGCAAGGCACATAAGGATGTGGAGAAGCATCACAGACTTTAACTGAAGTGATTAAATACATTCTGAGTGCTTGCTCAATGCCCCTTTATTCCTATTTGTATAAACACCTTTCTTCAGGTGAGGAAGCCAACAGAGAAGTAGCACAAATGCACACCCACTGCTTCCTTCTCAACATAGGGATTCCTGTCCTCTCTGGATGGGATTTTTGTGATTTCCAGGGGCAAAGGTCCTATCAGTGCAATACTACATAATACTAGATAATAATAATACTAAATAACATTAATACTAGATAATAATAATACTAATTAATAAGAAGAAGAAGAGGAAGAAGAAGGAGAAGGAGAAAAAAAGGTACTTTAAGAGATCATCCAGTATCTTCTTGTTCTTCAAGGTGAGAACAGCTCTGCCTTTTTCTTGTCCATGTTTGTCTAGCCTTGAAAAATGAGCCATAGTGGAAACACAGAGATTGTTTTCTGACGTTCAAAACACATCTAACCTAAATCTCCCTCAGCCATGACTACATTATCTGCTCACTATGCATAGAGAGAATGGACTCTGCTTTTCATTCCTGCCTTTTGCCAACCCTGCAAGCTGTTATTTGGTCAGCTCTGCCATTTCAGCAGACCTTTTACTGGTTTTGAGGGGCTTGTGTGGCACTACAGCCCAACTGTAATGCTCTTACAAGGCAGGTTTCACATCTTTGAAGAAAGATGCCTTAGCTCCTGGTTCAGAAGACAGCAGGTGTTGGGTTTTTTGCCCCAGTATCCCCTAGCTCTAGAAACAACTCCTTCCTTTTTTGTATATTTGCCAGCCTTCCACTGTGTTTTTTTGACCTATAGCAGAGAAAAAGTGAAACAAGTGCACTTGGCTATGAATTACAATGTTGTGGGATAGTCACTATAAGTTTTTGGACAGGTCATTTGTTCCTTTCTTTAATTATACAGGGCTTGTTCCAGCCACGCTCATGCTGAGTAGCACCTCATTCATTCAGCAGCCCCTCAGTAATCAATATGTCTCCAGGGGAAGAAATATTGTGTACCAGGTAAGGGAACTATTGCTTCCCATCGCAGGCCACTCTTTTCTCTCAGCTCTATCAAAAGTTATGTTTAGGCCAGTAATGAAAAACTGATTGCATGATGACGTCTGTGAAGTCCACAATCATACTGTCTGCAGTGCACTGGAGAACAGTCCTTTGTTTGCTTGCAACACCAAACCCATTGCAAAAAGCAGTATTTGCAGCTAATCACCACAGTGATTTCAATTTGCATTTAGCCATTGTGCTAACAGAGGCAGCTGGGAAGAGAAAAAAAAATCAGCACAAATAAACACAGCCATAAGTACTGTCAGTTTTTAGCACCAGAAACTGCTGGAAGTAATGCTGATGCCTCCAACCCAAGAAATCTTTTTAATGTGAAATGATATATATGAGGCCAAAAGAGGAACACATTTTGTCTTGTTTGCTTAGACTCCAGAATATATTTCCGAGTCTCTGGATGTAATGATTGCTTAGGCAAGTCAAACACTGTATATCACCTGCTGAGCATCTGATTCATTGACTGGGTGGATTGAAGCCAATTTAACCAGCTGGAATCTGTAGTATTGACTTCAGTGGTGTGATCCTGATCTATATCACACAGAGGATTTGGCCCAGAGACAAAGGGAGGTAGTGTTTCCTTTGGGTGACATCTTTCTGCAAGCCAAGGCGGACAGCATCTGTCTTGCACAACCTGGTTGTCCTAGAAGTGCCGTGTATTGCTCATGGAGTACCACAGAGTTTTATCATTCTGTGGCTCTTTCTTAGACAGGGATGGCAATCAGGGACAACAGCCAATTTCTTATAGTTCTATCCTTCTAGTTCACAGCTGGTGCCATCTTCCAGCAATTCTGGGACCAATTCTCCGATTGTACTGATTCCCTTTGTTCAGATTTCTGCAGGCACGTATGCTGCTGTATAGCATTATTTTTGAGGAAGGGAGGAGGCTTAACCTGGCTCTAGATTTCCCTTTTTCCCTTTCACCTTGCTGAGGAGACAGACTGAGCATAAGACTTCACGTATTGTGCAGAGAAGCCCAGCAGAGCCAAGTACGACACGTAGCCATAAAGAGCAGCAGAGGACAGGCAAGGCAAGACCTCGCTCTGCGAGTGCTGTGACAGCCCTGGTGCTCAGTCTGGGGGCATGAGAGTTATGATACTACAGTGCTGTTGCTCATCTTTATTTTCTAGCTAAGTGACTTCATTTCACTAAATCTCTCCAGCTCTCCGTATCTCCATAACCAGGAAACCAGAGGGACAAAAGGCTGAGCAGAATTTATTATTGCTCTTTATTATTATCATATCTTATGTCTTCTTTTTAAGATTCATGAACCACCATTCAATTAATTCATCAGAAGCCTGAAAAAGCTAATTGTGCGTTCATATATTTCCATAGGCACGGGCTCATTCCTGTGCCAGATGTCAATAATACCTGATCCGTGCAAATGGAGCTGAGTTTGTGGCAGCCTGCTGCCCAATCTAATTAATGTTGTGACTCCAGTTCTCCTAAGTAGTAATGGAGTTTGGGTTTGGCATAATTGTAAGGCCAGGGGTGGCCATGGTGAGAGACAGGGATCTCAACTCTGCATCTCTGGGGCTGAAATCTGAAATGTCAGTATTCCATTCCCAAGGCCCCATATACAGGAAGGCAATGCAAGAGGCTGGGTTTTTGCACAAAGAGGGCTCAGAAAAATCTGCAGTGCACTGCCCAGCCCTAGAAACTGTTTGAAGAGGCAGAAGGGGCTTAATAACTGAGGATCACACTGTGTCCCTCTCTGGTTTTCTTTGATCATCCTAACGCTGCTGTTGCCCTGGGTCAGACAGTGCCAGAGTGGCCACTGCACAATTTCATGTGCTGGGCTTCCCAGGGCAGCATCAAGACATTGGTGGCTTGTGGAAGTGACGTTTGTGGGTAAGTCCGTAGGGCCAGGACCATGTGCATTGTCACCTCATTGCCTTCTCCAGGCAGGAACAGTGTCTTTTCTTTTGGGAAGATGCTCATCTCAGGCCGGGATGAAATTTTATGTTTTTCAAAGCAGGTTGCAGCCAAGCATGGCTTGCTTTTATTTTTGTTGTCCCCAGCATTATTAGCACACAGCTTGCTTTCAAAGATAAAGATGTAGAAAAACAATAGCATCTTGCCAAACTCCTTCAGTGTACCATTTGCAGGTTGTGCTGTTTTATCAGTGTCTTAATATGTACATTGCAATGGTGAGAAAACTCTGTTTTGTGAGCTACAAAGGGAATGAAAATACTGAAGTAAGTCCCTCTCTGCCCTGCCAAACAGACCTACCTTCTTCTGGCACTTTTCCTTTTCTATCATTGTGCTATATTGTAGAGATCTTGTTTAGCATATAAAAAACTACTGCTGCACTCTATTATCAAAGACATATTTGTTAAAACATGCATATAAAAGGATTTGTAATTGAAGAACAGCTTTGATATATTTAATAGGATGTAAAACTGCCATCCCTTTTTAATAGGAGATGCTTTATGTGCATTAGAAGTAATACAATAATGCTCTTCACTGAGCTCTAACCATTAGCAGACTGTTTTTTCCCTTTCTTTTAGTTAATCTTAAAACTTTAATGTAATCTAAACACATTGACATCTTTTTTTTTTTACTCCCCTCTCTGTACTTGGAAGTGCTTTGAATTGAACTTTGTTTCAAATAAGGGCTAGCAACAAACATGGCATCAATATCCAGGGCCCTGCTGCCGCCTGACAGATGGTCCATAAAGCAGCACATCTCCTTGCCTTAGGAATGCTAACAGTAACGGGAGTGCGGCGGCATGTGCGAGCGAGCACGCCTGAGAGTAACCTTGTGAAGAATGAGCAGTTATAATGGCATTCTTTTCTATATTCCCATGTCTCAAATGTAATCAAATACCAGAGCAGCAGAAATAGAAAATGACAATCAAAACAAAAATAGTAATAGCTTTAATAGCAGTTGCTGTGCTTCAGTCGCAGAGTGTTTTACAAGGAAGCATTGTTAAATTCAGGAAATAAGGATGTAAGCTGGTAAGAAGAAAGTATGCTAAATCTGACTGGTGTTTTGGGGTACTTGTGGTTTGGTGTCTCATCTTACACAGAGCTGTTCTCTATTCCTTTCAGAACTCAGGATCAGGGAATAGTTTTCAAGATGGCTAATCTAAGTTATTTATTCTGGAAAATTGCAGATGTGTCACTGAACCTTGTTAGAGGAAACCAGGAAAGAGGCCATTTCTCCTGATTTCTTGTCTAGTGCCTCACCAGCACCCAACAGTACGTATTATCTTGATGGTTGTAAGAGTATTCACAGAATGCCTGAGATACTGCTGCTTCATGAACAAACTGACACCATCAAAAGTATCTCTCTCTTGTTTCAGAGACATTGTATTGACCAAATTCAAATTGACTGTGCAACTGCACTTCCTGCTTTTCCTAAGAATATCTTTTAGTTCATTTATTTATGTGTCCTTTCAACAAGAAGATGTTGTGCTAGTGTTGTGCTAGCAGGAGCTGGACAGTCTTGGGCCACGGATGTAGTCCTTTGCAGAAAAAATTTGTATGTGTTCACCTGTTTTTTGTGGCAAGAGCTGAGCACTGGCCTGGCACCCAGGTGAGGTGACATGTTTGAAGAGATATTTTAGTGACTCTAGGGATGCTGCTGTCATCCAGGACTGTTTGCAGGAGGGAGTTGTAAATCTGTGTCTCTTTGTTGCCTGATGAATTTTTGGAAGAATGACTGTTCCTCTAGGCTGACTAAGTGGGATGGCAGAAGTGGCCTGCCATCTCTCACGTGTCTCAGCCTGAGCATTCTCTATAAGAATGGCCAGATTCCCTGCTTGGGACTGCAGTTGCTCAGTGCTGCAGCTTTGCTGCCTCTATTGCTTTTCTTCAGCAGTGTTTTTAACCTGGATCTTCTGGCCTGCACTGGAGCCCACAGATAGCCAGGGCAGCAAGTGGATGCATCCATTAAAACAATACAGGTATCTGAAAGACCCGTTAAGTTGTGTACGTAAATATTTGAATGTCAGAATACATTCTGCTAGTATAATTCATGAATGACAGACAGAAAACTCCATTTCATATAGAGAAAATGACATATTCTTTTCATGAAGGGAAGCAGTGCAAGTCATTCAATTTGCATTTGGATATTGCTATTGTTCAGTAAGTGTTGTGGGTTTGGGTGCATACTGCAGGAATCACACAAGGAAGTATAAATGTTTTCTGAAACTGGTTCTCTCTTGCAGATGGAAATTCAGCTCCCATCTCAGCCAATATATGAATTCTAAAAAAGCAGGTGTATTCATTAAGTGTCTGGCTTATGAAAAAACAGTCTTTTTTTTTTCCAATGAAGTTGGTCTGCAATTTGGGGTGATTTAAGGTAGGTTTAAATAGGAATTAAATTTTTTAAAAAGCCAAGGCAGAATTCAGAGATAGTTTTACTCTTTTCTGTGTCAGCAGACTAATTCAGTAAGTACAGTTTAAATAGCAAGTCAATTAATTGTCATAAATTCCTCAGGTTAAATTGAGTTAATTGTTGTGAAGTGCTGACCAGCTACATCAATCAAATAGATGAAACATTTGGGAAATAAACCCCCAAAACAAATCCAAAAATCAGAATGGGATTTAGAACTAGTTGATGGAAGAAAAGAAGTACTACAGTCAATGCATCATAAAAATTCTAGTCTTCTAATATAAAAACAAACCAAAACCATACTGGCAGAAGTGGTCCAGTGAAGTCTTGGACAAAGCCCTGCAGCGTGAGCTCCGTGTGAAGCATGAGCTCATCCCGGACCTAGCCAGACTCTACTGTAGAAAATTGAAAGTTATTTACTCATTTCAGTCAGCTTCTGGATTATGCCTTTTCTGATCAAATTAGCTCTTACCTTTTTCTTGCAGGACAAAGTCATCAGCCTGGAGCACATCACCAAACAGAAAATTAATTGCAGTTGTCTGCTGGGTGTAGAATGCTTGTCACTGGGACTAAATCCAGTAGTCCCCATAGATCTCCAGGGCACTGGACACAGGTAAATGATGCAGTTCTGCTTTTTGTTCATATTTGGTTCTGTACTCAGGTAGCTAAGTTTTCAAAGCAGCCATCCTCATGAGGGTAAACCTGTTTTCAGTCAAGGACATCAACTGTAAGTCACTACAGGTGACCTCAGCATTTGTATGTTTAAATGTCAGTATATTTGAAGTGGTTCAGTCGTTTTAAAGAGTTAGGATAAATACTCCACAGTATTTTAATTCTAGCTCAATTGTTTAGCTTTTCTCTCCTTTTCTAATTCCACAGTAAGTGTAAGGAAACTATTGGGCCAGAATTAAGTATAAATATGCATTCTAATAACCATCTACCTTCTCTATGTATAGAGGTCATGAACGACTGAAAATAATACTGCATTATTTTAAATACGCTTTCACAGTTTATTTCAGGAAAGAGCGGGATGTACTTAAGACAGACAATTCAGAAAAAAACATGGTTGAAACAAAGCATTCACAAAAGTGTGTATGAACTACAATGTAGCAACAGCAGACTACCTTGATTTTAAAAAGGAACAAATCCTCTATTTTAATCAACTACCTATGGCCTAAGTCACTACATGACATGCAAAGAGAATACATCGACAGAGCAAGTCATGCTTCAAGTTTGCTTCAAATGACAGCTAAATGCTACCTGTTGGCCAAATAAATCAAGATGGATTCCTTAAGAGATCTTTCAGCCTGGAAAAAAAAAAGGTGTCAATTTACCTTGAAAAGGCATGCATAGAAGTAGAAGAGGCACACGTAGCCTTGTTTGACACACATTCATTCCAGCTATTCTAAATATTCCCAAAACACAACAGGAAATGTGCAGTATAATACTCATAATTTTTGTTCATAGGAAGAATGAAAGCTGCATTTGAAGGTGCTAAATTTTCAAGAGGGGAGATATGGATTCAATGTCAGTTCTCTGCTGAAGCACAGTATGTAGGTCTGTGAAGAACCCACAAGTATTAGCTACACCCACAGAGCAGAGATATGGCACTTCCAAAATTAGTGCTCCCCTTCACGCGGAATTAGTCTTCTGGGAATTAATTTCTTCCCTCACTCCCTGAAATGTGCAACAAATATATTAACCTTGAAACACCTTTCTGTCTCTTCTAAGCTTCACTGAAAATAAATCTAGGAGTCCTAGTCCTCGTATGTGATGCTGAGAAGGTAGTGTTAATGTAGTCTGCTTCCACAGAGAAATTCCTCTGAGCCTCACTGCTGCACAGCCCTGGACACACAGAAACAGAGTGGTCAGTCTCTTCTGAGAAATAATACCAGGTTCAAACTGTCCCTCTTGTGTAAGGTATTAATTACATTTTCTTTTTTTAATAGTAATTTCTGTCTTCACAAATCTGTGCTGGTAGAACAGGAGCTTTTTCTTGCAGTGTCAGCCATGTGAAGATTTCTAGATGCCTCAGTTCTGGTCTGTGACAAAAAAATCAAAGCAAAAGGATGCAAGAGACTGTGAATATAGATATGAGATTAACTGCATGGGGGCAAAAAATCCACAGGGTTTTTTCATCCCCACAGATGTCACAGCCTCACAAAGCTCTAACAGGCTGGGCTTGCCCAGTGCCTCCTCATGCTGCTCTTAAAGGCAGTGTCTCAGCCTTGGGGCCTCACTTAGGCTGTAGAGCTTGCTGGTTGGTACAAATACATTGATGCTGGAACTAACTCCTTGAGCAGTTGCTGGTCCCTGAAAGTTACTCTTCTATCTGTTTTCAGGGTGATGCTGACAAGTGACAGAAATTCAGCTTCTCACTCAGGGAAGAGAAGGTGGCTCACCTTCGATGCAGCATGTCCTATAAATAAAATAAACCACCTGTTCATTTTGCAGATCTGTCCATTGGTGCAGAAATCTGCCCCCTCTGTGAGCCAATAAAGAGGCAAGACAGCAGATTGGGTTGGATTTTGGGAAGAAGTCAGTTACTGTTCATGTGAACAATGAAAATGGTGGTCTCTTGGAAACCAGGACATTTATCTGGGTCATTAAACAGAAGCTGTGGGTCACTTACAGGAAATGGGGTGCTGTGGGTAGTGCCTGGAGAGTAATAATGAGAGCCAGGTAATGGCATCCAGTCAATTACAGTCTTACGTTGGCATTGTCTAAAACGGAAAACCCAACAGCCTAAAAGGCCATAACACTGATTCTGTAGAACATTAAACTATTACTTTATGCTGATGATATCCTACTGTTAATTAAGGACTTGCATGCTTCCCCTCCTGCTTATAATGAATATTGCTCTCTGAGTACAAAGTTATCATTGCACAAAATTAATGACTCTGAGACTGCCGTGATGCAGCTTTCTAGAGTTTGCCCTTCAGCCCTGCTCACCTCATGGAATCATAAGTGGGCACCCAAAAAATATAGTACAAATACTTAGGGGCTGATATTACCAAAGCCTCAGACAAAGTAATTAAAAACCATTTAAATCCAATTATCAAGCAGGCAGGAGAAGATTTGGAGGGATAGCCAGAGCTAAATAAAAGCAAACGTGTTATTCAGTTTTCCAACCCATCAGGTTGTTAAAGTATAGATGAGAATATTGTGTAAGTCAACACCCTCAGAGTTACTGTCATAAATGAACTCATGGCAGTACTTCCCATGGCACCAACAGTTACATGTGTTGAGTTTACTTTGAGCAAAAATGTACATAAATACCGATAAAAAAGTTCTCACAATGACTAATATTTCTATTTCTCACCCACATCTAAAAAAAATAAAAGACCTACAGTTAGGAGTACTTCACCTACTACTAAAACTCAGCTGTTTCTCTAAAAGGTACAGAGGTGGATCACACAAGTACCACATTCAGCACACAGGATGTGACAAAACCTAAACTGTACTGCCATGTTCACGTTTTCCTGGCTTCTGATGCAGTAAATCAGCAAAGTGTCCTTAAAAGTCACTGTAGAACTTACAAGAACCTACTAACCTTACACTGCAGAACTTACCTACAACTACAGCATATTTCAGATGACAGAAATTTCAGGATGTGAGGATGAATTAAAGATGCCACACAAAATGTTCAAAAAGTATTTATAGCTCTTAAGAGGAGAAATGTTACTATTCCCCTTAAATGTCATATAATTGGCCCAATCTTGTGCACCAAAATCATGCAGATTTTTATGGGTTTTTTATTCCTAAAAGGCATAATTCTGAATGAAAATTGCTGTATTTTAGGTAAGATTGTCTTTTTGCTCTTCCTCATACTGGAAACTAATATTGAAATTAAGCAGAGTTTGTATTTCAGTGGTGGCTGGAATAGATATATCTTTCTGGAAAGCACATGAAATCCTTAGTGATGAAAAGAAATATATAAATATTATTTATTTTTTGACTGGCTTGAAAAATTAAATCATGACAGACAAACTGATTTAAACACTATCCCATTATTTTTTTGGCCATTCAGCACGTTCTGTGGAATTCATTTTACCTCTGAAAAAAAGGCAGACAAGACAAGATCTGTTCCATC
The DNA here is from genome assembly GCF_027477595.1 of Haemorhous mexicanus. NCBI lineage: Eukaryota > Metazoa > Chordata > Aves > Passeriformes > Fringillidae > Haemorhous > Haemorhous mexicanus. The sequence goes on along the minus strand of NC_082344.1, from coordinate 32,078,983 downwards.
AAGTGTGCTCAGATTTTGTCTGTCTATTGTAGGATTAGCCAGGTGGGGCCAGATAACAGAAAGATCTTGCTGGGGAAATGGTCAAGCTGCTGTGCATGACAGCTGCCTACAAAAACACAAAGCTCATATGTGCCAGAGAAGGCAATGATACATTTTTGTGAAAAGATGGGGGCTGTAAATAAAAGGTGTCAATGAAAGAGCAGCCTGGACAGCAACAGGTACATGGAGAAGGTGCTGCTGCTATGAGAACATGAGCTATGAAGATTCATGGCTGTGGAAAGTGCATTATCCTAACAGCTCTACAGCAAACACATGCAAGATAGCACTGTAAATACCTAAAGTTGGCAAAAAATGTTCAGCAGGTGGGAGTTCCTCTTCAAAACTGCAGCCTGAGAGGTGTGCTTTTCTGCTTCCCAGAAACCCACATTCTCTGAATTATATTCTTAGCAAATTTCTGCATGGGAACTTGTCAGCTTTCTGCACAGGCATTTGAGCTTCACAGACTGAGTGCCCAGAGTTCAAGTCATAAGAATATCTAAATTGACAGACTCACAATAATCAAAGATCTCTAACATGTTAACATTGTTTAAAGACTATGAAACAATTTAAACAGCCTCAAGGACATTCATAGTTTCTCTTTCTGATCCGTGTTTAGTTGTAGTAAACAAAAGGTCTTCTCACAGATCACTATGAGAAGATCATAATCATACTCTGATTAAAGTAATGGACAAAAGAAGAGGGAATGAATAGAGACAGCTTAGTGCTAGACTTCCTTCAGAGTTATTTGGGGTGAACTGATTCAGCTTATTGGTAAGAGGTTGTGCACAATAAGTATGCTTGTGTTCCTAAATTATTCAAAATTTTAAACAAAAAAATAACTCTAAGTACTTGCAAAAAAATGTATCAGAAACTTGCAGATAAAAATCACAGATGAGGGTTAGGTTCAATAAACACAAACAAAAAGCATGAAGAAAAAAAAATAGTAGCCATGCATGCTCAGTGGTATGCTCTAAATCACTTAAGAAAGAAACACATCAGTGTTGGTCTAAGTCAATAAATTAGAGGAAAGGCAAAAAGAACCGAACAGGAGACAACATTGTTGCATAACAAAGATGTTGCATAGCTCTTAATATGTGCCTGCATTCAAAATACCAGCTGCAGTTCTGGTCCTGGCCTCAGCAAGGATCAAAGAGTAACTAGGAAGAGTCTGGAGATGGATTATAAGACTAATCAAAGGAACTGGACAGCTTCCTGTCCAGGAGTGATGATAGACTAGGCTTTGGTACTATAAGGAGATGACTGAGGGGTTTATAAAGAAAAAAGATATCAGCTGGCAGAGTAGAGGAATAAAATGATTATTTGATGTTTCTCAGAATACAAGAATCAGAGGCTTCTACATTTCATGTTCACCATTCAGAGTAGAAAAAAAACAGACCAATACTTTTCCATATGCTGCATATTTGAACCCAAGAACTACTTGCCAAATCCTGCTGAAAAATTTCAGCACGTTCCCCAGTACACCATCAATTCACACGGGTGCAAAGTGTAATTGTACAAACTCATAGAGGACACCAGCTCAAGCCTGTGAAAGGAAAATGTCACAGCTAACTCAGGAGACCTCCAAGATATGGATCACTAGAGGTGCAAAGATATTGCTGTACACTTACTTTCTTTGCCTTGGTGTTGCCTACTTGTGTGAAAGGGAGCTCCGGTTTGACCCAAAAAAGCTGTTGCCTTGGCAGATGAGGCATTTGGGTGTGCTTAGTCAAGCTGAGCCCAAGTCCTTCTGCAGCACATATTTCACTCTACAGCTCTTGGAGCATTACTCTGTGTTCATGGGCATGACCAGCTAAAAAAAATGTCAGGGAATTGCCTAGAGTGGTTCTGTACACCATGGATGCTGAAAAAATGAAAAGCCAGAAGATAATAAGAGTAGAAGATAGTAAGTTTAAGGGGACAGGAGCAGATGGACCCACAAGACTAAGGTTTAAGCCAAACTATAAGTACAGCAGAGATGGAGTGTTACTCTGGCTGTGAAAGCAACCAGCCCACACAAGTTCTGCTGGATACTGACTGAAGACACAGCCAGGAGAGAGCTTTTGAAGAGTAGAAAATCAGGAGCACACAGTCTGCATTTCTGCTCTCCTAAGGAAATGATGCTGTGAAACATCAGCTAAACTGCTAGAACTGAGCTTCAATCAGGGACTAGGTTCTCATCTCAAATAAATCAGGGTGGCAGCAGCAAAGAGAGAGAACCAACTATTTGACAATGCTTCCCAAAGTCACTTTAACACTGCTTTAGCTGAATTGTCTGGTGTTACAGAAATCAGTGTAGGTGTATTAAATTTTATCTATCCCAGTCAGACAGCCTGTGTTTTTTTCTTTCACCAAAAAAGCCCTGAATCACCACACTGCAAACTGTCTCTGAATAGCCTCATCAGACATTTGAGCTTTCTTTGTGGCTTTGGTTGTTTATGACAAGAACTAAAGTTACTGGAGATTGGGCCATAGTGTTTTATTTTAGAGTACAGAGCATAGTTTAGGGTGAGTGTTTTTGAGTCCTTCCATGCCCAGATTTCTGTGCTGGAGCACTCTTTGTTAGACACAGCAGCATGAAGCCAATGGACCTCGTGGCCCTATTTCTTGAGCTACCTCCAAATTTTCTTATGGGTTTTGGAAGCTAAACTCTGGATCTCTGTTTTTTTACCTCATCCTCTGTCAACAGGAGGATGAGGTAAAAAAATTCTCTGCAAATTCTCTGGGGCCTTAGACTAGGTCTCTAGGTACTATCATGCAACAAACTATATATAATAATAATATCATATTTGATCAGCTGCCTTGTAATGACTTTTTTTCTTCTGGGCTTTAAACTTTTTTTATTTGATTGCATCCTTGCCCTAATTTCAAAGAAGGAAAATAATAGATTTTCTAGAGAACAATCCCAAAAGTCCTATCTACAGCTGATCTGCAATTCAATAGAACAGTTCTTTTATTTTCATGACTTTCAGATTTGAATAATATCATTTGTGTGATGTTACTCAATTTCTCTGTTTTAATTTTAAATCCTATTTTTAATCAATTAGGAAAAAATGACCTAATTAAGGAGTAATTTAGGCCAGCAACTTAAACATTGTTTTATAAAGTAGCTGCATTTAATTGGAAATGTGCTTAACTACTGCATTGCATTAGCAAGTAATTTGGAAGAAACAGTCAATGGGATCCCCTGACTGCTATTTCAGAAATGATGGTGACAAAGCTGAAGTCCACAGCAGTCTGATGAACTTGGCTTTTACTAATAGCTTTGCTATGAGCCTAAAGGTCCAAGCAACTGCAGCCTCTCATTATAAAGACAAACACACAGTGGCTTCTGGCTCCTGGGAGTCAGCACTGAAGAGTTCTGAAATGATGGATATAAAGCTCAAGAGCCAAGAAAACAGAGAGAGGACCCAACTTTCTCACCGTCTCCCCCATCCCTAGTCAGTGGCAAAGGTAGTAATAGCTTTGGCTGCCAGAGTGCCCCCAGCCAGAGAACTAGGCTGTCACTAGCTAATGTACATGGATAATATTTCTTAAAAACTCCACAGCAACTTTTTCTTTCTGTATTTCCCCTTATCTGGTAGAGATCCTAGCATCAGGGTTCTCAGAACTTTCCCTAAAAATGCCCACATGCCACAAAGGGAGGAAGGTTGTTTAAAAACTCACTAGCATACTTTAAGAAAGAAATTCAACTTTGATACCCAGAGGATGTGTTACAGGTCACAGCTCTGCACTGGATGTCAGGACAGCTCATTCTCTTCTATCTGCGTCTCTCCATTGGTGCCTTTCATTGGAGCAGCATGACAATGCAGATGGTTTTAGCATCAGAAAGAGAACTTGTCTGACACTTTTGTGCTGTCTACACCATATTTCATTCTCATTTACTATTGGTGGTTTTAGCATTGCGTACTTACAGTAGCGCAGTGGAAAAAAACAATTATGATTCTGCTGTGGGCATCAACACACTCTTGAAAGGCCACTGGTTTCCAGCTGATCATCTAAGGTTTCTTCACTGTAGAGTGGGTATTGCTAGACAAACTTATCAGCACATTATTTATTCATGCTGGCTCAGAATTTTTCCTCAGATAACAGCTCTCAGGGAAACACTTACAAAGGCCTTCCACACTGACAGAGCCCTTGCCACATGTTACTGCTTCATGACTGGGAAAACAGCATTGTATTCCACTAAAAAAAAAATACCCAGAGGGTGCTTGCAGGCTCAGATCACTTCAGTTTTATACTAATACTTTTTGTCATTTAGTTTCATGTCAGGCCATTATTGTTTGAATCCTTTTGTTGAAATCAGAGCTACAGAGGCAAGAGAGGTTGTCAAACACTTGGTACCTAAGTGGCTTTAACACCAAGGAAGCCACAGAGCTGCTGGCCCAAAGCCCCAACAGGAGCACGTGCAATTTTGTCGTGCTGCAAAGGGGACGCTTGGTGGACAGGAGAGAAATTTGGCATTTGGACAATTTAGTTCTCAGCTACTGATGCCTTACTTCAGGTAGGGAACTGCCTCCTTTGGCCAAGCAAAGCATGAAGCAGCAGACGTGTAAAACTCACTAAGGGCAGGATGTACAGTAAGGCTGGTGCTCTGCATATCACCTCTAAAACCAAGTGTGCCTGGATAAAAGAACTCACAGCTTTTGTAGTCAAATACTGAGTTTCCCAGGAGATCTCTGTGAGGAGAGCACGCCTCCTGCACCTTCCTTTAAGTCAATAGTAGCACTACATTATCAGATTGCCTGTTTTCCCAGATACATTAAATCTAGTGTGGCAAAGGTGAAAATGTTAGCTATTTGCAGCCTGACACAGAGTCAGCAAAATCCTGGGCCCTTCAAAAGTATCAGCTTTGATTTTAAATCGTGTCATACTTCAGGAGAGAGGATATGCAGTCACCTCACCTGGTGGGCTCCTTCAGTGACAGCTTCATTTCAGCCTTCTGGCAGCATGAGCTTGGGAAAAATCAGTGCAGGATCCCAATCTTGCTGAGCTGTATTCACATGAAACCACCACATCAACAGAATCTCCAGGCTTTCAAAGGAGTTTAGTGCCAGGCACATCTTGACCTAATCTACGCTTTTACAATAATGGGATAAATTTCCCCACCTTCTGGAGATGTCAACTTCCCCCACCTTAGTTAGTGAGGGAGAAGTTTCTATTCCAGTGTGCGCTCATATATTAAATAACTAAAACTTAACCATCCAAATTCCACCAAAAGACCTTGTAGGAAAGACAGGGCCTGTTTGAAGTATAAATTACAAGTTTTCAAAGAAAAAGATAATCAATATTTGTTTGCCTTCCACCCAAACATAAACACACTAAACTGGCCTGACTCTCACGGTGAGCAAGTGTCTCCTGCCACAGTAACACCACCAGTAACAACCATCAGCATGGTGAGACTTTGTAATACTGCTGAACAGAAGTGTCTAAATTGCATGGAACTGCAGTGGGAAAAGAGGGAGACTTGGATCCTAAAAATAGGATAAATAATGCTGGGAGGTGGGTTTCCCATCCCTTCACTTTTTGGGGAGAGCTGAGAAGCATAAGAAAATGAAGGGGTAATGAGGCAAAATATGGAAGAGGAACATAATGAACTTCTCTTCCAGCTTTCCTTCTGGAAGAGCTCTTGAATCTGATTTTAAGGACCTGAGCTATGGAAAGCACCAAGAGCTGCATGAGTGCTAGCTACACAGCATCAGCCTCATTCACACTCATGGCTAATTTAGAATAAGACTGCTAAAGACTAATTGTTTGAATAAGTGGTGCTAATGACTGATAGTGATTGAGCGCTAACCATTGGCAGTGTCTATTTGTTAATGAGTGTCAATCTAGAAAAATGCTGTTTTGAAGTTGGAAACCCACTTGGTTTATCAGATGTTTAAACACTCCAACCACAGCAATTGCTAATTCCCTCGCTGAAATACTTGTATGATGGGTGGATATTCATTTGTAATAAGTTGTTACATTCCAAATGACCATCAGAAAACTCACTACACAAACCCATTGAAATTTAGGAAGAATTTCAAGCCCAAAGCTCTCTTCATCCCATTCAAACACATCAAAACAGAGCATTACTGTTGCATCAGCAAGCCTAGCAGCCTTCAGACTTTGTGATAATTTGATGCATGGATTAAAAATCCAGTTGGATTCCCTCTGCCTAGAGCCTTTGGACCAGGATTTCTTCCATCAGCTTTAGAAGCCAAGGTTTTTGATGAAGAGCATAGAGGGAGACTGCTGCCTCAGCAAGTGTGACTCTAGTGCTGGATAATCCACTGTGGAGACACATAATTCTGTTTTGCAGCACGGAGAACCCATATCTGACCATCCTGTGCTAAAACAAAGGTTTTCTAACAAAGGACAAATGCAATCAAAATGACATTATCCCAGTGGTATAATGACTGTCATGGCACAATGGCTGCTGCACATTCTCCTGACACAGAATGGGAATGGGCTCATGTGAATCTTCACCAAGAGGACTGGATACCAGTCAAAAAAGGTGTAATAGGAAAAAAATCTTGATGCCAAAGCCAGACAACATATATATTATAATAATATTTATTATATAAATACCTATTTATGTTTTGTTTGGTTTGTAATTGTGGGTTTGTTTGGTTTGTTGCTTTTTTTTAAACTAAGGTTAATTAACTACTCAACAAAACCATGAGGAGAGTAGGAAATTAGAAAAATACAATGGTCCTTGATTAATGGAATAGGATAAACAAGTCAGTTGTCCATTCTGCCCTTGAAATCAATGAGTTACCACAACTCTCAGCAGATGAGAGAGGTTGTTAGGGTTTTTTGCCTTAAAAGTAAGAGCAATCAGTGCCTATTAATCAGCACCAGACTAGACATTTAAGAGGGTCCACAACTGCAACTGTAAGCACTTATAAATTCCTGTCTTGACTGAATGTAATGATGTTTTACAGAATAAGAACTATGTACTTAGAGCACAAAGTCTGATAGTCTGGCTTAGCTCTGTTTGCTTTATATCTGGAAGGAAAGGCTGAGTTTTACATGCCAGCTCTGACTTTCAAAGTTCATTTAAAACCACTTGTTTCTAACTGGTAGCATGTAAGTTGGCATCATGGCTGAATTTTCCCTTGTTCAACTGAAAAAAGTTAACACTGTATCATTTTATTCTTACTTTGAACACAAGAGCAGCTTATAAACTGCACTTAACATTGAACATTTAGCAATTAAAAATCCCTTGTACAAGCCTAGACCAAAGAGAAAGTACAGGAAGAAATGGGAAGAAAGGCTGCATTTATGTTGGAAGTAATCCAGCTTGGCAGATGAGCAGCTTTCCCTCCCAGAACAGTGAGGTGCTGCTTCTACCTGCCTGCATGAGGACCAGCAGCAGTGATGGGTACTGATTAGAAAGCCTGAACAGTGCCAGGGGGTGGCATTACAGGTGTCAGGCTGAGTCAGAGAAATGTGCTCTGAATGGCTGGTGCCAGAATGCAATTATTTAAGAGGTAAAAAAACCCAATAGGAAATAAACCCAAATGAAAGAGGATTAGATGGTGGACAAGATTATCCTATAAACAGGCCCTCACTCCTGCTTCCTTTTAATTCAGCTGGGGGCCAAGGAAACCCATGTTTCCAGTGCTAATGGGCCTTGTTGAAGGCATTAAGACATTTTATAAAGAATGAGAGGCTGAGGGATTAGGAGTGACGGGAATTCACTGAGCGTTCATGAATTAGCATCAAAGGATGTCTGCCTCCATGGGAAGTTAAAAGCAGAGCTAAATGGAGATACCATTATAGGAGGAAAATGGCACGGACATTTTTTTAGTTAAAAACAATATTGTTATTATATAAGTACAGCTCATTATACATGTATGTTAATTTCTGTCCTGAACTTCAAGATATAAAGCAGACTGAGAATTTCTATTCAGTCTTTCTTATCATGGAGGTACAGGGGATATTAACATTGGTAAGAGGATTAGTGGATGTTCAGGGTCTGGGTCTAGAGTGGGACTTCATGGCATGATTGCAGCCTACACAGCCCATACAAACACTAAATGCTGCAGCTGTGTGTGCTAAAGAAAGGCAGAAAAATCCCAAACCACCTTTATTTCAGGAAAATGGCTAAGAAAAGCAGGCCTGTTAGAAAACAGCTCTGTACTAAGCACAAACAACTACATAGGAGTAGGGTTGTGGGGCTGAAAAGCCCCATGGCCACCAGGTCCAAGTGGCACAGCAGCCTGCTGGGTGAGCACATGGTGAAAGCAATTTCTGAACCTGTGTGTCTGTATGTGCTCATTGCAAAAAATGGCTCGTGCTCCTTCCTGTGCAAATGCTCCCTGACTGTGAATACCAGAAATCAAACTGGTCCTTATTGCCATAGCTCAGAAGGAGCAGCAGAATGAGAGAAAAGCTGGAAATAATGAAAAATGTTTCTCTATCTGAAACTCACTATTTTTCTAGCTACTAGGGTTACTTTTGGTCCTTCAGATTTTGCTCACTGTGGTGATGTAATACCAGCAGGAAATTAAACTCTGAATAAGCCACTCCTCTTACTCCACCCCTGTAGGTAAGGGAGGGAGAAAAGCAAAACCTATGGGTTGAGATAATTTCCTGAAAACACAAAGGAACAGAATAAGAAATGCACAATAATAACCACAATATTAATACCAAGAGTATGCAAAACCAGAGGGTGTTTTATTCACAAAAAGGTGTTCACCACCAGGATCAAAAACAAGACAGTGGACTCTTGTTGTAGGTTGTGTCCATGTGGCTTCTCCAGACGAGGATCAGATGGTGACTGCTCCTGCACACCACATCCCATGGCCATTGGGAACAGAGGCGAGACGGCAGGGGAGGCTCCCATGGTTAATGTTTCCTTCTCCCTGCCCAAAACAACAAAAAACAATGACAAACAAATCCTCTGGAAGCTGCATCCTCTGAGCTGGGTCACGCTGCTCTCCACTGGGCTCAGCTCTGCTTCCTTCCACTAGATCAGGTCGCTCAGAGCCCCTTTGAGCATGGCCTTTTCACACTGTGCTCATGGGCACAGCTCCTTATTCAGGGTGTGCACGGCAGCTGGAACACTCATTAACTCATCAGTCCATATTTCAACAATGTACAGCTGTGACAGTTCATATTCTTGGAACAGTGATTGACTGACGATCCTGTCAAAGCCCCCACTGCCCTAATGAACACAAGCTGTAATTTAGCTTAAGGATGGGCAGGGCTCTCCCCTGCCAGGAGCAGAGCAGGCAGCCTGGCTTCTCCCTCAAGGATTAAGTGAACCCTGGGCAGGTCTCTCCCTGTCTCCTTTCAAGGGCAGGAGTGATGTATCCCAGAACATACGTGGCTCCCCCTCAGCAATTTGTGGGGCAGCACCACTGGCCTAGTTGCCCTCACTCTCTGCAGGTGAACCCAGGACTAAACTGGTTCTTCCCTCCCTGGGAATGAAGGCACTTTTCAGTGAGAAAACCATCAAAAAGCATCTTCAATTTCACATGTTACACTTGAATAATACTTTCTCTGTTTATTAACTAATAATTAAGTGTTTAATAATCAGCCAATATTTGTAAACTAGTAATTAATTATTATTTGTATACTTGTAAGTTGATTATTCAACACATACTCAATATTAAACTATGATTCTTATACTCAAATGATCACAACAAATTATTTACAACCATCTTAAGAGTTCCCCTGGTGCTGCAGAGAGTTGGAACTCATCTCCCCCTGCCCCATGAACATGGCAGGAGCTGGGCAGGATCAGGCAGCATCCTGGCAGTCACACTGTGCAGGCCTGTCCCCTTGGCCTCAGGGAGTGGCACAGAGAGGAAGAGTTAGCAATGCCCAGGTGTAAGAAATTAAGAAAGGATGGTAAGAGACACAAAGAGATTAGCTGAGACCTGCTAGTCAAACTGAAGGACAAGAAGGAAATGCACAGGCAGTGGAAGCAGAGATGGGTATTCTGGGAAGTATATAGAGACACTGCCTGATTGTAGGGATTGGGTCAGGAAGGGCAAGGTGTGGCTGGAGCTGAACTTAGCAAGGGATGCATCAGGGGTGGGTGAGAGGATGGACATGAGGCAACAATGCATGCTTGCAGCTCAAAAAGCCAAATGTGCCCTGGGTTGCATCAAAAGAAGTGTGGCCATCAGAGCAAGGGAGGTGATTCTGCCCCTCTACTGCGCTCTGGAGACAAGCAAGTCTAGAGGAGGCCACAGAAACTATCAAAGAGCTAGAGCACCTCTCTGGTGAAGAACAGCTGAGAGAGATGGGTTTGCTCCACCTGGAGAGGAAAAGGCTCCAAGAAGACCTTATTGTGGCCTTTCAATACTTTAGAAAGATTCAGACAAAAATTTTTTTACAATAAAGGCAGCAGAATACCAGCACAGGTTGCCTAGAGAGGTGGTAGGTGTTCCACCCCGGAAACATTCAAGGTCAGGTTGGACAGGGCTCTGAGCAACCTGATCTATTTGAAGATGTCCTTAATGATTGCAGGGAGGGTGGACTAAATGATCTTTAAAAGTCTTTTAGAACACAAAATAGTCTATAATTCTATTGTAAAAAATCTGATACTGTTCCCCAGGAACAAGCAAATGACAGGAGATGAGGGGATGTGAGGCTACAGAGCTCCCTGAAATAAAGTATTACCGGTGGTTTTGATCAGCAAAATCCATGACACAGAAAAAGAGTGAATAATATGACTAATGAACAGATAAGACTTTGAAACTCTCTCTTTAAGGCTGTTCCATGACTGCTCAGTGAAGCAAACTATTTCAGGGACTCTTTAATGGGAGTAGTCTGTACTGTGGGGAAAAGAATCCTCTGTAAAAAACAATGCTCAATAACCAACTCATACCTCAATCAGTAACTATATGCTTTATATTGCACATATGTATGTCATCCACTCAGCACTGAGTTTGGAAAAAGAAGAAGCCCTCAGGCCAAGCACGTATTACAAATAAATACAGAAGAAATACCAGATTATTGATGCCTTTTTTTATTTTTTTTTTCTCACTCCTAAGGTAAATATGTGAAAGTAAAAGAAGCTCCTGGACTACTAGCAAAGGAAGCTGAATAAGATGCATCCATCATGTGCCACATAGGAAAGCAGATAGGGATGCATAGGTAAAAGAGCGTTACCATCACACGCTATGTAAGTATTGTAGCCTGTGGGGTGGTGAGGGTTCCAACTCACCTCTAGGCAGGCTGCAGACAGAGAGTAGAAATGTCTTCCCTGTTCCACAGGGGACAGCCAAGCATTGGGCTGCCTCTCCAGAACAACGTCTCCTGCAGGTTGCACTCCTGTCTGCCAGCCTCAGGACAGCAGAGACCCAGGTCTAGGCAAAATGAACATCTAAACTATTGCTAGATGCAGGCTCAGTGCAGGGCACACTCAGAGTCACAACTTGACACGTTTGCAGTTGCCTGACAGTGCAGTTTTCCCCTTCTCCTGCAGAAGCCAACCAAAGAACCACCCTCTCCTGTTGAAGAATCCAGGTCAGGATTTGTATTTAACTCCTCTCCCCTGTGTATGTAAAAAAGGCATTATCTGTTTACTGTGTAATTAGGTAGGTCATCTAACTTTGCTGCAACAATTATTTTTCCTTGTTTCTGAGGACCACTTAAACTCTTCCTTGATTTTGTTGCATGAGATGTGACACAGGAGAAATTTGTCACACTTTGCTTTTTCTGGAAGGTGCCTGAGCAGCTTCTGGTTTTCAGAAGCAGCTGTTCTACTGGACCTGAATAAGATGTTGAGCTTTGATGACAGGCTGCTGCAAAGAGCACATGACTTGTAGGGTGTCACGGCAGTTTAATTCTCAGAGTTGAGGGGATTTTCTTGTTAGCAAAAGCTGCTTTGTTGTCTGACATGTGGGTTCTATGGACTTGCTGCCAAAGACATGTAGTCATACTCTCAAAAGGGCTTATATATTACCAGTGTGAATTTTTTCTCCTAATGATTTACGATTTAAGTGCCTAAGTTTCATTTCTGGGACAGAGTCAGGGAAGTATTTTAGAACCTGAAGTTATGAAATAGCTCAGTAGAAGGATTATCAAAACAACTCATAAATGCTTCCAAATCTGCACCATTGGGGATGTTTTGAAGATATACACCTGTCAACACCCTTGAGTTCTCTTTAGTTTTCAAAAATTCAAGAGTTCCTGAGTGAGGAAGGAGTTATTTGCATATTAAGTTAATTTCAAAGTACTGAATTTTTAAAAATGCAAACTTCCTCTAAATCAGTAGAATCTGGTGTAGATTTGAAAAGGGAAGGGGGAACAAAGTTTGTTTTTTTCAAAAATATGAAAATTTTCATGCAAAATAGAAACAAATCTCTTTTAAACAAACCAGTCTCTATTCCTTACTTCTCTTCCCATGAGTTCTTCATAGGAAAAACCACTGCAGCTAGGCAGGGAGCAATGGCCCCCAAGGGCTGGTACTCAAGGAGGCAGATGGCCTCTGAAACCAGGCAGTGTGTGACCCTGGCTCGTTACTGCCCAGACCAGATCCACAGCAAATAACATCCCTGCAGCTTCCAGACATGTGATACACCCTGATTCCTCATGGGAGTGAAACAGCCTGGCTGGGAACTGCCTGGCTGTTTTAGCCAGAGTTCTTGTGGCAGCATGATCCTCCTGCGCCATTTAACGTTCCCTGCACTGAATGCTTCACCAGCACCACCACACACAAGCATTTGGGCATAACCTCTGTTCTCTTTCTCTGGCCTCAATTTCTCATTACAGAAAGCCATGTCAGCAGCAATGCTTTCTCCTTAACCTTTGCATTTTAAGCCTTTGAGTAGTGAGTAAACAACTTCAATTTTCTCCTGCTCCATCTCTATAGGCAGATAGGGTGACAGAAAGAAAGGTGGCACTACACACAACAGCAGGATATAGAACCAGAAAGAATATGCAGCAGCTTTCATTCGCCCTGTTTATAAATAATTTTGCTTCTCATCAGTCCTCAGGAGCACAGCTGCTCCCCAACTGGCGTTTCTAGCTAAGAAAACTGCAGTACTGCCTGCTCAAGCCTAGAATTGCCAAAAAGGGATCTCCTATCTCTCAAAACCAGGTGAAAGCTGTGTGCCTCCCAGCTGAACAGAACACGGGGGCGAGTAGCAGAGGTGTGTCTCTGGGCTGCCTCTGCCTCTAACAGCCTGCTTTTGGCCACTGTCAAACGCAGAAGGCTGCCTGTTTACTGCATTTCCAGACCAAGAACAGATCCTGTCTCCTTAGCAGACAACTCATGGCATTATCATGGCATTACTTTGCCAGCGTGCCCTCCTCACTGTTGGTACCAGCTACCTGTTACTGCAGAGATGTTTAATTACTTGCAGAGCTCACCAGTGGGGTGCTCCCACTCACCTTACAGTTTCCTTTAGAATTTACTACTCCTGCTGCAGACTACAAAAAAGGAAAGCTTTTGTGCCCAAAGACATGGCTGCCTTTTTCCCAATACTGGCTGTCTTGGCTTACAGAAGATGAGAGTTAAACCTGCATTTCTAGCATTGAATACTTCAGCTCTCTGCATGCTCCATACGCATTTTTTATACAGGGAGCACTGGGATGTACTGGGAGATGCCCCAGCACTTAGACATGGATGCACTTCAACAATGACAGAACTGACCTATATAAAATAAATGCATGTTAGTGTAATGCACATACAAAGCCAACTTGCACAACAGCAATCTTAAATTATCACAGCTTTATAGCATTTACTTGTTCAATGCTTTTTAGAACATAGTGATGCAATCAGTAGACTTCAGCTTTTGTTTGTTAGTATACAAAGGAGAACATCAAAGATGCTAACAAGAATGTAAAAGTTACGTGGGTGATCCAAGGGTACTGACAGTAAAACCATACACTGAAGTGTGTGAAAAAATAAATAGGGTTTTTACAGTCTTTCTATGAGTCATATGGTTAGCAAAATAGGAAAAAGACCCCAACACATGCTTTATCACACTGCAGGCATTATCAGTCCTCTCTGAGGCCACCTCTGCCATGTACATTATTTTACAGGAATCAAAACATTATTATAGCTACAGGGTACTGAAACCATTGCATAGTTTCCTAACAGCCACTCCCTCCTAACCTTCACATGCTGGAAATGTGCACTGTTGCCAGCACACACCAAGCTCATCAGCACGAGCCATGTTGGGAATAAAGAGCTTCCCTCAGTGGGGCAGCCAACACAGAGGCTCCTTCCTGGCCGAAACAAACTGCTGGGAATGGCAGATGTCTGCACCAGAGTGAGCAACTCACAGAAAGGGCTTTTGATACCCGGCAGGGTTGGGCATGCTGCGCTATCTGGCACCACCACTGCTGCTGGGAATGTTGCTTCAGCATTTCTGCTGTCTAGACATACCATTATTTTGCCTGTGCAAAGCTGCCTGAGCCATCTCCTGCCCATCAATCCCCCAAGAGGCCTCTACCAGACATGCCGGGAAGCTGCCATACACACACTGACAGCACCTTTTGGAGGAGGGAGTTTCAGCATAACAGCAGAAAAAATAATAAAATCAGGAGGCTTAAGTGACTTATGCAGGGCCCCAGAGGAGTGTGGGGTAAAAGCCAGCTGATCTCCCAGGCAGAAATAAAGGCTGAGGGTAACACAGGAGCCAGGATAAAAGCACAGAGGTGCCAACAATGTGACAATGCATTTGCAGTGCTTCTGTGCACAAGGGCTTCCTATGCTGCCCCCTCTTCTGCAGGAGAAGGCCGATTTAATTTCAAACAGCATATTTAGATTCAAATACAGCTCTGTTCCTTCCCCCTCAGCCTTTGGCATGACAAAGGGGAAAGCTGTTGGGCATGAAGCAGAGCTTCCCATGTTTTGATCCAACTCTACATCTGTATGTTTGATGCTGTTTCTTCAGACTCCTTCTGCCTACCAGGTTTCCTCCTTCAGGAACTGAGGCCGACAAACCTATTTCATCTTTCATATTGGCACAGTGATAACTTCTTTTTAAATATTTCATATTGTTGTACTGATAAAGAACATAAGACAAAACTTGGCATGAACACAGTCCAGAGGAGAATCTGCTTAAAAATAAAACACTTGGGAGAATGGAAGGAAACAAGTAGCCATGTGGCTGGAAACAAAATTAATTTAAGGTAAGCAGGTCAAGCCTATAATGAAGTGCTTGTAAACAAAGAAAATCCAAACATTTCTACTAATCATCAGCTCCAATTATTTCACAAACACCCCCTCATTAGATGTACTTAGTGGCTTGTAGCTATTCTATTTTCTAAACCCATGTTCTGTCATCCTTTCTGAGATGGCTCCAGAGGGCAGAAATGCAGACAAATGCAAGCATTAATCCAGCAGCCTGGCCAGCCAAGGCACAGATGCATTAGGTGGTGGCTGTGGTCCTTTGCAGTGTGTGTGCCACGGTGGCAGGGTGGAAGCTGGGAGCAATATGCTGCTGGTGCCAAGGGCGAGCCCTTGGCTAACATTCCACAGCTATCCAGGGTGGGTGCAGACACTAGAAATGGCCCCTCTGGGTCCAGAGTTGGGTTCATGGGACCCCAACATGCAAACAGCTGCCCCATGACCAGGGAGACAGACCACAGCTAGGTTAAAGCAAAGCTTTGAACATACAAACCTATTGCTACAGCTTGTTGCTGCCACCCTGTTCCACAGAGGGATTGTCTACAAGCCAAATCCAGGGACTTGCATTCAGCAGCTCTATTCTCAGCCACTCCGTGGAAATGTCCAAGGCTGCAGCTATCCCTTGAAATTTTATGATTTATGCCAGCCCCAGACCTGAGTGTGCCACCTGCCACTCACAGACGTGGTGCTCTCAACTTGCTGGACCGGCCTTTGCAGGCTCCAGTTCCCATAAGGGGCAAATCTGGGAGTGTAACCCAGAGCACTGCTGGCCCACAGCCCTGCCTGCCCTCCTGTGTCCTTTCCACACACCACAGGCTTCAGATACCTCAGCATAGAAAAAGCTAGCACAAAGCTGCAAAATTTAAAAAAAGAAAGTCTGGGGGGAAAGCTTAAAGACCTTGTACTTACTGGCAAAAACCAAAAGGGA
Organism: Haemorhous mexicanus; assembly: GCF_027477595.1. Lineage (NCBI taxonomy): Eukaryota > Metazoa > Chordata > Aves > Passeriformes > Fringillidae > Haemorhous > Haemorhous mexicanus. Next base: position 32,062,931 of record NC_082344.1, on the reverse strand, counting down.
AGAAAAAGCAACCACTAAGCAATTAATTGAAAAATTATTGGCAGGCCAGGCCAGGGTGTTGCTGCAGCCTTTAATGATAAATGATAATAAGACCAGTCAACACTATGCAGCAGGATAATACAAACACACCCTCTAGAGTGAAAGCACAAAATGAGACATACTATTATCATAAATAGATTAATTAACTAGCAAGAGAACATTAAAGAACAAGGGGTTATTAGCGTGCAGCCAATAGCCTATTCCAAGTGTGAATTTGATGAATACAGGTAGCCAGAAATGTGGCTCACAAACATGGAAGCAGATAGCAGAAAAATGTTTTGGAAACTGCACAGCAATTATCCCCTCCTGCGGCTCCTCGCTCCAGCTGTGGGGAGCTGATGACTCTGGAGGCCACAGGGCTCCAGCATTGAGCTGGGAGCTTTCTGTTTGTGTGCAGCTGAAGGTCAAAGGCAGAACCTGGCCAAAATATGATGAGACTTTTCCATCTGCCTGCAAAACACAAGCTGCCTGGCAGGAAGGCTCACAGTAGGTGCTGAGCAATGACTTAGGATATGTAGCAGGAGGTTATTAAAGTTTCAGTGAGAAAACACTTTGAAAAATGACTAAATGTCATAGTTTATTCTTATTAAGAGTTTTCCTGGTGAAAATAACGCTGCTTTTCCCAACAGCAGTTTGTCAATTATACATTTTGCATCAAGAAAAATGTTTGCCATTTAGAAATATCGAACAAAACTCCATGTTAGATACAGGAAACAAATAATGGACCTAAATATGGAATTTACTCAAGCAATCTGGGTCATGTTCTGTCACAGCTGACATGACAGAGATACCTATAAATAACATGTTTTGGGGGGTTACCCATCCTTTTCCCCCAGTCCCCTACAAACTCATATGGTGCTGTACAGCAGGGAAAGATAAATGTATTTTCTCATGCAGAAAAAAATACAGAAACCATGCATTTCATTCCTAGATGAAAACAAGTTTTTTAGTTCACACCTGACTTCATTTGGAGAATCTCTCAAGATGCAGTGGTTATACCTGTAACAACTAATCCTCCTTGCACTAGCACTAAAGTGAACTTAAAATAGGGTTCTGGACCTCCAGAAATGTTCACATCTGAGACAGAGAATTTAACCCTAAATCTTGAATCTCCAGCACATCTGGAAGGAAGGGGAAGGAGCAGTCTAAATGCCTGGCCCTGGCAAGGTCTCTGCAAGATCTCCTGATTTAGGAAGAGTCAGGCCAATGCAAACTACTCCTGAGTACTCCTGAAGTCCTGCAGAAACCAGGGACTTCAATTTATTAATAATCTCAGTCTAGCAGGTGTGATTTATGTTAACACCTAATAACATAGTTATAACATTGGGATTAACATTAGTATTTGTCCTGGAGTAGAGCAGCATTCCTGACAGGCTTTTGGAGATTCCAATTCTATTAATGGAGATAGGGTGGTTTCTTTCCATCATCTTTTCTCACCCTGCACTTCTCACTAACTCTGGATAAAGGCTCAGCATCCTTTCAGACCAGAACTGGACTCTGCAATGCAGAGCCGGAGAGGAAAAAAAATACTTAACACTTCCCCCAAATATCAGGAAAACAAGATCCTCATACAGCTGACTTATTTGGTAGAATAGATTCAGACCAAAATTAAGTGCAAACATAGGAACTGATGCTTTAAAAACAGTTTGCTGCCATAGGCTATCATCACAACATTATTAACTGCTATTATCACAGCAGTTCTAGCAGAAATTGGGACCCCCTTTGCTGGCAGACAGCCTGCATGGCCTTTATGAAGAGAGAGAGAAGAGAAACCCCTCTGCTTTCTAATACAGATGTAACTTGTAACATCAACTGCACAGCATAAATACCTAGAGACTTTACCACATCCCAGAGAAATACATCACCCAGGCTGTTTTAATCTCATCTTTAATTCTCTTTTTGCCTTCCACAGAATTTATGAAAATATTGCAGAGATCCACAGTATCTCATCAGATATTTATTTATTCATTTAAAATATTAATATGGGAGAATCCCATTACAATATTGCCAAGCAGGAAGCACCAGACAAAAGCAGAAAGGTTCTGCAAACTGGTAGATACAGATGCACATAACACCTCCCTAACATCTTTCTGTGTTTTATTTCACCACTTCTTTGAAGCCAGCTGTGGGGAAACCTTCAAGTACTTGCGGCTCTTGCAAGGCAAAAATTATTTTGTACTGATATTTGGAGGGGCTTCTTTGCAAAAGTTTCTATCTGGCAGGGATTCAGACAGGGACTGAGACCTCTGGTTTCATCCTGTTCAGGTTTTGAGGGCTCACCTAGAAAGGTCTCCAAGGAGGAAAGCTTTGCTGAGCATACTGAATCATTTTCCTCTAACCATCTGACCCCTTCTGTGTCTCTTACTTCAAGAAGGATATGGAGCTTTTTAAAGAGACAAGGAAAAGTGAGCTGTTTCACCCAGGAGTGGATCCCTAATCCCAAAGTTCTCAAGAGGATGCTACTCACTAGTTTATGTTCTTTGAGCTCCTAAGGCATTTAAATTTGATTTCCCTCAAATGAAAACACTGATTCAGTAGGCTTGCTCAAAACATCACTTGCAAACTTTAGCAAAAGGGTGATGTTGCCTTGCAGCTCCCCCTGGAAAGCCCTTTCCTCCCAGTTGTGGCATCCACAATCCCTATTTGTACACATTCATCCATAGGAGCCTCCGGTTTTGACTCAAGCCCCTTTCCCAGTGGCATGTCTGGCACCACTTGGCCAACACTCTGCACAGACCTGCAAACTGGTATTTGCACCTTGCAAATGTTAATTCCCCTGCAGCAGAAGCAGGCTGGGGATCACTTGTCAGGCTTGTCCCTGTTGTGCCAACAAAACCGAGACACAACTGTGATGACAGCTCTCAGAAATGCGGCTGGAAAATTCAGGCTCCTTTCAGGATCCAGCAAAGCATGCCCCTCTCCACCTTGGCAGTGAAGAAGGCTGCATGTTTTCATAGTTAGCAGGCTCTTTATCCCCATGAGAATTTGGTGGGGTCCTGGTGTGTCAGCCAGGGACCTCTCAGACACCTTTATCTCTGCCTCCCAGAAAAGGCAGATGTGAGGCTGGTGCTAATGGCAGCAGAGCCCCTCTGAAAAGCTGATTCTTGCAGCAGAGCAAAAGCCAGCGGGAGGGGGAGAAATCTGTGCTTACTCCATTTAAGCAAGAAACTCTTCACCTAATTCAGCAAGAATGAGAGCAAATGTCTTGCTCAGAAGGAGGATAGAAAATGTAGCTCTAAGCAATTAACACAATAGCAAATGTCCCTAGCATTGCCCCATATGGTGTGTAATTTAAATCCTCTATCTTGTTCTCTATAAACGCTGCTGAAATTGATACATGACAATTTTAGAGCCAACTGAAGTTTAATTAATGTAAATCGTCTCAACATCTGAGATTTAAGATATATTAAAAAAATAATTAGGATCAAATCAAACATGTTCCACTCATGCTGAGCCATGCAAGGTAAAACTGTGGAAAGAAGCCAGATGAATTATGACATATGCTGGAAGGTAAGCTTTTCCCTGTATTAAAGCAGCAGTGTCCAGGAGATGGTTCTCCTTTCTCTGTGAAGGACATGAGGGTGTCCCTGAAAGGTGTACCCTCCTTGTGCAAACATGGCTTGCCTGGGGAAATCAATATTAGCCAGGGGAAGTGGAGCTATGAGGATATCTACACGTGCAACTCAAACACTGGAAAGCCTCTCACATTCTGCTGTCCCTACTGTGAGAATATTGCATATAAAAGAACAAACAAAAGAGTTTAGCCAGGGAGATTTACACCCCTGAAATCCACAGCCTATAAAGGAACTGAGAAAGGCAGGAATGGCCCAGGATGCCTCACTTGCTCCCTTGGACAGAAGCAGATTATTTGCCTGCAGCATAGCTTCTCCAGGCTCTCTGTTCCCCCTTTTCCTTAAATATTTGTTCAGTGCCCCCCTGTTGTGAAAGGACACCCCCTTCAAGCTGCAGGGTTCTTCTGACAGCAAGGCTATTACTGACCTGAGATATTTCTGACTCCAAACACCACACCAAAGAGAAAATAAGCAAGACTGAGAAAGTGGATCCGCTATCACAAGTACGCATCTGCAATTACAAGAGCACGCTGGAAACTGCATCTGCCTGTCTGGTTATGACATTTCAATTTCAGCCTTTCCTCTGTTTCAGAATGCACATTTGCCTCCTATTTTCTGAAACTATACATATTTATTTCTTAGGCTTTTGAGCATGGATTCAGTTCCCTGAAATAAAGATTGCTGTGAATGATTGAGGTGTCCCTTAATTACTGGACTGGTCCACCCACATGTGCTCTAAACTCTGAGCTGATTAGATTTCCAAGGTACAACAATATGGCCTGTAACTCTTGTTTCCAGTAACAATAAATATCATCATAATCTGTTTTCTTTAAGAGTTTGAATTTATGGGAGGAAAAAAATAACAGCGGAGTCAGTGTAACCTGCAAACAAAACTGACTTTGTAATCCCAGTTCAGTTCTCATTCTTCCATACAGGACATTTCTGCATCTCTTATTAATGAAGGTTTTGCTGCAGAAATGTGCTGTATGTGGGGCAAAATGTATTTAATTCGATATGTAATTATTATTCTTAATGCAACTAAGCTCAGTGGAACCATTTCCCTTATCTCCAAGGTAAAATACAGTTCTCAGGTGAACTTAAATCTGTCTTGCGTTAGGATTGCTATTGATTTGAAATGGGTTTCGTTTGAGTGCATTGTGTTATTCCCAATGGTTAATCAGTGTGTGCTGCAACATTCTCCCTTCTCTCTCCAAAGGGGTGCAAGTTCTTAAAATTGAAATACAAAGAAAAATATTTGCCAGGATTAGGTTGGGGTTTTTGTTTTGGGTTGGTTTGTTTTAACTAAAACACAGCTAAAGGCAGCAGAGAAGCATCTCCTTTAACAACTAAAATATTTACATGTCCACCAGCAAAAAAGGCAGTGCTTCAAATTTTGCCAATATTGACTGAGTTTTTCAAGTCTACTGCTGCAGTCCTAGAAGATTCAGCTCAAATGCATCTGCTGTATAGAGAGTTATTTAATACCTCAGAATGATTTCTAGACAGATTGTGGGTTTACTGCAAGCGTGAGCATTATGAATGTACACACATAAAAGTACAAATGCCTGGATGCCCTTCTCTTTCATTAACGACCGGGCTCGTCCTAGCAAATGTAGGTCATTTTGTTCCTTCTTGCCTCTCTCACTGTCAAGTTCACACGCTGCTGCCGTTTTTTCAAGCCTCTTCCGTGGCCATTTGCATTTTGCTCCAGTCCCCAGCTTTCAGCTGCGAGAGCATTAACCCTGTCTATCGGCTGCAGGGGAGAGCAGTATATTCCCCGCTTCAGAATTAATTTAAAAACATACATTTTTGACAAGGTAAATAGTCCTGCTTAATATTGGCTAGCAAATACTGACAGTTACTTACAAAGCAGAGGGAAAAAAAAAACGTGGAGCAACTGTCTGTGCAGACAGGGCTGGCACTTACACACAGATTCATCATAAATATCGGCACTGGCACTCCTGACAGCCATTGGAAACACAGTCTGGCAATAAAAACTTCAGGGTGCTAGTCTTTACTGGAAGAATTCTTTTTCACAAAAGCATATGTACATACATTAGAGGCATCTAAACCCTGGAAAACACCTATCACACCCTCTATTTCTCTTAAAACGAACACATCACCCACAACTCTGTATAGTTACTTTTTATTCCACCTGGCACAAGAGAATAAGGCTCAGTTGCATGTGGTAAAGAGAGATTTTTTTTCTCTTCCTCCCCCTAACCAAACCAAATTCCCAAAGACAAAAGGAAAGCTTCTAGTGCTTGGTATTCTTCCTTCACAACCCATGTATCACACATAATTAGCAAGTTAAACCTACAAATTAGATGTCGTAATTTGGTAATTATGCCACAATCTGGTATTTTTTAACCTGTTTTTGCCCGAGTGAGAAGATTCCACATTATCTTTTGCTATTGCAAAACACAGTCCAGTCTGCCCTTACTGCTGATTTTTCATTCTCAAGTGAGAATCTGGAGGGAAGGTGAAAGTACAAGAATTTGAAGTTTTTGCTGTTATTGTTCTACTTCACTTAACACCTACAGCTGAGACTCTCATCAAAAGCTGTATTTATCATGCCCACAAAATACAGCCAGCCTACATTCTACCTCAGACTGCACACGATGCAATTTGAAAACACTTTCTCTGAACTCTTTTTAAAATGCAAAGAGGCTTTGCTTACAGAGGGTAGGGGTTATAAATGCCTAGAAGAAAACCACTTCTTTTATTCTACAGGTGAAACATCCAGATTCTTTCTGTGTAGTGAAACCAGAGTTATATTTACTTAAAACTGTCAAAGTGGAGCTCTAAAATATTTGCTCATGTTAAACACGTAGGGAATGACTCTTAAAAAATACCTCCAGCCTCTCAAAGGAGCTTCCAGGAATAAGAATCCTGTTCAGTGAGTTCTTCAGAAAAAAAAAAAAAAAAAAGAAAAAGGTGCAAAGCTATTACAGGCATGGTCCAGAGTTGCAGGAAAAGCACGGCAGCACAAACAGCAGCAGATGAGAAGCCCTTTTGGAGAATGCCTCATTTTCCTTGACTTTGTAATCAGTCCTTTGTGAGCACCTCTTGAGCCTCTCCAGGTCCTAATCAATGAGGAATGGATGGAGCAATGGAGAAGTGGGTGCTAGATGTATTTATAAGGGGGTTTTTTTTGCTACTTAAAAAACTCTCCAGATATGCTGGAACAATTGTTTAGGGAAAAGGAAAGCAGGATTCTGCCCAAAGCTTTAGTGTGGAAGGAGAATGTGGGGAGCAGAAGGAAGTCTTAAAAATTATGTGTAAATGCCTGGTAACACGGGTAGCCACAGGGTGCCGAACACTCCTGATCTTCAGCTTATTTCCTGCTGCATTTGCCACCGACATCATTGTTATTCCTTGCCCGTGGCTCTGACTGGGGAAGGTACTCAAGCAGGCACCTCATTTCAAGCACATGAGAATTCCCAAAGGGATTAACTGGGCAAAGAAATATTTGGTGGCAGTGCTTGCCCTCCCAGACCCCAAAAGGTGATTCTCACAGTGTCCTGCAGAGCTGAGCATTTATTTAAAGAACGGTTTAAAAACGAAATAATTGCCTTTTCATTTCAATCCCACACTGTACCTCTTCCCACAGCACCAGGCTCTGAGCACCTCTCCATTCCCATTCCTGGTTATGCGGGAATATATAGGAAAGAATTTTAAATACTGATTTTAGTGAGGAAATATTCACTAACCAGGTCAAGGCATTTAAAGTTGCTTTGGATCTATCAATATAATCAACAAGGAAATTAATTTTTTTGCCTACTTTTTCAAGTACACAACGTGGAAAAAGGGACTCACAGACTGCTGGTTTTACTTGGGGATGCTATTGAAAAATGCTTGTTTATTCCTTTCACGCAGTCTCTAATGGCACAAGTAAATCAAGGTCGGTTTTCCCAAATCATGACATAAAACCCGATAAATAACTGACAGCACTTTCTTTGCAACATTTTAAATAAGCAATTTCCCAAAAGGTCAGGAACCACTGTTGGAGTAAAAGAAAAAAAAAAAAGTCAAATGATAAAGTAAGCTTTTGCCTGATTAAACTGTTTGAGAAAATATGTACAGAAAGGTGAAAAAAAAGGCTTCAAGGAAACATTCCACTATTTCTTAGTGGACTTTTTTAGTTCCAGGGTAATGAAAATGTGCTGCTGGATGTTATTGTTTTTTTCCTTACACACTTCAGCCTGATATCTTAAGATAGATTTTAATGCCAAATATTGACTTTATGGAGGAGATTTTGGGAAACAGAAAGCAAACACAGTCATAAATAATACTACTGCATTTAGCATGGATCTGGCTTTCCTTTTAGAGCACTACCTTTTTAATATCCAAAATTACCCAAAGCTGCAGCAATTGGCATTAGCGGCACACCTGAATACAAAAGCAGATAATATTTGTTGCTTCTTTTAAAATGGTTAACATCAGTCCACTGGCAACAAGGAGTAAGAGAAATATCTATCCTGAAGTTGGTGTGAAAATGAAAACCAATACAGGAGAGAAGCTGTCATACTTGATTTAAAGATTATAGAAGCCTGAGCTACCTGCTGGGGAGCCCGCAGTAATGAGAGGGGAGAGACTTCCAGTAATTTTTCAAAAGCTCCAGAGTAACAAATAAACTTGACTGAAACTCAGTGGGTCCTGGGACCACAAGGAGCCACCTGCTTGTGAAAAGTTTCCCTTTATCAACTTCCACTTTCAGCAGCAGCATTTTCTCACATGCTTTGCTGCAGTGCTGGCAGATATAGAAGGATAAGCTGCTAAAGAAAAATTAAATATTTGGCCAAAAAGTCAGTCCTCCTACAAATATATTCCAAAGCTAATCATCTCCCCTTTAGCTAAGTAGCTTCAGCATCTTTGCTGTGAGTATCCCTCTCCCCCTTCCGCTGGCTCCACTGCCTTGAAGCCTCCTGAAACACCCCAGGTCTCATCTCCTGAAAACTTCCAGAATTTCTCCTTTGGTAATCTGGTTCAGCATTACTTTGAAATATGCCTCCCCCAGGATTTGGATGCAGTTGGCTGCATGGCACAGGGAAACAAGCAGGACAGCCCATGGAAATTATTATCCAGGCACGTTCTCTCCACCTGGGATGTAGGACAGCCTCAGCCTGCTTTGGAAATTCCTATAAAGCAGTTGTTGAAACACTTAAGAGCTAGTAAGTGTCACACAGATCTAATTACATTTTGGGTACTACAGTACTGAAATAGCTCAGAGTGTAGATCCACCAATTTCACAGAACTTTGCCAATGGTTTTTCTCTTCTCCATGCCCTCTTCACTCGTGCTTCTGCCCCAAACCTCCTGTGGAGCCTCCTCACTTGGTCCTACACACTTCCCAATAGACATGCTGCCTGGGTGAGACCAAAAGTTGTGGGGTTTATGCCATGCAGGATCCACATCTGTTCAACTGTATTTTACAGACTCTGGGCAAAAAGCTGTATGCTGGTGGGAACTGCCACACCTCAGGGACATTTCCAGCAATCTGTGCCACAGTGCAGGGGCGGCCCTGAAGCAACAAAGAAGCTTCCCAACCTGTAATTAAGGGCAGCAAGACAGAAGCATTAGCCTCATGAAGAAAAGAAACCGGGAAGTTTCAGCAGGTGCAAAATCTGACCTGATTTATTGAGAGTGTGTGTCCCCATTTTGGACTTTCCCATGGATTTTCAGCTTCAGTAGAAGAGGAAGTTGAATGACCCACAGACCTTCTGTACCTTCCCAGCTGCAGAAGATAACTGGTGGGGTTTATTTGCTGAAGGAACTGAAGGTGGCAGCTCAGGAGTTAAAGGAGGGGGTCGGAGCTTCCATGGTGTTTCTTCAGAGCACAAGGTTTGCGTGTATCAAACCTTCAACAAACACTCCCATAGCTGAGTCAAACTTTTTTACTTTATTTTTTGGTGTTTCTTTTTTTTTTTTTTGTGGCAGTGATGTGCCTCTCCTCAGAAATCACAGGCAATCTGCTCTCAAGTGCCTTTGAGCAAACCTGCCAGGCTCCCTGGTCAGGGAGGAGGAGGGAGGGAAGGGCCCCCCATCCCTCATGACTAAAACATGCCCCAGTGCCAAACCACTGGCAGAGTTACCCACTGGAGACCCCGGGTAACGCTGCATTGGGAAGTGCTTTCGCCCGAGGTGGCTTCTGGGGAGGCCATGTTTGCGTGCAAAGCTCCACTTACAGCAGCACGGGGCAGCCGAGCCGATGTTCATACAAGTGTAAACTTACAGCAAAAGGCAGGAACCGCCGGAGACGCCACGGAGCTCCAGCCAGTCAGCGTGGCAAGCGGCTCATCTTTTATTGAAGGCCTCTCCTCAGAGGAGAGCTAAAAATTCACTTGATGCCATCGGGAAAGTGTCTGTTTTGGCTGCAGAGAATGGTTCCCGATCACGGAAAGATAAAAACATCAAAATAAGCTAATAGGGATATGCCTTGAAATTCGGTCCCAGCGGACGCGGGGCCAGGTTTCCTGGGGACACGTTAGGCACGGCTCAGGGCACTGCAGCACGCAGGCGCGCTGCTGCCAAGCGGGGCTGAGGCAGCCTGAGAGGAGATGCTCCGGAAAGAACATCTAGCAAGGGGCAAAAAAGGAAAATAAAAATAAAGAAAAAAGGAAAAAAAAAGGCAAATAAGATCCCCCCTTCTCTAATACCCCAGTCAAGCATGGCAAAGTGCAATTGTCAAGCAGAACTAAAGGCCGGACAGGGATGACGCAAAGAGACCGTATTCCTGCAATCTCCCAAAAACCTCCCCTTACACTTCTGCTCACACACAGTTACTCTGTTTGCCCTTATGAACTCATTAATGTACATCTTAACATTGGGGTTTGTCCTTCACTGTCTTCTCCTCTTCCTCCTTTCAGACAGCTCAGCTGAGAGGTTGACGGCTAAGGAATTTGAGTTTCCGGGAAAACAAATGTTCTGTGCAGTGATCATGTACTGAGCCCACTGCCCAGTTTTGGTTTACCTTTTCTGTTTGGTGCTTCCTACAAGTTTCCTGCAAGCTGGCATTGACAGGAAAAACCTTATCAATGCCTCTACCAAGGGCAAATTTATTATACACGACAGAACTCACATGAGAGCGAGCTGGACTTGACTAGGCTCCACTAGCTCTGCGCTGACGCGACTTGTTTTTCCAAACCTGCTAGCATGGGGTAAGACTCAGGCAGACACTCTGCAGAGGACCTTCCATCTCACACAGTCCTATGCAACAGATTTATCTTCTTTTTCCTCTCTAACTCTGCTGGCCACTAATGGTTTGAACAGCGCCGTGCTTTTTTTAATAAGCCACTCTTACTCACGGGCAAATGTCTTGATTATATTTACACAACTGACCTATTTTAAAAGATAATTTCATAAAATATTCTGCCAGAGCCAAGTACAAGAGGTTAAGCAAACATACGTCACAGCAGTGTGGCTTTCCTAGCTCAGTACTTGCTGTGATCCACCCAAGCTCTCCCCAGCGCTTATTGAGCATCTCAGCACTTAATTACTGCAATGTGAAAAATCATGCATCAGTAAGATGATACTTTTGGTGATATCTATGATCACATACAAGAGTTGGATCGAAAGTCCCAAAGCAGACCTTAGTTGAGTGAATCTACCCACTATCTACCCAATGGTACTAATTTTCAAAAGTAAATTGACTGTAATTTTTCATGCCTGTCAATCTGCCTGATTTTATTGGACTCTGCTGGATTTTGAAATAGAAAAGCCTTATCTCCTTGCAATTCCTGTGCTTTTTTTTTAAAGGCCTTCTCACAGCAAGCCCTGAAATGAAATGTTTTCAAGTTTTTATTCCAATGATTACCCTTTTTCTTTACTAATTAGCCATGTAAAAACAGACTGAAAGCACTGAGACTGGCAAAATCACCTATGTCTCTCACTAACATTGCTGCATCAACCAACAGCAGGATTTAAAGCACAGCATTTTCTGTTCCCAGTTGCACCAGATTATGGCTGTGCATCCTCCCACCTTTTTTTTTTTTTTTTTTGTTATTATCACAAAAAGATGCACAATGCTGAACAGAGTGCCACTTCCAGTAATGCTCTCCCTCAGAGATTCCATGGGCTTTCCTGTCTCCTTTCTGATCGTCAGGTGGAAAGTGTTCTCTCTGCCATTATGATTATTTTCCTGGCTTCTAAAGCAGTATAATGTGGTTCAGCCTCTGTGAAGCCTGCTGAGCTCTGCCAGCTTACACCAGCTGAGAACCTGGAGCAGATTATCCTAACAGCTCCTATGAAAGCCAGCTATGGACAATGAATGAAGTATAAATAGAGCTGTTTCTCTCCTCATCCAAAAAGCAGCACTTCCAATCCCAAAACCAGGGTTGGTTGCTTCTTTTTGAAAGAAAAAACCCATTATTAATTTTTTTTAAAATTATCTTTTGATGTATGCACGCAGGGTTATATTTTTCAAGATTTTTCTTATAGGAGCTGGGCAAAAATTTGCTTTATAGTAATGAAAGCTCAGGTTCTGCAGGACTTGGAAGTTGCCAAGTCCCACAACTTAACAAGAAGATCTCCAGAGCCAGCTGCAGGGCTGATGCTTCCCAAGAACACAGGAAGGAAAACAATGCCAACACAGCCCACTAGCCAAGAGTCTGGTGGTAAGAAGCCCTGCCAAAACATGCAGTGCCCAAAAGCTTGCAAACGTAGCCTGAGCCAGCAGCAAGGACTCATCTCTTCAGGGGCGGGACTGGATGACGATATTTACTATTTCCTTAGCATGAGATTCTTCACTTTATTTAATTTAGAAAAAGAAGTTTGTCAGAACTCTCCATCACAGAAAATGAAAGGCTTAAAGTACTGCTGACACCTCCTGGAAAACTTTGAAAAACCTCCTAGGTCACATGAAAATAAAGCAATGCCTCTATCACACTTTTGCCTGCTCTTTTAATCCTTGCTACAGGACTTTTGTGTGTCCATCAGCCAAGGTTAAAAAAACCAAACTTATAAGCAAGACAAAATTATTATTACCACAGTTAGCAATTTGTTTCAGATCTTGTTCTTCCACACTACATTCTCTCTGTCTTCTTTAAAGAAGAAGAAAATTAATTAAAAAGGAATCCTTCCATGCTTGTCAAGCTCTCCTTTGCCAAGGCAGCATTTCTCTGATTTCCCCCCAGTTGCTGGGGCAGGTGGCTGCTGAGTGCAGGGGATAAAGGAAGAGAAGGAGCACCAAGAAGCTGCCTTGCCCCATGGAGCTTTGGCTACAATAAGCATGACCTAAAAGCCCCTTTATATCTTTTTTTAAGCTTATGCATACATATGGATACACACACACACACGCACGCATACACATATTTTGGCGTGATCTTTCTCCTACCTTCTCTCTAGAAATAAATGCTATTTGGTTCTTAGCACAGCACCGACTCAGGCACAGCCAGGACTAAGTCCTTTTGAAGCATGCAAAGGTGCTCAGTGGACAAATGAAAGTCACCCGAGTCCCTGATTCATCCAAGCTGCCATTTTCTGTCAGCCTTTGTTAGTTCCCACGTTTTTTTAGCACAATATTGACAGCACCACGTATGGAAATCATTATGACGTGAGGCCTCAAATCCACTCCCCAAATCCAAGAGTAAAACTTTAATCATTTTGCTGAAAGCATAACATGCTGATTTTCTCACTCATTTTTTCATTTCAGAGAATTTCTTTGAAATTTCTAAGCTTATGTCCATAGCTGCAAGTACAAGAAACATCAGGCTATATGTGAAAGTTGAGACTTTATCTTGAAGAAACAGGTGTGTTTCAGAGAGGAACTTTGTCAGAAGCACCCACTGTTTAAGAGACATTTCCTGAAATTAGGAAAAGAAAAAAACAGCTGTAGCACTGATACATTGATCCTTCAATGTGAACTGCCCAGCTCTTTTTTATAAGGTCAAAATAAAAGCTAACCCATGTTAAAGAGCCTCCAGCTGAATAGGTGTGTGCTGGCTTGTACCCCCAGCTCAGCCAACCAGGGAGAATACTGTTCCCCTTTCCTTTCTCTCTCCATCACCATCAAATCAGGTCCAGCAGTTTTCCTATTGTCCTTTTAGCTCTCGGCTGCTGCTAAGCCTCCTGAGGCTCACTTCACACCCCCGAGGAGAAAAAACGCTAGCTGGAAATCTCAGAGAAGAGATAAGAGAATGAGATATGTGACCACAGACCATCTCATAGCCTTTAGCCAAGATGTGAGTGACTCCTTGAGAAAAAGAGGGATCAAGCCCCATCAACTGATGCATTCATCACATGACCAGAAACTCTGCTAAATAGATCAATTTTTAATGTCTGTCTTGCTGATTTTACTTCTCTCACTTGAGAAAAATGTTCTTGTATTTCTCTGTCCTTCTTGTCCTTCCACAGCTTTCTCCTTTCGACCAGCCTTAGCCCAAGGCTGCTTTTGCTGCTAGGCCTAGGGTTAGGGTTCTGCCTAGGGTTAGGGTTCTGAAAATCACAAAGCCCTCAGCTCCTGGCACACTGCAGCTGCAAAGGGCATGCCAAGGGGAACACAGCACTGCCAAAAGATGGCTCCCTCCACAGCTTTCTCCTTTTTACCAACCTTAGCCTAAGGCTGTGCATACATATTTTTTATTTATCACCCTATGAATATCAATTTGATTCTTGTCCACAATTAAACTCTGCTGCTCTATATCAAATATACACTGTGTCCCATCACTTCAGATATCTGTCACTTCCCTGACAAGGCTGTGTTAGCAGGTGTCCTGAAAAAAGTATGTTCCTTTTCTGTTCACTGCTTAGGCCCAGGACTGCCACTGCATCTCCTGCTACAGCTGGGTTTTCCCTCCCAGGCTCCTAACATGCCTTTCTCTCTTGATTTTCTTATAACTACAGAGACGGCTATTTCATGAAAGATTTGCACAATAAAGTTTGCAAATTCTATCTTCTTTCCAGAAATCTCAAAGGGGAGGAGCACACAGCCCAGGTTTGAAAAGGTAGGGATAACATTTGTATCACCCAGAAAACAACATCATTGGGCAACTGGCTAAACACTGATACGGGAGGCCTGATAGCAAAATTGGTAGCCTTGCCTGAATAAATATCTTATCAGAGGGATTAGTTGGTTTCATTAATGTTATAAACTACTAAAGGGGAAAAGTTGGAGGGGGAGCTCATTAGTGCAACACGACTGCTTTAGAGAAAGGAAACCAAGAAAAAAGAGAAGAACTTTCTTTGTCCCAGCGCATTTGCAGCAGCAGCAGGAATCTGAGTGGGAAATGTGGTTTTGCTTTTTTTGGGTATTCTGTGGGGCTGTGTGCTGATCCTGTTCTGTTAATATGGCCAGCCAAAGGAAAGGGCTGTAGCAGCTCCTTGTGCAGGTCCTCAGCACATCAGATAGGAACCTGTTCATTCCCTCCTCATCGGTGTTGATTTACAAGCTCTTGCCCATGTGTTATCCCTCAAAAGGAAAAGCACAGAATAAAAAGGTTTTGGCAGAGTTTGTGCCCAATGTTTTGTGGCTTGTGCTATGACAAATGATTAGAGTGGATAAGCAGAAAAGCAAAGCCACAGCACCTGTTTATTGTGAGTGAGCTGTCCTCTCCAGCTTTTCTATTTATGTCCCAGCATACAACATGGCAGCCCACATGGATTAGAAATTAAACTGTAAGTGAGCCTTTTCTATTTCCTGCTTAAGTAAGGATTAGCATATTTTAAAACATGCTCAGGGGTTTTGCACTTTCTGTAATGAAACCTGTTCAAACAGATAATTGATATGCAGCCACTAAATAAACATCAGACTGGAGGAACAATGTTCTCTCTCTCTTTTTTTTTTTTTTTTTTTGATAATAAATTATTTTGCTCCTTCCCGTAAACATTTCCTACCACCGACAATTTCCATTGCAGAGGGCAGGCACCACAACAAAGCTGAAGCAGGTAAAAGAGCAGAAAAAGCACCTGAGCCCAAGTAAGAAGTACTGAAATCCCCAAAGAGCATGGCAGAGAGGGGAAATGTGGTCCAAGCCACACCTTCTACCCTTTTATACTGCTAAAAAACGCCCCAGCCTTTGTCCTTCATGCCACAGCATGGAGGAAAAGTGCTTCTGTCTCTTTGTCAGAGGCAGCTCCAGACCAAATGCTTTAACAACACATTTCCACTCATGTTCCTCCTTCTGCTCTAAATGTGCTGGGACAGGGAAAGTTCTTCCTTTCTCTAAAGGTTTCTTGATTTTCTTTCTTGGTTTTCTTTTTTTCTTTCTCTAAAAGACTCTAAGTAAGTTACCCCTCCAACTTTTCCTCTTTGGAAGTTTGTAACAGTCGAGAAAACAAATACTTGTTTAGAGAAACTCAAACCAAGAACACCTCTCAAAGTGGGTTTTGTAACTCTTATGCTTCCAGTTGGATTAACCCACTTCAACTGAACAACTTTTGCAGCCCTGCAGCTCACCAGACCCCAATAGCCCTCCTGCAAATGTCTTGCTAACACAAGCTCACCCAAACAACGCAGCAGCAATTACCTAAATAACAGTTTCTACCAAATAACTCAGGTTGAACCTAATGAGTTTCTGAGTGCTTGAACAAACATGATCTATCACAAGGGGAATGTGCTGCCTGGTAGAACCATCTCCTCTGCCTGGCCCAACTCCAGCAGTAATTAATCTGTCATCTTTTGTTACATTGCTACCGGGCATATAAATATATCCTGAGTCCCACATCTAACAGAACAGTGTCACTGCACTGACGGAAGACTTGTCCTCATGGTCTCCAAATATCTGTTTTGATTCAAGGTGCTTCAGCCACCAATCAAAATGGGATGCCCAGGCAAGATTAGTTTGAATACAGCAATGAAGCACCTGTTCTTCAGGGGTTTTTTTAGATGAAAATGTACAGAAACAGATGAATTAAACACTGACCTTAGCTTAGAGTAGAAATGGAGATACCACACACTCAGTTAAAATATAACTAGCTATAATAGCCCCTTTAATAAAAAATGAAAAAACTCCAAAATTAAAACCAGGTATCTCTGAAGTCCATTAAAGCAGGTGAAGAGCATGGACCTTCCTGGGAAAGTCCTAATTGCCCCCTCAGACTGAACCTGCATGCCGTACAACCAGCAAACAAGTCAAGAGCTTTTCGGAGCCAGGAAAAGAGTGGCTGTGTGTGGAAGCGCCAGCCCAGATCATGAATTTGCAGAAGTAAGCCTGGCTGGAGTCAGCACATGCCAGCTGACAGTTATGGCAGGTGTAAAAGCACATACCGCTTTTCAAAATGCAAAGAAGGGCTTAATGTAATTTGTGGAGGAGATTTTTTTTGTTTTCAATCAGAAAGCATCTGCCATTCTGTCACCAGCACTAATAGCTCTAACTGCCACAGTCAACTCATTTAAATGTGTGGCTGTGCTACCTTCATCCCCAGCCTAATGGCATGGGAACCAAAAAACCGAGTCTTTCTCTCTGGACTGCCTGTGCACAATAAACACTGCATACCCTGCATCCAGCAAGGTACACGTGGGAGCAAAGCAATTACCACTGGCGCTGGTGAAGCAGCTTCAGGACTGTACTTTCACACACCACTGGCCAAGCAGGCAGCTGCAAACTCACTGGGTTGAAGAGAAGCTGAGCTACAAGAAACCCAAGTGCGGTGCTTTAGGGATTTGTTCCGCACAAGCTGTAACCATGGTGGTCCGTAAGGAGCCACCACGCTCTCCTGCAGCACAAGCGAGCACGTAGCAGGCTCACCTCTGCACCAATATTCACTTACCAAGGCTTGCACTCTTTCCCCCCTACTCAAAAAGCCAAACAATTTTCAAAGTAAAGTGGGGTTACATCTTGAAACTCAAGGCAGATACCTCTGCTAGGACTGGCAACAAAATCCTCTTCCTTAATAAGAATATTTTCTGGTTTAGAATAGGCCCATGCCGCTGTGCTTACCAGGCTTATAACACTCAGGGCAAAATAAGTACCAGCCACCAGTGCACAGCAACAATGCTTTGTTCCTTACTTCCTGCTCCAGTTGGAGTCCTCAAAAATGAACTCTTTGTTTTTAACTCAAGGTCAAGTGAGTGTTTAAACAAGCAGATAATTTTTATTTCATACTTCCAACCACTTTTCAATTTTCCTCTTTGAAGAATATGAAGTAGGCACCTGTAGGATTTAGTTAAAAGCAGCAGCTGTGCAGAAGGGGTTAATCCAAGACACAGAAGTTAAAGCCCTGGCTTGCTGACAGATCACACAGAGGCCATTTGGTACGCCATGCTTTCGATGGTTACTTAAAGGAAATTACATATAATTAATTCGCAATAGCTACCTTGCCTTATTCTAATTAAACATCTGAACACTTATTTTAAGATAAGCTTTTCTAGAAATTAACACAAGTTCAGGGCAATTTTTTTTTAGAAGGCAGCAATACCATGTTTATTACTTACGTAAATTTCCTTAATTATACCCTAACTAGGTTATCTTCTTTATTGCATTTCAATCCTTCTAAGAGTCAGTAGCTCTTTAATTAAGTTGAAAGAGTAAGAGGTGTCTTGTTAATTGTAAATTAAATAGATTTGAATAGGCAATAGTTTGCAAATGGGAGATGCACATTTTAGTGCATATAGAGGAGTCACTGGAAGGCTTCAGCGTAGCTTTTGCTTTGCTTAAGTTGGCAAAAAGGGAAACATCCAAACCCTCCTAACCTTTGCTCCAGAGAGCTTCCAGCTCACTTCTCAAACAACTTCTCAATGAAAATTTTAAGAAAGAATAAAAAGAAAAAAATCCCCCCCGTATTGATGCAGAACTGTGATGATGCTGTGAGCAGGGCAAGCTCAACTTTGTAATTAAGTCATTAACTTTCTTTCTGCAGGAGATCTGCAGGTACCCATCTCACAGACTGCCATGGGTTACCAGGCACTGGTAGAACAAACCATGGGCAAAAGTTAATCTCTTTGTGCACAACTTCTTGTGCCTTAAAAAGACATCAGGGATGCTCTGAATTATAGATGCGTTCAAAAATGCACATTCTCACACGTTTGTTTGATATTGTTGGCATTAGTTCCAAGACCAATGAATCAAATACATTTCCATACCTAGAAATAAATTATTGTTAAAAGCTATTACTGCTAATCATTACTGCTAATGTCCCAATATTGCCAGAAAGACAAGCAGAACTGTTATTCTGCACTAGGGCAGAGTGTATACTGTGAATGGGTTTTTTTTTTCCAAATTGGAAGTCAAATTGATCATCTCTGCCATTAGGAGTTATGGCTCATGGAATTTTATCACTCCTATAATGTGCTGTGAAAATGCAATAAGGGAATAAAACAGAACAGCAACTTACAGTAATTTGTTATGAAACACACCAATATTGAATGTGTCTAGAGTCTATTGATAAACAGATTTATTGTAACAACCAGAGGATGTTATGATCACCCTAGTGTTAATCTTTGTATGACCAATTTTCCTTATGGTATATCAGGGGAACCAGATGCCCATTAATGTAAATGGGAAGTGAAGGCAGACCTGTGACCGGTGTAAATCAGACACTTCCTCAAATTACCAGACCTACAGCAACTTATCCACATTCATACACATCCCTTGGAATCTCTTCCACCACTTCATATCTCAGTGTAATGCAGCAAGAGGGAAGCACCAGCATGAATTGGAAACATCTCAGACTTTGACTGAATGGCATTAAAATTAATGATCACATACGTTAAAATCTCACAGTTTAAGATATTCCTAAATGGGCTCACTTGACTTAAAGAAACACTATGCTCGAGGGGGATAAATCAGCTTAAGAGAGGTAATCCTATTTTTGCACGTCTAGATAAAAATGAACCCATAGTTCAGGAAGCCCAAAGAGCACACACAGTCATGCCTCTGAAGGGCTCATATTCCCTCTCAAGGGAGACATAGCCAAGCAGAAGTAGTCAAGAGAAGACAAACACTGTGCAGAAATCCATTCCTCAGCACTTACAGCATAAGGGATTTTTTCCCCTTGGACACCCATTGAGATGGGGGTGGGGAGAAGCAAAACTCAGTGTTTTACAAATTATTTTCCAAATAATTGCGTTTTCCCTAGCTCACCATCAGCTACTAGTGAACAATTAGCTTGCATCCCCTTGGGCTACTCTTTGTAGAGTTTTTTTCAGTTCATTCATAAGCCTTTATAAATTGAAAACTCAAGTTTCCTCCACAGTATTGCAAGGAGAAGCAACTCAGAGATGACTGTTAAACATTCATAGTGACACAAAAAAATGGGCTACTTGTGGTAGCAGACAAACAAGAGTCCAACAACCTAGATGCCAGATCTTAATACAGCAGGGAATGCAACATCAGTCCCGTGGAGCAAGGGAGCTGTTAATAGCTCACAGACATTTGTGGGGCATCTCACAATAAAATCTTCAGGCTGGGAAGCAGCAGTACCTGAGACCATTGATAACAAAAGATCCACATGAAATGACACTGTACCATCAACACTAATGAAAATTGAGGCACTTTTCTGGGACTTCTGCAGGGATAATGCTCACATCTCTGTTCACACTTGTCTCTCTTCTCCCAAGCCTCCCCAAAACCCAAAGGCACTCCCATGGCTGGCATAGGAACACTGGAACAGGGCTCGGTCAGTGCTTATGGATCTGTTCCACCACAATCCAATCTGGACAATATTTTTCACATCTCCATAAAAGGCAATTTTGCATTTTCTAGCCTTTTTTTTTTTTCCCAGCTACTATATTTGAGCTCTTATTCAAGGAGTATTGTGAAAAGGAAAAAGATGACAGTTCTGTTAGACACGTGATTTTCAGGCTGACAGTTTCCCTTTCATTTTAAGGAGCTGAAAAACATTTCAGTGTCAGACAGATTGAGTTTTAACAACATGATAAACAGGCCCATTTGTTGATCTCAGGTCCTTGCTATCCATCTTCAATTAACATGGTAAAAAGGTGGCTTGCATCCAGTGTCAGACATTTGTATAGGCAGCACATGCCCTTGCAGTTGGAATCAATGTTTGCCATTGATATATCAAGCAGGATAATTTATGGTATGGCACTTGCCTCACATAATCAGAAGAAATCAGGTACCTTTTGAAGATATCTCTCTCTTTCAAAATCCAAAAGTCTCTCTAAGATTTATAGTGGGTAAAGTAATCATGATATTATAAGAGCACAAGAAAAAATGTGTGATGTTTCACCATGAAAAAGTGCAGCTGATTTTGGAGCCAGCATAGAGCACTACGGTGATTCTACTTATGCAGATATGCTAAGGCCATTTCTGTCCTGAGCCTCTCCATGACAGGCAGTCTGATCTAATTTCTTTCCTCTTTCCTAATAAAATTAGGATTGGCTATTCCTGATTTAAAACCTCCTCACAACATGTCAGCTTTTACATAACAAGAAAAGGCAGACTGAAAAACTAAGTCCATTTCAGAAGAAGGAAAGACGATAGCTCTAAGTGGGAAGATTTCAGGTTCAGCACAGTGCAGAAGCCTGTGCAGAAGTCACTTGGATAGCTGTGCTCAAACCAGACATGCAACGTACCAATACCAAAAGATGCAATACCGTAGATACTGACATGGCAGATAATTTCTTTTTATTTCAGCTATTTAAACAGCTGTCTTATCAAATGGGACAGTGTTTCTTACCACAGCGAGGTGTTTAATGAGATGAAGTGTGGCTAGTGGGAGCTGAGCTCCCATAACAGTCCAGCCCTTTAGCTCTACTGCACATTGAACACATTGCTCATCAGAGGACGTTTTCTCAGCCTTGTGTGACTTCCATATAGACCAAAACAGCAAGGAGAAAAATTAAGCTATTTTCTCATTGGAAAGATGAGAAAATTTTAATGGAACTATTGACTCTGAGATAATAATGGCAACTTACATGATATTGAAGATTAAGGTGCATATTTTATAGTTAAAACTAAAAATGGACAGACTTTCCTGATGGAGTCAGCAAACCCTGACATCTTATTTATTTTAAAAGACCTGAGGGCTGCTCAGATAATTGGAAAGAATGCAATAATCTACTAACTTCTAGCAGCACAGGAGTGACAAATGCATAGTCTAAACTCTGATTTTTTGGAAAAAGTAGTTGCAACTTCTCCCTCTCTGGGCATAGACAATATAGGAAGGGTTTATAGTTAGTAAAATCTATCCTCCTTTTTGTACAGTAGTGGTGGCTTAACAGACATTTTAAAATAAAAATCAAATCCATATAGTATTTGGCAAATTCCCTTACCAACTGTCTTATAGAGTAAATCGAGTCATCTGAATGTTCAAATACCCCTGTTTTTCAATGTATGCAGAAAATAAAATATCAGCCCAAAATGTTTTGAGCAGAAACAAAGAGATGCTCCTTAAACCAGCACTCCCAGTCAGCAGCTGATGTCTGCTCTCTTGAATCCCATTTAATTCCAACCCACCAAACAGAGCCATTCCAGGACTCCTGAGGGTGACATCTCCCTTGGCCAGGGGTCACCCATCTCCTTCCCATGTATCACCCGCACTGCACAAGCACCTCTTGGGGCTGGCGTGTGTGCCAGGGCTGAGCTGACCCATGCTTGGGTGGGGAGCCAGGTCATTTCATGGTGGCACCCCCAGCAGCACCCAGCAAGCTCCTCAGGTCCAGTTCAGTGTGCTCGGCATTCCCGCTCCGGAGCAGACGGCCATGACCTGTGGAGCCCAGATAAACCCAGTGCACAGCCCCACGTAGACTTGAACCCTCCTGTGCTCAAAGGAACAGGGACTAGTCCAAGGCTCCATTTAACCCTTCAACCTGTCTCCAACAGGGGCCCTGAGCAAGTACCCAGAAAACACCAAGAACAGGATAGATATCAGAAGGGGAACATATCAGAACCTTGTGAAAATTCCTCTGTTCCTCTGCTTTTAACCAAAGCGATCTCCTGAACCAGTTCATGTTTCTGGCTATGCAGTGGGCCCCAAGAGTTCTCTCACCTAAACACTTGGTCTCTTGTGTACAATGTTCTATACAAAATTCAAGAAAGCCAACACTGAGCAGACATGCTGAAGCAAACCTTGCCTTCAGCAGAGCTGAGCATGGACCCATAGTAGCTGAGACCCATGTGGATACATAGCAAAAATGCCAAGCACAGAAATGGCACAAATGATAAGTCTGCAGTCTGGTTTCCTTGCATCATTACAAGCTGTCTTATCTTCAGAATGTGGGGTAATTTAGATCACAATAAAACATAAATAGAAGTGTTAACCCTATTCAAAGCAGCACACTGTCAATAGCATCAAAAACAATACCAAAGCAACTAGTTCAAGCTATAGGAAAATGATGAAATTTAATTTCTTTTCATATTTAACTAATAAAGACTTGCAACATACATAGAAGTAAAACCAAAAGAATATAAATTCAGCACAAAGGAGAAATGCTCCTTCCAGTCTACCACTGAACCTCTCTTCAACCAGTTCCTCACTATCCTGGTTTTCTACTGCAATAGCTTGTGCAAAAAATACTGTATTGCTTTTCCTTCCCCCTTTCAGTCTTTGCTTGAACTTATCCTTCCATCAGAAGCTATTAATAAAAACATACTAGGCTAAATCTTGTTTCTACCATATCTTCCATATTTAACATAACTCTGCAGAACACTTAATCTGAACTGTGGTATCAAGTCATACAGCACCAGCATGTAACAGATTCTTACCAATTTCTTGATTAAAACAAGCAACAAACTGTATATCATGCAGACAGGACAAACTCTTCAAAGTCACGTTGGCTGATAGCATGCATCTAATTCCTAATTTCTCTTGTCCCAGTGGTTTGATCTAACATTCAAAAGTGCAGATTATCATCTTACTCTCACTGAGTTTTGTAACAGCCCTTAGAGTGTTAAAGTTAGTTTTGGATAACTCTGTTTTTAAATTAGAAACTAAACAATACCTGGTATTTCCTCTGTGCAGAAGGGAGATTGTACCATTGGTGGCTTTAATTATCTTGAAATAATTAGTCAAAACTCCTTTTCCAAATAGTCTACCTTTCAGGAAACTCAGAATTTTAGCTTTATGAAAGCATGCCATGCAGAAATTATTTCATAGCCATCACCGATCCTCCTACTTTAGATACATAAATTCCTTTCTCCTTACTGCTTCGATTCCCTGTCCATCACAACTGAAATTGGAACCTGTAGCAGTGGCTGGGAAAGTCTCTAAAGCATCAAGGGAGCAGCAAACTGCTCTTCCACGTCTTCTCACTCAGTACACTTACCACTAAGTCCAGGCTTGTGCTGAGCCTGCTGCTGTCTCCCATTTCTTGCATGGCTGCTAGGTAGAAAGCATCCTGGCCATGATGCAGTGATGTGTCTGAAACTTTCCAGCAAAGCTGGTTGCCTGGAAGTCTCTCCTGTTGGAGAAGTCGTGGAAGCTGACACTCATGAGACAGTTTGAAGAGCAGTTGGGGATGTCTGGATTCAGGTCAAGGCAAGAAGAACAAGTTGGAGACAGAAAGAGAGGCTGAACTGGTGCCACAAAGCAAGAGTGCTGATTATCTTATGAAAGTGGGGTATTCACAGCCAGCCTTTGTCACAGCACCGAGGCTCACTCAAACTGCCTCTCCTTCTGAAATTTACTACCCACAAACCAGGAATAGGCCAAGAACCTCATTGTCCTGGATGACTCTGTTGCCTCAAGAGAAGGAGGAAGCACATCATGAATGAGGCACAAAGCTCAAAGTCAGGGGGAAAGTCAGGGCTCACATATGTCACTTGCTACAGTGACATAGGCTATGGGTAAACCTATTCTATCTGTATGCCTCAGACAGCAATAAAAGTATTTTTCAAACCCTGGAGGTGGAGGAGGGGGACTTTCCAAGTCCTCTACGAAGCTTACTGCACCACTGTGCTAACTTCATACATCATACAAATTTGCTTTCCCTGTGCTTTCCCCGAAGCAATTTTTAGTTCCATCTTTTAAGGCTGGGATTTTTTCCTTCCTAAATTGTGGTAGGGATGGCTCCATGCTAAATACAAAGAGGACCCAAACAAAACAGGCCTATAGGTTCTCTTCTTTGACTGCTAACACAAAACTGCCCTGTAAGGAAAATCAGCGCAACACCTCCCTTTCCAAACCATCATCCCCTCCCTCTATGCAGAGGTCGTCAATAATGATACAACTTATTCCTGCTTAGCTCCATCTTCCAAGCCCACCTGCCATCTGGTTGCAGGGGCTGCATTGGTGGCTTCACTGTGCCAAGTGCTTTGTGACCAGCAATGGAAGTGCACTCGTGCACCCCCTGGCCCCTGTCCCACCTGCTCACAGCCAGCTCTGCATTTTCTGTCTGGGCACCGGTGCTGTGGTGGAAGCCAGAGTTTCCCAAGGACAGGGACACCTGTTTCCCCTGTTCTGGAGAGGAGTCCCTTCTATGCTCTGTCCCCATAGTGACAGCACAGGGTGCGCTCTGTTTTGCATGACACAGCACAAGAAAGCAGCATCTATGTGAGCAAGGGAGCAGCAGAGACTGTTAAAAAATACGACTGTCTAAGTTTGAGACCAAAATGTTTCAATTATATGTCTAGCATTGGGCATTTAAATCAGATTCAAGCAAAACAAAAGCAAAGGAAAAAAAAAATCAAACAAACAAATTAAGGCACACTGACCATGCAAAACACATTCACTCTCAGGCCTGCATTTTGCAATTTTCACAGATATTATTGTTGGAGAGCTTGGACTCTTCAGCACAGCATACAGAATAAATACGCACTTGATAAAATCTAAAAGGCATCAATAAAACTTCATCACCAGTACTTAAACACTAACAGGAGATTGAGTAACTGAAAGTTTAGGGATAAAGTGGCACTCAGGAATGAACTCTTAATTTTAGCTCTATGATGGGCAGAAGATGTCACACAGCAGCTCTCCCATCTTCCGCTAAAACTTGTACAGACCTAGACTGATTTTTTTCAAAGTAACAAGCTGTCTCAAATTTGAAGTCCATAAAGATCCACTATATCTTCTGGGAAACTGCCATAATGATTCATGTCATGGTTTATTTTGGGGGTGGGGCAAGGGGGTTGCTGGGTTTTGTTGGTTTTGGTTTTTTTGGTTTTTTACAAAAGGGATATCTTGTTTTGAGGATGGATTTTTCCAGTTTCAGCTCCCAGCTCCTGGCTCCTATTACATGGTTCCTTGCTATCAAAAACGTCTCATAGAGGGCAGCTTTCCCTCTAGTGAAGAATATATAAAGAAGATACAGTAGAGTATCATGCTGCCTTTTACTTTTCTTTTACTGGTTTAAATTCCCAGCCCTCCCAGAGCCCCTCACCCAGAATGAAGAGCCCCACTGACTTTTTCACTTTTCAGTAAAACTTACTGGATACCAGCTCCCTCTTTGTCCACCAGGAAAGACATCCTGTTCCAGAGTCTTGTATCCAATCAATAGATAACATATCATTTGGAGAAGAATCTGGGTCAATGTCCTAGGCC
Organism: Haemorhous mexicanus; assembly: GCF_027477595.1. Classification (NCBI taxonomy): domain Eukaryota; kingdom Metazoa; phylum Chordata; class Aves; order Passeriformes; family Fringillidae; genus Haemorhous; species Haemorhous mexicanus. The sequence continues at coordinate 32,036,947 of NC_082344.1, read as the reverse complement.
ACCATGAGCTATAGGAGACATGGTCTGGGGAAAGGGATAAAACAGAGAGAAACAAAACATAGCAGTGTAGTGAGGAGGAGAGGCAGATCAAATCTAGGACAGCCTGGCTTTTAGCACAAGCAGACAGGCAGTCTGAACTCTGTGTGCCTCAAACACAGGGCTGGTCACTGCTCTGGGATGTAATGAGGGTCACACAATTTCATCTCATCTGATGTCTAGGCAGCATCTTTGCACAGAACACTATATCAGACCAATACATTACAGTAAAAAAAGTTGTTTTGACAAATCAGTATTTTGCAGAGGAAAAATACAACCATTCTGAAAAGTTTCCCACACAGCTTTTATCTAAGCATGGATAGCAAAAGCCACCTGATAAAAAAAGTTTTGTTTTGGTTTTTGTTGTTGTTGTTGTTGTTCAACCAAGCCTGGCAGCAAAATGCCTTTATGGATATTATCACAAAATCAACACTTGCCAAAGCAAAAAGGTTCTACTATTTTTGAGAGCAGAAAATTAAAAAAAAAAAAATCCTAAAATTATTTACTGCCAAAATAATGCTGATTCTAAGGCCATCTAAGAGGCATGGTTGATCAGCTGATGGAAGAGATGCAATGTAGTTTTCCAATTATAACCCTTTCTACTATATCTCAAATTCACCTTCTGATGCTTTATTATTTTTCACGCCCCTTGTGAAATAAGCAGGCCATTAACCAACACACACTTGAATTTTGCTGCTTCCCAGCTAGCAATTTTCTGTGGGATGGATTTTCAAAACCTTCTCCACACTGGAAGCCTATTATCATTTTTGGATGTGACTTAGCACCACTGGACTTTGGTTCCTCACAGAACAAGTCAGAAAGGCAGTGATCATTTAAAGATGGTCACAGAGGCCAACCTCAATTTGCAAAGGCGGGGAAGATAATTAAGCCACATTAATTTTTACTGATGTATGTTAATTTATGGAGATTTTAAATCATCAATCTGAAAAAGAAAAGGCATAAAGGGATACAAAATTAAAGTACAAGCTCCACTATAGATAAATCAAGGTACAGAACTGAAAGTCATGATTACTGAGCTATGTTTTCACTTCTGCCTCATGCAGGTGACTATTGCAAAATACTTTCTACACTCTGTTTCTGAACACTATCCATAAATGCCTTCTCCCAGTGCTCTCCTTAGACTAGAAATCCCTCAGAGCAGGAATCACTGTGATGTGTTCATACAGCACTGAGTACAACAGCGCTCTGCCCTCTCAAAACAGCAGCGGAGCAAACAGTGGTAAAAAACCCAAGGAGGTGCCCAGCAGCTCCCCCCCAGAGCATCGACAAACACAAAGGAAAGGATCCCAGGACTGTTCACAAAAATCATAATTTCCAGCACAAAGTACTCCCTAAGGACAGGAAATACCTGGGGGTAGAAGCCTGTGTCCCTCTGAGCCTTGCCAGGCTGGCTGCAAGGGGCTCACACATGCCCAGAGTGAAACACAACACTTGGGCAGCTGCAACGCAGGGCTGGCCTGGGCACAGCCTGGCTGTCACTCCTGAGGGTGTTCTTGCCCAGATGGGGAATAGGGCCCACCACAGTTCAAAGACACCTTGGTGTCTGGCAGGACAGGTACTGTTCTTTCTCCCCCAGAAATGGATACACTTCACACCTATTCCTGGTGAATCTATGTCCTTTCAGTCCCAAAAAATGAGAACATTCTGAAGCAACTGGACTTTGAAAGCAGGGAAGATATTCTCAAGTGGTAGGAGATACAGAGGGGAGGGATATTTTTTTTTTTTCCTGAGCTCAGGGAGTGTAAATCCACTTCCTTGACCTCTTTTGGCTCTATCTCCTGCGCCACTATGGGCTTGCCCTCTACTTTCACTGCCTTTTTATTTTTTTTAACAAATCTCATGAGAGCACTAAGCTGATAGAAAGGATTTTTATTAAATCTGGCAACTCACAGTAGTGTCACAGAGTGAAAAATACCAATCTGCTGAGCATGGAAGTGAGGAAAAGTGTGAGTTGGAGGCAATTACAAAATATTAATTTGACAGCAAAGGCACAACTTTTGAAGGAAAAAACAATATAAGGCAGACAAAGAGGAAAAGGTGGAAAAGTGTAGCATGAGCTTATCAGAGATCATACAAGCCTTAGCAGGTACCTTCTAAAAAGATAACTCATTTTCTAGATAAAAGGTACACAAGAATGGAGACTATTCAAACTTCAAATAAAGCATTGGTTATAATAACACAGGGGAAATACTCAAAATTGAGAAAACGGGGATTATCAGAGGGACTAAAAGGAGTTATGAAACTAACGAAGAGGCAACAGATTGCACTGGGGAAGGGTGAACCACTCTGGAAGGTAAAAATTGGCCAGGGGAATAATTTTCTTTATTATTTAAATTAATAGCCTCTGTGTGACTTCTGGAGCAATGTGATTTGCTGATGATATGATGCTGGAATGAACTGCCATCCCATGGCTAAGCTGGCACATTTTGCAGCCAAAATTATCTGGAAAAAGGCCCAGGGGATGGAGCTGAGCAGGTTTCTGGGCAGTAATTTGGGATCACTGGTGATAACACCTTCAATGATTTCACTGTGTGAAAGCATGGCAGAAAAAGCCTCGGGAGGACAGGCAATTCATAAAATGATTTCAAATCATCTGTCTGAAGGTGCTGTTAGAAAGTCAAACCTGCAGAGGTGACAGTGAATGATGGACAGGACTCCCATGGCATGGGCACAGTCTAGGAAGCAGGAGGAAGCTCAAGTGCCACTGCAATCTCTTGTGGCCAAGAGAGGAAAACATACGGACTAGGGCTACTTAAATAAGGCTAGTGACCAGCCCAATTGAGGACAAGAAACTAAAATAACTTGCCATGTTTTGCATTGCAAAATAAAAGCTGAGAGGGCACACAGCTTCTCCTCCTTTCTCAGAAATATCCAAAGGGGGCAACTTAAACCAGTGTTAACATAAGCACAGCTAGATCTGTCTCCACTGTCAACAAATTTAGTCTGAAAGCACAATAGTTACAAAATAGCAGACCCTTGCAGTAGGAATAAATGGGGAGGGAATATATGCAGCTTGGGAAAGCAAGGAATATATCTTTCCTATTGCAGCACCTCATTTTCTTTAAAATATTGGAACCATCAGCACTTCTTCAGGTAACTGAAATACAGTGAAATTGTGACATGATTTTCTCCAAACCTTTTTAAAAACAGAAAAATTGTTGCCAGTTTAAAACTTATGCTCTTCAAGACAGAGAAATATTTTTTCTTGTATTTAAACTTGGGTATTTAGGCCAAGAAACAGAAAGTATCAGTAAGAAGACACTCCCTCATGCTACTCTAACTATCTTGATATAATTATGACTGAGGCAACCTGCACCAGAAATGAATTACACAACCATTCAAAGATAAAGAACACACTGCTAATGGGGGAAGACACACAAAAACAGTCCATTGATGCTCTGTCAGTTCTGAGCCACCTGGGAGCCATGCAAAATGCCATCCAAGAGCGAGCATGAGAACAAGACTGACAGCTGTACAAGAACTGGAAAACTCAATATGGTATTAGTCTTATGAAACAGCATAATCTCTACCTTTTCTGACCTTGTTTTGTTTCACAAGCCGTAAAGGACCACTTGTTTTTCTCCAGGAGATAAAGACACCTGTCTTTGCTGATGCTCCTGCTTTGCTGTAGACACCAGCCTACAGTGTTTTATTTTCTTTCAAATGTACTTGAACTGGTACACTTCTAAGTGGACTTTCAGCAATCCTTTCCTCTAACCGTGCAAAGAGCTGTTGCCCAAACCATACTATTATTTTACAACTATACAACTATATTAGCCAGTTTTACTAAGATGATCCTCTTGCTGCCAGCACCCTCTGGCTCTCAGAAAGGATGGCCAACAAGACTTTCAGGCTGAAAAAGGTGATCTCTTGGGATAAGCAAATTGAAAAGCTCATAATTTCATCCTGGCAAAAATGGAGAATACGATTGGAGTTCCCTCATTTCTCAACAAAATGCACAACTACTTGATGGAGAAGTTTTGAAGTTCTAATCACCATTTTTATGGCAGTTTGGGTAGGCTTTCAAAGCAAATATTGTTTCTTTCCATTGCAGAGCACAGAAAAACCTCTAGCACTGTCTGCCTAAACAGAATTTAAAATAAACCAATAACAAGACAGACAGCTAACAACAAAACTTAAATCTAGAGTGTTTTGAACTAGATCTTTTGGGAGAGGTTTGTTTTGCTTTCCAACTTAGAGGGATAAAATAGTAATAATCCTCCCAGGATATCTAGCACAGCAGAAACTTTGGATGCCAGCATTCATTTCCTGCTTCATCGCAGAGGAGTTGCTTCATTTCTTGTTATTTATGAAATTTCCCCCAGATATTTTGTGAGTTTCCTCATGACCAAGTCTTCAGAGGAGCTGTAAAAATGTTCCAACTCAACAAACCTCCTTCATGAAAAATGGACTTTCAAAATAAGTAAATAAATAAATCCATTGCTATCCAAGAAAATGTCACTTTTGACAGATGGTCAGATTTTCTGTTTATTAATGAAAAAAATTTCAAAGTAAATTCTGGGGATTTTATGTCTAAAAACATACCACTAACAACAGAAATTTGGGGTTCTTTCATTTTTATATCCTTGAATCTGGATAAAATCAAGAAATGCCAAGAGGAGAAAGGGCAGCAAAGGCTTTCACTTTCTCACCTTTGTGTTTTCAAGCTTAGAAGAGGAAAATTAGTTATCTTTAACCTGCAATGTTCTGAAATTTCCACCATTAAAAACTATGAAGGCACAGAATTAAATAATCCCACTTATTACACTGTCCATTTCTCAAGTATTCAAAAGGCATGTTAAAAGGTAAGCAGCAAAACAAAAAATGCCTAGGAGTGCCTATTCATTTCAATAATAGCACAGAGAAAAGAGGAGAGGGGGACCAACTCTAAAATGCAAGGACACAGAAGATAACACAGGATGTCTGAAGAGAGGGAAGGCTCCAGTCTTTCCATTTCTCCTTCCATTCCTGCATGCACACTCATATGCATTTAAATAAGATTCTTCTAAGAGTGCAGCACTAGATGTGGATGTTAAGCTACAACACAGTCCCCATTTCCTGGCTTAGTTTGAAATACTGTGACCCAGCATGAAGGTTCATATATGTACTATATTGCTGAATAGAGGGCAGAGCTACCTAGGAGTGCTAAGTCCCAGGGATGGCTAGGAGAAATCTGCTTTTCTCCATGGCATAGGTCAGGATTTTGTGTTATTTCAATGTATGCCATTTCTCAAGGTCAAACCTGCTCAAGTCACTCAGTTAAACCCAGGATCAATACTAAGAGGTATTTACTGCCTGCCTCAGTGCATACATCTGCAGCAGTCAAAGAATGTATTGGAAAATCTGCCTTTCTGAGTAGAGTTTTTCTTCTTTTCATTAAAGAAGGGAAATGCATTTCTTTCAAGGATGCAGTCTAGATATGAACATATGTGAACAACAGCTATTAATATCTACAACTTCATGTAAACATAAACAGCAATGAATACAAGCAGTGGTATTTTCAGGACCAGTAGAATTAGCAAACTAGAGAATAAAGTCCTATTTTTGTCTTCCCCCAATATATATCAAGTGTCAGTTCAAGTAAATATTTTCCCAGACAACATATTTTCTAGAAAAGCTAGCCTGCTCTGCTTAAGTTTAATGTGCAGGTATATATATATAGATTGAAATTTTGAAAGGCTTTATTGGTTCAGTTTGGGTGCACAGATTGTTTGCAAGCAGCTGGAGATATTGAATAGCAAAAAAATAATCAAAGCAAGGCAGATCAGTCAGTGCTCATCACACATGGATTACTGCCTTATAAATTCACTTATTTGACAGCTGACACGGACTCTTGTCCCCTGCAGGGCTGGACCAAGTGGCAAAGTCTGCTCAGATAGCCCAGACTGCTGCCAATGGAATCCTTCAAGCAACCAGGCTGCAAATCACAGAACTGACCTGTGCTCCTCAAAAATAATGGGAAAAAACTAGGGAGGGCTTAGTAAGCAAGCAGCCTGAATATTGTGTACCTGACTCCTGGGCTCTGTGTGCAGTGGTGGGATTTAGAAGTGAATGGTTTGCTTTTTTGCAAATGTGGTGTTACATTTCACTCTTTGAGAGAGAATTCCTGCTGCTCAAAGTGTTTGCTAGAGTATGGAAGGCAAACGCAAAAAGACAGGCAGATGGAAGGGAGTACATCAGACACAGATGTTGTATGAAATTCATCCTTTCAAAAGAGCTTCACTGCTCTTCTCAGGAGGAATTGCAGGAAGCTGAGTCCTTTTGGAAACTTGGCTTCAAAAGCTACAGTAATATAAAAAAAATAAAAATAAAAAAACCAGCATATTTTCTCCTGTACTTTAACTTTATTACCAACTTCATGGGAAATGCATTTTGGCCACAATGAACTGTTTTTCCTGTCGTCTCCCCCAGTTCCTACACTTTCATCTTGAAACCTAAAGATTAGTGGCAGAAATTTTTCCTCTGACAGCAACTTGGGTCTGGATTGGGCCTTCCATTTTCATCTCTCTCTGCTATTTTCTTCCCGAGGAAATACACAGCCTAAAATTTTTGTTTAAGTCAGGCATATGAGTTGTAAACAAGGGAATGAAGAGATTCCTCCCTACTTTTCTACAAAGAGAAGACTACTTAGATCTCCATCCTCCTGCCAGAAAAGGTGGTTCACTACCTCTAAAGGGTCCCAGTAGATTGATGAGAGAAAGGCAAAGCGGCTGATCAAAACCTCACTACCAGTACCGTCCTCTGCAGCTAGAGAAGGTCTTCACTGAGATGTTAACTTCTTTCCTGTTCCAAATCACTCTTAAGAGTTAAATTTCTCTGCCCAAAGTGCAAATTAAGACACTGAAAAGACTGACTGATGGAATGGAAATGCCAGGTTTATCTACAGAGCCCCAAAGACTCTTCCCCAATATGTATTTGCAAACTGGCAGCTGCATAAGAGCAGAAGAAGCCCTAAGAAGTGTGTGTGTGATAATCACAGCGTAATCACTGCTGATGAAACTTGATGTTCTTCCATAATCACTGCAATTTTAAGTGGATTGAGTGCCATTTAAGTGACAGGAGTGCTATGATGGATGAAATATATGCTCCCAAAGTTACATCAGCTTCTTTGACATTCGTGGCATGGAATGCTTAGTGGCATTTAATGTTTGTAAATCTTTAGAAATAAGTTAAATACGTTAATTACCACTGGAAAAATCTCTCAAGCTGAAGTACTCAATGACTATATTGCAGTTGTCCTTAGTGCTATATTCTCTTCTTCTTATCCACTAGGTAAACATAACATATCAGGTCAGTGATTACACTCAGAATTTGCATTTATTTTCATCTGTCAGTCCTTCTAGGTAAGTCAATGGACTGGTACCCAGCTTGCACTGGCTGCCTTCCCCTCACCCATATTTTGGGTGCCCCAAACTCCTGGCACTGGTGCTGCACTGCATCTGTGCAAGCTGCCACGTGCTCTCACACACATGGGCTGAGCACTGCAAGCCCACAGAAACACTCAGCTGGGCCAGCCCAGCACCTCCATTTCCTCTCCCAGGTGCATCAGATCACCTCTGGCTGTCACATAGGACAAGGCTCAGGCACCAAGCCCAGCAAAATGGCTGAACTGCTTTTTGAAAAAATCCAGTCTGAAAAAATTGGGATCAAGAATGGGGGATACACTGAGCATTATCTGATGGAAGGCTGTGACCTCACATAGTAAAAGCAGGTGACAGAACAAGGCTGGTTGACTGATGGCATCTTATGCCAGCTCATGGGCCCCAAGGAGGCCTGCTGGAGAGAAACCATCTGCTAGCCATCCCTCGAGGGAAGGGATTTCTGCACCTCTCCTTCAAAAGATTGTATCACCCAAAATGTCTTCCACCCTAGAAATAAAAATCAAATTTCTTCACATGTAACAGAAGATAGTTGCCCTGAACCAGGAACAGAAGTTATCAGAACAAGACAAGTGATCAGGGTATGAAATAATTCAGCAAGATATTCAATTCCTGGCATCTTGGCAACAATTTAAAAAATAATCCAGGTGAAGTTCCTCTAAGAATTATTGGCAATGAGCAAGAGCAAGAGTAGGTCAAGGCAATTGACTTTCTACAACTTATAAAATCCTGTATGAAAATTAGTTGGGATATTATTTAAGCATTTTAAAAACAGGTAAGATATCAAAATGAAGCAGGACATTTTGTAGATTAAGTCTTCGCAGTCCCTCAGTGATTACTTTCCCTCCCCTCATTATTGGCTTCTTTAGAAGGCAAAATTACTTCATTTTACAAGACTGGCACCCCCAGCTCCTTATTTTCAAGTAAATGCAAGAGAGTTAAGGGTGCATATGCATAACTAGTCTGCAAAGAGCGTGGGGTATCTGACTGGCAGGTCAGGCTGCTAATTCAACTCTTCCATTCTTTGACTTTTCAAGAAACTAACAGTAAGGCTCCAAATAGCCCCAGTCCACTAAAAGGGGGAGGAAAATCAGGATGGAAAACCAAAATCCATTTTAAGCAGCACAGTGGGCACTGACCAGAAACACAGCTTGGCACAGTCAGCCCTCAGCACTGTCACACAGAGTGACCTGAAACTGATGAAATGAGCTAATAGTAAGTTAATGCACTGACTATTTACTCCATTCTCATAACTGTCATCAGTTTTTATTTGCAAATTCCAAGCTGTAATTCACATTTCTACAACCTGAGCTTAAAGCCCCACTTGCCAGGAGACTTATTAATTTTAGACAGGCTCCAGCAAGCAGAAAAGGCCAGCTACCTGGCATTAATTGAGAAAGAGGCCTCTGAAACAGGAAAGCAACTAAAAAGCATCCTGGTTTGGCAACAAAAAGTACATGCTTCACCTTGAATACAAACCTACTCCTAATTTTAAGCACATGCTCAAGTACTATGCCAAATAAAAGCCTAAAATCCCATTCTGCAAATTCTGAGGCATATTACATTACAGCAGGCTTCATTGACATTGAAAAGAATTTGGTAAATTCAGTGTAAACTATTCATGAGGATGTTTTCACCATTGGGTCCTACATGATTCTGGACCAATGAGAGATTTGTAATGCTGATATTGCTTCAGAATATTTCCCTTGTAGGCTGAGCCTACTTCCATCTCATACAGACTACATTTTATGAGGAAAATACTGGCAACTTTGATATGAAGAAAAATCCTCTGGGCTATATCATTCCCTGCAATAAAATAAACTCAGAGAGAAACAAAATGGAAACCTGGAACAAGTAATGTAACTGAGCTGCATCATAGAAGCTATTTACAGGTTGAAATAATCAGATCAATGTGCAAGCCAAAAAAATTTGCAGTTAAAGGGACAGCTTTCTAAACCAGGTCAGAAAAGGAGCCAGAGAAGAGTTCCTCAATGAGCTCAATCTCCATTTTGAAGCTTGTTTATCTTAATACTGGGTCCTTACAGTTCCTGGTGCTCATCATGGTGACTGATTGATGCTGAGCTCCTCTGAAGACCCAAAGAGGTCTGAAATGGCAGACTACTAATATTTTCCCCTCTGTCCTTTGGGTACAGTATCACCCTGCACAGAAGGCAGAGAGGCAGTCATAATTTGCTTGTGTTGGAGCTAATAGGAAAGAAGAAAGTTCCTCTTGAAGGCTGTCACCACTAATGTGGCCTTGTTTCATTTGTGCCTCTAACCCAAATCTATGGACTATTCCATCTGACCTTTCTAAGCAGGAAGCAGCAACTTCATTTGCTCCATTCAGCAAGAAATAAACCACCAGCTCAGGAATTGACTTAATAGCATCAACAGGAATACCAGCTGAATAACCAGCCCTTTGATTATTATTACTTGAACAAACATTCCTGGTGTCAACATATTTCTGAGATGGACGTGAGGAAATTGTTCCCACACCTTGTAGCAGTTATGTTAAAAATTATAGAAGTACTTTCAAATACAAGACATAAAGGATCACCATATCCGGTTTTCTCAATGAAAGCTGTATTTTTTTGAGAAGAGAGAAAGCACCAGGTATATGGCTCACAAGATGTATCACTTAGGGAAAAAAAAAAATAAGAAGTTGAGACTACTGTAATGCGATGTGTCATTTTCCACAAGGATTTATCATAACTCTACTGAAATCAGTGGGGACTTTCACACTGACTTTAAGAGGGATAATATTTCACCCTGAGTTTTCAGACACTGATCTGATCAGGTTAAAGTTACAACATATCATTTTCCTATTTGTAAGGAAAGGAAAAAAAAGAAAAAACCCACACCATTCCATTCTCACAGAGTTAACTCACCAGGACAATTTTCTGACTTCAAAGTTTTTTCATTTTAATCCTTTTCAGAAATTAATGGCTTTATTTGATGGTATCCAAAAACTTATAAAAGAAGTCTCAGTGGTAGATTCTTAAATGTACATATTTAAAAGTCACATCACAATTTCTTCTCCCTACCTGCATTTGCTCCAGAGATAGGGTCAAGCATCCAAAAGCAGAAAAAGAGATTATGTAAAACATTTTTCCCCAAGACAATCTGCAGAAAATGAAAGCTTAAAGAAAATAAGCATCTGCACAAAATTAAAATGTCAGTGGTTTTCACTGAAAATTTAAAGTTAAAAGCTATTCACTCAGTGAGTTTTTTAGCAGTAGCTCTTCCTGTCTCAGACAGCAACACAGTGGTAACAGTCTGCAACAGGGGAGCAGAAGTCATGGATACTGCTAGGTGGGATCTCTGTTCGGCTCCAAAGAATATCTCCCATGGAATTTTCATATGAAAAAAATCAGCAAAATTACAGCATCAGAGAATATTTTGAGCTGGAAGGGACCCACAATGATCATCAAGTCAAGACCTAAAGTGAATAATCCATATGGGGATCAAACACATGACTTTCACATTGTAAACACCATGCTCCAAACAACTGAGATATCATTAATTTACACATTAAAGGAATTCTGAAAGGTTGGGTCAGAAACTGATTAAGATCTTAGGAGAAAAGCTGACCAGAGATATATAAGTGGCAAAGTGTGTATATGGTGCACACGTATCCTCTTAAGGAGATGTGCCACTACCTTTGCTTGTTTGTGATACAGCCAAATTTCAGAATTGTTACTGCAGCCACAGAGAAGATGAAGGGGTGTTCAGTAGCCAGATGTCATAGACACATGGCTCACAAGTGCCTTGGGAAATCCCACCCAACACAACAGGCATTAATAAGCTCAGGCCCACAGCCACCAAACCTCTAGTGCCCAAAGTGCTGTGCATATTTTGCTTTCCTGACCTAGTCACGCTGTGAATTTGATATCCTTTCCACAGGCAGGCCTTTCCTTTCCAGGGCAGAACCTGCTATAATTAATTTCTCAGATTCTGTTTCCTTGGAAATAGTCATATTTTTTATAAAAGGAAAAGGGACATGAATCTGAAATCTGTAATGAGAAAATACACAGTAATGCCCATGCCCATGCTTTTTATGGGCTTATGGTCACATGGAGCATATTCATACTGTACCATTTTAGGCAAGGTATCATCTTTGTCGAGCACAAAAGTGGCTTTGGGCAAAACAGCCACCTTTTCCCAGTTTGGTCTCATTCACAACTGTCAAAGATCACCATTAGGATAATAAAGTGGAGAAGCCCATAGAACACCTGTAAATAGTCCCAAGAAATTCACCATGGCATTGTAGGGCAAAAAACATCCCAGGTGAAAAGGTGCACTGAAGTTGGGACGAGAATCCGATTGTGCCATGGTTGGTTTTTTTTTCACCAGAGTGGAAAGAAGAATCTCACTAGGGTAAGAGAGGCAGAAATTATCCTTTTCAGAGATGACCAAACTGACTATCAGGCAGGCTCTGTTACACATGAAACACAGCACCACAGGCCTGCACCCACAGGAAAATTCCTTTTAGGACTAGAAATCTCAGGCTTCATTGTCCAAGCCATACCATGAACGCATCCCAAGCTACTGAATGCACATTCCCTCAGCCTGGGCATGCTAAAGCAGCCCCTCTTCCTGCAGTTGCAGACCTGCCCCATACACATTACCACTGCTTGAAGTTTGAGCTTTTTCCAGCTTGTCTTGAGAGCGAGCCTGGCTTGCACCATGCACCAGCTGGAGATAAACCTGCACATTCATTTAGTGAAAAAGCACCATGGCTGTAAATTTGCTTTTGTGACAGTTAAAAATAGAGGGCTCTTTTGAAGGTTTCATTACAAGATGCAAGGTAGAGTTCCCCGAGCTGGCACTAGTCTTCTAATTAATCAGTGCAAGGATTGTTGAAATCCTTGCAAAAGTCCTTCTTCTGCCTGACTTAATGCTGGAGATTTTGACTTGGAAATGGAAAAAGTCTGAATTCTGTTTGTTCCCCATCCAGTCAGGTGAAAATGGAATAATAAGCCTTTTTAAGTATATTTTAAAACATTGCACACAGACACACAATGCAGTTTCTACCTCAAAACCACACAGACTAGTGTTCAGGGTAGTTCTTTGGGGCTGAATCCTGTCAAATCAAGAAAGGAAAGAGAGACAGGAAAAAAGCAGAAGAGATGGTTTGTAAAGAAAGCATTTTCTGAGCAGGAAGTCAAGGGTGTCAAGTCAAGGAAGTCAAGGACATGGGTGTCCCAGTTTTCGGTCTCCTGTGTCTGGACAGCTGATGAAGAGCTCTCTGGAAACAGCAAAGAAACATAACATCCATATGATACTTTAATTTTGCTTTTTCTTTTTTTTTTTTCTTAATTTTGCTTTTGCTACTTTAATAAAAGCTTTCTTGAAATCAGCCACTGTTTATATCAAAGTATTTTCTTGCAAATAGGAGGGGTTTTTTTGTTATTTACAAAAAAAAAAAATTAAAAAAAAATTATTTTTCAAGCCTGGAGCAAATGTTTTCCTTTTCAGGATAAAGCCACACTAAGGCAAAATTTTCTGTATATCTGCCCATATAACTGCTGTCTGGAATTCAATTTAATTTCTGCTCTCAATAACTCTTTAAATAACATAAAAGTTTCTTATTTCAACTGTGCCTCACTTTAGAGTTGCATTATTTCCTCCTGGCCATGAGACTGGTTTGTGTTTAATATACTGCTACTTTTCAGCTGCCTTTCTGGGCCTCAGGCTTTGGCAAAAATTCAGCTCTGATTAACAACATGCTCTTCACTTGCCCTTGCTATTCACCTCGGCTGGGACAAATTTTTTGTTTCCACTCTTCGCTGTGTTGGGTTTTTTTAAATTTATGTTGCATCATCTAACTCTGCTCTGAATGCTACATTACCAACTTAGAAAGCATTTGGTTTATTTTTCACTGTGAGGTATGCTTCACCCTTTGAGATTGTGAAACATGGTGACTGCCATGTGTTTAGCTAGTGGTTTTGATGTGGCAGTATTCAACAAAGTCAGAAGATTTCTCCAAGACAAACCAGCATCATATTGGCCAGCTCTCACAAGCCTCGAGCACTTCTTGTAAAAATCAGCAGTGGTGAATCTTACCATCTCCAACAAAACATATTTTACTGGCCTTTCCATAGGCAGATCCGAGTAATAGCCCCATTATTTCAGGGAGAAAAAAATTCATTGCAGGGAAGGGCCGTGGAAACTGGGACATGGACACAGCCAGGGAAAATCTAGATTGCTAAAACCAATGTGGGGGCTTTCCTTAAAGGCATAGCTTTTGGGAGAAGAGCAGCTCCCTTTGGACCTTCCTACTTGTATGGTATGTGCCAGTAGGGAACAGCTGCTGCTGCTCATTTTGCTTCTTGGCCAAGCAGAGCTCAGTTTTCAATAAACCCATCTGACTTCAAGGAACATCAAGAACAAACCTCTTTTTCTTCCTCTTTTTTCTCTCCCCTTTCTCATTTGCCCGTAAATCAAAGAAGAAAGGATCAAATGTACAAAACAACAAAGTGGTAAAATGCTCACTTCAGGGTTGCAGCCAGTCTAATTAATTTTTCATTTAGGTCTGATGTATTAGAGGCCAATCAATCAAGGATTATGTTTACAGACTTGTAGAAAGAGAGGAGACCGATCCTCATTTGTTGTCTAGGCTGTCCAAATTAGTCAGTTAAATGATCCTGGGGGAGATCATAAAGGATATGAATAGGTCCTTGTAAGTACCTTTCTTTTAATTACAGACCAAACAGTCAACACTTCCCGCAGTCCTTGACTTCCTGCCTGAAGGACAGGGCTGGCTTCCTGGAAGCCAGAGGGACAGAGGTGACTTCTGCCACCCACTTTTGGGACAGTGCAGTTTCTTCACCCCTGAGAACGCCAGAGTAGCTCACTGGGCTCAGGATACCTATCCAGCAGGAGTATGCAGTAGCTGGAGTCCAGCAACTCCACCACATTCAATGGGCTGCAGTATTTACTATTTCAAAGGGAGCAGAAAAAGGACTATAAAACTGCAATCCCATTTTCAGGCCCATCTGTATTTCCAAAACTTATAGGGAAATCATAGTCAAATCTGGCTGTGCAGAATTTACACTTTTGACTTAAAGCCCTTTTTGAGTGTGACTTAGCAGATCGTGCCCTCAACAGCCACACGAGTGCTTTGTTAGTGCAGCTTCCAGTGCTTGACTTTAAATTCCAGCTTCTGGTCTATTCCCTCCAGAGTGAATGACTTGTGAGGTACCTGCTTTTGTCTTTTATAATTAGCCGGGCTGCACAGACAGTGCACGGCCCTTACAATATTAATGATCCTTAATAGCAAAGAGTCAGTGTAGTGACAACTAAGTAGACAGATGGCTTCAAGTGACCTGATAAACACAGGAGAAAGATGAGATGAAGAGTCAGATGATTTGGTCAGTCTGACATGACCTTTTCCTACAATCGTTTGACATGGAAAGTTCCCAAGGACGTTTATAGACCCAAAATGACCAGCACTGAAAAGTCACTTTTGTGGTCAAGAGCTGAGCAGGATGCAGGGCTCCTACTGATACACTCTGCTTGAGTGGGGGCGAGACAGAGCCAATCCAAAGGCAGCTCTTCTGAGTGCTGAAACACAGACCTAGTGCCTGAGGAGTCCTCTTGGCATGGCAGTTGCCAGACACAGTAACCAGAGCTTTCATCTGCAATGCTTCAGGAGAAGAGCAGTACTTTTGATGGCTCCAAATATTTCAGACTCTTTATATCGCTATTATGACTTGGAAATTTCAGCAATTTTCTCCATAAAAGTCTCAAATTAGTGAAAATCTCGGTATGATAATGCAACAGTGGCCCCAAAATTCCACTCCTTAAGCTGTCTCCTCACCTGCTGTAGCAACCCACTTGCTTGCTCTACAGTGTGTTTCCAGTTCTGCTAGTTCACAGAAGCCAATGGTTTTGTGTATATTTTCAGTATCTGAGAGAACTGAAGGCACAAGAAGCAATAAATAACAGAAACAGAGAGAGGCCCCCATATTAATAAGGGCCCTTTATTAATATGATTGATTTCTATGTTTAAGAGCGCTTATATTCAGCTTTTATTTCAAACCCACTGATTGGCCATATTAAAATCACAAAAAGCAGAAGGCAGCAGTAGCTCCAGATAACTGCATCCCCACGCTACCAAAACCAGGAACAGATGTATTTCAGATATACTGGCACAGAGTGCCACCCTGCCAGCCATTCTGTCCCAGCCTTGTTGGACTGGAGCCCTGTCTCTTTTAGCAAGGCAGAGCCTCATCTGAATCTATTCAAGCTGAGGCAGAGCAGATTTCATGTAGATAAACTCTGGCTTCAGAGGGACTAAAGTTCTTCCAGAAATGTCTGGGTGCCTGATTCCTTTAAGCAACATGTAAAAAAAGAAAACTGCTGAAATTTTCTCAAATGACCATTTCTGTTGTACCCAAATCAGCTTTTCCAATAAGGTAATTTTTCTTGCTGTAAAATAGATAATTTAAATTCCTTGGAAATGTGGTCAAGTATAATCATTGAAGTCAAGCCTTGAAAATCCAATACCTACAGACCCACCAAAACCATACAATTCTGAACAATGAAGTTAACAAAACCAGACTTAAATCAGAAAAAATCCATTTAGGAACACCTGTACTCACACACTGCAGTGATGTGTGGCATCGACATCACACAAAACACACATCTGAGTTTTTTAAAAATTGCTTTGGATAGGTGGATTACATGCTCCTGTGTTTTGTGTAACTAGTTATTTCCATGTCTAGTAAATAAAAATCAAGTTTAGTCAAAGCCTGCCTGTTGCCCTTAGAGGGGATGTCACCTGGCTTTAACCGATAATTACCCCAGGAAGGTAGATGCAGAACTGTAATTGTTGCAGCAGGAAAAGGTAGGGAGGGCTGGAGCCTGAGTCCACTCAGAAGGGAATAGATAAAAATAACTTTTCTCAAAGGGACAGTGATGCAGTGGTGGAAAGCATTTACCAAGGGCTTGCCATTTTTGCCAGTTTTTCTCTGTTTTGCTGATTTTATTTCTTTCTTTCTTTTATACACAGGTGCCCTGCCACTTTAAGTAGTAAACATGCTAGTGGGTCCCAGCTCTTGGGGCCCATTTCTATTTTTGCCCTAAAGCTGGACCCTGTGTGATACAAAAGTGGATGCTGGTGGACTTTAATCAATATACAGGCATACACAATACGTACCTAAAGCTTCTATTATTTTAATATGAATATTATAATCTGGAGGTAGATGTGCCTCTGGTACATGTATCTCCAAACCACAGGAGACCTGTCCTCACAAATCACACCCAGTGAACTCCCAACGTCTTTAAGCAAACAAATGGAAAGGAAGCAGCTTTTCCTCGCCTCCGAGGCACTAGTCAGCAGCAAGACCCCACTGGCAATTAGGGTCCTTGCTGGCCTGTTCTGAGAAATGAGCAATTTGATCCCACTCCAAAGGCTGTCTTGGGCCCTGGTACGGTTTTCCTCCTCTAAGTGCATATGCTGAACCTGATCTACAGACAGAAATAGTGGCTCTGTGCCAGATGGGCATGTCTTTTGGGCTTATTGCAGGTGCATCCTCATGTACATTTGTCTGTCTGGAGAAAATGTGAATCCACAGATCCTCTGTGCAAGGTGGTGTCTGCATAAAACCTTGTCAATGAAGAGCTGTAACACAATGTTTTGTGTTTTGGTGTCTGCCCTAAGAGGATTCATGGCAAGATGGGTGGCTATCAGTCCCCAAAGCCATAATTGAAATCCCTGTGGGCTGTAATGAGCAATCCTCTTCCAGTTGCATTACAGCTGTAATGCTATATATGGGATTTAGCCTTTTAATTATAAGTCTGGGGTAAAGCTTTAATCCAGTGTTGGCGTTCCTCGAAGGAAACTGGATTTGAAGTGACAAATTCACATTTGTTGGACTGAGAAAGTTGCTTTAATCCTTGATCATTTATACTACTCTTTTTCTTAGTAAGAAAAAATTGATTAAAATAAAGCATTTAAAAAAAAAAAGACAGCTTAGTTGGCAGAGTATTAATTTCCTCCCATTTGTGAAGCTATTGATCAAAAGTGCTAAGGTGCCAGTAAAAAGTCAATCCAGCCCTTCCTGGCAAGAGCTGTCAGCAGTGAGTATCCTGAAAAAACAATGGTTTCTTATCTTTGCACTTGGGACTATGCAGAATAGGAACTAAATGCAGTTGTCAAGCTACGTAGGGCTTCGTTCTCCTGCTTTAGTCAGTTCCACACACACCCTCTCTTCTGGAAGAACAGCTGGGTATTTCTCACCAAATTCTTCCAGAAACTACATAGATCCCTTCCTGCCTTCAGTCAGTTTTTCTGGGGGAGAACATCAGGACAGAGGCAGGTCTCATCTACACTAAATTCTTATTTACTGAAATTATTCATTGCACAAAACACAGGAACGCATCACCCTCTGATCCAGAGAAACACTTTCTGTCTCACTCTCCTTCTCCTGCAAGCTTATTTCAGGCTAGCCTGCAACTCACAAAAGTCTCTTGCTCCTGGGGTGCCAACTTCTGGAGCAGACTTGGTACAGGGAAGCACAGGCAGGAGCAGTGCAGCAGGTGCTCTCAAACATCAGGTGGTGTGCCACAAAGCCCAAGGGTGCCAGCTGTCACATCAAAGATGGCAAGGGGTCAATGGAAGCGGACCATCCAGGAGAGGAGTTTGAACCTATGGGGTTTGACTGACCTCCAATAAAGGTGGCAGGGCACACAAGGTGCCTGCTGACACCACAGACCTGCACACGGCTCCTGGCCATCAACGGAAGACCTGTAAAGTGTCAAGTGAAATTTGAGTAATTCTTCCCAATCCTGCACCAGATCCTGCACTTCCCCCTTCCTAGCCCTGGTGCCTCCAGAGGCGGTTTTTAAAAGTTTTAAGATTTTTAGAATTAAACTAAAGGTATAATCACCAACTCTGAGTCCTCCAAGGGCAGAGGAAGGGACTTGCTTTAGGAGAGACATCCTTTATTCTTGGGCCACATCTTAAAGGCATTCCTTGCAACCATGAGGCCCAGGAACTTAATGCTCCTAAGAATAAATTAATGTTAGAGGTTAATTCCTAAAAAGATCTGAATTTTTTATGCTGGCCACATCAGCACATCAAGCAGGCCATGTTTATTTGAGAGGACAGCTGGATGACATTTCTGACAGAGGACCTTATGCAGCTGCTCACACTTGCCAGGTCAGAGGATTTTAAGTAGAAACCTGCAGAACTTTATTTCTTATAACAGCATCTGACACCAGAGAAAGCTAAATTGTTTCTGTATGCATTTGTCTACTGTTCTTTCATTGTGAGTATTCAATCTTTATGAAATCACAACATGAAGGAAAAAAATACCATGGAGATGAAAGGAAGAAAGAAACCTATTCCACGGTGTGCTAACCCACTTCAATATTCAATACAGAAAAGCAATTGCTGCCCACTCAGAGCAGATGTTCCTCACAGCTCATAAGCACCCATCAAATGTTAGGTCCCCAGTCATAGATGCACTTTCTTACAGCTTTGATCTCTAATGTTACCCAGGTGAGTAATTCCAGATACTTAAAATGCAACCTACAAACAGACACCTGTTGTTATTTGAATTAAAACACCACATACAGATGCCAGGTAGAGACCGGGGCTCACCTCTGCTGAGGTATATATAAGGCACCTGTACACATACCAAAAAAATTGCAATTTCAAGAGCTTTGACTTACAGGGGTTTGTTCTTTTTTTCCTTCCGTTTCCATAGCAAAATGGACTTCATCTCATATGTCACAGACTCACCCTGAACAAGTTCAGAGGACCTCATCTCCAATGAAATAGTCAAGTAAACCAAAAGGCAAAAAAATCCCAAAACTCTGCATAAGATTTCCCAAAGCACCTAGTTGACACACATCCTGCTGTGCCGTCTGAATGTGATTCTCTATGACTAATGGCTATTTGAAGACAAGTCCTGATTTTAATTATACTGGATATCACACAACATACCTGGGTGCCAGCCACTGTGTAGTTCCTGACTGAATAAGTACTCATTTAGTCAGGTAACAAAACAGCTGAGTTTTTGCGACTGCTCAACAGTAGCACTAACCCCAGAGAAGTCCAAAGAACTAACAGCAGCACTAATATCTGTGTCTAAATGAGACCTGAGCTCCCTAGTGAACAGATGCTGTCAGGACCACCAAATTTGTCTAGAATTCTCTCCCAGATTAACCAAGGCAAGGTGAACTCCCTTAAACAAAACAGATGTATTTCATAGACTTGTGTTTTTTTAATTTTTGAAAAAGAAGAACTCTCTGCTGTTATGAATACTGTTCAAAGCTGGCTTTTAAGGGATGAGAATCTGGATGGAGGAAGCACGTTTCACTCAATTCTCCATATGCAACCCATTATCCAAAGAGATGGATTAACCAGAACATGCATTTTTTTGACAGCTTAGAAGCCTTGGTGAACCCAAGTTCTTTTCCCCTCAATCTTGATTGTCTCCAGAAGAGATATCTTTGTAATTCTCTCATCCATCTTTACAACATGCCTCCCAAACTCCACTGCCACTCCCATCCACCAAGTGAATTATTGTTGCCCTCCCAATCCAAAATCCATCCACTCCCAATTGTCAAACTGATCATACCACACACCTAAATGACAGAAATAATTTCATCTGGGTTTGGTGGGATCAATATACTATTTTTCTGTCAGATGTCTTAAAGGATATCGTAGAAGGACAGTCATTGTACCTCTTATCCATACCCCATGTAAGAAAGCTTCCCTGCTGCTGGACAGCAAGAAAGTTTCAGAGATAATTAACCATCTGAGGCCATTCATTATTTTAATGAGTCTGCTGAAGAGCACTGTTCCCTGATAAAAAGCACATGGAAGACAGTAGCCCTCATTATCTTCCAAACAGGAGCAAACTGAAAAAGGAAGCAAAAATCTTTGCACAAAAACCAGAGAGAAGATGTAGACAGTCTCTGATGTCATGTTTTAATTCTGTGAAGACAGAGGCAATGGTAATGCTGTCATTTTCCCAGCAATGACAGATGGTGGAGACTCATTTCACTTCAATATTAAAGGTGGCATAGTACCTGAAGCTACAGGCTTTGACAATCTCCATCCATTTGTAAAAGTCACCTTCAAAGAAAAGAAAGTTAGAATAGGCAGCACACAGGCTCACTGTCAGTAGCAAAATTAATTGCCCTCAGTAAGGCTGACTCCCTCCTCTTTGCTCCTGCTCTGTATTAAAGACACATGTCCAGCTTCCACTCTGAAAGACTGGAATTTTTGCAAAGAGCTGAGGGAATTGCTCTGAGTTAGGCCAGCACAAGCAGCAGCTTTTTAGGGAAAAAGGGTCTAAACCACAGCCAGGCGCAACACAGGGCACAGCAGCAATGCTTATCCTCCCCTGCTGCCTAGCAAGGCTCCCACAGAGCTTCTGCCACCCAAAACATAGGGCAGGCAAAATTCTGCCAAAAATAACAAAAGTGCCAGCTGTGGCTGTGCAACTTCAGATCCCTTCTGCAAAGAAGAAAAGATAATGGAGGCTGTGAGAAACACATCCTTGGGAAGATAGAGAAAGGAGGGGGTCAAGGGAAGAAAAACAAAGATGGGAGCAAACAGCAGCATTAGCAGACTCAAAGAGCTGGAAAGAGCACAGATGGTGACCAGAAGAAGGCCCCAGAAATCTGTTAACACATAGCATTTAAGCAAGTGGAGTCTGAAGTTTTTACACCTCTGGCCTCCCAATACCATCCAACATCTGGCCAGAAGATTAGAGTGATTACTGAGATACACAAAGCTCAATATGAACGTATATGGATGGAGCAGAAGCAGTCTGTTAGCAACCAAAATAAATACAGGCCATCCTGCCCATATGTTCTGTGCTTGTAGAATCTCCCCAACAGCCCTTCTGAGGTGGTCTTAAATGCTTTGGCAGCCAAGGAAGCTCTCTATCAACCTTGCCTGGTGAGCCTCCAAACATCTTATGCTGCATCCTAAACAAGGCAGATGAGAAGGAAGCCAGGGTGAGGGCTGAAGAAGGCTCTTGTTTGGTTGCAGCTGCAATGAAAGAAATTAATAAGCCAGAATTAATAAGCTCAAATGCCTGTTTTGTTTGCAGCAGATCTACAGTGGGACCCAACCCAAGAGAATCCCCAAAGTGGCTGCCAGCATGCCCAGGGTAATTGTGCTGGACTGATTCCTGGCTGGGAGGTTTGCTCAGCAAGAGCAGTTCTGAGTGGAATCACAAAAAGAACATGTTACAGAGGTCATGAAAGCACTAAACCCATTATTTCAGTATGTGATAAACATTATCCAAAGCAAAGAGATTATAAAGCATAAGAAGAGCAGAAAATCCTGACGTGCCAAGTTATTTTCAGCTAATCTGCATTAATACAGTAAACCAGCACATTAGCACGTAGGATTAAAGTGGAACCCCAAAGTCAGGCAGTTGGGAATGTTTTGTCCTGAGAGCAAAGATGATTGTTTCCAGCATCAGAATAGCAAACACAGCCCAGCCTACTGAGGTAGCATCCTGTGCTCCCATGTCTGAGGTAACAAAGGCATCTAAAATGGTTTGGCTGCTCTTCTGAGCTGTGTGTTGAGTAGTGGGATAAGCACAGAAAATAATTATAGGAGCTAACTAGACAGAGAGGTTTGCAAATAAACTCCTCTGTAGTCTTGGCCTCTCTTATGCATTCCAAAAGCCCTCACAGTGTCAGCATGGCTTGCCTCTAACCATGTCTAGCTCTAGCACATCTCCATTTTGGCAGCCAAAGCAGACGGAAAAGACAGGGAAGAGACATGATGAAGGTGGATTAGGAATCAGCAAAGTGAGATCCACCCCTGTTTCCATTTCTAACCAACAAGAGTCAGGTACTGAAGTGTCAGAGCACTGCAGAGCATCCTCTTCTCAGCTTGCAAGATATGCACCAAAGTACCAATGTAGAACGGAAAGCACCCAACACCCCTCCTGCCCCCAACATTTACCCAACAACACAAGACCTCTGGCAATCACTTCCAGCAAGGAACAGGCAAGTCAACAGCCAAAATTCCCTGGACTATTGACTGTAGATCCAACTCTTCCCCCCACAAAGTCCTACTCGAAATTTAGGCTCTATAAACAAAAAAAAACCCAAAAAAACCCAAACCAAGTACTGAAATATTTCTTATGCAAACAAGATCTGCAAAATATGGCAGGTCAGATGAGATTGCATTGCATCATTGCCTGCATGAAACCAGAGAAATTTTTCTAATTCATTAATGGCTTCACCATTCAACAGTGCTATTTTGATTTCACTGCTATTGAGCATTCAGACCACTCAACAACATCAGCGTCTTCATCCATATTCCCTAAGTATACAAAGAACTGAACTTATTCCTGCCATAAAGACATGAAAAAAGCCTATCAGAGACAGTTTTGCCCTCAGACTCTGGAGATTGCAGCCTGAGAAGTTTATGAATCAGCTCCAGGGTTTATAATCACTTTCTGGATTCATCTGTTACCACTTAAGTTTGTACTTTGGGAATGTGTAGATCCCTTTCTGCGCTTTTGGACTCACCTGCTTCTATGTAAGCTTACAGTATTTATTCTAAATGTTGCCTGGAGGGGACACGCATGATGTCAGACCTTATGCTTTTTGTGGGTTATCTGATAGGCACGCAGGAACTTGGGTCAGTAGCCAACAGATTATTTCATGCAGCCTGGTATACAAAGGAAATACCATTTATATAATGCATTATATTAAGCAGATGTTCCTTTTAATTAAGATATACAGCCTGGCTAAAACTCCTCTTCCACATGTGACAATAAATAACTGGTGAAACTAAGTTGGAGGGGAGTTCTGATAAAGATGAGGACCACTTCAATGCTCCTGAATCACATCCTATGTAAAATCTAAAAGCCAGGACATGTGCAAAACTGCAGTGTGAAGTCCCCTCTTCACTCCAAAAATCACTTGTGGAGATTTCATTCCAGTAAGCAAATGAAGTGCTATTGATTGGGTTGGTTTGAGTTGTTTTGTTCCTGGGACTGTGTCAGACATTTCTTACTCCCAGGGAATGCTGAAGCTTTTCCAAACAGCTGGGAGGATTTTATTATCAGAACATTGCTGTGGCAGGAGTACCTGAAACAAATCTGCTCCTGGCTCTCGACTTGTTCAGACCTCTTTGCACAGGACAGACTGGTATAAAAAAGAAAGAAAAAGATCTCCAGCAAATAGAGGCTGCAAAGCTTTTCTCCTACATATTGCAGAAAACTCTCAACAACCTCCCAAAAAACAAACAAAGCCCCCAAACAAAAACAACAAAAAACCCATTGAAACTAAAAAAAACAAACCAATAAACCAGTAAAAACTCCTACATGCCAGTGTGGCACAAGGCATGACACCCTGAGAAAATAAATGGACAGATGCAGTAGGCATTCACTGTGTCCTGGCAAAAATCCCATTCTCTGGCAATTATGTAGGACCTCAGTGTCATGAGGAGTTTTTGATGTTGGTTTTCTTCTGTGCTGAAGTAAATGTGTTTGTCTACAGGGAGATATAAGAAACAGGAACAAGGAGGTCTCTGAATGCATTCAGCCTAATGATTCACCTGTCTATTAGTCACCTAATTTCACAGTTCATAAACTTTAAAGGTTTCAGATATGAATGGGCCCAGTGGTTCTAGGATAAGAAAGTACTCATCTTCCACAAAGAACAGGAAAATAGGTTATGTGATACTGCTCTCAGCTGGTTTTCATTCTCAAGTTCAATAAATGTTAGAAGAGGAAACCCTAAGAAATCCCATCAGCCCTAACAGTGTTATCCAAATCAGAAAGATTCCTGCCTTATAATCTTGTTTTCTAAGAGACTCAATGTGTCCATTTTCATACACTCTCATGATTTGTATTAGTTGTATTTTATTCTAGATAACAGACAAGAGCTTCAGTGTGAGCATCAGATGTAATGTAAAGCTGGATCTCTATGCCACCACTATAGAAGTTTTTCCTTCGCTGGAAAGTGACTGTCTCCTCACTGTTTAGATATCTAGTTACGGGATTTGAGCTGCACATTTACAAGATATGTTGCAAGAGCAGTGGAACTGGAAAAATTAAACCCTAGAATTATTTGTAGACTGTGATCCATGTCACAGATGAGGCGCCAATGGCAAAAGACTTCCTGTAACTGCAGAACAAAAAAAAAAAGTCAGAATAAAAACTCATCAAGTTCACTATTCCTATTTCTCATGAGGATTCTAGCTCTTCTCTAATCAGTAGCTTTATGCAAGCAATGACTTAAATAGGAAGAGTTAAAAGAAATTTTATTCCAGAAATGCTTTTTAAACCGCAGTAACAGTTCACTGCTAATTTCCCTGGGCACATGAACAAAATTACTTTGAAAACATAAGAATTGGCTGGCAAATGTCAATGGCACAGTAATGGATACATCCTGGAATTTACCCTATAGGCAGAAATTCACTTGCTGTCACCCCTCAAGCAAAAGCCTGAGTAAGCAGGTGCATTAGTAAGGTAAAGGTCAACATCTGTGTTCTGCTTTGGGATAAACAGGGGAAAACATGAATGCTCAGGTGTCCCCAGACATTTTAGGCACATTCTTACCTTCAGCCCCATATCAGCTGATGTAACTAGGGCTAATAAATACCTGCCTTTGGTTTGCAGGACCTGCCACTAGTCAAAACATAGCTGGGTGCAGAAATGCACTAGAGAAACTTTAGCTCACGAAGGAGAAGGAACAGCCAAAAAGAGTCTGTTCTGTAAAAGGTGGAGAAGGACAAGGGAGTGTTAAAACCTGTGATGGCAAGGGGTAGCCCTGAAAAAGAAGAGTTTGGAGGCTGAAGGAAACCACTTGTGCTGAGAATCACAAAGAATGAAGAGAGTTGAAGTATTTGTTGAATTGATTGAAACAGCAGAGACCTGAGGTATTTAAAAAAACCAAAGTAGGAAGCACAAAGGGCACGGGACTTCCTACATAGCTCAGGTCCAACTACTGTGTTCCCCATGGACAGGGAACTCAGGCCTGGAGCATTTGACAGAAGAGCTACTCAGAAAACAAACCGCTATAACCATTAACTTGGATCCTCAAGAAGTATCTTTCCCATGCTTGAAAGCATGAAACTAAGAATAACACCCAGCAATAGAAACATCTCAAAAGGCTACCTGCTGCACTGTTGGTGCTTGGTCCTCAGATCTGGGACCTTCAAAAGTCTGCCCTTCAGGAAGAGACTGCCTGATTTAGGGCAAACAACAAAAATCAGTCTTCCATGAATGAGCACTGTGTCACCTGATAAGCAAATAGTGGTCTACAGATCTCCTGGCTTTTTGATCCCTAACACATGAGACACTGCAGTGACATTTTTAGAGATGCACCACTGCTGCTTGGAAAGGCAGGCAATTGAGATTTCTTCTTTCCTTGCAAATGTATGATGAATGTGCTTTGCTGAGTACTGTTCAGGAAAAGAATAACTGCTATTTAGAGGTTTAGTCAAAATGTAAGCCTTCAAAGCAAGCACCTTGATTTTTAAAAACAGCCAATCATTTAGTACAGAAGACAAGTCCAATTTTTCTAAATTAAGCATGTTAGGTTGGACTCATAAATACTATTTTGATTTTTGAGAAACATTGGAAATCTGATGGAAGATATATTTCCAGTCCACCAATAGCTGCTGAGCTCTGCTCATCTTCATAGATGGGCTAAGTCATTTAGCACTGAGATGGAAAACAAATCTTTTCAGAGTGGAGCCCTCAAAGGTTAAAGGAGATGCAATGTTTCAGTAATGTCGCAAGTGATTTCTTGAAAACACACGCAAAAACATCGGAAGAGATGCCATTTCCAAGAAGAAAATAAACTATAGGAAAAAATGCAAATTGACAAGTGTCATTATTCTTTCCTTGACCAGTCCTTGGTATCTCTCAATTGTCCTACTCCTCTTTTTTTAAAGGATGTTGCCATAGTGATATTACAGAACCTGCAAGACTGTCCCAGCTATTCATCATCAGAGATTAAAATATATTATGAAATGGGTTTTAATATATTATAAATTATACATACTGCAATACCAAATTCTATTATAAAACAGGCTTTAAATAACATATTGTGGAACTAGAGTAGCTGTCCTGAGTTCAGGTGGAAGATTGCTTTATAATATAAAGTCTGATTTTTCAGTCTCACTAATGGCCCTGAAAAGAAGTCACCCACTATGAAATTTTATCCACAGGCTTTCATTCATTCCATGATCCTTCCAAGCAGCTGAGTCTGGAGAGAGCTGTGAGGACAGATTCTGTGCCACTGCCTGGGCACCCAGCATCATTCAAGATGCTGTAGTGGAGGCAAAACTTTCCTGTGAGGCCAACAGAGACAAGAAAGGAGCCACGGAAGAGCTTTGCTTTTTTGGACAGCAGCTGGAGGCCAGGAGTGGTGCTCCAGGACAACACTGTTGGAACTAGAGGTTTATTTTAGACTGAATTGAGCCAATTAAATGTATTTTACTCCAGGGAAAGTGAGGCTAGAAATAAAACAACCAGATTTGATCTTAAAATGGGCCTTGCCACAGCATTTCTGTTCCCTCTGTTTAGCAGGGACATGGGGAGGCACAAGGAAAGAAGTATTAAATTCACCCATAATTTTCCTTCCATCCCATACAGCAGTACATCGAGTAACTACAAAGCCAGTTTTAGTTTCTGGACTGCAGAGCCTGACAATTCCCTCAATTCCAGATCCCATCCAGAAACCCAGTCCTAAAGCACTGGGAGTTCTTGCTATGCACTAAAAGCAGGAGCCCACCACGTCCCCCTGAAGACAGTCGGTGTTGCATCCCAGCTGTCCTGCTCCCTGCTGGGAGTACTAGCTCCTCCAAAGGGATTTTATCCCTACCAGCAATGGGAAGAGCAAAGAGGTGTAGCAGCAAACTACTCTGCCTCAAGTCCCGTATCTCAGGCTGTGCTTGCAGCAGCAGCAA
This sequence comes from Haemorhous mexicanus, assembly GCF_027477595.1. NCBI lineage: Eukaryota > Metazoa > Chordata > Aves > Passeriformes > Fringillidae > Haemorhous > Haemorhous mexicanus. Next base: position 32,009,596 of record NC_082344.1, on the reverse strand, counting down.
AGCCCTGGGCTGGCGCAGCGGTGATAAATGTCTGGCTGGCCGCGGTTTGCACACAGCTGGCGCAGCGCTGAGACACACGGAGCCCTGCTGCCTCACACACACAGCCTGGCAGCTCGGCAGGAGCCACCTCCTGCTGCCTGCTAGAGAGACACCCAGCTGCTGCAGAGCCAACACCTCAGCGCTACCGCCGAGAAAGTAATCCAGCTAACAACAGCCATGCTTAGCAAGAAATAGTTTCCTTTGGTAAGCACTGACATTGAAGTCCCCAGCCAGTTTTATACCCACTTTACATTAATATTTTGAGCTTAAAAATTACTGCTTGCAAGAGGTTGTCGTTAAACTGGCATGAGCCCAGAAAACAAAAACAGGGACCCAGCAGTCTTATCAGTTCAGTGCCAGCTCCAGGGTTTTCATTAGCAGCCAACTCTTCTGGGTACTCCTCAGTGAATGGGCACTTAGTGGTCAGCCTAACACACACGTAACTGCCTGGTGCTGGGGGATTTATGCTGTTCTTCCACAAGCCATGCCAAATACAGTTTTCCTGATTGCACTTCAGGATTGTGGATTTGAAAGTGGCAAGCGATAAGGGCAAGAACGCTAAATCATGGATCCTGTCAAGCAAGTCACAATCACTATGACTATTGTTATCTGTCACCTTGAGACATCAGGAGCTGTGTGCTTCACTAGATCCAAGCAGAGACTTCTTTTCCCCAGTATATTATGTACAGATAGCTCACATGGCTATGGAGCTACACCAAAAGCTCTGCATAAATCTCTGTGGCATTTATTGTCTTTCCAAGCAGCAGACAAGTTGGTTTTTTTTCCTAATTTGCTACAGGAGCAACACATTTCATTAACCTGGCTTTTATTCATGCCAACTCAAAAGGTCAGAACCAGTACCCTCAAAGAGCGTCCTCATTTTAACAATGAGGCTTTCCTGCTGATGAGCACCAGGCGCTGCTGAAACCTCAAAAAATAAACATTATGCTCATAGGTCCCTTAAGTATGGTAAACTAAGGTCCCTTAAGTATGGTAAACTATCCATTTGTCTTGCAGCTGCCAAGCACACAGTCCTCTAATTGCTGTTACAGATACACCACTCTAGATCTAAGCTTTACCAACCTTATCCTGAGGTTTAGTCACACATCTTGTGCACGTGTCACTCAAGAGCCCAGCATTATTTGGACTCATCCTAAGTCTCTTCAGAAATACATGTATTTGAATTGTGTGATCTACAGGTTGTTTATGCCCATATCAGACACCCCTCCTAAATAAACTCTGAGCCTGAGGCTTTTCTGCTCTTACACAATCCAAAGGTTCAAACAGACAATGACATCCCATTCAGAAGATCACCTGGAGAGCCAGCAGAGTCAATCAATTTGTTTCCTTGCTTGCCCTGCCTCATGAGTCAAATCTCATGCTTGCTTCCTTGGACTACATGGGATTGCTCTTCAGCCTTTGTTGCCTGAAGAGGTATAAATAAAAATATAAACTTTAAAGGGGATCAATCTACTTCTGGATAGACAAAAGTCCAAAAGATTTCTCCCTAATCTGTGTTACAATTTAACCTATTCGCCAGTATCAACAGGGTTCACAGTCTACAAGCATCATTTTCAGCATCTTTTATTTGCTCAAAGTAACAAAAACCGTCTGGTTGACACCCAATTTCAGAAGCAGATTCCTAATTAATACAGGAATTAGCACTTATAGAATCCTCAAATATGAATGCCAATTCAGAAGGCCCAAATTTAGGGGCACCTATGATAAGGATCAGGCTTCTCTTAGTGTGCTGATTCACACATCCAAAAATAAGGAGTTAATATTGAATACTCAAGCTTATTCTACCAGTACTATCAAATTCAGGGATAAATCAATCCATAATTTTCCCTGCTTCTCTCCAGGTAAACTAAAAGTCCCCTTTACATAGATAAAGAAGTCTTCTGAAGCATGAGGAAAAGTAAAGACCAAGATGAATCAGCATTTTTGATCAACAAATTTCTCTGACACGAAAGAAAATAAAACACTAACTTGAACCAACACAGAAGAGATAAACCCTCAGCCAGAAGCACCATGTCTCTAGGGTGTCTGGGATGAGCTGCTTGACATGTTGGCTTGATCACTATTTCGTGCACACTAAATAAATTCACCTGAGTCCGGTGATACTTAAGTTAAAGGAAGGACCATTTAAATTGCAAACCAATTCTAGTCAAGTATGAACCTTTGAAAAATCTGGGATGCTTAGCCAGAAGAGATAAGTGATGAAACAAGCAGTAATTTATGAAGATATATGGTTGACAAGTCTTCCAAAAGAACGTTCTGATCATGCTTGAACACATTGAGACATACGTGAATGAAGCCAAGTTTTTTTTCAAGACAGAGAAATCACAGTGGCAAAACCCCCAAGGATCATCAACATCTAGTATGCAGGGCAACCCCAGCGTCTGGGAATGATTGGCATCTGACTCCATTGATTCAGAAGGCTGAACAATTGCTTTATTAAAACTATATTATATTACATTAATACTATATAACACTAAAGAATACTAAAGAAAAACCCGTGACTGTCTCCAGCCAGGACACAGCTTTGACCCAATTGGCCAAGGAAACAAAACAATTCTGCAGAATCCAACTGACAAATCACTTCAGGTAAACAATCTTCCTAACACATTCCACATGTGCGAAAACAACAGGAGCCTCAAGTAGAGATAAGAATTGCTTTCTCTTCTTCTCTCTGTGCTTCTCCAGGAAAAATCCAGGGAGAGAAAATTATGTCTCTCTCTCTTCAGAGAATGTGAATGCCACATCAACATGTGTTACTTGGCTTACAGACCTCATCTCATCTGGCTGCACAAAGGTGCAGCCTGGGGCAGCATGCTTGTGCTGTCCCAGGCTGTGATGATGGCAGGATGCAGCCTCACCACCCCCTGCACGTCCAAGCTCACAGGTCAGCTGCACTCATCTCCCACACAAGGTACATGAGTACAGACACAAACCTGCAAGGCTATGAGTTAACCTATGAGGAAGCCCAGCAGCTGTTGCAGTCAGAATGTAGTAGGCTTGCTGCAGGAGGCTTTGCAAGTATGGCCAAGTGCAGCTTCACTGCTTAATGTGGCTGGGGAAGGCACCTAAAGAGTGGCTGTGTGTGCCCAGGAACAAGTGACAGAGTTTGGAGACAAGTGCGAGTGATGTCAAGCAACGGTGACTGGGTGTGATAGGGTCCCAAAATACTGATGTGTGGGGAGAAGAACATGGCTTACACCAAGCTGCGCCACTTCAGACACGCCTCTGCCCACTGCTCCTGGCTGTACTAAGGAGATTTAATGCAAAAGGGCCCTTTCACATTGCTAGGTGCTCTTTTTCAGCTTCTTTCATGCAAGCCCTGAGCCCAAAGCAGTTGCACAGAGACTGGCACTGCATAATGTGAAAAGAAAGCCTGGTAATGACTGCAAGAAACTTTTACTCTCACCTTAAGGCTGTCTTGTCTTGCCAAGGAGAGATGAAATGACAGACAGGTAGAGGACAGAACTTCTTTCTGATTTTACTTTTTTTCTTTTAATTAAAATTCCCATAATATATTTGGGTCCCAGAAAGGGGAGGAAAATAAATTTCCTTTTTTTCCTTAGCCATGATTCTAGAAAGGGTTGAATAATTTTATCTATAACTTTTCCAAAGGATCAGCTTCAGGCAGAGAACAAAATCTGAAAATCACAAGACCACAGGAAGCCAGCTCCCAGTTTGAAGTCTCCTGCAATGTCAAACACTAAGATAAATAACACCTTGCAGCACTGCTAAAGTTACTGCAATGATGTGTACCCTTTCTCATTGAGGTCCACTACCTGGGGAAAGCACTCTGAAGGCTTCATACCCTCTTGTCCATCTCTTCAGGTGCTGCTGGTACCCATCTACTGCCATTCCTCCACAGCAGCATAGAAGGAATTCCAGCACATGTGAGCCCCAAGCCTTGCTGAAAGCCTCTGTGGGCACTGCCAGGCCAGAGAGCTCAGGTAAATGGAGCTCAAAACTGTATAAAACAGCACTAACAGCCACTTTTACATCCTCCAGTTCCAGCTTGCTTCTGTGCAAGCAGCAAACATGTCTCACTTGGCTGACCAGACAGATTACCTGCACCCACCCAACAGCAATGGCAGAGAGAAGGCTGTGTGCTTGCAGAGCAGGCACAGTCAGTGGTGCAGGGACTGCCTTCATCAAGACCCAGAAGTAAGAGCAGCAGGACTGAAAACACAACTTGCTCTATGCAGGGTTATTTTGTAACCTATAAGCTGCCTTACTGCAGAAATGAGACTGGCGTCTCTGAAAGACTGAAAAATTCTAGAATCACAACATGTGATGAACTGACCACAGCCCTCATTCCTGTTCCCTTGTGCCAGTGCAGGGAGAAAGTAGGGAAAACCAGGAGTGAAATTGAGGTGAGGAAGAAGGGACAGGTAGGGGGAAGGTGTTTTAAGGTTTTTCATTTTCATTTCTCTACATCCTACTTGTATTTGAATGGTAATAAATTTAATCAATTTTCCCCACATCAATTGAGCCTGGTTTTCCCATAGTGGTAATTGCTGGGTGATCTCTTTCTCAACCTTATCTCAACCCAGGAGCCTTTCAAAATATCTTCTCTTCCTTGTCCAGCTGACAAGAGGAGTGATAGAGCAGCTTTGTTGGCACCTGGCATCCAGCCAGGGCCAGCCCACCCACACATGAATTGTCTAACATGCACATTTGCATCTCAAGAAATGTCAAATGAGAATTAATACTTTTAAGTAGTTTTCCTTCTTAAAAGAAAAGATGAGCTTCAACTGTCTTTACATCTAAGGCATGTACTAATCTTTTCAGCACACACAATAATATTTGCTAATTACTAACTTTTCACATTCCTATAGAATTTTATTGAAAGCAAAAGTTTTTGTGGGTGAAAATGCCTGAAATACTAAGTGACTTAGAATATACAAGATGATCAAGAACATTTTCTTAGTAGATATTTTTGTTTTGAAGAGGAGATTATAAAATATTCCATACGATTAGTCCGGTTTAATTAGATTTGTTTGGAAAACAGATGGAGAAAGAAAAATCCTAATGATGTCTAACGAAATAATTCATTTCTCTTTTAATTTAAACATTCAAACTGCATTGAAATTACAGAATCAAAAAAAATACACAGAGCTTCAAAGTCAAATCATTCATCTCCTGCTTCTATCAGATCCTTTCACATTGGCAGCATTTCATTGTGTAAACAGGAAAAAAAAAGAAAAACAGAGAAAGAAGTAATCTCATTTAAATTCATATTATTTTTGCTATGGGGGATTCAGTGGACAGCAGCTGGGCACTACTGCTATCAGCAGTGGGTAAACATCACAAAGGACAGTCATTGCCTCACCATCTTTATATTCAGGACAGCTAAGGTGTCCAGAAAATGACAGGAAAGGCTGTAAATACATATGCAGAAAAGCCTAGGCAATTTTTCTGGCTCTCAGTTCAGCCCACATGCTCAGGTGTCCCCAGGGACAGAGCAGAGCAAAGGAGAAGGCCACTTGCACAGAGTTCAGCTGGTACTAAAGAAAAGCCAATTTTCTGAGGACTGGCGCTTCAGTGATGGAAATGAGCAATTTGAGTTTG